>NW_017729015.1:10109405-10129675 GCF_001723915.1 Gavialis gangeticus | reverse complement strand
CTCCCTCACTGTGGGCAGCTCGATCTGTTCCCCCCTCTCCCCACCCAGCTTACTGGCTGGACGCTGCTTTCCAAGCTGCTGGGCTGCATATCGGCAATTGGATCAGTGTCGTCCAATATGGTTGGCTAATAATCAGACATCGGTCTCGGCCAAAAAATCTTTATCAGTGATCCCTACCTATTGTCTTATACTTTTGTCAGCCCAATGAAGTTGTGTTGTGTTGAAGCGTTCAAAATATAAATTTGACTCTTATTTCTGATGTTTAGGCTGTTTCTATGGATTTTATAAAGTTCCTAGAAGCAAAAATAAAACAGCAATGCTGTTACTTTTGTGGTCTTCTGTACCAGATTTGGTGTCAGTTGCTGCTTAAGAGTATGGTTAGGATAAGAGCAGCAATATATTTTACAATGCATGCTTTTTTTCACCATGGATTTGCTGTGCCTTATTCTGTACCTAAAACTTGGAGAAAAAATAGTCAAGCCTTTGTTTATGGATGGCTTTTGCCATTTGAATGCCTGCTGTGCACGTAGTGCAGTATCTCCAAACTATCAGTGGGGATTCCTATTTACAGCAGGTAACAATTCCAGTATTAATGGAAGCATTTTCACGAGGATGATCTAATTGGGGATAGTCCTGCTTTGAGCAGGGGGTTGGACTAGATGACCTCCTGAGGTCCCTGCAAACTCTCATTTTCTATGATTCTGTAACTCTAGAAGGAATGTCTGTGCCTCGTGCTCGCTTGACACTATCAAGGTGGTGGGTTTGATGCAAGCAAAAGTTAAAATGGATTTGATCTGAGCTTACCACCGCTTTCAAGAGCTGCCTTGCTCCTCCTCCTCATATTTAGTTTACTATTAAGTTGGACAAGTGGGCATTTAATTTTTTTACTCACAGCTTATCTAGTCTCTTCCTTGTCTTACCCTTCTCTTTCTTCAGGGACGTGAGGCTTTTGTGGGAGGGTGCAGAAGTGAAGAATGCTTAATTTACTTGTCAGTAAAGTCAGAAGAGTAATTCAGGTCCATCTACTTATTTCAGTCTCCAGATGGACACAGTCTTGGTGGCATCTCAGGTCCCAAAGGAATTGGCTTGGTGTCTGGAACTCAAAAGCTTGGTTGGGGGTTGGGAAGATAGTTAATGTTATGGAGGGTGTTGGGAACAAAAACCTTAAAGCAGGGATGTATTGGGGTCAAGTTTTTGGAGCATTTACAGAAGCAATGGAGCAGATCCCTAGAAGATGTAGGATTTGCCTAAATGTTCTAGAACGGGGGTGCCCATGGAGCCCTTGCGTTTACCCTGTGGGGCTCCCCACAGGCTGGGAAACATGGTGTTGGGTGAGTGGTGGCCATTAATAGTACTCCTCAGGAGTACTGCCTTCAGTCACCTGCAGTGGAACCTATACCTGAAGGAAGAATGGCTGCTTAATCTGCAGTCACTCATTTTTGTGGTCAGTGTGACCTCCATCCTTACTGTTGGGATTTTCAGCTAGTTTGAGTCTCAGATTGTGAGGAAACAAGAATACGTACTATTCCATTCGTAACTCTTTTCAAGGAAGTGCAAGGAGATAAAAAGTTCAACTTGTGGGTTAGAGGGCATCGGTATTCAGAAGACTCTCATAGTGTGCTTGAGTCACACGTGCACCTATAGTAGGATCCACCTTGATAAAAGTTCCCAAAAATACTGCTGGGTAAATAGCTGTCATCTTTGAAATATAGACTGGCCCATCTTATCTCAGTAGAATGTTTTTAACCCTTAACGATCAACAGTGGCTCCTGTCCTGGCGGTCTTTAAGAGAAGGCTTGATGCCTACCTAGCTGGGATCATTTGAGCCCAGTTTTTTCTCCTGCCCAGGCAGGGGGTCAGACTTGAAGATCTACAAGATCCCTTCTGACCCAACTCTATGATTCTATGATTTTTAATAGCCTTTCACTGATTTAATATGAGAAACTTCCAAGACTCTTATAAAATAAAACAACAACAACAAACCCCCACATACTTCCCCAAACTGCACCACTCTGTCAAGCAAAAAATGTCTCAGCTGTCCTCTCGGCTTCTTCCAAAGTTAAGCTTCTATGAATCTGTTGAAATGAGAGAAAAAGGTGGCATGCTAGAAACAATATACATGTTCATTTTAACATGAAAACATATAGCACAGGGTTTACCATAGTTACTGTTTTTCTATCTGACTTGATAAAAACTTCTGTCAGATTCTCAGTGCTGTAGAATTTAGGTAAGCTTGTCCCAGAATATACCCAAAATTTGACAAAAAAACTTCGTGATGAGTCAATTGATACAGAAATAAAGCATTACGGATGACCATGATGTAGCTGAAAGGTGTTGAAATTGTTTTCTAGTTGTATAATTGGTAGTCTCTTTCCCAAATTAGTCTTAAAGTTTACCTTACAGTGGTAATGGATCTTGGGTTTCTTACTTTTATAGGAATCACATGATGCTTTACTGGAATTTGGGAATAATAACCTCCAAATATTGGTTGACATCACTAAGGAAGGAGTATGGAAAAATCCAGTTCTTCTTAAGATTCTGTCTCAGCAGCCAGTAGACACAGAGGAAGGTAAGAATTGAGATTCTGATGCTGTATAACATGATGTTCTGTGACTTAACTCAATTATTGTTTTGGCTGTGGGCAAGGATTGTTTGCTTAAACTTACTATTAGTATAGAATTGGTTAAGACTTCCCTTGATGCCATTTTCACTGCTAATCATTTGCTAATCCAGATTTATCATGAAACAGACTCTCTGGCACCATATTCAGTAATCCATCTGCACTACTGCATTTCTCTCTGGCCTGTTTTAACAATACATTTCTGGATATTTTGAAACTCCATTATAAAAAATAGTCTGCCAGACAAGTGTCCTATCAAAATGGGGTATCTTTCCTTTTGCTGTTTAGAGTGGGTCATCTGGCATAGATGTGTCAGTTTTAAGCAGAAATTGGAAATAAGTGAAACAAAAGAAGTAATTGGGCATATGTGCTATTGCTGATTTAAGATATACAGAAAAGGCCACATGGATCTAGGATTTTAAAAGGGGGGGGTGAAGATAGGATAACACATCATCACATAAAGCACAACATTTGTTTTTTTCCAGTTAAAGAAAATTAGATGTTTTGCTAATGTGCTGGGGGTTAGCACTGTATTATTCTGTTTAAGATCAAAGCAGAAACAAAACTATTAGAATGTGTGTCAATTTCCTAAATTAATATATGTACTATAAAAAACAACTAGGCAAAATATAGTCAAAATAATCAAAAGATGTTGTCATTTGATCCTGTAGTCATTATAGTTAAATGCATGTTTCTTATTCAGACAAGGTTCTTTGGGTGAATCTGGTATCTTTTATTAAACCAACTTAAATAGTTGGAAAACCATTATTAAGCAAGCTTGCAGACTAAAAAACCCTTCGTCAGGCTAAGGAAGTTTTTCAGCAGTTGGTGTGTGCTCTTTCTGGATGGAATGAAAAGTAAAGAAGCCAGAGGCTGGGCTGGTCTGCATACAAGACAGGTAGTCGGTGAAAATGCAGATTGAGGAGTCAATGGGTGAGAGACAGGCTGGGGGTAGGGAATGAATAGTGGAGAGATACCTGGGGAGTCAGATGTCAGGCAGGTTATAACGTGTCATAAATCCAATGTCTATATTTAGTCCCATGATTTTTAGTAGCCAGGAGGTTGATGAAGTGGAGTTCATAGGCTCATCTCTGGGAAGTGTTTTATAAGTTTCCTTTGAGGATCAGGACTGAGAGATTGGAGAGAGAGTGGTTTTCTTGTGAGAAATGTGCTCCCACAGGTAATTGGGGCACATTAAGACCTTTAGCTAGAGCTCAAAACATTCTGCACAGCTTTGAAATAGAAGAGAGACTACCAAGAATGGCTAACAGGCAACAATATTTCAGAAGTGAAGCTAGTCTGACTAGTGTGAAACATCAAGACCATTAAAAGGATAGAGGGTTGTTAGCATCTGTGGAGCAGAGAGAAAGTAGCAGGATAATGTGCCACAAAATTTAGTTGGCTCTCTCAGGATTGCCTAAACAGAAATGCTGCTGCCCCTTTCAGGCAGTAGACTTCAGTGTTTCAGTGGAGCAAATTGCATTAGCTGATGATTAGGATGGAGCTGAGGTATACCTATCCTGATGTTATAAAACACAAAAATGACAAGATCTGCACCTTCACAGGCAGTACTGTTCATAACACTTCAAACTTCTGTGAGGTATTTACTTCTATTTCCAACACATCGTTGAGCTTGCTTTGTCTTGGAGTCATAATTACCCAATACTGTAATCAAAACTGAATTCTCTTATGTCCTATAATGCACTCAGTGTTCTGGTTTTTGATGTTGTCATTTGTTTCTGATTGAACAATTCAAGGAACACCCATTTCAAAGTGGTAGCCAGGGTGAGGAAAGGAATCCTTAATCAATTTGAGAATTCCTTGTGGTGTCTAAGATTTGTCTGGTTCCTTTTCTGATGAAAACCTCTTTTTAACAGAACAAGTAAATGTGGAAATATATCAGAATTCAGTGCAAGTGGGATGACAAAAATAAGTTTACAATGCAATAATGTTTGGCAAGTTGGACAAAATGTAGACACAGTGCACTTCACTTTTAGGGTATGGACAGATGTAGCATTTAAAGTGCTTCAAGTGCTTTTAGAGAATGCTTCAAATCGGGCCTTTCTTCCTCAGAAATGACCCAGGTTAAAACAACTTTGAAGCATTTCACTGTGAAACACTTCATGTTTACCCTTCGACAGAGTACAATAGGGAGTTGATCAGTCTTCTGGCTTTCCACAATGCTTTGCGTGCCCTTCCACCCTACTGATCTGAAGACCTGCTTCTATGATGCTGAACTCTGCTGCTGTAGGGCCACAGGACCTGGCTGGCATGTGACCTCACATACTTACAGCTAAGTGGAAAAGCATGTCATGCCTTTGTTTTGCTGGACCCCTCTACCCAAAAGACTTGACTTCTCCTGTAACTGAAGAGTGGTGAGGACCTTTCGGAGCATGTCAGCAACTACGTCAGCAGCACTACCCTCTTATGTGTTCTCAAGGTAGTGGACTACAGGCAGGCAGAGGTATTGAATTTCGTGCCCCAGGTGATATGGAAACACTTGGTGTTCAGTGAGGATGAGCCACACCAACTAGGCTGTCTACAAGCATATCTCCTGAAACAGCATTTTGGGGACACAACTACGACTGGCACTAGTACTATGCCAAAACAAAGTACTGAAGGTGTGCAGTGTAAGAAGGCCCATGACACTAGTTTGGTTGTGGGAGGTGACTTGTGCCTGCTAGCTGCCATTGCCGATTCTGGCTGGCAGCAACTGACAGGCAGGAGCAGGAGGACCCCTCCAGTCCCTGGCTCTGACACGGGAGAGAGGATATCTGTGGGGAGTCCCTTCTGATTGGTAATCCCAAAATAGGCTGTCCAGATGTGGTTGCTCTGATGCCACTGATATCAGCCTGCCTGGCCCTTCCCAGCTGACTGTCCCTCATCCTCATGCCAGCCCGGCCAGTCAGCAACATGCCCGACTATCCCCTCATTCTCACAGCCAACTGCCTGTTCACAGTCCTGCCAACCATCCTCCCACCTCTACCAACAAAGCATTTTCCCCTCTCCAGTGGCTGTCTGCAACAAGCCAGTCCTCCTCCAATATTTGAGACATAGACAGCATAAATGGCCACCCAGCCATCAGGTAAGATGCACCACTGCAGCACATGGACAGCATCAGTGGCTTTCCTTCCCCTCCCCCCATCTCCACAGCATCTTCAGGCTTCTTTGGGGTGGGAGTCTACATTGTCACTGCATATTGATATGGGGAACCCTAAATATACCTGCATGTGAAAATATGGCTTCAGGTTGCAGGAAGGTGGGAAAGGGGAATATTTTGCTTGGTAATATTCAAGGGTGGAGTTCCAGTAACAGCTGGTGGGGGAGTGGAGAGTTGGCCTTGAGAGTTTAGGAGGGTGTGCATTCATGCCCACCAATCCTCCTCTTTGGGAGTCTGGTGTCTGCATCTAGCTAGCACCAAGGAAATTAACACCACCTCCTGACCATAATAGGAACTAGATATGCTCGGAGTGGAACAACTAAGTGATCAAGGTGGCTGCAGTCCACCTGTGGACATTCACTGTTCTGCCCTTTCCAGATTGGTATTTATGGACTTAAGGGACAGTTACCAGGTAATTCACCAGTGGGCAGCTTAGCACTTTGTTTTGTGCCTCTGAAGAGGTGAATTACCCCTTCCTCTTCTCCCCCTCCTCCCTTTCTCAGGTGATAGAAAAACAGGCTTCTTTTCCCTTCCCTTCTCGATCTCCTCCCCACCCCGCCCCCCTGTCCCTTTTCACTGGGCTTCCTAGGCCAGGAAGGAGTCAGTGGTATTCTTTATTTACTCCTCATTGTTAGGGGACAGGCACTGCAACTTCCTCTGGAGATGCAATGTCTGCTGGGATGTCATGTTGAAAGGAAGATTTCTCCTTTCTATAAAGCCACCAAAATGGGCTTGTCCTCTTGAGGAGGCAGGATCCTTGGGCAGAACCATCTTCAAGAACTCAGGAGCACATACAGGGCATTTTTACATGTGCTTCGGGGGGCGCTTTAATAAGTGAGCCACACTAATTAAGCACCTGATTAATCGAGTCTGCTCTGCACTGAATTTCCAGTGCATCAGAGCTGGCCCCTTGCATGTCTGTGGGAGTCTGTAGAGCTGTCCAGAACAGTGTCCATCTGGGTCATGGTCATGCAGAACAGATAGATGTCTCTACAGAAGAAAACAACTTGCAAAATTAGGGGAGATACTGGAGAGAATATACAGTATGGGCCCAGACCCAGGGAGCTGGCTATGCCCATACTTCTCATGCCCTGTCTCTGGACCTCCCAGTATATTACAACGCTATCAGGGGCCCAGAAATAGCATCCTAGGCCAGGTTTTGGAGGGTGGGAAGGGCTGTCATTTTCCCTGTCCTGGAGCACTTGGGCTTGGGAACTTAGTATCTCAGCAGCTGGAAGCAGAAGTGGAGAGGCTCCTGAGATGGAATGTGTAGATGAGTTGGGGAGTTCATCATTATCCTCATGTCACAGCAGTTTAACAAAAGGCCATTGTTTCCCTGCTGTCATTTCAGGGTCAACACCTGCTGCAAGTGGAGCTCCCACTGTAGTAGGTGGAGAGATTCCCCAGCCCAAAACTGCGGTGCAGAGTTTCATAGTATTGGAGGAGAAAGTGATTGGAGGAGAGATGCTGATTGATCTGGTTACAAAATCAGAAAGGAGGGCGGCTGCTGCTGCAGAGGAATGGAGGGCCAGAATGGAGTTGCACCAGGACCGTTGCACTGACCTGATAAGGTGGGGCATGATTCAGGCAAGACACGCAGGTGTGTTCCAGGCCAGAAGCAATGAGAGTCTATGGGCATGGCAAGGCAGACTGGAGATGCTGGTGGACACCCTCCAGGCTGAGAGACAGCCAGTAGACTGTCTCATACCTATGCTCAGCAGGCAGGTGGAGAACATTCAGAGAACTTTGCCCCTCAGCACAAGCTTAGGTCCTCCTTCTGCAGCATGAGCTGAACCTCCCGCTGCAATCATGGGTCCAGCGGTATTCTCAACAGGGTTAGAATAATTTACAGCAGCCTCTACCAGAAAACTTCATGGTCGGTACCTTCCTCGGTCAGGATCAGTGTCTTGCCAGTGTCATCGTTTTCCCTCGATGATGTATTGTGGGGACAGCTTCCTCCTCCAAGCCTCGGTGATACAGCCAGTCTCTGGGATAAGGTTTTTAGCAGCAGCCTTCTTCCTTCATGTCCTCACCAGCAGTAGCCCTGTAAACTACTGACAGCAGTACCTTGGGAACACCCTCTGTCCTCCGCCTCCAGCCAGCCCAACCTCCAGCTGTGGTAGGGTTACCCCTGTATTCTCACCAAATCCTTACCCAGAACAAGATCTTTACTCCATGGGGTTCAGTTCCTATCCTCTGGTCATGCATTTTGTTCTCCAGTTTGCGATGCCGAGAGCTGCCCTCTGTCTTCACAGCAGGCCAGAGATCAGGTCCTTGGTTAACTAATGCAGTCATATTCCCAACCACACTCTGGATGTGGCTTTCCATAGCCCTTCCATGCCTCTGCTTCTGTAGTACTGGGACCCCCAGCACCTATCCCCACACTAACTCAAATTCAAAAGCCTGTGCTTCATGGTGTTGGGGTCTGGAGAAACTCCCCTGCATCACAGACTCTGTGACAGTTCTGATCAGTAGAGGGAGCAGCAACTTGAGACTTGAATCTCTCTAACCCTTCCAGTCAGTGTGGTGGCATGCTGCCATGCCACTGCACCCCAGTCCTCCCGAGGCATCTGTTGAGGCCTCAGTAGTGACAGGGTATAGTTTGACTGTCTGCCATGCCCCTCCCCTTCCCAACAGTTGAAAAAGCACCCTTCATTCCCCCCCCCGGCGCGGTTTGTAAAGTACATTTTTGTTGTTCTCTTAATAAAACACAAGTTCTTGACTGTTTCTGTTGCTGAATAAAAAGTTCTTTAGGCTCACAAAACCATTGCTGGATCTGCCCCATGCTTTTCAATCTTCACTTGCTTAGGTCCTCTTGCTCTGCAGCCCAGCACTGCAGAAAGCAGATAGCCAGAGTGTCACTGATGAAAACGAATGCCCAGATGGTTGTTGTGTCATAAAGGCTTGGCCTCTGCTGCAGCATAATGGTTCTCAAGCTGCCAGGCTTTCTCTGCCTAGTCCTCCAGAAAGGCTCCCCCCTTGGCTTTGCAGAAGTTGTGGAGAATACAGATAGAAATAACTATCCAAGGCAGCTTGCAGTAAGAGGCATCCAGGCACACTACTAGTGCTTGGCGGGGGGGTGAAGGGGGAGGGGAGGGCACTCAAGGTACCCAAAGGTGCACTTCATGAACCTGAAGCAGCTGCTTAGCCACTAGTTAAAAAAGGTCCTTCCTGGAATCCACATGCCTAGTGTAAGGCTCCGCAAGCCACATGAAGAGCAGATACTCTGTGTTTGCCAAGTAGCAGTAAAGGGGAATTTGTTTATGCCTTTCACCTCTGCCTGCAACTCTACCAGCAAACTCCCCCTGTGTCGTCATGCTGCAGTTCCTAAATACCCTTGTATCCAGCTAAATGGTGTTCGTATGAGTAAGTTGTCCATGGTGGTCCGTGATACCTGGCAGCATAATAAAATAGCCCTTGTATTTGATATACTCTGAGCTATGATGGGCACGCCTCTTGCGTGGATGATCTTGCTATAGACCAGCTCATCCCAAAGTCGCTGATCCTGTACCAGATGGCAATAGTCAGGCACTGTTTACAGTGAAGGGTGCCATCATGCTGGTGCCTTGCACAGCTCTTCATGAAGGTGGCACAGCTCATTCTCAGATTCTACTGCTAATGCTTATCATCCCATATCCCCTAGACTGTGTTGCTCCTACCAGCTGCCTCTCTTCTCCCTGTCCCAGAAGTTCTCATACATGGTCTGCAGGTTGTCCCATTCACAAGAGGGCTGTTCTCTGTTATGTCTTGTATGGAGTCATCATCAGTCACCCTGCAGTTGGTGGTGCAGAGCAGGTAGTACATCTCAAGGGGAAACCTTTCCAATGGTCCTGTGTTGCCTTGCCACCAGGTACATGAACTGGAAGAGGATGCAAAGCATACCCATGTAGGCCATGACTCGCCACCCCATGCTGAATAAGAAGGATATCACCTCTGGGTCTGCTCAATCGGAGACTGCAGGGAACAGAGGTGGTAGGCAGCTGTTCCTAGCTCCTCGGGGTGATCGTCGCACCTCTGGAACTGACCAGGCCTTCAATGGCAGTGCAGGCTTGTCACAAGCTGGGGGTACAGACAGCCAGTGGACACACTCCTCTCCACTCAGCAGTCTCTAGGGGCCTCTGGAGACTCAGGCTGAAAGAGATCCTAAAATATCTTCTCTCAAGCTACCTAGCTGCAGAGCTTGGCCGCAACATAAACCATGTCTGTACAATGCTGAAGCACTTCATATCAGAGCAAGAGTTGAAGCACTTTAAAGGAATATTTGTCCATACTCTTATTCACATGGTGGACAAGTACGGAATTTGCTTAATGCATAACACGGTGACTATTGCTTGTATTGTAGCAAGCTCTAGTAGTCTACGTGCCAATTTAAGTACATAAGCCACATAAATGCATAACCTTTTTTTGGGTGTAAGGCTATGCAGTTGAATGGAGTACACTCTCCCTTTGTTGAGAGCAAAGATGTGCAGTATACATTTCTGTTGTCCTAGGAGACTTACTTCACGTATGGGGATTTTTTTTTTTTGTGCAGAATCTTGGGCATTCAGAAATAAGTCAAGGTTTGGGAAACCAATGGATTATGCACTTGTCCAAAGACCAGTCCATAGATGTTCATGCAGCTCTGGGTAAAAGTGCTTTATTTTTCTGAATGTAAAAATAGTGCCATCACTTCATTCATTTACCAGTTATTTAAATACAGCAAGAACAAATTCTTCATTGGGAAACCAAAGTAAGCCAGTCTGAAGTTCTCAACCAGGTTATTCTTTAGCATGAATAAAAATAGTTCTGTCACCAAAAGTTAAAGGGGGAGGCGTGATGTGTGTTTGTGGTTTGTTTGTTTTGGTATTTTTTAAATTTTGTTTAATCTTTTAATGAAAATAGTGTTGTTACTTAAGATTACTTTGTACCCTTATGGTTGGTAACAGTATTGCCAGATGTTTTGGGGTAAGAAAAATCAGTCGTTTAATATTAAGTAGGTTTAAAATGTGTGCCTAATATATTTGGAATCTGTAAAGAATCACAAAAAGTAACATTTTACTAAAAAACATATTTTGTCTATTTGGGTAGTTTTTAAACTTTTTTTAACGCATCTATTCTGTCTGGTTTTATTTTATTGAGCTTGGTCTTCTAGTCACGGTAAAAATATGAAAATACAGAAAATGAAGATAGAAATAGCACAACTGCTGAATTTTTTTCTCTGATATTCTGTTCAAAGCATTACAGCATCTAAGCAGTGGCATATCTGCTAGTATTCCCAACAATATGCTGGAGTTGCTGACATCTAGAGTTTCACAAGAAGCTCTTTTCCAGATATTGACCATGCATCACCCAGTTCCTTTTTATATCAAGATTGTATGAATACGCTAGAACAACTTCAGATAAGTGCCGGTTGTAAACTAGTGAAACTTGTGTGTTCTCAAAAGTTTGGTTTTGTTTTTTCTGTTCCTAGCTAATAAATTGATTACACGAGAAGGACCTTCCTTTCTGCAGATGCGAATAAAACATTTGATGAAGTCAAACTGCATCCCACAAGCTACAGCCTTATCAAAATTGTGTGCAGATTCTCCAGAAATTCCAAATGCCTCATCTTTTCGTCAGGCTTACATCACTTGTGTGTGCTCTATGCTGCCTAATGAAGACTCCATTAAGGAGGTTAGTAATAAAACCGTGCACATGTTAAGGATTATCAGATGCATTTTTTTTAAAAACTGGGTATATAGAGAAAAGATAGTAATTGCAGCAGAATTTTAAAACTGGTATAAAGATTCTGTAGCTTACAGTCAGAACATATTTTTAATTACTGCTAGAGACATGTATAAGTTATACTTCATAACTTGTGTTTTGATTGGGGGCAGAGAGTCTGCGTGATAAGTTTGTGACTATTGAAATTTCCCAGTGTCTTAAGTTTTAAACCTGAGTCTGCCCTTCAGTGTGTTCTTTTTTGTTGGTAACACTGAACCTTTTCTAATTCAAGTAAATAAAGTTACTGTTCTGGTAACAACCAGAAAAGTGGAAAAGTTGAGTAACTTCGGGATCAGATGTTCTTAGTGACCTAAACTTTTCTTTGATCAAAAATAATTTTGTTTTATATGGAATTTGTTTATGGATTTTTTTTCTTCTATTTTATTTACTCAGTAGAGTAAAAAAAAATATACTACCATGTTTACTCAAATATAAGACAAGCAGAGAGAGGAGCAGGCGACTCTGACACTAGCCCTGAGCTCAGACCAACCGCAGCTGCCTGGCAGTCGTGTCCTGTCTGGAGTCTTCTCAGGAGTCTTGGCTGCAGGTTTTTCTGGGGTCTTGTCTGCTTTCTTAAAGAAAGTGTCCAAGGAAGTTTGCACAGATGTTCTCCAGGGAGATGAGCGACGCAGCGAACTTGTTCGCTGACATGGCGTCGCATTGGATCAAGCATTGTAAAGCGTTGTAAAGTCGAAACTGAGGTCATAAAGTTGAAACGGTGTCAATTTATAAACATTGTAAATGCAAAACGTTGCAAGCCGAGGACTGCCTGTACATCTTGGCTTTTGAAAACTCTGGTGTTTTATTGCGGGGGCGGGGGTGATTGGTACTACAGATCTTAAGATTGTTGGAAGATAGTTTATGGTTGTGGTGTGTTAGAGGAGAGAGATTGGATAGTCTTGTGGGCCTTTTTAGAGAAATGGCAGTTATGTAACTGCTTGTGACTGGCTGGACAGGATCTGGTCCAAGAGTTTCCTCTTCTCCTTATGTTCCAGTGTAATCACTCTAGTAAGAAATAGGAAAAATACTGTGTCCATAAGAGTACCCTGTTGCAGAATCTGGTTTACAGCTGAAGATTCTTGAGTCTCACCATTGTTCGGCTGGTAAACTTCTGTAAAACATACCGTCTCATCCCCTCTTAGTCCTGGCTCACTAGGAATGTGATACAAACTAACTCTGGCGTTCCAACAGAAGGATTCTCTCAAATGTGCCCCATTTGCCTGCTTCCACTAGCAAATGCTAAACCTGAAACCCAGTGCAAAGCCACTCCCAGGGGGACTTCTGCAGTTGCTGTCAAGTATGCCAGAGATGTGTCTGATTTGTGAAAGTGCTGAGCCAACTGTTAAGAAATGCAAAAACTCCAGGACTGTTGGTTCAGAAATGATACCTTTTTATTAGACCAACTGAGAAATCTCAAAAAAAAATTACCAACAGTTTATGTACTCAAAGCAGAGCTCCCATTTATAATGAGCTCTATAATGCTGAATACTATGGAAAAAAATAATGAAAAACTCCTAGGCATCTAAGTAGGCATGCAAAATTTAATGCATACTTTTGAATATAATATATTCCTCTGCCCGCTTTGTAAAATGGAGATAGTGCACTCATATTGCATAGGTTGTGAATATTAACTACTTGGGTAAGACTCATGTTTCAGTGATGAGCATCTTAAAAGTGAGAAAATGTAATTTGTGCATTCAGAACCAGTTGCAAATAATGTGTAGCAAATAATACACAAGGTCACAGTGGTGGCAGTGGCCTGCAGAATAACTTGCTGAAAGTCTTCATCACAAATCAGCAGGTATAACAGTATCCATAGAGAACCATGGTTGGGATTGCAGGGTTGTTGGTTGTAGTCCCATTGGTCTAAGGACATAGGCAGACAAGGTTCTTTGGGTAGATGTGATCTCTTTTATTAGACCAACTAAATAGTGGGGGAAAAATTCTCTGCAAGCTTTCAGGCGCAAACACCCTTCCCTCCCTCAGGCATTGGAAGACTGCTGCTGTTCTGAGTTCTCCAAGGTAGAAAAGAAGCACAGAAGTCTGTGAAGATGCAAATGAGTGGAAGTTAGGAAGACAAAGGGTAGAGATAGGAGAGGAGAGAAAAAAGTGAAGGAATGCAGGTCCCAATGCCTGGGGGGAAGGGGAGGGAAAAGTGTGAGGACCTGCATTCCTTTACACTTTTTCCCTCCCCTCCTATCTCTACCCTTTGTCTTCCAAACTTCCACTCACTTGCATCTTCACAGACTTCTATTTTAAAAATCTCTCTAGCTTCTTTTCTACCTTGAAGAACTCAGAACAGGAGCAGTCTCCCAATGCCTGAGGAAGGGAAGGGGGTTTATGCCCAAAAGCTTGCAAAGAACTTTTTTCCAACCGTTTAGTTGGTCTGATAAATGGTTGGGATTGGGCACTAAAGCAAAATTCACTGTTTCATGACAGATTTGTATGTTCTTTCATTATTTCCATATAATGTCATTCTAACCATTTAGCAAGTGGCACACTTGATCTCTCTCTGCTTGTTTCTCTACTTAAAATTTCCAGAGCAGAATAGAAAGATGACGCTGCACAGCCTGTGGGATTCCCACAGGCGAAGAGCAATTGGAGCACTTGTGAGGTGCTTAGAAAATATTTAGCACCTGTTATTACATGTGGATATTCAGACCCTGGAGACTGAAAAACCAGCAGCTTAGATACTTTCCTAAGAAAACATTATAGAAACAGTCTTAAAGAGGGCAATAATTAAAGCTAGTCACTGTTTCTTCGGTTGTCTCTGAAGATTGATTTAAGATGGTAGATGTGCTGGTTTCATTGAATGCCAGGCACAAAACATTTCTTTCCTGTTTTTGAGAGAGCAGAAATGTTGCTTGCTTTCTCTGGGTAGCTTCCGGCCAGGTCAGCCATTGTGCTTATAAGTCTTGCATAAGCTGGTTCATCAGACAAATCTGTGACATTGTGTACATCCTGTGCTTCCCCAGTACAACCATTAGACATTCACGAGTTACGGTGCCTCAAGAGAGACCGCTTCCCTTCCTTCCGCAGCTGCCCCACACATCACCATTTCTCTCTTATTCTTTCTCAGTCTTCTATAGATCAAGCTATTGCAGGAAAGTTAATAAGATTCTGTTTTAATGGATGGCAGCATTGTTTAGTTTTGGAAATATTGATAAAATATATTTTTCCCTTGGCTTTCCTAGAGAACTTGAAAACTTCTGGCTAAGGAATTAAATCAATGTCATGTTAAAAGATTTGAACAGGAGTCTCTACCTGTAAGTGTAGGTGGAGCTCTGAATCACTAGTAGGGTCCTGACCCTTTCCTTTTACAAGCTCTGGGGATTGTAACCAAAGTGACCATTGAGTTCTATAGTCTCAGGATCCTATGATTAAACAAATGAGCAGAGTAGGCGGTAATATTGTGCTGGGAGGGACCTGGAAGAAGCATGTGTCTGTTTCTCGTGTTTCTGTCTTTAAAAGAAATCCTAGAAAGAACAGCCATGAAGCAGAGGTGTAGGGATGCAATTTCTGAATGTTTTGCTCAGGAAAATAGAACAAATTGCAGTCTCTCACTCGGCATTCCTAGCTGGTGATAGTTAATGTTATCTTATTGTTCATATCTTCTTCCTGTTGTGGCTTAGTCCTTCAAGCTTCCCACACTTCAGGAAATGTGACTTGTGTAAAACTTTCAACCACTTTTTCTTTTCTTAATGTTTTGGGCAGCAAAATAACAGTAAAACTTAAAACATCAGCAGATTTTGAGAGTAATCGCTGTTGAAATCAGGTTTTCGTCATCTCTTCGTTACAGTAGTGTAGTACAAGACCATATGGAATGCTGTTCTTATGCAAAACCTTGCACACCAGGTTGGCAGTTATCCAGATTGTTATATCCATTTCCAACTATGGCTATACATGCTGAGTATACTCAGAATGCTCCATTATGGATATGTAAACTGAGTGGTGGAATAGGATTACCTACATGTGGGTGTTTGTGTGGTCAGAGAAAAGCTACTAGCTGTTGCTTCCTGGTGGAGAAGAAGGGAGGTCCTTTTTCCCCTTTCTAGCTTAGTAGCCTTGTAGATGGGGTACTTTGGACATTCCCTTCAAAGGGACAGGGCCTGGGATTCTGACTGCTGTCCCCAGTGGTTGTTCTATACCTTGCATTTTAATACTCATTCCATAAAAGTGATAGAACAGTAAAATAGTTTCTGTTGTGCTAAGGGGCAAGGGTGAGAATCCAGGGCCTTGTCCTTTGTAGGCCAGTATCCATCTCCCTTAGCCCCACTCCCTTTTGTTGCCAAAGGATGCTTATTTCCATAGGGGCATCCATGTGGGTCTGTCATCATTACCATTAAAAAACTGTTCAGGATTCTAGATTTGAGAAACCCATAAAATATTTTATCTCAATTGTATCCGTACATCTGTTCCAGTGATTTGCTTGCCACTTTCTGCTGAGAGAGAGGATCTGTTAGTAAATGTACTGATCAAATGATAAAAACCATATTTTCTTGTAAAAATTTGTCACAATGTTTTAGGCTTAAGGTGATTCTGGATCATTGACTGTTTACAATAGCATAACAGTATATGAATTAAGCACAACTTGAAATCATGGCAAGACAAATATTCAGTATTCTGGAAAATCACACTAATATCTGGGAAATGTTAGATTTTCATTAAATGCATCTGTTAGTTCAACTTTGACATTACTGTTACAGTAACACTCATTCTATAATAAATGCAATAGAAGTAACTGGAGGGAGAAGTAGAGGGGTAAAATGGGTATATTATGAAAAGATCACAATGTATCCAGTTGTAAAGATATATGCTTTTCACTTACACAGGAATAATCTAAATGAATGCATACGTTTATCCAAGTACCTGATACTTGCCTGAACAAAGTTTTTATTTGGCAAAACTATTTCAAGAGAATATTGAAATTTGCCATATCGAATTCTCAAAAGTTAAACGCCATACTTAAAGCTGCCTTTGCAACCTCCCCCCCTTAATATTGGCTTCTTTGTGCTTATATATTGTGATTGCATACTGCTTCCATCTATTACCCCATTTCCTCCCCTCACAACCCTCTGTCGCATTCAGTGCATAGATGAATAGATAATACTCAGAGAACAGATCAGGGCTGAGTAAGGAGCGAGAGAAACTGAAGTTAAGATCTCATTGACTCAAAGTTGGAAGGACCCTGGAATAATGCGAGGGATTCCAGGAAGAGAAAGAAAGACTGGCTCAATCTAAATTCTTAGTTTCTCTTGAGCTTTCTGTATGGTGCTGAGCAGATCGCTGAAATCTGTTTCAGTTGTTGTGCTTGTTTCCTCACTGTCCCCAATTTGAGACATCTGGGGCACGATTTCCAGAATTACATAGCACTTAGCTACAGTGACAGCCCATGAGCAACTGCAGGTGTTCACTTACTTCCGTTAGTTAAGGCAACATAACTGGAAAGCAGAAGCACAGAGACATAATTCATGAGATCCTGAATTTTACTCCTGCTTTGTCACTGATTCACTGAGTAGCCTTGGGCAAATGGCCTTACCTTCCTGCTGAAAAAGCAGGTTGTTCTTGTGCACAGCACTTTTTATAGCCAGTGAGGGTTATTGAAAAGTCCCATAGAAATGCTGAATACTCCAAAAATCAAGCAGTAGGCATTTCCCGAGGAGCTTCAGAATTTAACAGACCTCTCCAAAAAGTTAGTTTTAATCTGCGTGCCTCAGTTCTCTTAGCTTCTCTAAAACAGGGGTAATGCATGCATGCCTGTCCTCTGTACTTAACGTATCTCCCTCATGGCTTTCTATGCCATGCGGTCTGTTTAGTTTAAAGCTTGGCTTGCATGCAGTGAGTGGAGGGAGGGGGTGATTGGTAGTTCTATCTCAGCATCCATTCTGTGCACTAAAACTGGCAAAAATATATAAAATTGCAGTGTTTCAGTTTAGAGGCTTTTGGTATAAAATATCATCTCCCTGTTGATCCCAAGCTGCAAACTGTCTTCTTTCTTTCAGAAATACTAAATAGCTAATGCTACTGAGCCTTGCTGCAAAGAGGGTTTCCCAGAACTGGAGTAGTTTCTTGTGACCCTTTTCTGAACCCTGTCTTTTTTAACATTTTTCCTTGCAAACTGGTAGGAGACCTAGGCAGTAACGAAAATGTTTAAAACTAGCTTGTTCCAGAACTCTTTTTTTTTTTTTTTTTTTAAGTATTTTTGTTTTCTTTTCACCCGAATGTTCACTCATCTACAAGAAAATGAATATATTTGCAAGTAGAAAAAAGAATGCGAAGGTCAAATATGTTTTTAAGGTAAATAACTTTTTTAACACCTCAGACTGTACATTTTCATATGAAAGTGTTTTCTTACAGATTGCAAAGGTGGATTGCAAGGAAGTACTAGACATCATATGTAATTTGGAATCTGAGGGACAAGATAACACGGCATTTATTCTTTGTACAACATACCTAACTCATCAACTTCAAACTGCAAATGTTTATTGTTCCTGGTAAGTAATGCATCCATTTCTTAGGAATAGTCTATCAACATTGCAACAACAAAGGCTGCCTTTTAAAATGTCACTTTTACATTTTATCAAAGCCTACAGCAGGATGTGATGAACAGGATCACATAGGTGTTATGTCAGATTCTCATAAGTTCTGTAACCATATGTATATTAGATACCATTTGTATCTAATAAGTTAACTTTTTGGATTATGTATTTTCAGATTAGTATAAAAGAAAGGGGGGGAACCTTAAGAAACTACCCAGCTAGAATTCTCAGAGTAGTGCCACTTTCTCGAATCGCTCCCCAAAAAATCTGTGCATGGTTACATGGTGTTCTTAGGAGTGTGAACATGTACAGAGACTCCTGATTCAGAAGTGGGATCATGGAAATGTCCTATAAGCAGTGCCTGTTTGGTGTTCCCCAAGCTTCTGCTTGCTCTAGGATTAAAGTTGAGGAGCAGTTTAATTCAGCTGTCTTTTTAACTGCTTCTCAAGCCATTAGAGCCACAAGAAATTGATAGGTTGCTATGGAAGATGCAAGTTTGAATGAGTATACTGTGAGTGTGCACCCCTAAACACCGTGTCATTTTAAGAAACACTTCTTCAGGTTAGCCTGTATTTCAAATAGGGGGAATTTGGAAAGCAGAATGCTGGCACTAAGTTTTTGAAGAAACTGCAAGTGCAACATTTATTCCCCAAAATTTAAAGCTAGATTTGTGTGTCTTATATACGTGGAAATGACATGCAGCCTTTCCATCTCTGCATGTTTGGGCAATGGGGAAATAGTGGCCATTTCCCCATTCTCAGGAAGAGAATAAGCACATAGCTCTCTTGGGAACCTTGTTTAAAATATAATATATTCCTGTGAAGGGTATGTCTACACAGGAAGTGAAAGTATAATTGAATCTTGGGTACCCGCTCCTGTTTTAAAACTAGCCAGCATAGATAGCAGTGGTAGTGATGACATGGAGGTATAGACATCAGCACAAGCTAGCAACAAAACTAGATGCCCAGGGTCCTTAAGTTTCTGTAATCCATACTGAAGCTCATACTATCTAGTGGACTTTTTCTTTCTCCAGAAGTCAGCATTCTGATCCCTGTTTATAGATGAGCAAACTGAGGTCTTCCTTGCATGTGAAAATTGGAAAAATTGTCATGGAGGGAGGAAATTTAGAAGAATAATGCCTAGCGCGTACACAGCGCTTTATCCAAGAGAATCTTCTTTTACCTTTTCTTTTTTTATGTTGGCAGAGGATGGTGTTTCATCTGGATCAGAATTTTTGCTTTTGGGGTTCCTCAAAAAAAAAAAAAAGCCTAAAGTTACTTTTTCCTGCCTCCCTAGGTTTGTTGTGGAAGGAACTGTACAGATACTAATTAGGAGAATGGCCTTTACCAAAGCAGACCAAACAGCTGACTTAGCAGTTGGCATCTGAAAGACAGGCAGACAAGAAATGTACTGCTTGAATATAGGTCTCTCTTGAGGCTGGACGTGCTATTTCAGGGATCTCAAACAGATATATTTACCCAATGCATAAATCTCTTCTTTTATAAGCAGCATTTAGTCAGTTTTTTTCTAGTTTATGCTAACCACATCAAAACCTGACTCTCAGTAACCAGAGATGATCCAATTAAATAATGTTTCTCAGTTAAGGGTGTAATAGTAGGGGGGTTAGATGTCTGTGCAACTTCATTTTGTGAAGAGTTTGCATAACATCTTTGGGCACTGCTTCTGCCATCTTCCCTCTGAAGTGACAATGTGTGTAAGATGCCCTAAGGTTGGATGGATTCCACATTCAGCCCTAACTTTACTGTCCTTACTTCAGGTATAGATAGACGTAAGTTTTTTCTGTATAACTGTTGATATCAAATGATACAGAACAGCTCATCAGTAATCTTACTGCTTCAGTAATTATGCTGCTTCCATAATTACAAGTATAGCAAAAATATTGCAACTCTTAAGCCTGTTTCAGGATTAAAGTATCAGTTGGTTAGCCACATTGATTGCTATAGGAGCATGCCAACATGGCAGTTACTAGGGTTGTGCGAAGCTTCAGTCCTCGATTCAATTTGGTGGAGATTCAGCCCAATTCGGTGGCCAAATCTCCGAATCCAAATCAAATCATAGATTCATAGATTCATAGATTCATAGATTAAGGGTCGGAAGGGACCTAGTAGATCTTCTAGCCCGACCCCCCGCCAGGGCGGGAGAACAACAAAAACCCCAAAAAGAGAAATGGGACTCAAACGAGTCCAGC
>NW_017729015.1:10088467-10104405 GCF_001723915.1 Gavialis gangeticus | reverse complement strand
CGGTGGCCAAATCTCCGAATCCAAATCAAATCAGAGGACCCTTTAATCTCTCCGAATTGATTTGGAGAGATTTGGAGATTTGGACATAGACACAGCTTTAAATTTTTTTTCTACATACCTCTAGGTAGCAGGGACTCTTGAGTGCTGTGATGGTGGAGCGCATGAAGCATCCCACAAAAGCGCAGGGGGCCCCCCAGCATGCTTGGCAGCAGACCCAGACGTGGAGGAGAAGCACTTCTGGTCCACTTCTGGGTCCTCTGGGGAGCATGCAGGGAGCCCCCCTCCCGGCTCAGTAACTGGTGCCTCCTGGGTCTAGGGGGGTTCCCCTGTGGCCGATTGCTGAGGCAGGGAGGTGGGGGCCCCCCCCAGCATGCTCCCCAGCAGACCCGGAAATGCACCAGAAGTACTTCAGGGGTTTGCCACCAAGCGCGTAGAGGGCCCCCCTGCACTCTTGTGGGATGCTCCATCCGCCCCAGCATCACAGCGATCACAAGCTGTACCTGCTACTTCAAGGTATGTAGAAAAAACTTTTAAAGCTGTGTGTATGTCCGAATCAGCATCGAGTCTTCAGATTTGGATTCGACCAAATCGAATCGGGGACGGTGATCCGAATCAACGAATTGAATCACTGCCCAATTCTGGCCAAATCTGAATTGAATAGGGCCTGAGTCACATACCCCTACCAGTTGCATCATAGCAGTTAATGTGCACTCCTGAGTGGCAGCTCCCTCTTCCTTTTTAAAGTAGTTAAAAGGAACATTTGTCTATAGCTTTTTGTGTGCACTCAGATTCATCCCTAATGTACAGTCTTGGCTGCAAATTATCTATTCTCCTGAAAATCTCCTTGAAGTATAACTGTTCCATCTCTGTTTAGTCATTCCTAAACTTGCGGCAGGACCTGCTTAACATCTGCAGAGTTCCTTAGATTTGGGTTCTGTCTCAGCGTCATCAGAAAATGCTAATATTTTTATTCCAGAGGAGTTCTTTGTTCAGTTTTGGAATGCAGTGTCTTTCTCATCCTGTGGTCAGGAGTCGTTTTGTATGACTTTGGTCAGTACTTCTGATCCCGTATATGCTCTGCAAAATGATGCAAGTCTTGGTAAGGATGATCTTGCTGACATGCCCTGAGGCTTGTTCTGGTATCACAACCTCCTTTTAACCACACTGAAGACCCCAGGACTCTTCTGGGTGAGCAGGTCTGAGACCAGCAGCACAGATGCAGGGTGCTTCATCTGGACTCAGTTCTCTCCACCATAGGTTCACAGCCTCATTACTTGAGGGCTCCCTCAGAAAATGCAAGCTCTTGGCTCTCTCTCACTTTTTGATTACCAAAAAATAATAGAGCCAAGTCATCCGCAAAGAACTCAAAGACCACAATGGGGTCAAGCAAGTTTTTGACACTATGGCTTCCTATTTGAATTTTTTAATTGATTTTGATTTTTGAAAGGGTTTCTACAGAATTTTTCTGTCTTCCAAGACCTCCAGTTCACACCATAATGGAACATTTGTTGGAGTTGCTACATGAAGACATGCATTAGCTCAGAGCAGCTCGTGGTTTTCTTAGCCTGCCATTCTCCAGTCAGTGGCTGGCATGTGTTCTCTTATCCAACAGTCTTGAGGTTTCTCAAGAGTGTGAGCAATCTTCCTTCTTTTTGGCTTCATTTGCAGTAGAACCTGTACTAAGATGCACCTTGCTGCCTATGCTTAATTGAACAACAAAGATCTCATTCTAACAGCACAATGGCAGTTATTACTTCTGTGTTTAGTCATTTTACTCAGTTTTCAAGCTATAGTGTTTTTTTAGTTTTTTAAGAAAAACAGAAATGGACAAGACGCATGTTTGGATGCATGGAAGAACTGAAATATTAAAGCCTGTGCGGGGGGAGGGAGAGAAATTGTTGCGCTTGTACAATGCAGTAGAGCCCAGATTCTTTGTGAGGTTAGGTTCCTTAACACCCTGTGAAGGTGAGGGTTTGTGAGCATGTGGGGGTTATAGTTCAGCATGATGCCATTGAGGTGTTCCAGTTAACTTCTGTGGCTTTTATTTGAAAGAGCACTGATTCTCCAGCTAGATGCACAGGGATGCTGCTATGCTCCAGTTGAGTAGAAAAGCAGTGTTTTTAAAGCAAAAAACCCCATAGCTTGTAGCTGAATGGCTGGACCTTAATTTGTCAACATGCTGCAAATTGTGGGTTGCAAACTTCTGATTTTAAGAATAATCTGGTGTATGGGGAGTCTAAAAACCACTGTTTAACCACTTTCCCTATTAGCTGTGGCTCTACTTTTACTTGAAGTTGGTTTAACAAAATTCAGGAAGGAATGAAATGCTTCCTGAAATAAGGTTATTCTGTAATTAAATTAAAAGTATCTTAATTTCTCAAATTGAAGAGCACAGGTTGTGAGACCCTGTGCTTGAAAAATATACCCAGCACTTAGCATGGAGCAAAAAATGCTACCTTTGGAGATGTAAACTTAAAAAGTGAAGGTGAGTTGGGGGAGAATTACCTTTTTAAAGTACCTAATGCCTCCACGCTTGAACAGGAAACAGGTTTGTCTGCATAGCTGTGCATGGATATGATCTCTTCACTTATACGACATGATAGTTCTACCTGCACAAGGGAGACTTTATTAATAACCAGACAAAAGTGTGGCATACTGCAGCAGTCAGTAAAATGGTATCACCTTTCAGAGCTAGACTTGTGACAAATTTCTCCCACCACCATTGTCTTGCATTATATTTAGTCTGCTTTGAACTCTTTTCACAGGGAGCTGACTCTGTTCTGGAGTAAGTTGCAAAAAAGAATTGACCCTTCTTTAGATTCCTTTTTGGAGAGATGTCGGCAGTTTGGCATCATAGCCAAGACACTACAACACTTATTTTTCCTGATAAGAGTCATTCAGTCTGAAGTAAGTAATATATTCTGCACTCTGCAGCTTTGTTTTGCCAGTAATTTAACTGAGTGAAGGCTGTAAGACATTAATACAAACTTCTGTCATAATCCCAACCTAGTTAAGCAGTTAGCTAGTCATTTTCTGTGATTTCTCTGGAAACTTGTAAATGTGGTATAGACAAACATTTGTCCAGGTGGCTTAAATAGAGGTGATCATGCTTTGAGCAAGGGATTTGACTAGGTGACCTCCTAAAGTCCCTTCCAGCCCTTATTTTCTATGACTTGCTCTTGTATACAATTGAGAGAGACCTGTTTAATATACTGTAGTTTTCAGTCCATGTACCTGGATTTCTTAACTAATATTTCCCTCGACAAAAAATAAATATGCAACAGCACAATGTTCTTTAACCTTTAAAATAAGGTCAATGTTGAAATGAGTATGTATTGAGTTCTTTTAAAAAATGCCCCAAAAGCTTAATAAATGTGTGCCTCTCCTTTTTTAAACACTAGTCCTAGTACCTATGATGAACTTAAAGGTGCTGAACAATGTTCATAAATCTTGCAAAAAGTGCAGTGGACTAGGTTTAGCCAAGGGTAGAGAAGTCTTCAACCTCAGTATGGAACTTAAAGCCAAAGAGCACGATGACAAAAAAAAAAAGATTTCACATGCAGGTGCAAGGTATAATGCACAGTAGAAAAAGCAACTTGAGCCACCCATACATTTAGTTAGTTTCTGAATCAATTTGAACCACGCAGATATCTAAGCATAATTATTCTAACCATGCACAATACAAAGCTATGGCTAGAAGGGACCTCAGAAGGTCATCTAGTTCAAGCCCCTGCTGAAGGCAGGATCATTCCTATCTAAACCATTCTATACACGTGTTTGTCCAGTCTGTGAGTGTCCAGCTTATTTGGCTTCATGAGGCAGATCTGGATCACGGAGCTTCTTGTGGGCTGAGCAGTGGCTAGCTAGTGCAGCTATCAGAGCTGCTGTGTTGGAAAGACTCTGGAAACGACAGGGTTAAAGTCACTGTTGCTTGCTCTTCCTTCCACGCTCCATGCACACTTTTCCCGTGCCGCCAATTTTAGTCTCCAGCTTTCCAGTTCCTCAAGACATTTCTGAATCTCCTCTCCTCTAGCGCAGCAGTGCTCAACCTCTGGGCCAAATCCAGCCCATGGGGCACCCCACAGGTCCAGAAATTTGGTGTCAGGGGAGCTTTGGTACTGCTCCCTCGCTACCAATTCTCTGGACTCATTTGAGCCCTGCACACCCGATTTGATGCCTGATCCTAGCATGTGGGAGGGGGCAGGGCTGGCCCCCTAGCACCCAGTCTTAGCATAGGAGGGGTTAGTGCCAGGCCTCTGGTCCCAGTCTGTCCCACAGACTGGCCCTGCACTATTTATCTGGCCTCTAGGGCCAAAAGATTGAGCACCACTGATCTAGTGTTTGCAGTCCTTCCCAGTTTTGTTCCCTGCAGATTTGCTTAGGGAGCGTTCTGTTCCACCATCCAGATCACTAATGACAATGTAGAATGGCACTGGACCCAGGACAGATGTTTACAGATAGGCTTTTTATAGTTTGCCACAGTGACTTCCCTAACTTTGAAGTCAAGCTGACCAATATATAATTCCCTGGGTTCTCCTTTTTGCTCTTACTTTTAAAGAGCGACACTATATTGGTTCTTTTCTTAATCTTCTGGTACTTCACCTGTCTCTTGTAACTTGGTAAATATTGTTGCCAAGAGCTCTAAGATCTGTTCTACCAGTTCCTTTAGTGTCCTGGGCCGAAGTTCATCAGGCCCTTGAATGCATTCAAACGGAGCAAAAGTCCTCTCCCGGTCTCCCTCAGCTTTCCCCTTTCTTTGTCTATATAATTTTTGTTAGTTGTCACGTTTTATGAAGACTGAGGCAAAGTTCTTCTTACACCTGTGCCTTCTTTGCATTTTCTATTAAGAGCTCACCCTGGCTATTTATGCAGCAGTATTATAAAGGCAAACAATGACAAGTTTAATAGTAAGATCAAAAATAACTCTGGAAGAATTGTTATTTTTCTCAGTCAGTAGCTCATTCAGTTCTGGTCACCCTATCTCTGAACAAGTAGGGCTCTGTAGATGAGGAAAAAAATTACAAAACTGAAAGATGTTGCATGAGGATGTAAAAAACTGCATTTATGTTGTTTAGCAGGAGACCCAAATAAAGCAATGATGTTATAACAATAGTGAGGCAGGCTAACCTTTCTTTCCTTTTCTTATTTTGATCTTGAACTGTTCACACTGAAATTTTACAGGCTTGGTCTCAGCATTGGGTTAGATTTTTGGGGGAGCAAAACTCATGAAACACTGCTTGAATATAAAGGTAGGATAGGGAAAATGGGTTAGTTGCTAATGATGATGTGTTCTGGTAACTTCTGAATGTCTCAGTGGTTTGGAGCAGGAAATTTATTCAAGTATGAGAATTGTGCTGAGACTTAGATGCATGCTTCTTACTATCCGTATAAGTATCCATTCAGTTTTCACTGACCTTCATGTTGAAAATGAGTATCCACACCTGTAGAATTACACCTTTATTAAATATAGCTTTTTTTAAATGTTCCCTTTAGATTCACCATAAGAACTCATTTATATTGTTATACTTTACCTGCAGTGGGCTAAGAACTCATTTATATTGTTATACTTTACCTGCAGTGGGCTGGTGGCTATTGCAAAGGTAAATTCTGTATTGCAAGTGAGACTCAAATGTTGAAGTGTATGAGTGCAATAGAAAAAAACAATTAAGAAAATCTGAGAAATCCTCCCCCCCACACACGCATCTTTTTTTTTGGAGCAGGATTTGAACGCTGAGCAGGAACAAGGCCTGCGGATGACTTAAATTTGGGGCAGTTATTCAACATTTCTCTTTCACCAAATATCATTTAGTCTGCGTACAAATAATGGGACCTGGGTCTCTGGATCACCTAGTTGTCTGTATTGTAATATATTCTGCATAGGGACAAAATGAATGACCTGGTGTTTACTGACTTGTGCCTCCTTGCCTTTGCAAACTCTCATGCCCTCAAATAAATAAATAAAACTCTGGTAAAGAATAGCACAGAGAGAAAGCAAGACCAAAGGAATAGTGTAAAATGGGGGGAGAGGGATCATGTATGTGCGTCTTTAAAAGTATAGTGTCAGTATTAAATAGCTGGTGTCTAGTTATCAATATTTTTCTCAATTAAATGTAAATGGTTTTTCTTAGATTAGTGACGGCTCCAAGAAATTATACCTGAAAACACAATTATCTCTGCTTCCAGAAAATCATTGTTCATGTTCATTTAGAAATAAGCTGAATATTTAAAATGTCCTATGGATACATTCTATTTGTGTCGTTCTTTAAAATATGTCAAATTGTAAAGTACATCCCCCTGTACTTGAAGTATTAATTCCCAGCCTTCTTCATTTTGGAAGCATTTCTATTCTCAAATTGTTTACAGTGTTCAGGACTAAACAAAAAGAAATTGGTATGGAAACTATAATGCAGAAGTTACTCCCTAACACCTCCCTGTGTAGACACTCTGGGTGTGCACTTAGTATCAAATTCCTTCGTATATGAGGAATTACTGCGGAGTAGGTAGGTGCTTTAAATTCACAGTCTGACTTAATGCACTAACTTTTCTTACGTACAGACAAATATTGAGCACCATAATAAGTGTCTTGTTTTGTAGTTTTATGTATAGAGTTGTTCCATATAGTGTGATTCTGGAAAGAATGCATCTAGCAAATAATTGAGTCATAACTTTGTGTGTTTGTTTTTCCACACAGGCAGAAGAAGCAGGTCTTGCTGTGTCAATTTTATTGTGTGTGAGAGCTCTTCAGATCAGATCAAATGGAAATGATGAAATGAAAACATCTGTATGTAAAACAATTGCATGCCTTTTACCAGATGACCTTGAAGTTAGAAGAGCATGCCAGCTCACTGAATTCTTACTGGAGCCAACTTTCAGTGGTTTTAGTGTTCTGGAAGAGCTGTACTTGCAACCAGATCAAAAATTTGATGAAGAAAATGCACCCGTTCCAAATTCTCTCCGTTGTGAGCTTCTGCTGGCTTTAAAAGCTTATTGGCCATTTGATCCTGAATTCTGGGACTGGAAGACTTTAAAACGACACTGTCTTAAACTGTTAGGAAGAGAAGCTTCTGATTCTGAAGATGATGCAAGTTGCCTTGATCTGTCACTCAATGAAACTGACCTATTTGAAACTTTTTTAAGTGACTGTGATGAGACTAGAGAACATAAATATTATGAAGGAAGAGATGCAACTGGTCTCTCTAAAGACAAAGCAAGAGTGAAAAAGCCAATTGGCTCTTCAGAAAGGTACCAGAGATGGCTTCAATACAAATTCTTCTGTGTGCTATGCAAAAGGGAATGTATAGAGGCTAGAATACTACATCATTCTAAGATGCACATGGAAGATGGCATTTATACATGTCCAGTGTGTACAAAGAAGTTCAAGAGAAAGGACATTTTTGTACCACATGTAATGGAACATGTTAAAATGCCACCCAGTAGAACACACAGACCTAAAAAGAAAATTTTGTTGAAAAAAGATAAATCATTACAAAAAACAAGTACCCCCAGGAGCCCTTGTGCAGTACCAGAGGAAAGCCAGCAGCAACAGCCCCAGCTATTGGAAAAGTCCAGAAGTGACACACAGGAATATGTCACATTTAGCCAATTAGAAAATTGCCACCTGCAAGACAGAGACATATATCCATGTCCTGGCACAGACTGTTCAAGAGTATTTAAGCAATTTAAATACCTTAGTGTACATCTGAAAGCTGAACATCAAAACAATGATGAAAATGCAAAACACTACTTAGATATGAAAAACAGGAGAGAGAAGTGTGCTTTTTGTCGACGACACTTCATGACTTCCTTTCATCTGCGGGAGCATGAGCAAGTGCACTGTGGTCCTCAGCCTTATATGTGTGTTTCTATGGATTGCTATGCTAGATTTGGGTCAGTTAATGAATTACTTAATCACAAACAAACGCATGACGATCTACGTTACAAATGTGAGTTGAATGGCTGTAACATTGTTTTCAGTGATTTGGGGCAGCTTTACCACCATGAAGCGCAGCACTTTAGGGATGCGTCATACACGTGTAATTTTCTTGGTTGCAAAAAGTTCTATTATTCAAAAACAGAATTTCAGAATCACCTTGCAATGCATGATGTTACAGTAGCGAATGGGGAAGTAAAGGACACAGTTAAACTTGAACATATTTCAGGAGACAAATGTAGTTATCTTCCTGAGACCCAACTGCTCGAACAATCAGATAATTCCAGTCTGCATGAAAATAGTACATTGTCCGTGGAGCCTGCAGGTTCTCAAGATATCCCAGAGATTAAGGAGGAAAGTCTGTCTGACAATGAAGATATAGATAGTGAAAGCAACTGCAGCGTGCATTTTGAGAGCTTCAGCACATCTCCTGTACAGAACAAAAAGGAAGGGTCTCCTTTGTTGATTGATGCAGTGGACCACCATCAGAGAGTTCCAAGTTTTCTAATATCCCAGGGAAGTGTTCTCTCAAAACTGATGGATGGAAAGCAGTTTTCCAATGTAGCAGTTTGCTTTGATGGAAAAAAATTTTCTTGTGGCTTTGAAGGCTGTGGTTCAACATACAAAAATGCCAAAGGTATGCAAAAACATCTTCGAAGGGCTCATCCATACCACTTCAAATCTAAAAAAAAGATGGGGATCAAAAATAGAGACATTCTCAGTCTAGTCACGGATGCTGAAAACAGCAAAACAGCTGGTGACATCAGTGTGGAGCTAGGGCATAACTCAGACTCAAGTGTTGACTCTCCAGAAAATGTATATTGTAATATAGACTCTAAAGAAAAGATCAGCTTCAAGGAAATGATTTGTTCTTCCCCAGAATCTTCCTTTTACGAACGTCCTAAAATGGCAAGTACTGATGATAACATGTTAGAACTTCTGTTGGGCTTGAAACATTTAAGCCTAAAAAATTCCAATGTTCACGTTGCAAATTCTTCTTTAGCGCACAAGCATTTTTCAGGGTCATTTAATTCATTTTCATCAAGTGAAGCCAAATGCCCTAAATCAGGAGATGAATCTACCTCAGAATTTCCAGAGCAACAAGACAACTTACCTAGCCAGTATCTTACACAGCTGGCAGCTAAACCATTTTTCTGTGAACATCAAGGTTGTACATGTGAGTTTGTGACCAGAGAAGCTCTCTTAATGCATTATGTTAGAAAACATAATTATTCAAAGGAAATGGTTCTTCAGCTAAATATGTTTCAACATCGCTATTCACCATTTAAATGTCACATTTGCCAAAGATCATTTACAAGAAAAACACACCTTAGAATTCATTATAGAAACAAGCATCAAATTGGCAATGAGAAGGTAAATCACAAAATATTTGCCAGTGAAAAATGTGAGCATGTAAACACATGTGCAGAGGGTGACTCGGTACCCACACCTACTTTCTGTGATGATAAAAATGAACTTACTAAGCAACCTGAGCAAACTGAGCTGTGCCGTCCTAAGAAGGAAGAGTGTAGTTCTGAAACCGATGTGGAGTCCAGTGAAGAAATAGATAGTAATGTAACTAGAAAACCCTCTAACATGACTTCTCTGGACAGCCACAGGGAAGAACTGGAAGCAAGAGAAGGAAGAGGAAGTAAAAGAACAGTTGCCAAAGGAAACTTATGTTATATATTGCATAAGTACCACAAACCGTTTCATTGTATTCATAAAAGTTGCAATTCTGCCTTTACCAATCAGAAAGGCTTGATTCGTCATTATAGAACTGTACACCAGTATAATAAAGAGCAGCTCTGTTTAGAAAAAGACAAAGCAAGAACAAAAAGGGAACTTGTCAAATGTAAAAAAATATTTGCATGCAAACACAAAGAGTGTAATAAACGTTTCATTTGTTCTAAGGCTCTTGCTAAACATTGTAGTGACTTTCATAATGAAAATTTGGAGGATCAAAAAGTGCTTTCTGAAATGGAATCTGCAAGGTTTCCTTGTAACCATCATCAATGCCCTGCTGTATTTTACACTTTTAACAAGTTAAAACATCACCTGATGGAAGAACATGCCAATGAAGAAAAAATAAACAAAGATTTTGAAATCCAATGCGACTTCAATGGCTGTGACCGAATTTTCACCAATTACAGTCGTTACTCTCAGCATGTATATTTCAGACATCGGGAATACTACAATAGACTCTTTGGAAATCGGAAAGAGGAGCAAGATAACCTGCTGAAAGATGATGATAACAATGAACAAGATTATTTGACAGATCACTACGAGGAGAATAAGAATGAGAGGCAGGTAAAAGACAAATCCAAAAAAGCTCTCAAAAATAAGGAAAAGCATCCCATTATTTTTAAAACAAGGGAGGAAGCCCTGCAAATGTGTAAAGAGAAAGCTGACCAGAACCAGTATCCCTGCATAGTCAAAGGGTGTCTGTCTGTAGTTAAATTGGAAAGTAGTATTGTGAGACATTATAAGCGTACACATCAGCTGACCAGTAATTATATAGAACAACAGTTTGAGAAACTTGTAGTTTGTGTTAAATGTGGTACAATGATTAAAAATGAATCCCATTCAGAAACAGAGGTGTGTTTAAGCCAAGAAGAAATGAGAGACTTTAAACAGGAAAATCCAGCAGATACCGAAATTAATTGGAAGGAAGACGAAGAAGGCGTAAAACCTCTTGTTCCAGATACTGATTATGATCATCCAGATACAGACAAAGAAAATCAGAACAGCTGCTCAGCAACTAGTGAGGGTTTTGACACAGAGGCCTTTTTGTATTCAGACACTCTAAAATATGACCACAGTTCAAAACCCAGTTTTGAAGAAGATAGCATAACTGAGCCACCTTTGTGTAAAACAGAAGGGTTGCCTGAAAACAATGGAAGAGAAAATGGTGAATATTTTACCAATTTGCAGTTGGAGTTACCAAGGGAGAAGGTCACAGAAGACTGGCACCACTGTTCGATTCATCAGAATTCTAAAAGAAATTCCTTCTGTACAAGAGACAAGTTTCAGAAGCATTCATTGCCCAAACCCTTTGATTTAAAATCCTTTAAACCAATGGGATTTGAATCTTCATTTCTAAAATTTATTCAAGAAAGCCAGGAAAGAGAAGATGACGACGATGATTTCGATGAACTTGTTGAATGGGAGTCTCCTGAGTCATTTCAGATGGATGGTGACTTAGAGAGTGAGAGAGACTGTCAAAGAGATGAGGCAGTTAACAGTTTGGGGAGTGAGAGAGATCCGGAAGTGAGCATACCCCCAAATAATCACTCAGAGCTTACGGAAGTCCAGCCTTTAATATCGGAGTCGCCATCTGCCCCTTCTCTAGACAACTTGCGGGCCATATTGGACAAGGCATTAACAGACTGTGGAGACCTTGCCTTAAAACAGCTTCATTACTTGCGACCAGTAGTTGTCCTTGAAAGATCCAAATTTTCCACTCCCCTTATAGACTTGTTTCCAACAAAAAAGACAGATGAGCTTTGTGTGGGAAGTACATAAGAAGTTTTGTTTAAGAACATACTGCCTCCACTACTGCTACATAGAGAGAATTGCAACCTAGAACAGAAACTGGTACAGTACACAAACTGTTTAGGTTAGTTAGGCTGTTTAATTCCATGAATGTATAATATCTGTCAAAAGTATTGGCCAAGTTCATTTAGCTCCCTGGTTTTATTTTTTTTTTTAAATGAACTGTACTGTTCTTGGTGCTAATTAACACATCCGAATACTGGGGGCTTCCTCTTGCAGAGTAAACATGCATGATTGTATATGGAACAAGTACTAGGGTACCAGGGTTTGGGGGAGATGAGTTCTTACTTGACTTGAATGTGCACCTAATGGTGCTTTGTGTAACATATTGTACACTACAGCATCTTATATTTTTTGAGTTACAAGTTTCAATAAATTACAATTTTTCACCCATTTTTGGTTTATTGTACAGTAAATTCTATTTTTGTTACAGAAGCTTTATTTTGATTTTTACTTGTACGTGAATTAGGGACTGTTATTTCCGTGCATTTGGTAGCAGTGTTAAAATACCTGCAGAAGCTTCATATTTAAATACAATAAAGCACAAAAAATCTGTTTCTTTTCATATTTTTAAAAGAACATGTGCGTAAATATTTTCCTTGATCTTTTCCACAAGGATAAAATATTCTGGACTAACTGATCCTTCAGCCTAAGAGAACAGTAGTCACTTGAAGGTACCACTGTGAGTTTCTTGACTTTAAATTTACTAAATATGTAAGATCTGATAGAGTTTGATTTAATGTGCATAACTGAAGTGTTGTTGCTTTGTTCCAAATAAGTCTTATGTGTATAGAAGCATCCTCCCATCTCTACCCTTCCTATCTGCCAGAAACAAAAGCATTGAGATTTGATTAAGAAAAGGCTAAATATTTTAGGTTAGTATGCAGGGAGCAAAAACTAAAAGAGAAGCTATCCTAGTATGATGCACCCATGACTGGAGGAATTTATGCACTAACTTTTCAAAGACTGTGGTCACAAGAAATCATGTATGGAAGAATCCTAAATTCCAGAGTTCTCTTGGGCAATTAATAACATACAGCATTTTGTGCATCTGTGTACTGATGTATTTGACTGTTACATGAATGTGGTTTTTGGGGTTTTTTTAAAACGCATATGACATAGCTGTGTGCTAGGGTAACTTTATCACCCAATCCAGAGTAGAATTACCTCCAGGAGAGCCAGAAGTAAAACTATACGTGTGATTTGGGGTCAAGAAGGAATTTTTTTGCTAGGTCAGATAGACACAGACAGAGGTTTTTGTCTTCCTCTGTTAGTGTGTTGCATGGTCCACTTCCAAGGATCTTTTAAACATCTATTAATCAGCCAGTTCCTCGCTTTTGCAGTGTCAGGACAAGGCAGAGCCCTCGTGCTGGTGTTTGCAGTATTTGTATGGTGCATGTGAGGGTTTGTAGTGATTTGGGGGATTCCTTGGTTAGATGTCCCCTGGATTCACAGGCAGTCTAGACTGAGTGGCCCAGGAACCCCTTCCAGGTTTTTTTGGTCCTAAATCACACCCATGTAGGTGTTTTCTCTGCAATTGATCTCCTGTGTTGCTCAGTGCAGCAGGCTGCTACTGTCTCCCTTGTTGTTAAGCAGTAATGATGGCCAAGGTTCTCTTGTCCAGTGATAAGCTACTTATTTGTCTAGTCAGGATCCCAGGATGGTTACAAAAAGCATGTGACCTACACTGATGTAAATATTGTATCCAGGCTCTTAATTTGAAGATTCACAAATGTTCCAGATCTATGCAGCTGAGAATTTTATTCGCAAAAAGATCGGGTTAAAAAAGATCTTCTTGTAGCAATTGGAAGTGTCCAGGCAATGAGTACAGGAAAGTGAAGCACCAGTGACTGAAATACTCCATACTTTAGATGAACTATATTGAGCAGAGAAATACAGTAAACTGGAGTTAAATCTCTGTACCAATGAGATGGTGAATAATGGCACATTATCCAGTAGTGACCAATTATCAAGACTTGATAAATTGCTGAGATTGGGGGTCATGGGGCTGTTGGCAGAGGATCGAACCACATGGTTTACATTTCCCATTGTCAGATATATCCCACAGACAAATTACCCTGAAGTTTACTGTAGAATTGTATTCCTATTGATATCTTGATATAATCTTATATTTAACCTTGGTATTGCATGCTGAGGGGAATGCAATTGTGAAAGCACCATAGAAAAGCAAAGTCAAAATTCTTATATTTATCAAATCTGCTATTTATTTGGCAAAGCTCAAGTAACTAATTGTAATAGGAAAATCTTCAAAAACTTGATGAGGGGGATGGAAATCTGGATACAAAAATCTGAAGAAAGTCCTTGTTTGGTTTTATGTCCACTGAACTTCACAGAAGCAAGAGGCTCCAGGAAAGCAATATAAGTGTCTGCTAAGGAAGGCTGATTAGAGGATAAGGGATTTTACATAGGAAGGAACAAGTGTAGCCACACCTTCCCCCTCCCTGTCCTGGGTGAATCAAACTCCCATCAGGTCTGGAGGGAGAACAGGCTAGTCATTAGCAGCCAGCATGTATTTGTTAGGACAAATTACGCCAGGCCCACTTGATCTCCTTTGACCCAAGAGCTAGGTTGCTGGATGAAAGGAAAGCAGTGGATGCAGCATACTTAAATTTTAGTACATTTTTTGATAAACTGTATGACATTTTCATAATCTGTTCGCCACCAAAAAATGTGGTAAAACCCAGATTTTCTCATTTTAAGGAGAAAAATGCTAGAAGCATTGGGTTTCCCTTCGCAGGCGGGCAGAGTTCCAGCCTGCAAGGAGCTGGGGGGAGCAGGAGGAGGGTGGTTAGGCAGGGAGTACCATGTGCATGTGTGCACACACACATGCACATGGCTGCCAGGCAGCTTGGAGAGCAGCTCCTGCAGATAAGTTGGTGGGGGGGGGGAAGAGGGGAGACTGAGGCCTCCATAGTGAGGGAGGGAGTTGGGCAGTGGGATGTAGCTGCAAGTGGCTTATCCGGGGGAGGGGGCTGGCTCCCTGCTGCAGTGAGCACTCCAGGGGGTCAGGCACTTATTGGGGTGGGGGGAGGCAGGGGGCTGCAGACCCGGGTTCCTGGCCCTGTAGCCCTGGCAGCTGGGGGCCCCTTCCTCAGGGGGGGGAGGGGATTAATCTGAGAGTTTACAAATTTTTTTAATAAGCGAATTTGTGATTTTTAAACAGAACCAGGATCCCTGTAAAACAGAAGAAATATGCGTTAAATAAAATTATTAGATGGATACATAATTGGCTCAATAGCCACAACTATATATAGATCAAGGTCAGAGTGACAGGGTATTTTAAGTGTCATTCCACAGTGTCAGGTGCTGATTTAATTTTTATTAATTATTTGGATGCTGGAATAAAGAGCTGCTTGATCCAGTTTTGAGATTATATTAAATGGGAAAGAATCACAGACACATCAGACTATAAGAGTAGAATTAGCAGGATCGTGATTGGAGAGTTGAGCTAAAGACCATGGAATGAAGTTCCTTACAGTCAGATGTCAAGTACTACACCTATGGAAAAACCAAAAGCCTAAATACAGAATAGGCAATAACTGGCAGGGTGCTAGTGATGCTGAGAGAGATCCAAGGGGTTTAGATCATAGACTTCATGTGGGTCAGCCATGGGACATCTATAAAAAAAATATATATATATATATATTTTTAGGTTGCATCAACAGGAATAGTAGGTGTAAGAACTAGGACAGTTGTCCCCAGCCAGTTGATCATGATGGACTTGTTGATCAGGGAGCCTCTTTTGGTCAATCCTGGGCTGGAGGGGGCTAGTTGCATGCATGCATGCACACCACCCCCCCTCCCCTTTCCCAAGCCCAGCAGGTCAGTCTGGGCAAGGGAAGTGGTGGGGGCCAGATTGAGGACCCTGCAGTGAGGGACGGACAGTGCAGCCCAGCCAGGAGCAAGAGAAGGTGAGTGGGGCCAGGTGCTGGGAAGATTGGGGCGGGGAGGGGGGGCTCCCACTGCTGGGTGTGACCTGGCTGAGGCTCTGGAGGCATGTGCCCCCCCACTGATATGTTCAGGTGGAAGCAGCTGCCACTGCCCACTTGAGTCCTTCTGCAGCTGGCCACGTGGCCATGGCTCAGCCCAGTGACAGGACACACATGGTGTCCAGCTGCACCCAGGCCAGCTGCAGCAGGAGGGTATAGGGGGCATGTGCCCCTAGATCTGCGGGGGGGGGGCAGGCTAGGGCCAAGGCCAGTGCCAGGCTCTTCCAAGCAGGGGTACTGGGGCAGGCTGCACTTGGGCCAAGCAGCTGCAGTGGCAGTGCTGGGAGCAGGGGTACGGGATGGGGGTGCAGCCACCCAAAAATTTACTGTAAACTCCCCCAACCGTCCTTCCCAGTACCACCGCCGCCTGCCCTGAGCGCAGCGTGGCTCAACCCCCCCCCCACCCCTGCTGGGAAGAGACCAGTGCAACTTTCCCCTCCCCC
>NW_017729015.1:10083693-10088031 GCF_001723915.1 Gavialis gangeticus | reverse complement strand
CTCCCCCCCCCCGGGCATGGGGGGCTGTGCGCCCAGGGTCTGCGGGCTGGGACTGGGAAGCCGCACCGGGCTGGGCTGCAATGTGTTCAGGGCAGGCAGCGGCAGTGCTGGGAGCATGGGTTGAGGGCTACAGCAAACTTTCAGGTGGCTGCAGCCCTCCTCCCCCCATGTAGCCCTCTCCCAGCACCACTGCTGCCTAGCCCAAGCACAGTAAGGCCCAAAACCCGCATTGGGAAAAACCTGGCCCCAGCCTGCAGCTCCAGCCCACCCAGATAAGCTGCTTGCAGGTCTGTCCTGCACCCTGCCCTATCTGTACACCCCTAGCCCCACTTGCTTCCTCACCACCATGGGGGGGGGGTGCAGAAAGAGGGGCAGATCAAGGCCCCAGCAGTGAGAGAGGGAGTCGGAGCTGGGGCCCTGATTTGCCCCTTTCACCACAGACTAATCTGCTGGGGCAGTGGGCCCCCAAATAATTTTTCTCCCTGTGCTTCCATCTGCCCCCCTTCCCCGCCTGCTCAGTGAGGGGGGACTGGGTTGAGGGGGTTGCATGGTAGATCTGGGGTGGCTTTTAAATTCCAAAAGTGATCTACTTAAAAGGGTTGGAGACCACTGATCTAGGAGGTGATGGTAGCACTCCACTTGGTGCTGGTTATGCTTCCAGGTACTATGTGGAGAGCTGAGCTCTGCATTTTAAGAATGATGTGGATGAGTTGGAGTGGTTTCAGAGTTGGGTGATTAAAAATGTGTTAAAAGGCCATCTGCATAAAGGAAAGGTTGAGGGAACTTGGGCCTACTTAGCTTGGATAAAAGGCAATTTAATGAGGAACATGATAGCAGCCTTCAAATATTTGAAAGGCTGCAGTAAAGAAGGAGAGCAAGTTCATTCTTGTTGCAGGGCAGGACATGAATAGATTTGAATTGTAGGAAAGTAGATCTAATCTAAATCTCAGGAAAAACTTCTCTGCTGTTAGCCAAGGGGTTGGCAGCAGCAATCCCTCAATTGGAGGATGATCTCTACCAGATCTCAGAGGTGACTGAAGAGTCCAATCCTTGAGCCACAGACCTGTCTGTGGGATTTGCAGGTCATTCCTCAGGGGAGAGTAGGCTGTAAGCCAGGATTTCTCTCCCTTTCCTTCCTTCGCTGGATCTTTGTTTCTCTGCCCAGGGAAGCTGCAGAATGTCATTTGCTGAAAGCTTGCAAGAGAAACTGGATTAGATAGGGGGTCTACCAAACTTGAGGTGGCAGCTGGTCAATTTTTCAGGCTCAGCCCTGGGCCAGCCACCATTTTTGCAGAGTGAGCACAAGAGAGCCCCCCAACACACCTGGCTGAGGGGCCCTGGTAGTTCTGCCCCTCCCTGCAGACAGCCAGATGGCCCCAAACTGCTTAGATTGTAATATATCAATTAATGGCTTCCATGGACTTAATCTCATGATTAAGCCTGTGAAAGCCATTAACCACTGCTTAGATTGCTTAATGTGTCAATCAGTGGCTTCCATGGGTTTAATTGGGGAATCCCCAGATTAAGCCCATGGAAGCCATTGATTGACACATTATCAAGCAATCTAAGCACTTAATTAAGGCCTAAAATGAATTATCTTATTAAAATAAAGCTATACACAGTGTGAATTTCAAGTAATACCAACTACATCCACCTAATTAAATTCTAAACTGAAATATTTTATGAAAATAAAGCTATGCACATGAATTGTAACTAATACCACCTATATACACTTTAATAAAATACATTGTAAAAAATAGTTTACTGAGCCTGAATGCTAACCTTGAGACAAGGGGTTCATGCTAGGTATTAAATGCAAGCATGCTGCACCCAGCTGTTGTCACTGCATACACACTCTGTGGGGTGAACACTTGTCAGTACACTGAGATGGCATGCTCAGTGGCCTCCAAGCTTGTATGTCTTGCCAGGGCATGAATATATGGAAACCAGCCACAGACTGTCCCAGAACACAGGCACAGGCATCTGGCACATCCATTGTCATGCTGTTTCCCCCATCCTGGGATTACTTTCAGGAGCTGAGGGTCACAACTCAGAACAGGCATCTGGTTGGGGCCCAAATCAAACAGCACTAAGGAAGGGGGCAGCTGGTTGTCTGAACCACAGTGGCAGTGATGGGTTGTACCTGAGGTACTGGTTCAGCTTCATTGCTATGGCCTGGAACAGGTCCCTTGTGTGCTGGTTTTCATGAGAACAGCTTGATAGTTCTTGCAGCACCGTGTCTGACCCAGCTTATCAAATCCATCAGCTTGTTGTGTGCGTGGTGGATCACAGCCTGCTGGTCTCCAAACCATGTCAGGAGCCCTATGAACTGGGTGGCTTTGTTGGCCACAAATGTTACTTGATCTTGAATGTTGCCTCACCCTAAGACATTGTGAAGCTTAAGCATGCACTGTGCTGGATGTGATTTCCAGCTCCTCACAGTGCTGCATTGAACCACAGAGTCCACTGTGTGAGCACAGGCTCTGGTGGTAGCGGCATAGTGCCATGCAAGTCCCCAGTTTGACTGGCGATGGACTCTTTGTTCTTATGGCCTGGACAGTGCTGGAAGGCCTTCTTGAAAGAAGACACCAAAGTATCCACATCGGGGAACTGCATGCACCAGATGTCACTTACTAAGGACAGAATGTGTGCATTGCAGGTGACATGAACAGTGTTGGGTAGCATTCCTTGGAGCACATCAGAGAAGGTCTTGACGTGTACATGGCATTGTCAGACAGGAACGCTGAGATCTTGTTATAGTCACTATACTATAGCTGACAATTACCTTCATGATGGCTTGAGAGAGGAGAAAAATTTGACAGGTGTTGAGGTGGACTGGCTCAATTTGAAACCCAGGAGTGTCCCAGTCTGTTCAGCTCCTTGGTACAAATAAAATGTGCAGCACGTAGTTACCTTGAGATTCAGTGGCTTCATCGGCCACCATGAAGGAATCATACTCTGCCAAGGCAGCCTTTGTGGACTGTACATGCAAAGCAATCACTGCAGGGAAATAGTCTTGGCAAAGCTTGTTGGCACACAGAAAACTGCTAGCATTTGGCATGTTTTGGTTCAGGTAGTCCCTTAACTTGGGTGATCAACTTTCTCCCGTGGGATGTCTGCTGCCATGAAGCCTCCACGAGGGGAAAATGCTGCCTCATGCCTTTGCAAGCTACTTTCTGTGGTTCTTTTAAACAGGGAGGACATGGTTGCTTGTTTCTTGCTCTGACTTTCAGCTTCTGCAACAGCCTTCCACTTCATGTGTGCCTCAGACTCTAAATAACGATCTATATTGGTCTTCCTCAGTGCATCCAGAGTTACACTGCAGGAAGCACAGAAGACTCTGCCTCCATCTGCTTGCAAGGTCCCTGCAGGATACTGTCTTGCACGGTCAAGTGCTGAAACATATTTGATCGCCTTGGAGGATTTCTTAGCTTTCATCCCTGTTCTTTCTCAGGTGGGAGCATGCATGCTGTAGCGGTAGCAGCATGCTTGTGAGCACTTTAAAAGCCAGCACCAAAACCCTCCCACTTCCCTGACTGGTCTGTATGTGGCTCCTGAACTGAACCTGTCAGGAGCTCAGTGGCTGATTTGCTCCCTCTTCCCCCACCTCCCTCTCTCTGTGCTTCAGGATGCCAGGGCTTCCCATCCTTTTCTGTTCTTGCAGCTTTTTTTTGCATTCCCTTTCTCCCCCTCATGAGCCTGCATGGTTTTGGAGTCGGTGCTTTTTCACGGAGCCTCACTGAAATCAAGGTTTCTGTGAAAATCACATAACTGATTTTGGTAGGTTCCTAAGTACATGTTGCTAATGAACAAAAGAACATAGGTACTTTTTTTTTCAAGTTCTCCCAAATAGCAAGAGACTTCCTTTTCAAGTACATTAGGGTGCTCAAACCCTGGCCTGCAGGTGAAATCTAGCCTGCACAGCACAGCATCTAGCCCATGAGGCTCCCTATGGGTCAGAAAATTAGATGGTGGAGAACTAGTACCACCGCTCCCCCACTGCCAAATTTTCAAGCCCTATGTGGCTTGATAAGGCATGAGCTGGATCTGGGCTACTGCTATTACTACTAGCGAACCAGGACCACTGCTGCTGCTAGTCAGATCAGTGCTGAGCCAGGCAGGTCTGCTGCCATGTGGCTGGATCAGGCCCTAGTTGTGCCCACCCCTGGGGGGGGTGCGAATCGGGGTGAGCGCCCTGGGTCCTGCGCTTTGTGGGGCCTCACAGACAGTGCCATACAGGCCCCGCTGCTGTGCACCACCAGCTCCACACTCCTGCTGCTCACCACCTCCCCTATCCCCCCAACTCTGGCTGCTTGCCACACCCCTAGGGTTAGCTCG
>NW_017729015.1:10078332-10083523 GCF_001723915.1 Gavialis gangeticus | reverse complement strand
TCTCCCCCCATGCACCAGTTTAGGCCCACCAGGTGGATGTGGTGTGTGGGTGGAGCTGGCACTGTCCATCTGGCTTGCAGAGAAAAAAGCTTGGGCCATCCCTGCTTTATAGGACTTTGACTAGGAAGGAAGTATTCTGAAGAAACAATGTGCAAAGCGTGGTTGACTGGAGGATGGTTGTTCAAGAGTCGAGCTGCATGCCTGCCTGTCAGCGGCTGATGCCGTATTCTATTTCCAAAAGTTAAATAGCAACAGTACATTTATGGAACAACTGTTAACTCTTCTTTGTCCACTAGCCTGAGTTAATGTGTGTTATGTGCAGGATTTTTCTGTGCTAAGTACGTATATAATGATTATTTTTAGAATTTCTGAGAGTTTGGTTTCTGAAACATTAAATGTCCAGCAGGCATCTTCCATTTGAAGCATTTATAACATTGATTTTCTTCCAACATATTACAGATATGTCATGCTGTACTCAAGCAAGATCTAATTGTTTGTGGCAGGTGCACAACAGCACTTTATCTTTAGTTTTACTAGTTAGAACTTTTTATATCAGTAAACATTCAAGGTCCTATGACTGTAAGTTATCTATGCATCTGTAACAGCTAAAGTATCTTGGATGTGAAGTATCACTCCCCTGACCTATTCTGTCCTTACAGAGCAAGTTTTTAACCATTGATTTAATGTTGCAGTCATATGCTCAATCTCATCAAGTTTGTCACAGCAATCATTTAATTTCTTTTTTCCATGTGCATTTTCAGCTCCTAGTTTATGCTCCTAGCAAAAGCATAGAGACCATTCGAAACATGTTTCTCATGTGCCCCTTAATGCTTAGATTCATCATGTGGCTGGCACCCTGAAGCTAGTTTACATATTTAAGTGCCTGTACCATGAATGCGCTGTTACTACATTCCCCGTTCAAGGTAGGTGGAAAGCCCTCCTGCCACCCTAGTTAATCTGCCACCCGGGAGACTTGTTTCCCTACAACTAAGATGGAAGCCATCAGAATCATATAGTACCCTCTCTCCATAGCAGGTATTCCAACATCTCATAAAGTTAGAACCTGGTCCTTATGCTACTTAACCAGCACTTTACTTCCAGTATTTTCTGCTTCCTTCCTGAAAGCACGGTGGGTTTCTGAGAAGATAATCTAGCTATTCATCTCTTGTTCAGTTCCTTAATCACCACACAAGCAGTCTCTTCAGTTAACCTCAGAATCTTATTAGATTCCCTTCCTCTTGTGCTTCCGAGGGAATGTCCTGTCCACTCGTAGTATGGAAGCCTGTCGTTTTTGTCTGTTTTGTGGATACTCTGTTTATTCTGTCTGCAATCTGATCAACTGAAGCTGAGCAGCAGTTCACCTCTCTCCAATATGGGGTGGGGCGGAGAGTCAGCCCCTCTGGACTCACTCCCAACCGCCCCACTGTGATTTGGGGGAGGGGGGCGGGACTGACTCCCCAAACCCAGCGAAAGTCAAAATAGCATCAAAACAGCCTTTAAGTTTTGAGGAACGGAACAGAACAGCTGTTTCAAATCAAAATGAAATTCGAAACAGAACGCTGTTCCATTGAACCATCAAAACTGAAGGTGAAATGGAATGGTGCCGTTTTGCGCAGCCCTAGTGGGCAGTACACAATAGGATGCAGTTCAACAGGGACAAGTGCAGAGTGCTGTGTTGAGGAGTTCATGACCCCTTGCGGAGCTATTCCCAAAGACACAGAGTCGCTGTCAATCTCAAAATTTATTCAGCATGCTGGGCACCCTGAGCGAACTCAGAGGCCCCGAATAAAACTGTTAGAGGCGATTTATAGTTTACAGACAAGATGCGTGCGCAGGTGGGAATTTTCCACTGTGAATATCAGGTCAGTGTGGGAAAACTCTTAATTATTTCAAAACTGGTTTTTGGCTACATGTTTGTTTTGAAACGGTAACTAATAGGGAGGAAACTTACTTCAGACTTCAAAGTGAATAGGATTCAGTCATTGCAGAGTCTTATCAGCCTGTCCTTGAAGGCTGACTCTGCTGTAGAAGCTACACTATTATTTATGATCTTGTTAATAAATTTCTACAGCTGCACGTAGGGCGCAGAAATATCCAGCACACCTGGTGGCTGGGAAGTGACCCTCTCAGCAGCACAGAAGCAGAAAGGATCTCGGAGTCATAGTGGACTCCAAGATGAACATGAGTCGTCAGTGTGACGAAATCATCATCAAAGCTAACTGCACTTTGTCATGCATCAGCGGATGCATGACAGATAGATCCAAGGAGGTGATACTTACCCTCTGTGCAGCACTGGTCAGACCACAGTTGGAGTACTGTGTCCAGTTTTGGGTGTTGTACTTCAAGAAGGATGTTGATAAGACTCGAGAGGGTCCAGAGGAGGCCACTCGTATGGTTAGGGGCTTACAGAACAAGCCCTATGAGATGAAACTGAGGGACATGGACCTCTTCAGCCTCTGCAAGAGAAGGCTGAGAGGTGATGTTGTGGCTGCCTACAAATTTATTAGGGGAACGCAGCAAGGGATCCAAGATGCTCTGTTCACCAGGGCGCCTCTTGGGGTAACAAGGAACAATGGTCAGAAAGTGACAGAGAGCAGATTTAGGCTAGATATCAGGAAAAACTTCTTCATGGTAAGGGTGGCCAGAATCTGGAATGGGCTTCCAAGGGAGGTGGTGCTCTCCCCTACCTTGGGGGTCTTTAAGAGAAGGCTGGAGAGGCATCTGGCTGGGGTCATCTGACCCAGCACTCTTTCCTGCCTAGGCAGGGGGTCAGACTCGATGATCTACTGAGGTTCCTTCTGACCCTAGCATCTATGAATATGCTTTGGATCTCCTTTCTTCCAGCTGGCTTTCAGGCTGTTTTCATCAGATGTCTCCCTCAGCATCTTAATGTGACTTGACACTTCCAGCAGAGAAAATAATAAATATCCTTTAAGGTTCTCCTGCCTATGGTGACGACAAATTTCCATGCTTTGTTTCTTTGTCTACTCTTATCACTTGACTATTGTCTCCCTCTGCCAGATGAGCAGAGGGATTGTATTGATTGTATCTATCTGATCTGAATAGTTGGGGGAGATATTAGGTGAGCTGTTGGATGCAAAGTGCCATTCCTCCCATCTAGAAGCACAGTTTCCAGACCTGAGGAAGGGCACTTTGTGTCCAATACCATACCACAAAAGGCTTGCTTATTGTAGCTCTGATGAACTTTCAACCCCCTCCCCCAAGCCTCTGGGGCCTATAACCGCTTTACTGCAGCAGCCTGTCTCCTCCTATCTCATACAATCTCCTTCCACTTTGCTGCATCTTTGTCTGTCTGTCTCCAGATCAGTTTGAGAGCCCTGGCAGCAAGCACAGAAGCTGGTTAAGGCTTCCTGAGTTCTGGGGGTTGGGTTTTCCATATACGTATACTGCATCAATTACCTGCCTCAAAAACGACCGTGCGTTTTGAACCCTGTGACACGCATCGAGTGTTAAGGTTGCAGTGATCCTACGAACACGGTCACAATCGTGCCTGGCCACGCTGGCGCGGGGAAGCGTTTGGGTGCAACCCCCCCGGAAGTGGGGCGAGGGCGGGGAGCCGGTTCGCAATGACACGGGCCGGAAGTGGTGGCTGTGGCGCTAACGCTGACGCGGGGCAGAGCGAGCGCGGCCGGACTAGTGTGAGGGCTGCACCGCGGGCGGAAGCCGGAAGCGGCGCCGGCTGCGCGGGTCAGCCATGGCCCTGCCGCTGCCCTGGGAGCTGTGGGCCGAGCTGCCAGTGGAGAAGCGGATCTTCTGCTCTGTGCTGCTCTTCTCCTGGGCCGTCTACCTGTGGGAGGCCTTCCTGGCGCACCGGCAGGTCAGTGAGGGGCCGGGCCCGGGGGGGCAGCGGCGGCGGGACTCGCTCCTTCGGCCTCACGTGCCTTCTCCCGCCAGGCTTAGGGGCGGCCCGGGCCGCTCGTCCGCGCGGAGGGAGCCACGTGGTGCAGCCCCGTCTCGTTGGGGTCCCCTCTAACCGCCCCCCAGGGCCTGGGCAGGGCCCCGCCGGCACTCCGAAGTGCTGCGGAGCCTGCTGGGAGCCCACTCCACTACCGGGAGAGGCGGAGCCCGGCTCTCCTCCCTGGGATGCCCCACTGTTGTCATGTGGCTTTTTTAAAAATTAAAATATGAGGGTAATGAGTCGCACTCGTGTGGCCTTCACTGCAGTTCATCAACCGCCCTTGTCTCTAGGCCTGGCTGGAGCATTGGTTGGTATATATGTAGCACATACTGCTGGTACAAAGGCCGTGTGCAGGCAGCCTCAGACTTGAAAACCACATCAAGTCAAAAGGTCATGAGTCAGGACCAGTTTTCCCTCAGGAGCAGCATTACAAACAGGAGATTGGTTTCTTTAAGATGCTGGATGCAGCAGCCTGCAGCTGGTGTGTCTGGTTGTGTTGTGGGGGAAGGGAAGGTGCATGGGGGGCAGATCAGCGCTCCCCATGGTGAGGGAGGGACTGTGGTAAGAAGTGCTGCCCAGCCAGGGCTGGGCAGGCATGAGGAGGGAGAGGGAGAGGCAAAGATTCCCGCTGCAGCGAGCTGCTTGTGTGACTTCTCCACCGGCAGTTTGTGCCATTGCTCTTGCTGCTGGTGCAGGAGGACGTGGGGAGGCATGTGTCTTCGGATATGCACGGGGTAGGGTGGTGCGGGAGGGCCAGGCTGCCTGCACTGGACTACACTCCAGGCAGATGGCGAATTTTCAGGTGGCTGCAGCCTCCCCATGCCCCCTCTCCGCAGGCACACAACCCTCCCCATGACCTGCTGCTGCCTGCCCAGCTGGGGCCGGAGGGGTGTGAAGTGGAGCTGCTGTGCTACCTGCAGAAAAGCGGCCCCCACCTCTCCACAGCTTTGTCCAGTGCCCACCCTGCCCTGGTTGGGCAGGCAGCAGCAGGGCATTGCAGGGGGGGAGCAGGTGGCAGACTGCGGGCCATGGGGAGGCTGCAGCCACCTGAAAATTTGCCATCCGCCCAGTGAAGACCCTGCTGCTTGACCGTGCAGCCCAGTGAAGCCCATCCTGCCTGCCCAGGGCCAACCCTGGGGGCAGTGAATTGGTGTGACTACCCTGGGCCCTGCGCTTTGAGGGGCCCTGTGGAGCTGGGCAGAGCAGATGAGGCGACTCCATGCTGCCACTACTTGCTTCATATTCGGGCATTTGCTTCCCCCCCCCCCCCCC
>NW_017729015.1:10061387-10078150 GCF_001723915.1 Gavialis gangeticus | reverse complement strand
CCCCCCCCCCCCCCCGCTGCAAATGGCGGTGGCAGCTTCTTCGGGTCCGCGGCACATGGGTTCGGAACAGGGGCAGTGCCCCACACCCTGCTTGGGTCAGCTCCGCGCCCACCTCACCCCACACAGATCCAGAGGCACGTGCCCTGCCAGACCAGCAGCGAGAACAGCAGCACGAACCGCTGGTTAAGCAGCCATACAAGCAGCTCGCAACAGCAGGAGCCTCTGCCCCACCCCTCCTTGCGCCCACCCGGCCCTGACTGGGCAGCACTTGCACCCACCCGGCCTCAGCTGGGAATTCACCACATAAGTGAAATGAAAGCCTGGTTTATGATATTTGAACAAGCCACGCCCACACTTGCCCTGCCCCTGTAAGAGCCCTGTGAGCCAGATGGCTTCTTGGGGCAAACCAGGCCTGTGGGCTGCATCCTTGATACCCCTGCCTGCTCCATATTAATAGACTTTCAAAGTGGCCATAAAAAAACAAAAAAGGTTTCAGAGGATGTGTGTGTGGGTGGTGGTGGTTGTTTGCTTGTTGAGTTTTCCCTCCCTCTGGGAAGCTAGTATTTGACATCAGGTGTACCAAGCAAGTATTTCTGGTAGGTCCCATAGGGATTTTTTATTACGCTTAATGCTACTTCAGTATCTTTAGCCAATGATAAGGAAGAAAATATAAAGTCTTTGGCAGCACAGTTTGAAGAAGCTGCATATATTGCCAGTGTAGTAGGTAACAGGATTCAAGGTTTGATCCCTCTAATGTCTCTTCCTTATTTTTTATCTGGCAAACAATCTCAAAACCAAAAAGCACATAAAATGAAAAACTCTGAGCAGTGTTATCTTGTCGTTTCCATTTGATCCACTCTGATCCATCTCTCCCCTTCTTTAAAATTCTTCTCAGAGCAACCACCTAACAATTCCCTGTTGTCCCTTGCCAACTCTGGTACCTTTGCTTTGTTGTTGTTATAAAGACGGTTCATTTTTTTTGTACTCATCTGTATTGTTTGGGAATGTGACCTTCTTTGAGCCTTAAGTGTTTTATTAAGGCCACATGCCATGTCATTCATCAAGGAACAAAGGAGGTAAGTCATACATGAAGACTGGGGGACTATATTGTGGAAAGCATGACTTTGATCCCAAAATATGACTCACTGGCTGAACATACATACCAGCTGGAAGTGGTTGAAAGAGAACATCGTAAGTAGGGGACTATTAAGGAGAAAGCAGAAAGCATTGTTGTTGCTGATGGCATTAGCGAGCCTTTTACTAGGCACTGTCTTCAGTTCTGGTTTTCACGCTTGCATGAAAGTTTGGGTAGGAGCTGCCTGTCACTTGTCTCTAGGGAAGTATGTTGAGGTCTCCTTAGCCTAGTAGACAAATGTAAATGTACTTGTGTTCTTATAGATTCAAATACATCATTAAAGAACAGGGGGAAATTCTGTTTCCCATAAGTGAAATGAAAGCCCTGGTTTATGATATTTGAGCCATACTTGTGCACTTGAAGTTCTCAGCAAAGTCATTGAGAGTCCCACATATGCATCAGAAGGGAAAATTCCCTTTGATTGGCATTCTACATTGTTACAGTTCCAGGACTCATGTTCTGGACTGGAAGCTATTTCTGTGATATTTATAGAAAATTATTTTTGTGTATATTTTTAAAGGCTAGGAATGAATGTAAACACATCTGTCAATTCTTGGTCTGAAATTGCATTTGTGGTTTGATGGAGAGTAAGTCAGTCAAGAACAGACTGTTACCTTGATAGATTTACATGATGACTTGTGCATAAAAGTGTTCTGGATTTTGCAATTTGACTATTGAAATACAAGTAGGTAATCTGATATAAAATGTTATTAAGTCATCTCCCTTGCTATTTCAGAGGAGGGTGTACAGAACAACAACCCACGTACCATGGGAATTAGGACAGATTATGGATTCGGAAACATTTGAGAAATCTCGTCTGTATCAATTGGATAAAAGTACTTTCAGTTTTTGGTCAGGACTGTATTCGGAGGTGGAAGGCACTGTAAGTACTTGAACTGCTTTCAGATTTATACAATGCTTATCTTTTTATCTTTGTATCTTGTATTTGAATGTAAAACATCTGACTTTTAATGTTACTATGCAGTTCTAGGGCCAGTGCTCTCACCAGTTCAGTATAGAAGTGCAGCATTTAGCTAAAATTGAGAAATTTTACTATAACTCTATTATTACTAGCTATCTTGCTGTATTAAATGCAACTTGTTTAGCCAACACAAAAATGGTCACACCATCCTCCTCTTCACAACCCACCCCCCACCACCAGATACGAAGACACTCATAACCACAATCTACTTATTTATGCATTACCTCCCATATTTCCCTCCTAGGAGGTAGAATACAAACAGAAACACATTTTGACCAAGTAGTAATGCATTATCAGTGGAGCTTGCAAGTCTGCTAGGCTTGTTCTGTGCCTCACCTTCCTGCCCCCCTCCACTGCAGCAGTATGTGTGCATTTGTATTGAATTTTTACTTTAAAAAACACAAGGAATACAAAGGTTGATTATACAGTTTTAACTGTCCTCTTCCAGGTGTAACTTAAGTTAGGCCTGTAGTTACATTATTACGTATCGTTTCTTAAATAAAATAATATGTAGCATCTTAAAGTGTTATAGTGGAGAAAAAAGTGAATTTTGTGACAATAAAACTGTACAGTAAAATGTAATCAATGAATTGTGAGTTATAAGGAAGTATACATTGTCAGTTGCCATATTAAATTAGCTGTATAAAAATAGCTTGATATTTATGTATAATTGTGCCTGCTTGATATCACTTACTGCATTTCTATTATGTTATGTCATTTAAAATATCCCTTTGTAATATTATCTTAGGTTTTTACATTTTTATGTCTTTGTGGAGGTGGGGAAGGGTTATTTTTAGGTTAGTTTAACTTAAAGATAAAAAGATAATCATGTTGGAAGATAGTTGCATCCAGTGTTTTGGGAAATTTATTGTTTGAGATCTTTAAGACTAAGTTGCATAAACATTTCATAATTATATAAAACTAAATGTGAAATAAAATATTGTTAAACCATATTGCTCTAAATTACTCTGTACAGAGATTCTTTTGAAAAATATTTTACTTGTTGCAAAAATAATATTTTTACCTGTTGCCCTCAAGAAGTATGGCTCCCAAAGTAACACCTAATTTATATTATAAATCTATTATTAAAATAATAGCATAAAACAATTATTTATTTTTATAAGGATGCAGAAATAATTATAAAACAAGATGGGGAAATAGTGTTATTGTGAAACCATATAGCATCAAAGACTTTTGCAATACACTATAGAACATAAGGGAACACAGTTAATTTCTTGATTTCTCCATTTTGAATGTTTTACATGAATTTTATGGTAAATTTTGGAGCATGGCTACCCAGAGGCTGTGGATTCTCCATCCGTAGAGGTTTTTAAGACCCAGAGAGACAAGCTCTCAGCTGGAATGATCTAGTTGGGGATGGTCCTGCTTTGAGCAGGCAGTTGGACTAGATGTGACCTCCTGAGGTCCCTTCCAACCCTCATTTTCTGTGGTTCTATGAATTGTGTGACCTATATGTTTATAGTTCTTGGTATATACTGATGTTCATGAGTATCTCTGAAATTTTTGGTGAAATGAGACTTGTACTTCTTTTCTCTTGTCATGCAACAGTGAATTAGTGGAATTAATGGACAGATAGTATCATGGTACCACTCTCAAAAAAACAAGAAAGCAAATAAGTTCTGCAAACTGATATAGATATCAAGTGCTCAAACAGCCTCTCTCTGGTTTTCATAGTAATATACATAGGATTGGAAAGAACATTGTGAATCATTGAATCTAGTCCCCTGTAATCTTAGGCAAATAAATAATATCATTAATCCCCTTCATAAACTTTTAAAGCTGGAAATTAGGGCTCGCAGATCTAAAGCCAAGGGTCTCTTTTGGAGTTTGCCAATGAGATTGTGAATTTGTGTTCAGAAGGATGCTAACTTGTTTTGCTCTTTCAGTGCTCTGAACAAAGGGTGGATGTTGCCAGCTCATTCGGATGCTATGAACCCCTTCAAAAGTGCCTTTGTGTTTAGCTATCTCATGCCCTTGAAATAGGGAGTTAGGCACTGTTTCATTGGGAACACTGACAGCCACGGAGAACTGCCTAAGCCTGCAGTTCTGTTCACAGCCTATGTGATTTTGTAGCACCTTTTCTTCCTCTTCAGGTTTCACAGCCAGGGCCAGCCCTGCAAAGTTCTGCTTTGGTTCATAATTATTCAGACTTTTCTTGTGCCTTTTTTGCCTGTCCCAGTATTCTACAGGATCTGCCCCTCACCTAGTGCTGGGGGTGCTGAGACTAGAAGTTCTCTACTATCACTAGGCCTGTTTATTAGCTTTTCTTTGGTACATTCTTTTCTGTGTAGTTCTCTCTTCTATATGGCCTCCAGAAAGCTGCTGGCTGTGGTGCTTCCCTAACCTTGCCCTCTAGGTTGGAGAAACCATGGTGCAAGGGTTTAAGATTTGGGTTTGAAATTACCGCACTCAGATGTTCAAATCCCAGATCAAAATCAGTTGATGTGGGAGAAATGGAGCATTGTACAGTTTGACTTGAGTCTTTCAAAGGAGGTATAAATTATGGAAGATCTCCAAGGCTTGCCCCTTTTTGTTTGCTCCTGTAAGTTTTGGATAACCTGCTCTCAGGCTGCAAAAGGGTCTCAAAGATGGACAATTCTGTGATCTCCCAACGGGATAATGCAATAATGGCATTCATTGAAACCTTAAGGCATCTGATACCTTAAGGGTATCCTTTTAGGACAAGAGATCATATTGGGTGGATGTTGTTTCAAGCTTTATTCTAATAATCCTTGAGAATCTAAAAAGTTAGAAGCTGAACTATCCGGCCAAAATGTTTCAGATGAGATGACCTAAATCCCTATGTTTGGGACCCATGTTTGCGGTCTGAATTTTAAGAAGTGTAGAGTACACAACCTCCTTCCCCGCGACACACACACACATGCTAAAGTCATATTGTAGAGCCTCAGAAAACCAGTTGTGACTATAAGACTTTTCCAAGTTGCCTTTAAAATACTTACCTGGTCAACATGATTTTGTACTCTGAGCTATATAATACCTGCTTTTATATTGTGTTTCTATGTATTTGCTCTTATAGTTGATTCTCCTCTGTGGAGGAATTCCTTTCCTTTGGAATGTGTCTGAAAAAATATCTGGTCGTGCTGGATTTGGACCTGAATATGAGGTAGGCAACTGTGCTCTTGAAAACAATGGGTTGTGAAACTATGGGTGCCTAAAAACATAAGTTGATCATGTTCTCATTTACTTTAATAAAAGCAGGGTTGGGGGGGCCCAGTGATTGTGTGATTAAAAGTACTACATATTTCTTCTGAGGACTGATGACAAGATGGAGTCTCAGTTTGTTATCTAAAATCCAACCTAGTCTCTTACAAAGGAGAGAATTGTCATCCACCATGTCTTTGATGTCCAAAGTCAACCAAGCTGGTGCTGTCAGTTTTCTATGACACCCTTTTGCAGTCTCAGAATGGATACAGGAAGGCCTTCAAAAACAGAAAAATTCTGAAAATATGTATTTTAAACTTGAAAACATTGTCTTCCTTCAGGGTCTTGCCTCTGAATTTTAACATGGCAGTCACTTGCCATGGTGAGTACATATCCCAACATCCTTCTTCCATAGTTCTAGGATTTCTCCTATTTTTTTCTGCTAAAATCTACCTTTTGTTGAATAGCCCTAGGTATAGGGCTGAGTTAACACCAGCAAAGTTGGTAGAAAGACTCTGGTGACTTCTGTGGACTCTGGTTCAGGCCTATAATTAAGTTTTACTTAATTTTGAGTCATTCAATAAGAACTTACTTGTGTGGTATATAGTGAGTGGAGAACCGGCTTAGACCCTCCTTTGCCTCTGAAAGAGACCATGTTAATATTATTGAGACTGAATGTAAGAATTGCTATACAGGATTAAACAACAATTTTATCTAATCCATTATCCATGCTGACAGTAAACAGCATCAGCTACTTTAGAGGAAGGGGTAGGACACTTGTAGCTATGGGATAGCCAGTCAAAAAAGATAACTTTTTCCCTAACCCCCCATGGACATTAACACCTGCCTTGTTACAAGAAGCTGCATATTTCTTTTTGGTCACTGCGTGCTAAAGACTGAATGACTGATGTTCCATTCAGTTTTGAGTCAGACCTACTTCCTCCTCCTTTCATCTAGAGAAGGATTTGGCAGTCTTTGGCTGGATCAGAGCCATTGACCTGGCCCTCTGTCATGGGCCACAACTCTGAACACGCCAGAGCACTCAAGCCACCTGTGTTTACCCTCCCCACAAGTGCTTGGCCACTCTGTATCAAAGGTAAACACAGGCACAGGAGAGCAGCAGAGAGGAGAGTGCTGTGAAGGATACAGGTGGCTTGGCACAGCTGTATTTTGCCTGATCCCCTGGGCCATGTCAGACCTTTGTAGGCCTGGAGTCAGCTTCTTTGCAGGCTGGATGTGGTCCATGGGCTGTAGGTTGCTGACTCCTGATCTAAGGGAGCTGAATCCTTCCTTTCCAGCAGTAGAAAGAGATGGCCTTCAAGAACATTGGAGGAAGAGTTGTCATTCTTCTTTCTCAAGGAGACTGGCACTCATCTTGACTTAACTAACGCTCATTGTCACACGGCAAATCCCTTCAGATTCCTCAGGTTCTTTATGGGACACAAGTAATTCAAGTACAGAAAATGCTCCTTTAGCCTGTGTATAGATATAAGGGTCTTCAGAGGATGCCTCACTGCCCGCTACAGATGCTAGGGCATGTGTCACTGTACCTAGATGACTAGTTGAAAAGCCCAGGTTACAACAGGACCAGGGAAAAGCTGTATTCAAAATCTGTAAGCTGCTGAACACAAATATGAATCATTTAAGAGAAATGTGCATTGGCCCTTACCAGCAGATCTCATTTTTGAGGGCACTGCTTGGGTTGGTCTGAGCTTGAACAATGTGCTCTGCTTTCAGTAAACCCCTACCTACCGTCAGAGCAGACTGGTCACTGTTTCCTAAGGGTCCTGCTACATGTTCAAATTAAAGCTGCATAGAAACCAGCTATAGAGTTGCACATTTTCAGGCACTAACTTTTGTAGCTGGTTGGCTCTTTCCATAGCTGGATAATCATTTTCATGGTGTGATAATTACTTAGTGTGTGTTGCTGGTCTAAATTTATTGCATGGTTAACCAGTTAAATGCATAACGTGTGACATAGCAGGGGCCTATGACTCATGAGTCTTATGGTATCTTCAACCAGTCACTTCTATGCCTGCTTGTTTATTAGATCTGTGGTGCACAACCTTTTGGCCCTGTGAGCTGGATAAGTGGTGCAAAGCCAGACTGAGGGTTGAATCCTTCAGGTGTGCTGGTCTTTTGGTCTGATGCAGTGTGGGGCTGGTGTGCAGGGTTAGCTTATCAGTGCAATCTGGCCCCTGATCTAGTTGCTGCCCAGCCCCAGGCACCACAGTGGTCCAGTGCAGGGGGGCTGTGTCATCAGGCCTGCAGGGCTCCCCACAGGTCCAGAACTTTGGTGCCAGGGAAGCAGCAGTAACATTAATTGCCACAGCTCTGGAAGCCAGATTTCCAGACCTGTGGGGAGCTCTTTGGGCCGATGGTGCAGCCTCTTTCAGTTTCAGTCTACAGGCCAGAGCTTGAGCACCATTGTATTAGATCATACTAGGACTGGGTAGCTCAGTGACATAACTCTGATGTAGATAAACTTCCACAGATACCTTGCTATCCCTCCACAAGTCCTGTGCCAGCTTTCTAGGAAGGGGAATCCAAGGTCATAGTTCTCAGCAAAAGTGCCCCTTACCCTTTCTGTCCTCACGGCCATGATAAATGCTTCCCCCACCAGGTCCTCTCCAGATTTACATATCTCTAAGAGGCTGTTCCAGTGGTACAAAAAATAAATAATAATTGCCTTATCTTTAGCTTGCATTTCTCTCTGTCTTTAGCAACTAGCCAGTTCCATTTACACTATTTCCATTACATCCACTATGGGTGGTAAGAGTAGTATTACTATTGGTAGTAAGAGGAATAACACTGATGTAGAAGATTTACAAGTAGGAATTCTCTTTCTTGGATTTAGATTGTTCAGTCATTGGTGTTTTTGCTGCTTGCTACGCTCTTCAGTGCAGTGACGGGCCTACCATGGAGTCTGTATAATACATTCGTTATAGAGGAGAAACATGGCTTCAATCAGCAGGTATTGTAGAATATACTTGTATTGAAATAACTTGAACACTACCAAATCAGTTTTAGTGATGTCGTAGGCATATGATGGTCAAGGAAATATGCAAGAGCCAAGGATTTTTGTGGGTGGTACCTTTTACTGGAGCCAACTACATGGTTGGGATAGACTCTAAAAACAACCTTTCTGCATTGCATCAGTATTTTACTGAAAATACCAGGTGGACAGATCTGTAACTGCCTTGGTTTGGGACCTGGAGATTCCTTCTGCCTGATCTCAGAGTATTTCCCATTATGTATTGATGCAATCTACTTATAGCCTATGGTAGTTTCTGAACATGAGGCAGCCATCCAGTTCGTTAACTTGCTGTACTACAGTAATACAATATGAATATCCTTTCTTTACAGACACTGGGATTCTTTTTTAAGGATGCCATCAAGAAGTTTGTTGTGACACAGTGTATTCTATTACCGGTGACATCTCTTCTGCTTTACATTATTAAAATAGGGGGAGACTACTTCTTCATTTATGCCTGGCTTTTCACATTGGTTGTTTCTTTGGTGAGTATGGAGATACATTTTTTTGTCTTTCAAATCCTAGTTTCTTTTCAGAATACAGTACACAGAAGAAACATTTAAATCTCTCAATCTTTATTATAATGCAATTGTGTATCAGGTGAATTTTTTATTTATTTTTTTTACGTTTTGGTTTAGGAAGTAAGGCGGTTTAATTCTCCAGTTTATACATCCAGATGTTGCATTTGCTGTCATCCACCACATAAACTCCTAGGAAACTAGGATTTAGAGTACAGTTGGCTTTTATCATGACTGTTAAGTTCAAGTTTTCCAGGACGCATTTCTTGTGTCTTATCATAAGTGTGATCTCTGTTCTTTGCTCCTAGATGCATGACCTTGCATTTGGCTATATTAAAGCCCAAGTAATTCTAATGATTTTTTTTCTAGATCACTGCTCAAGTTATTGAATAGCAAAGCTTAGTGATTTTTTTTTTTTTGAGGGATACAGTTGTTGAAAAATGCAAATTCATTGAAATAAGTTTTTCATAAAAATACTAGAGCATTTTGATAAGGCATTAAGTGAGAAGGATTTATGGGTCTAATGGGATTTCTAAAGTGACCTACCCCAGCCAAGAGCAGAGGGGTTAAGGTATTTATTCCAGAATATGAGAAAGCTAGGCCAGTGGGCTGTTGGCTCTTCTGGGGTGGGTTTCTTGTGTGTGTTTGTGCGGATGTCAAAATATCTCATTTTTATTCCGATGCAAATTGAAAACAAATTTGGGGGCTATGAAGTTTTATATAAATAAGTAAATTAAACAGCTAACATCTTTGTGCCTTTGAACACCATTGCCTGTTGAGTTGTTCATACTGATCTCTTCCTGAATGGTTAGTTAATTTAGAACCCATTAGTAGGTGAATAATTCAAATTGTTCCCCTCTGTGTGCACTGCTGTGCAATTACAGAAACTGAATTTCAGTATTCATTGTTTTGTGGACAGGCAAAGTCCAGCCCATTGGCCGGATCAGGCCTGCAGCAGACTCCATTTCCCAACGGCCCCTGCCCGCATTTCTGCAGCCAGTTTCCATGGAGACACCTGGAGACAGGATGGGGCCAGGGTTTCCATGGAGACTGGCCCCAGCAGTACTGGCAGAGAGCTGCTCTGGGGCTGGGATCTTGCAGCGGTGACTGGAGCTGGGGCAGAGCTGTGATTTGCTGCCCAGACACCCCAGGGGGGGCGGGTGTGGAATTACTTATGAATTACTTACATTTGGTCTCTAATTCAGAAGATTTGTGTCGAGCACTGAGTCACTGGAACATAGGAAAGTCGGGTTGGAAGGGACGTCATGAGGTTATCTAGCCCACCCGCCTGCTCAGGACAGGATCATCCCTAACTTAAATCTTCCCCATCAAGTGTCTGTCTAACCTACTTTTAAAGATTTCTGGGAATGGAGATATTACAACTATTCTTAGTAGCTTGTTCCAATGTTTGACCACCCACATAGTCAGAAAGCTGCTTCTAATCTCTAGCCAAAATTCTCCTGATAACCCATTGATAACAAACCTTAAATGATGTGAGATATGTAGCTTGTTTAAAAAAAAAAAAAAAGAGGGTATATTCCAGTTTTAATCAAGTTTCACAAGTTGGGCTGTGATGCCCTCTTCCTCCTCTTCCTTCCCCCCCACTGCTGCGGGCCAGGCAGGGCGACTCTGTGTGGTGCTGGAGGGGGACTCTTCCCCTTCCTCATCCCCTGCTGCAGGGTGTGGAGGGGGGCTCTGTGATGATACCCAGCCCCAGAGGGGGATTCTTCCCTCTCCTCCCCCACCCTCCTCACCACAGAGTCCTGCAGCTGCCTACCTCAGGGGCTCACTGTAGACACGCAAGCTCCCGCTGTGCCTCCGAGCCAGCCTGGGTAGCCTGCTGCCTGGCTAGCCGCTGCCCACATGTGCCAGGCCAGGTTGCGCTCACTGAGGGGGCTCAGCTTCCCTGTCACCGAGCTGCAGCCGCTGGGGCCTGGGTTGGCTCTGTGATGCAGCTGCTTTGGCCTGGGCAATGGGGGCAGGGTCCTCCCCAGTGGCTGCGGCTCAGCGACAGCCGGGCCCCTCACTCAGGCTAGGCCAAGCCAGGCAGCTCCGCACAGCGCGCCCCCCTCCCCACCCTCACATGTATTAGAAGAACTGAATGTAGAAATATTCTCAAATTTTAAGATTTAATTTTGCTAATGAGCAACTGCAGTTTAGTTCACCCAGGATTTTTCTGTGCCTTGTTTTAACACCCATGTTTGCTTTGTAGGTCCTTGTTACAATCTACGCGGACTACATTGCCCCTTTGTTTGATAAATTCATTCCACTTCCTGAGGGAGAGCTCAAACAAGAAATTGAAGTCATGGCAAAGAGTATTGACTTCCCTTTGACTAAGGTCTATGTTGTAGAAGGTGAGGCTCTTAAGTTTTTATTTGGAGGCCACAGATATCTAACCTTTTTAAATATTCTTTTAGCAGTTCATTCAACAAAACAACCTAGTACGTTCTGTCCAGGCATGTGGGATCCCTTTTCTATGGGAGTGCTGTCAACATCCTTGAAGGCATGTTATAACACTTTGTACCTTAGTGACCATTTAAATGTAGTCCAGTAATATGATTGTACATTCTTGATTCGGTTTTCTTATATGTAAGCATTATCATGATCTTGTCCACCATTATTTAAGAAATAGGTGGCAGAGCCAGCAATAAAACCAGGTCTCCTAGGTCTCACTTTAGGACCTTAAACAAGAAAGTATAGCGTTTTCTTTAGAGGTGCACTGATGCATCAATCCGACTCGGATTGGTACTGATACAAAGAAAATTTGGTGTATTGGATATCAGCACCATGGAGCCGATAATTTGGCTGATAAATGCCTGTGCTGCACACAGCTGCAGCACAGCATGTAGGCAGCAAAGAGCACGGCCCAGCAGCATGGAGAGCTGCCTCCAGCTGGTCAGTCCATTGTGGTGGGAGGAAAGGGGCTGGGGTGGTGCAGATCAATGCCCCTCTGCAATGTGAGAGAAGGCTGCCCAATCTGTGGGGGAGGGGTGTGGAGCTGTGGCTCATGGTGGGGGACAGCTCCTGCTGCTGCTTGCATCCTGGGAGGGCAAGCAGGGGTGGTGGGGAGGGGCCGATTGCCCCTGGATCCACATGGGCCAGGGGTGGGGGCTGCTGCGTGCAGCCCCAGCTCAATGCCCTGCCTCTACCCATGAGCTGGGAAGAGTCAGAGCTACACCGGGCAGCTGGCGGCAGCGCTGAGAGCGGAATAGTGGCAAAATTTGGGGTGGCTGCAGTCCCCTCCCAGTGCAGTTGGTGCCCAATTTGAGTCCCACCACCACCGAGAAGAGCCCCACGGAGCACCAGCTCCAGCTGGCAGCTGCAGCCTGCCTGCTGTCAAGGTGCAAGCAGCAGTGGGAGCCAACCCGCACAACGAGCCGCAGCACTGTCCTGGGTTCCCCCTCACCTGCCCCACTGGGCAGTGCCTGCCCCTTCCCTCCGTCACCATGGGGCGCATTGATCTGCCCAGCCTCCACCCATGCCCCTTCGCTCCCCCCTGATTGGTATAATTAACTCTGCTTATAATGATCTTTGATATAGTGCCAACTTAGTAACTAATCAAAAGCCCACTGTGGGAGTCTTTCCACCAAACTCATAGTGCTTTGGACCAGCTTTTATGGGTGGCGTTAGTATTGTAGTTCCAAATGGTACGAAAAGTTACTTCACATAATAATGAAATACAGGTGTTTTTTAGCAGGTTTGTTTTTCCCCCAAATATACCAAGGCTTTAGTTTTTAGTAAGTACTTCCCAACAAAAAGGAAAATATTGATTTGCATTTTCCAGCAGAAAAAAATGTCTTAAATAATTGTCTTGAAATTGACAAAGGATGAAGGAGGCAGATTCAGAGCAAAAGGAGGGTTGTAAGTTATCCAGCAAGAGAGTTCTTTTGTGCTCTCTGTATGCAATCTAACTTTTGCAATGAATCCATGCCAGTTTATGTAATGAGAGGACTCCCCTGAGAGATCTAGTAAACAGGAAGTAGCATAACTATATTTTAATGCACATAGTGTTTTGACCCTTGTTTTTCATGTAAATTTCCCCCACTAGGCTCCAAGCGCTCTTCCCATAGCAATGCTTATTTTTATGGCTTCTTCAAGAATAAGCGGATAGTGCTGTTTGACACCCTTCTAGAAGACTACTCTGCACTGAACAAAGAACCATCAGAAGGAAGTGAAGATGCTGAAGATGAAGAGACAAAGTCCAAAGTTAAAGTGAGCTTAATTTTTGTTCCCTTTTCATGTTGTTTTTCATAATTCCCCAGAGAGCTCTCCCTTTTGTCTTCTGCATGTTTTATTATAGGTCTGAATAAACTTTAAAAACAAAACCAGAATTGCACTTAAAACAAAACAACCTGATTTAATTACAAAAGCATCTTTGAAATAGTGATGTAAACGGGTTTGCTGGGGTTGTGCATGGGTATGACACCAGCAAGTCAAGCACCTCATCCTGAGATTCCTAATAACCCCTTGAGAACTCTGATAGTGTTTTTCTACCTCTCGAGGTTCTGAATGGTATGATCCTATGCCATTTCTTCCTTCACTAAGCCCAAGTTCATCACCTGTTTTCCATTGGAGGCCTCAAAATCTGCTTTTTTCCCTTTCCAATGTCTTTTCTTGGCAATCAGTGCCATAGTCTTCCTGTCTAAAGTCTTCAGGGACTGGGAAAGAGATTCCTCATTTCAATTCAGGAAGAACTTCCCTGTGCCTGTCCCATTACAGTTTAGCTGTGGGACAGGAAGCAAACCTGTTCTGTCTGACTAAAGCCTGAATTTATTAAACCCATTTGAAATAAAGTGACGGGTTTCACTTAACCCTGGATTTACCTATTATAAAGGTTTTCGGGAATTCACTCAGACTTGGACTTAGTATCTTGCAAATGATGTTTTTCAGTTAAGGTTGCCTCTTCTGCAGAAACGGCATAAAGAAGAAAGCTGGGTCAGCCAAACAGACCTTTCGCTTATCTGAAAAAAGCTCTCCCTCGGTCTCTCCCCTTTCCATGGAGCCCCCAGGGGGAGGTGGCCCATTGCTCATTACCCTGCTTCCTTTGAGGAAACAGCTCCTGGCTTCCACTTTGTTTTTTCTTTGCCTCAAGACCAAAGGTTTGATCTTATTGGACCATGTCTGAGCTGTAAAGCTAATGGTGAAAGTGTTTGGCAACACAGATATTTCCCAAATTTCCTTTTCACCAACAGAAGGAAAGGACTAAAAATCTCTCAAAGTAGGAAAATCAGTTTATTGATTAGTACTGTCAGAGATAAGCAAATTGATTTTCCCATTAGGGAATTTAGAAGAATTCTGCCTATGATTGGTTTACACACGCTCGTGCACACACAAATCACTATCTAGACCAGGGATTGGCAACTTTTTATGAATGCAGATCACTGCTTACAACCCACCCAATGCTGTCTGTGGGCTCTACCTCTGCTGCCACACCAGGTGTGCTTAGTGCATGCCTTCCTAATGGAGCTTCTTGGCTTATGTGCTACACCAACACCAAGTGGAATCAGCACAGCTGTGGTGGGAATCAACATATCTGGTGTTGAGGATGTCAGTAAAGAGCCCTCAGCACAGAGCAAAGGGAGCTGGGACAGTAGCAGGTAGCTTGGGAATGCAGAACATGGCCCCTCTAAATTGAACTTCTGGGGCTTGTTCATTTTTTCTCTGTCACCAATTCCCTATCTTCTACCTCCCTCCCACCAGAGGCTGGATCCAAGTTCTTCATGGGTTGAATCTGGGTCCAGTTGCTGTGGTTTGCCAACCCCTGATCTATATAACATTGTTCTAAAGCTTCTAAGTACAACAGAGTTATGCATTGTAGATGGCTGTATGAATCTGTATAAAAAAGGGATAAAATCAGACTATTAACTTTTTTGTTTCCCTCTGTTGCTAGGAGGAAAATAACCTCACTTTGGGATGGGAAAAGCAAATTAACAGTTAAGATATTGTAGGTAATGGTGATACTAAGATTTTTTTCTCCCCTTTTTTGCTGTACGCAGAATAAGAAGCAAGGTTGTAAAAATGAAGAGGTTTTGGCTGTGCTTGGCCATGAACTGGGTCACTGGAAGCTAGGTCACACCATAAAAAATATCGTCATCAGCCAGGTAAATATTCGAGGGGTGTCTTTGAGTATCATCCTAATTACTGTATTTTGTAATGCAGAATTGTCTTACTACTTCATGCGTGTCAAACTTGTTCGTTATGCTCGTTAATCATGCTGTCAACTGCAAAATGGCCATCTCTCAGGCAGAAGTCTTGGGAGTGCTGTGGGCCATTCAGCTCTGTTGGTTCTTTGTCTGGTTTGGGAGGGGGTATTGCAGCTCCTTGACCACCCTGGTTCTCCATTCCTTCCCTACTCACTGAATTTTGGGGCAAAGATTTTGGCTCTGGAATTACCTCAGCCGTTTTCTTGAGTTGCTCTAGTTTGCATCCACTCCAGCCTGTCTGACTTGAAAACAACCAGCTTCTTTAAATCATTTCTAACATATTCTGCCACTTCAGAATAATTAGGCCAGCCTCTATCTAGGCTGTCATCTAGTAGGTGACCTTATTTGTGAAGACTGAAGTAGAAAAAAAAGGCAAATACTTCAGCTTTCTCTGCATCATTATTGGACTGCACACTGCATTCAGTTGGGGACTTACACTGTCTGTGGTCTTCCTCTTACTTGTGACTTGTATGCTTTCTTGTTTTGTTCTGTTTAATCTGTGACCTGACCCTCCTGATTTCTTTCTACCTGCCCATACAATTTTTTTATAGTCCACCCGAGTAATATGGCAGTTTCCATTTTTTGTAAGACTCCTTTTTGATTAATGGACACTAACTTTATAATTATGTTGCAGAGCTACATCATGAAAGCTGGAAAGTCAAGGACTTGAGAATTGGGAAATTCAGTTAAGATTGACTGCAGTCTTAAGTCAGCCACTTTGTGTACATTATAAGAGGTTTTTAATTGCCTAATGACATGCTTTTTTCCCCCAACAATACATTTATTTCAGATTATAACTGTAACATAAGAATTTTAATCAATAACTGTATGCTAAACTAAAAGGCCCATTTTAATGGGAATATTGTTTCTTTCTAGATGAACTCCTTTCTCTGTTTCTTCTTGTTTGCTGTATTAATTGGACGGAAGGAACTCTTTGCTGCATTTGGTTTCTATGAGACCCAACCTACCCTAATAGGCCTGATGATTATCTTCCAGTTCATTTTTTCACCTTATAATGAGGTAAATAACAGCTTTTATGAAAAATAATCTGTTTAAAAGAGAGAGAGTTGAATATCAGACTGCTTAGGTAATGACTTAATCATTTTTCCTGGTATTATTATTACAGGGAATTGTTTGGAATTTCTGGTGGCAGTATTATGTAAGCAATTCACCTTAATATTGGTATGGTTAGTGGTCTGGAAATCCTATTGTAATTTACTGCAGCAATCTCTGAGTGGTGTGAGTAGGCAAGATCATAACACAAAAATATAGGTTATTTATTTATGTGTTAGATTTATATGCAGCCCTTTCCAGCAAAAGCTCACAGTGGTTTACAGTAAGAAACAGAACATAAAAGAGCAAATGAAATATTAAAGTAAAAAATGAAACATGATTCAGTCTAAGAAAGGCAGGCAGATAATGCATTTTTAGAAACAGTTTCAGGCCATGATTGTGTCCTGCACTATAACCTCTATTTTGCAGTAGAAATCATTTTAAAACTATGTAAAAATCAAATAATAAAAGGCAATTTTAAAACAGCTTCCTGGGGGAGTGTCAGTAGAATGAATTGAGAATCACTGAATCTGTGACACATGACACAAATGCAGTTTTTCTGGTTTTAGTTTTTTAAAACATGGAGGCTTCCATGCAAAAGTGTTTTATAAAATACATTTTAGGTTTGATTTTTTTTTTTTTTTTTTTTTTTTTT
>NW_017729015.1:10052517-10061165 GCF_001723915.1 Gavialis gangeticus | reverse complement strand
TTTTTTTTTTTTTTTTGTTAGTCTCATCTTTTGTGGTTTGTAGGAATGATATTCCAGCCTAATTAACCACAAGAAACGACTGCATGAACAAATAATCATGACATGAGGTATACACCTTGGCTTACTAACATTGGTAAGCTATGTCATGGTAACTGCTCATGTACATGCTTTTACCAAGCAGTAACGGTGAAGTAGCTCATGTTAAGTGAAGTGTAAGCTACCTTCCAGTTTACTGTTGAGGGAGGAACATGGTTGGACAGGGACAATGGAGTAGCTGACATGCTGTAAGTCCACACCCTAACTAACCTTAACAGTAGCTTGTTTGCATGCCCAAACCAAAAACAGTTTCAGTGGAAAAGGTAGGGAAAAACTTTTGCTTTTTTGATTTTTTTTTGCTATGCCAGAGTGTCCTGTCCCCAGAGTATGTCTTGACCTCCAAGCTTCTGCCCTCCATGTCATGGAGCTCAGTTGCTTTCCTCCTGAATTTTTTGTTGCAAGGAGTTACCTTTTCCTCTTGGACTATGCTCCTAAAGCTCAGTTAATTTCATGGTCTGTAAGAAAAAGAACCCAAGGTGGTGGTTGTTCTGAAGATGTTGCAAAGTTCTGTCAATGCTCTCAGGTTTGATTGCTGACAGATTGCATATTCTTACCAGATGACTTTCCAGCCCTCTAAGAAAATTGCAGATTGCTGAGATTTTATGTCATTTTGATATATTTTCCCCCCACAGGTTCTCTCCTTCTGTTTGACTGTACTAAGCCGCCGATTTGAATTTCAAGCTGATGCATTTGCCAAGGAGCTTGGGAAGGCTGAAGACCTGTATTCTGCTTTGATCAAACTAAACAAAGATAATTTAGGATTCCCTGTTTCTGATTGGATATTTTCAATGTGGCATTATTCCCATCCTCCTCTGTTAGAAAGACTTCAAGCCTTGAAGGACTCAAAGCAAGACTGACTGGAATCATGATTGGTTCAGAGACGGTGCTTCCAGCTCAGAAACAAAATTCAGAGCTGCTTGGGGTTTGTTTGGGTTTTTGTATTAGTATTTTTTCCAATTTAAGTCCACCATTACCAGTAGTACCATGTCGTTGTCTTGAATGCAGTTAATCCCTCAAATGGCTATTAAATTTAAGTGAATTTTAAAAGAAAATAACCTGTGGGTCTGAATTTGGAGAATGGACTTATCTGAAGGCCTTTCTCCACTAAATGTGATTTTTGGATTGTAGAGCAGACTTTGGGGAAAGTAACACTCATTGCTCCTGAAGTGCCCACCTCTTAAGATTGTGCAAAGCTTGAATGTGGCTTTGATTCTTTCACAGTATCTTTTGTAAACCCAGCTGTAGCTTTCCTCCCAAGTCGCTGTGAACGGTGGTGCCTCAGTCCTGTACTAGTTGTTGTCAGGGAAGATGAATTGGGTGATTTGACTTCTGCGAAAATAGTTTATCCTAGCCAATCACTGTTCAAATGTTTAAACAAGTGAGCAAGTTGGAATGAAGATGGGGGCTCTTTTCCCTGGATTAAGATCCGTGTCTTCAGTGGATGAAAATGCTACTTTCAGAGATGTAATAAAACTGCCTCCTTCCCTGAATGGGAAATTGGATTGAATTCCAGCTGCAAAAATGTGTGATCTTGTTCTCAATAAAATTATCACTCATGCACCGTAACCAGCAGTCCGGTAGCAGGGCTCTGAGTCAAGCTCCAAGGACTGCTCATTCCCCTTCCTAGTCTGTGGACCATTGAAGTGTTAATAGAGAAGCACCAGTGGGATCTATAGAAGAGGAGCAGAGTGAGGGAAAATTGCCAACTTCTTGCCCTTCCTTTACCTTTTGTAAAAAAAACAACAGAAACAACAGCTTTACATTCATTAGCCCTTGTATTTCCTTCTCACGCTCCCATAATTTCCTCATCAGCTACACAAGTAAGACATACAAGAGGGCAGTTAACCCATTCCAGAGAAAAGGGAGTTAGATGCATGTGGGACCAAATTTGGAAAAAAAGTGGCAGAGCTGCCCACTGCTAGAGCATCAGCAGAGATCTGAAAATGATGGTTTAGGTGAGTGGCTGAAGGGGTGTGTGTGATGGAGGGACAGTTTCAGGATGTGTAAAAGCCCAGTGTGGATCTTTGAGAGTTCTCGCTCCCCTCCCCCCCCCAGCCCTGATGGAACATTGGACAATGTATTATTTCTCAGCATAGTTGTATCATGTAAAAGACAGCCAGGTTGCAATATCCAGAATACACACTGTGGTATTATTTACTTCAGTTAATTGGATGTGCCTAAGATAGGTTTAAATGGGGTGAAGAAGAATCAGGTGGCTAATCCAGAAATGACATTGTACAAAGCAGTCACATGATTTTCCAAATGAAATGTTTGTGAAATCGGAGCATTCTCTTGCCACCTGTTGTAATTTCTTTTTTCTAATTTAAACTACTTGCTGAGAGAGAAAAGGGGGAAATGTTTCCAATTAATTAAAACCAGGACTTTTGTTTAAAGTTCCACATGTGCAAATCAAAATTGAACACCGTAAATGCTCCATATAAAAGTATTATTTGTCTCTACCAGATTCAGTAGATGTGGTAACTTGTTTGGCATATTCTAAAAAGTACAAACAGCTCCATGGTAAGTGAGAAAACTGACTTGAAGGAGCAAAATCTGATGCTGTTGTGTGCCTGATCTCTCAGTTTGTTCTAGTTGCTGTTTTGCTATAAAAAAAAAATGTGTGTGTGTCTTTGAATATGTCGTGCTTCTCTTCAGCACACAATACATAGATTTTTTTAAGCAAGGAAGTTAAACTAAGTTTAAGAATGGTGTGTGTTGTGATTAATATGTTTTAACTTTTTAACATTGCGTTTTTTCTTTGCTTACTTTGAGGTTTTTAGTTTCTGTGATGATTGTTTTGGTTCAATGAAAAAAAAACATTTAAAGCCCAAACAAGAAATGTGTTAAACTTGAAAATTACACTGGTAAAGCAGACTTTGGTACTGAAACAATATCCTGGGTGGCTTTCTTGCTATCAGAACCCTGGCTTTATTCACAGGATGCTTCTGCACTAAGTATAAGTCAAGTGAGAAGCTAAAGCTATGTCTGCAGAACGTGACAGCACTCTTGTAATGTTATTGTTTTAGTACTTGCAATATTCTTTTGGTTTTAAATGCCTTGTTTTGTACTTGTGAAGCAACATGATGCTAGTGTTGTGCGTTAGTCTCATGTTGAGTTAAATGACCACAATAACTCTGTTGTCTTCAAGAAAGCTGGTCATGAAAATTGCCTTTTTACTTCTGCAGCGTTAATGTAGTTAGATGGACTGCGAATGCAAAAGTGGTGTCAGACAACATCAGCCTACTGCTCCTAAAAAGGAGGCAAAGTGCTTGGATGAAAAATCTGTAAGGACTAAATTCTCCAGATAAGTGAATTAAGTCACTTGTGCATAGAATATCCATGGCTTGTGCAGATGTGCAGCCTTAAGTGCATATAGCAAAAAAGAAGAAGGTGTTTTTCCACTCCCCATTTTTTTAACCTCTTGCAGTTATACAGCCAAATATTTAAGACCTTACATGTTCAAAAACATCTCATCCATGTAAATAACCAGTCTGGGTATGTTGTAGCTATAGCTTAAATAAATTAGTCATTAGTTTAACATGTGGAAAGCCTGACTAAGGTCTCTGGTACCTTAGACAGTTTTATCAATAGAACTGGAATTCTCCTGACACGTTTGTGCATGTCCACACACACAGTGGCTGAAAATTAGAAATAAATATTGCCAAATGAAGCAGATCAGCTGTGTCCGGACGTTTCCCAGCCCAGCTGGTCCACTTCATTGGACAAAACGCATGTCATCCACTGTCGTGCAGCATTAATGGGTGGGATAATGGGCAACACGTTCTTCTGGGGTTTGAGGGGCCCTATCCTGCACATCCTGGGAATTCCTGTGCAGCATCAGGTCCCTTTAAGCCCTGGGAGTGCCTGGGCGGTTTGCCCCTCTGGGGCTTTCTTCGGGCAGGAAACCCTGACTTTCTCCAGGTGGGGAGATGCACTCCAGAGATTCCTAGGGACAAGTCTCTGAGAGAGGGGAAGGCTGGCAAGCACTCCCAGGGCTTCACAGGCCCGATCCTGAATGGGAATTCCTGGGGTGCACAGGATCAGGCTCCTGAAGCACCTGCCCAGGGTGACTGGAGAATGCAGACAGCTCCAGGCTGCCCTGGCTCTCCCCTCACAAAGCAAATGGATGTCTACTGCTAAATAGCAATAAATGCATGCTACCTTTGTCACAGTCAGAAATGTTGGGCATTTGTGATGCAACAAGGGGCATAGATGTCTGTTTGCTTGGTGGCGAAAGGAGATGCCTATCTCCCCCACCCCCCGAACAAACCTTAATGTCTGTGTCAGTGGACTAACACCACCTCTGCAAGCAATAATAAGCCCTAAGCCACCAATATAAAGCTAGTGTTGGATTCAGCTTTGCTTCTGTCAGTCAAAGCAGTCCTTCAGCACCAATCCTATACTGCTTTTTGGTAGTTGTTCTGGCAAGTTTTGGACTCTGTTGCCTGCAACCAAGCTACCAAGAAGCCTGCTCCACCCTCTTTTAAGCTCTCAGTTTATTTTGGACACAGCCTCTTTTTCTGTTCAGGTATATTTAGAGTGGACAAAGATGGCTTTTCTGCAAAGGGAGATATGTCCCAAGGCCACAGTGCTCCAGGGTGAAAGGAGCAGGAAGGAGGTACTGGCCCTTCTGCCCCTTCAGGAAAAGGCTGCAAAAGCCCAACTCTGCAGGAATTGTAAGAACACGGATGTGTACAAAGCAGTCACAGAAACAGGCAAGCCAAGGGGTACAGGTATGGGGAGAAGCAATGCCAGGCCAAGGTGAGGGATCTCTGGCAGATGTACTAAGGGGTGATCCTGCAGGGCAGTAAGTTTGGATGCACCATAGTAACTTTCCCTTCTTATAAGGACCTCTGTGCCATTTTTGGTGATCTCCCCAGCACCCTGGTTGTCCTTCTGGAAGCCTTGCAGGAGCTTGAAGAATCTTCCAAGGTCTATGGCAAGAAGGACAGAGATGTGAGGGCAGACTGCACCTTGTCATGCATCCACAGATGCATCACAAGCAGGTCCAAGGAGGTGATCCTCCCCCTCTTTGCGACACTGGTCAGGCCACAGCTAGAGTACTGTGTCCAGTTCTGGGTACTGCACTTCAGAAGGGATATGCACAACATGGAGAGGGGCCAGAGGAGGCCACTCGCATGAGCAGGGCAGGCCCTATGAGGACAGGCTATGGGACCTGAGCCTGTTCAGCCTCCACAAGAGAAGGCTGAGAGGGGATCTGGTGGCTGCCTATAAACTTGCCAAGGGAGACCAGCAGGCAATGGGAAAGCCCCTGTTCCCCCAAGCACTACTGGGAGTAATAAGGAACAATGGCCATAAGTTGAAAGAGTAGGTTCAGGCTGGACATCAGGAGGTGCTACTTCACGGTCAGGGCGGCTAGGAGCTGGAATTAACTTCCAAGCGAAATGTTGCTCACCCCTACCCTGGGGGTCTTCAAAAGGAAGGCTAGACAGTCACCTAGCCAGAGTCGTTTGAGCACAGCATCTTTTCCTGCCATGGCAGGGGGTCAGACTTGATGATCTGCTCAGGTCCCTTCTGACCCTACCAACTATGAAACTATAACCCTGAACTTCTGTTGGACGGCCAAATGTAGTACAGCCGGAGCCCATTCCAATGGACAGCATAGTGAAGGGATCTCTGGTGACAGGAGCAGTCTTTCTTTCCCTCAGTATGTGCTTTCCTTCTCATCATGTCACCTGCTGTTTTGAAAACAGTATGCTTCCCTACATGCAGAGAATAAAGGGATGCTGGGCAGTAAGTGCCACTTTATCTAATGAAGACCTGCCAGGCAGACAAGAGTAAAGCTTTAGAGATCTCAGCTCTGTATAGCACCCACTAATGTTTCAGCTGTGCAGCACTACATTTGTTCAGAAAACATGGCTAGTATGCAGCTTAGAACCCAGGTCAGTGCATCACGGGGTATGGAAGATGGCGTGCAGGCACACTGCATGCTCTGGTGGGCCTAGCCCCAGACACTTCTCGTGTGCTGTGCCGAGGGAGATCCAGTGCTCGATTCCAACCTGTGGCTAGGCGGTCTGGCCAGTTTGCAGAGAGTCTTGCTTCCTTGCACCTGGGACAGCAGCAAGAAAGTGATCTAGGAGGGAACTGATTTATTCTTTGCTTGAGGTTTGCTTGAGACTCCTGTCTGCAGCAGGTGCTTTCTCTGAGCCTTGGTCATTTGTTAGTGAAATACCAGCCAAACCCCTAAGGGACTGCAATGATCATTTTTTATCTGGTCTTGGCAGCCCTTTGTGTGCTGTCCCACATGCCCTCCTCCCCACTCTGACTTGTACATCCTCTTGAACTTTTATGGGCCATACAAGACTCACTGTGCCAGCAGCCACTGTGAATGCTTCTACAGTAGCTTCCCACTCATTCTTCATTCGCTTTGTCTATTTGAACTTTGCAGCAGAAATTATTCCAGTTCTCTTTTCCTATGTGCCACTTTAGTAAATCTAACAAGCCCCCCCCGGCCTCTTCGGCCCTTAAGAGGGACCCATTCAATGGCGGCAGCCGGGCTGGCAGAAATAAGGGAATGCACTTCAGTGGGCTATAAGTGAAGCATGGATGATGTTGAGTTGACAGTGGGCCAAAAATGGAAGGAAAACTTGTTTAGGAAAGCAGTGGGAGAGGAAGACATTTGAGAATAAATTGAATCTCCAAAAAGAGAAGGTAGAGATGGTGTGGGAAACAGGCAAGCATTGTGGCCAGAGGCCTGCACCTATCTACTCCATTTCATGGTGTGGAAAACCCCATTTACAAGGAGTCAGACACCACCACATCCTAGGTGCAAAACAGCAGCACCCTCTTCCCATGTACCTACTACTTGGCACCCCCAGAGAACAAGGAGAGCTGAGTTTGTACACACAAGCACTTGGGTGATGTACTAACATGCATGTTGCACTCCTTCTGCCTCCTTCACCGATGTGTTTGCTTTTCCTTATGTTTACAATATTAATAGGTTTTTTGCCATGTCCAGTGTTTTTGGTGGGTTTTTTTGTGATTTGGTTTTACATTTGCCTGATCTGTCTGGTCTCACTGAAGTGTAGCGCTGGGCTACTGTAACTTTCTACTTCTAATAAATGTGTTGGTTCAAGAATTTCATTCTGAGCTCTCCAAATTTGATAGTCCCATACATGAAAAGGCAGATAAGCACCAGGTCCCTCCATCTTTGACAAGATAATCCTACCTTTTGCAAAAAAAATAGACCTAATCCAAGATACAGCCCTAAAGTGCTCTCTTAAGGCCTCCTTCAGCCAAAAAGCATCTCAATGGGCTTTCGTTGCTGAGATTACCTCTGGCTGTTCAAAGTCAGTGGATACTCTGTTCACCTTCTTTTGCCACCCTTGTGGCAGGAGCTCTTCTTTAGTCTTGCAAGTGTTGTTTCACTGTGTTGTGTTGCAACTAGGGGTGCACCGATTGAGATTTTTGGGTTCAAGACCGATGGCCAATTTTTTTTTTTAAGGTTCCATGTTGGCCAATACCAATCTGATTCTGATATGTAGTCTGGCAGCTCAGAGACCAGCGTCTGACTGGTAAGTCTGGTGTGGGGGGAGGGAAGAGGTGGGGGGTCAGAAGGAGGCCCCCATGGTGAGGGAGGGAGTGGGGCAGAAGCAGGTGCTGCCCAGCCAGGCAGGGCGGGGCACAGGATGAAGCCATGAGCAGCTTGTCTGGGAGGTGTGGGGGGGGTAGCGGCTCCTACCACTGCACACACCCTAGGAGGGCAAGTGCCCCTGGATCTGCGCATGGGGCAAGGCAGGCTGCCATCGCAAGCTAGGGCCAGGGCGGCACTGAGCTCTTCTGCGGCTGGGCTGGGCTGGGCTGGGCTGGAGCAGGCAGTGGTGGCACTGGGAGGGGGCTATGGGGGGGCTGCAGCCACCCCAAAATTTGCTATAGCCTCCCATTGGCGCCATCACCTGCCCTGAGCATGGCCTGGCCCAACACCCCCACTGGGAAGAGCCCAGCCCCAGCCTGCAGTGGCAGCCTGCCCCATACACAGACCCAGGCGCACACCCTCTCCCCCCTCCCCATGCCCTCCTATTATGTGCGCAGTGGCAGGAGCTGACAATGCCTTCCCCACCCCCACCCCCAGACAAGCTGCTTGCAGCTCCGTCCCATGCCCTGCCCTGGCTGAGCACAGCACCTGCCCCAGCCCCACTCCCTCCCTCACCACAGGGGCCTCGATCTGCCCCTCACGCCCCTTCCCTCCCCCCACAACAGACTTACCAGCCAATGCTGCTCTCCAAGCCACCGGGCTGTGCTCCTAGTTGCATGCATGTGCAGCTGGGCATATGCACGGGGCATTTATCAGCCACGTTATTGGCCACATCAGGCAAAAAAAGCTGATTTCCAATGCTGTCAATTTTCCTTATATCAGTGCTGATCTGATATGGAACCGATATATCGGTGCACTGCTAGCTGCAACGTAGCCATGAAGATATTTGGCTTGCTAGAGCTGAGTCATGAGACCTCTCCAGTGCATTGCAAATGGTCAGAGGTTTGCACACAGGGCCAAGCCTATAAGTATGCTGTGGGTCCATCCCCCCCCCCCC
>NW_017729015.1:10050241-10052417 GCF_001723915.1 Gavialis gangeticus | reverse complement strand
ATCACTAGCCTATCCTCAGGTGTGGATGCTATGCCCCAAAGTTTAGTGTCATTGGCAAACTTGGCCAGTGTGCTTCTGACACCAATCATTGATAAAGATGTTAAAGAGAACTGGTCCAAGGACAGAGCCTTGGGGGACATCACTGGTCACGGAGTGCCAGGATGATTCACTTCCATTGACCACTACTCTCTGGGTCTAACCTCGGAGCCAATTTCCCAGCCATCAGACTGTGATGTAGCTGAAGGCATAGTTGTCCAATTTTTCCATGAGGAGATCATGAGACACCAGATCTAGGGCATTTTTTAAAGTCCAGATATACAATGTCAATCTCTTCTCCCTTGTCCAGGTGATAGGTCACCTGGTCATAAAGGGAAATGATATTGGTCAGGCAAAACCTACCCATGACAAACCCATGCTGGCTGTCCCTCAGGATGCTGCCCTCAGCCAGCTTATCCAGAAGGGTCTCTTTGATAATTTTCTCCAGTCTTACCAGGGATTGAGGTCAAGCTGATTGGCCTGTAATTCCTGGGATCTACTTTCTGCCCTTTCTTGAAGATGGGTACCACATTGGTCTTCTTCCAGTCTTCAGGTACTTCACCTGAGCGCCACGAGTTTTCAAATATTTTTGCCAATGGTGGGCTATGACACCTGCCAGCTCCTTGAGTACTCTAGGATATAATCTGTCAGGACCAGCTGACTTGAAGATGTCCAGCCTCTCAAGGTGTTCCTTTACAAGGTCTACACCGATGCTGGGTATAAACACGTCCTGCAAGGCAGGACAGTCCCTTTGGGTTGATGAAAGACGGATGCGAAGTACCCATTAGGCAGGTTGGCTTTTTCCTGGGAATCGGTTATCAGTTGTCCCATTTGGTCTACAAGGGGTCCAATGTTACCCTTGCTTTTTTCCAACTCCCTACATCTCTGAAAAAGGACTTTTTGTTATCTTTGATATGTGAAGCCAGATGGAGTTTGGTTGCAGCCTTGGCTTTCCTGGTCCGTTCCCTGCAGGCACGGTCCAGCGCTGAGTACTCCTCCTTAGAGGTTATTCCAGCCTTCCACCCTTTATAAGTCTCTCATTTTAGGTGTAGGAGGTCCTCAAGTTCCCTGCTGAGCCAAGGGGGCTGCTGTGCCCTTTTGCCACCCTTCCTCCGAGATGCGATGGACAACTGTGCTGTCAGGATCGCTCCCTTGAGGAGCAACCACTCCTCTTCGACTCCTCTTCCTGCCAACTCGTGGTCCCTTAGGGCCTTGATAATAAGCCTCCTGAGCTTGTCAAAGTCAGCTTTCCTAAAGTCAAGGACTTCTGCATTGCGGACTGACTTGCTAGCTTTGTGATGGATAGTAAAGGTGATCAGCTCGTGGTCACTGTCACCCAGCTTTCCATCGATTCTTAGGTCACTGACTAGGTCATCCCCTTTGGCCAGTACCAGGTCCAGCAACACTTTACCTCTTGTCGGCCCATAGACCTCTTGAGTCAGGCAGAGCTCATCCACGCACGTGAGAGCGCTTTGCGACCAATCAGATTTGGCTGAGTGCTCTTCCCATGAGATGTCCGGGTAGTTAAAGTCTCCCATGGCAACCATGCACCAAGTGTGTGCAGCCTCAGCCAGTTCCCTGGCGAATTCCTGGTCCAGCTCTTGTTTCAGGTTAGGAGGTCTGTAGTAGACTCCTACCATGGTGTCCCCTGTGCCACATTCCCCATGTATTTTAACCCAGAGGGACTCCACTCGTCCTTCCTGAGTGCAAATGTCAATTTACAGGGACATGTAGCTTCCCTTGACGTAGAAAGCTGCACCCCCACCCCTTTTATCTGCACGATTTCTCCTTAGCCATGGCCCAGTCGTAGGTGGAGTCCCACCAGGTCTCCATTATCCCTATGAGATCGTAGTCTTCCTTGCTTAGAAGTCAGCAGTGTACATTGCCCTACACCCCCTGCTCTAGACCTCCTGGCAGCTTGACACCCCCTGCTCTAGTACCCCGGGCTGCTCTACGCCCCCCCGCGCTCTAGAACCCATCGCCTCCGAGGGCGGCGCCCTGCTCTAGAACACGGGGGGAGGGGGCGCAGGCGACGCGGCCCCGCCTCGCGGCCGTCACGTGCGTGGTGCGCGGGGTGACGTGACTCGCGGGGTGACCTGACGTGACGTGACGCGGCGGGGCAGGGCGGGGCGGCGCTGGC
>NW_017729015.1:10045657-10050027 GCF_001723915.1 Gavialis gangeticus | reverse complement strand
GGGCCTCCCACCCCACCCCTCCCCTCCCCCCGGGGCCTGCCGCAGCTGCTGCCCCAGGTCTGGGGGGGTGTGTGTGTGTGCACGCACCCTACTTTCTCATGACGTGCACACACATAAAGCATGAGAGAGGGTGTGTGCACATGCATGTGCGTGTTTATGTGTGTGTATATGGCATGAGAGAGTAGGGGTGTGTGTATTGAGAGACATATCTATAGGTAGATATATACATATATAGACAGAGCGATAGAGAGAGATTGTATGAGAGGGTGTTTGTACATGTGTGTGTACTTGGGCGTGACAAAGCAGGGTGTGTGTGCGTGTGTGGCATAAGAAAGCAGCGGGTTACATGAGTATAGTGTGCACTTTCCTGACTCCAAATTCATGCCATCGGATCTTTATTCATGCATCCCAGAGTGCGGCCTTTGGAGAGCCTTGTAGCTTTGCAAATCGCCTTTCTTCAGTGAATAAAACTATGCCACGACCACCCCTTACGCTGGAGCAAATCCAGAAGCAAGGTTAGGAATCGCTCTGTGGTTAGAGAAGGAAAAAGTTGGGGTAGAAACTCAGAAGCTTGTCGCCTTGGGGAGAGGGGCTGGGGAAATGAGTTAGTTTGTGGGTTGGGACATTTAGCTGTCAGTGGTTGACAGGGTGAAGTTCCTGTTTAAGAGTTTTTCTGGCTTTCTAAAATCTCAAAGTTTGACTCCACAAGGCCTGAATCTCCTTTTTGTCTCAAGGGTGTGAAAAAATGACTTCAAGAAAAAGGTCAACATGCTCATCTTCTGATCCGAGAGAGAAACTGGCTGTGTGAGGGCTGTTGCTCCCCTGCTTTACCTGTGGCATATTAGGGTGCTGTGCCTTATGGTTGCGTGTCAGAGATGGCTGTGTAGTTTTACTAATAGGTTAGACATGGATTTCTGTAGGTGGCTTGGATGGGGATGATCCTGCCTTGAGTCCCTGCTCAAGGACTGGACTAGATGAACTCTAGGGTCACTTTCAACCTTGCGTTTCTGTGGTTCTGTGAATGCTTGTAGGGAATCATTCCCAGTAACAGGGGCATCTTACATGTGTGAGAGGGGAACAGGACTTTGGTCCGTCTGTCTTTTGGTTTGGAGCCCAAACAGAGCGTATTTTTGCCGTGGCGGTGCTTTATTGTGTCTATTCTACACACAGGCTAATAAGACTGACTAGTCTGAGCATGTTTGAGGATCAGTTTCGCGGCACTGGAGTTAACAATAAATCACCCAGTGTCCTAGCTGGGCACATCTGTCATGAGTCATGTGAGGCTTGGAGTAGTGTTGTAGCAATGATGGTCCAGGAAATATGCCAGGAACAAGGGCTGTTTTGGTGATATCTTCTGTTGGGGCAACTGTATAATTGGGAAGGTTTTAGACATGCTTTGGGCTGGCCCAGGTTTGAAGAAGGGGGCCTCGTGCCTGAAAAGCTTGTCTGACATCTTTCCCAACTGTACAGTTGTTCCAAAGAAATCATCAACCTCTCCCCCTTGCAAAACCTTGCTTCTTGTGTGAGTCACAAGTCAGATGTCAGTAAGGTTGCTTAGTGCACTTTAGTACAATGGTGCTGACTTGTATGGGAACCTGTATTGCGGCTTGTGACTTTCTGGCGGTTGAAGTAAATGGAAATTCTAGATATGGATCAACTCTGGCATCCAGCCCTGAATCCAGGATAACAGTTTGTGGGTCCTAGCAAAGGACTGCTTGGACAGTGCTGTAAATATTCTTTTTACTTGTCACTAAATGCTGTGAAATGCCAAAGAAAGCAGACTGTCTAGTGACTTAAGTTGATTCCTTGTGATGGATGACCTTCAAATAATAGAGTTTGTGCAGCACTTCCCATTAGAATTGAACTTAAGCCAGTGCATGATGATAACAGGTGTGTCCCGCATAGAGACTTCATATACCCAGAACGTGCTGTTTGAAGAACTTACCCCAGAGAATGATGCTAAAAGGTGGCATAAGCTAGTAAGATGATCCTCCAGCATAGGAGTCTACCACTTGAACAAAAAACTATTTTTATTGTTCTTCTGGTACCCAGCTGATTATTATAGCATGGGCATCCGTGTCCAGACTTCAGATGACCTATAGTCAGGCATGACCTGTATATCCATCCACCAGTATCTCTAGTAGAAATGGACCAAATTCAGGAGAAACCATCATGATTCTAGTAAACCTGTGCTGACAGAGAGAACTATAGTTCTCACCCTTGTTGAAGAATTGATTAGTATGTTGAATATATTTGCATGTCTGACATCAGAGGATTATTTAGCCGGCCCCTCTCCTAGTCGAAATCATCTTTTTCACAGCATGAACTGGAACTGTAGGGACCCAGGAGTATGGTGGCTCTGAGCAAGTGTCTAAAAAGACATTCCAGGTTTAAGTTGCCTTTCCTTCATCTCAGAAAGAACATAGCCCAATCAAAGTTTTTTACAATATTAACGTAAAAATCTTACATTCACAGTTATATAAGACAATGAATGTCAACTTTTTATGATGCTAGAAATTCTTAGATTCCTCTGAAGAAGCTGACGTTTATATCTTTGTAAATGGGAGACTTGCAGCATGGTACAGATAGCGAGGTCTACAGGTAAATCTCCTTATTTGTTTAGCTAAGGTTTCTCTATTGCTTCATATACAGCTTGAGTAGAAGTTGATGCATTTTAAAGCTCCCTGCATTATGGTATACTTGTGTGGATCTGATATAATAAATGAAATTACCTTTTGAGTCGTCATCTGCGCACTTTAGATTTTTATGTGCAAAGTTATACCTGTGTTTACAATGATTTTTACTCAGTAAGCTGTCTTCGTATCAGCTTTATAGGGATGAAACAATGCTTATAGTGGTATCCTAAATTCAGTGTTCTCTTGTTTTAATGTTAATTTTGTATCACTGCATCTGAGCAAAAAGGTGGTTAAACATCCTGTCAAAATTTCTTTGCATGGTTGCATACTCCTACCATTAAAGTCCTCTTCTCAACATGATTGTGAAAGACTTCTTTGAAGAGTCTTCCAGGTGTTATTCACTGACATAGTTACAAAGTGCTCATTTTTTCTCTTCGGGTATTTCTGTAAGCAAAGCCTTTGAACATCCAAGAACGGGTATCTTTACATGTTATATATTAATTGAATACAAGCTACTTTAAAAAAAATATTATCTCCTAGTTCTTAACTTGCCCAACTGATTTGGGGCTTTTGTTTTCTGAGACTCTCTCTCATTGCAGGTTTCTAATAAATTTGTTGGCTTTAGAAAAAAGTCATGTGCTATAACATTATATTGTCTTCACACTCTAAAGCAGTGGTTTTCAACCTCGTTAGACTTGGGGCACCCTTATTATATTCAAAGCACCCCTTGGAAAATGCCAGCTCATAGCTTTCACTTGTTTCTTGACCATGGAAAAATAACAGTTATTCTGTTGCAAAGAACTTGGAAAGGTCATAGAGGGTCAGATGTGTTTCTGACACTATGGATTCTATGGATTCCTGTTTGAAATCTGCTAATATCATGGGACACCCCACAGTGCCCTTACAAGGATCTCTCAGCAGCCTAGTTGAGAATCACTGAAGAAATGGAAAGCACTTCTGAAAAGGTCTACAGGTGTCTAACACATGTAATGCCATTTGTACTCGGCTACCATTGTCTCACTGAGGACCAGAAGTTTCCAGGAAGTCAATTATCTTTTGTAGTGCTATACTATGAGATGCAATGGAGAGGGTTTTTGGAGGCTGAATGGAAGACTAACAATGATTTCTTAAACTGGTTTTTCATGGGTGACTTTTGATCAAAGTTAAAATGTTCAATCTTGGAGATCAAGAAGAGGAATGATAAAGTGATAATTGCAAAAAATCAAGTTGAGCAAGACCTTGAAAAAGGGTATTAAAGCAAATAGCAAAAACTTTTTTCAGCTGTATATAAAAAGGACAAGGGAAAAAGTGAAGCCAGTGAGAATGGGGTATAGATTAACAATCTAAGCAAAGCTCAAAAACTAAGTGAAAACTTCAGATCTGATCACAGTAAAAATCATGATGTTGATCATGAAGACAAGGAAAGAAAAGATAATCTTGGATAATACAAGCTATAGAACATTAAAACAGAGTACAAAGAGTTCATTGCAGGTTGGGATGGAAATCCTGGTGTCTCCAGAAGTAGTTGGCATGTGAAATTTCAGATCAGGCAACTAGAATTTTTAATAAATGTATTGGTTTGGAGATGGTACCTATATTTAACAAATGGGGGTATTGATCAACAGGCCTGGTAATCTAGACTTCAATAGTAATTAGTGTTTTAGAACCCAGAACCCAGCTCTGTGCCGCCACTTCTCTGCCCTCTGCAGCCCCCCCCCCGCCCCAAAACGTGGG
>NW_017729015.1:10025043-10045611 GCF_001723915.1 Gavialis gangeticus | reverse complement strand
GAGATGGTACCTATATTTAACAAATGGGGGTATTGATCAACAGGCCTGGTAATCTAGACTTCAATAGTAATTAGTGTTTTAGAACCCAGAACCCAGCTCTGTGCCGCCACTTCTCTGCCCTCTGCAGCCCCCCCCCCCGCCCCAAAACGTGGGGCCTGGAGCGGTTGCCCCAATTTCTACCCCCTGCCCCAGGGATGGCCTTGCTGATACCTATCTTTGAGATGATTGATTTTATAGACCAGGGAGATGGTGCAGTAGATTTCACAGTAAAGAAATATACTGTGCCATGTGGGAAATTATTGGTGAGGCTGAAGAAGATAAGGGTTAGTAGAGAAATGTTAAGGCAGGACTGGGGACATGGCAATGAGTGAATTGAAAGGGTAGGCATGGGACTGGAGGGGGAAAGTAATAGTGGACTTGGTCCGCCCAAGGATTGATCTTGGGACTGATCTGTAGTATTTTAATGACCTGGGTATAAAAAGTAGGAGTGTTTTGAAGAAACTTGCTGATGTTTGAGAGGGGCAGAGAACAATGCACAGGAGGCTCAAAATATCATACAGCATGAACTAGATGACCTTAAACTGCAGTAACAGAAATGAGATGGAATTCAGTTGTACGAAAGGCAGGGCTGTGCATTTATGCACTAATAGCAAGAAATTGTTCTGTAAGGGGCCTTGGTAGGGGACAGAACAGGAAGTAACTAGCTTAAATTGCAATCAAGGAGACTAGAAAGAGCTTCTTTACCAAGAAAGTAGTTCAGTGCTAGAACTGTTATTTAGAAAGGTTATGGAAGCTTTTTAAGAGTAGTTAAGCAAACTTTTGTCTGGGATGGCTTGAGCGGGGTGGGAGGAGGGATCCTGCCTTTGGTGGGGAGTTGGGGTAGATGCCATTTTGGGGTTGCTTGCAGCTCTGTTTTCTTTGTTCCAAGCTGGGAGTTCAAAGGTTGGAAATAAGTGAGGAAGAGAAGGGCATGTGTTGTTCACAGAATGATTGAGCTGCCAGTGTGATGCAGCCCTAAAAAGGCAAATGTGATCTATCAGTTGGTGCATTTGCAGTAGAGATAAGGCAGTATAACTGCTGTATTAAAGGCACTGCAAAATAATGTGGAAATACTGTATGATTCTAGTTTATCATTCAAGAAAGTTAGATCATTCATTCTAACTGGAATGCATGTGCAGAACAGTTGATTATTGAAGTAATTGATAGGCTAGTCTGTCACTTCAGAGGAGACTAAAAAAGTTTGGATATACTTGCTTTCTATAGATACATTACAGAAGTAAATATTAGGCAGGGAGAAAAGTTATTTAAGTTATAGGATAAAATTGGTACAAGTACTAAAGCATATAGAATGGGCATAAGTAAATTAAAGCTTGAAATTAGAATGCCCTTGACCTTTAAAGGTTGTGGAGTATTCATAACTGGTGGCTGGGGGCTGGGCTTGGTGATCCAGTGGGTCCTCTCCTGTACCAACAGCTTCCCTGTTTGCAACACACATTTTAGTAGCAGAGCATGTTGCCTGGTTCAGGATTAGTTATCCTGTGATTGTGCTGCTTGCAGGTCGAGTACAGGGAGATGGATGAAAGTCTTGCAAACCTCTCTGAAGATGAATATTACTCTGAGGAGGAAAGAAATGCTAAAGCTGAGAAAGAAAAAAAGCTGCCGCCACCACCACCACCACCACCTCCAGAGGAAGAGAATGAGAGTGAGCCAGAAGAGCCATCTGGTGAGTGAAGAGAACTCTTGACAGGGTAGCAATTACACTGTCAGTCGTTCAGAAGTGGCATCATGACCTTGAGGTTCAGATCAGGTTGGATAGAGGAGTTTGCCCTGTGAAACTGTCTTTGGTTCATATGTAGAAAGAGGCTAAAGAAATGCACAAGAATAGCTTAATATAAGACTAGAAGCAAGTAGTTATGGGTGTAATAAAATTGCAAACTGAGAAGAATCTTAACACTAGGATATTTTCTATCCTAACAGGCTTGCCTGTATTAAAAAAAATCTCTGCTAAAATAGCTGCTATTTCCTGTAGCACTTAGACTGGCTCATATGCAGATGTCCACTTTGTCTTCAATGGGAAAAGATGCCAGGAATTACTGGGTGAATTCTATGACCTGTACTATATAAGAGGCCAGACTATTTTAATAGTGGCTCCTAATGCCTTAGTTGTGACTCTGTTTTCTTATCTCTGGCCCACTTTAGGAAGCAAAAATTGGGATAGGTGTACACTTCAGTTTTGTATTTGTGAGAGTATGTAGTTGCTTTATGTACCCTCTGTCATTCTGAACTCTCAGAAAATTGCTCTATAGCCTTTTCTATTTTTTGTGGTGGTATTGGTATTCTACATGATTCGCATCCCTTGTCTATGCACCAAAGCAATTTTGTGTTGCTATATATGACTTCAGAAAACTCCTTGCATGGGCTTCATGTACAGAAGAGATAATGGCCTTAGATGTGTAGTTGCTCTTGGTTTTAAATTTCAGCTTTGTTTTACTTTACTTTATATCATGGCAGTTAATTGCTAGGACAAAGAATATTTTGTTTCCCACTTGTATTGCTCTTAATCTGCTTCCCTTTGGACAGGACTGAGCATGTGTACCAGTGAGGTTTCAATTTAACATTTTCAGTTTGACACTAGTTTGCTGGAGAATATTGGCTTTCGACATTTACTGAAGCTGTAGGCATAATTTTGTGTGCCTTGTCTAGCAGAGCCTGAACCCTGAAAACTTTCTTTTGTGTCATTAGAACGTGCTCATTCTTGATGCACAATACAAGAATTTTTTACCCTCATATTATATGTAAGTTACTGATGAAGAGTTTTAAAATGACAGAGCCCTTGCTTCTTTCATTAGAGCCAATCTCTGCCAAAAATGATGCTTTAAAATGAGTATTTAAGCCACTACCTTGAGCACAGTGCATGGATATATTAAATTAATACATTTCGCGTGGTTGATTGTTATTCTTAGACACGTGGCTTAGATGTATATGGCTTGTGGATACTTTTGGGGCAACAACTAGAGTAGTACTCACAATTTTCATATAATACAGAACCAAGAACACTGAAAGTTGTCAGTTAAACTGAGATAAACCCACCTATAGATAAATGTCTTAAGTGAATTAAATGCTGGGCTCTTGGCATTGTATTCTGCCAAGATCTGTCTATCATGTTTTAAAAATGCTGGATTCTAGGCTGTTTTGTCCTTCCTCCTTTATCAAACTTCTGTAATATGAAAGAAAAAGACATGCTGTGCATATGAAAAATGGCTGTTTGTAATTTGAAGGGTTCTTTCCATATTTTGGGCTTTCTTTTCTCTTAAATTTCTGAAATAAGCCATACACTGGTAAGCGCATATCCCTTTCTCTATTTGCTAAAGTATAGCCATCAAACCGCAAGCTAATCTGCAATTGATCTGTTAGGCTAGACTTCAGTTTTCATCCAAGCAATACTACCAGCAGAAGCACAAGCTCCACTTCATGTTCTACTAATGTTTTTTCAGTATAGAGACACCCCATGACAATGAATTTTGCCTCTCACCTGATTCTTTTTATTGAAAATATGAATTTCAAAATTGAATTAGGAATGTTATAAAAACTAGCAGCGGTGCTGATGGAGATTACCGCACTCTGAGGGTATTGCACATCTAAAATCAGACAAGGGAAGCTAATTTCTGCATTGCTATAAAATTGGCTATATTGGGTGCCCTGCATTTTATCTTGCTTAAAAATATTTTAAGTTGTCAACACTGCATGTAGCATGGAAGAGACTAGAAAATATGAGAGATGTGAAGTTGGTGAGTTTGTTGCAAAGAAGTTTGGATTTTTTATAATTCTTACACCCTAACAATTATTTTTGTTTAATAATGGAGACTACTTTGCATTCTTAGCTACTGTGCAGTAGCTGCTGTTCTTTTGAATCTACCTTCCCATGAGCAAAGTCAGCTAATATTCTCCATCAAATAATAACACAACTTACAAGGTAGCAAACATTTATTGCTTCTAGGTTGATTTGGGTATGCTGAACAAGGAGACTCTTTGAAAGTTCTGATTGTCTAGCCTGGTATAGCACTCCAGAGTTGCACGGTTTACTAGACAAGACTTAGTGTTGCAAAAGAGCTTTCAGGGGTATATTATTAATATATTGTAAAATTTATTTGAATTATGAAATATGAAGTTTAATGTTAAGTTCCCTCCAGAGTAGGGAAACCTGTTCTGTCTTCCTTTCCAGTTAGAAAGAACCCTCTAGGACACCACTTCCCTCCTTCCACTCCAGTTATTGCTCTTTAATTAAATTTAAGTTCATGGCTACCAACATCTCCTTATAAATTAAGCAGCTAGCCTCTCTCCTAAGAATTTTTTAATGCATTCACCAACTTGTATTTTAATACTACTATGCCATTTTCTGAAGCCATTCCTCTAGCCCCATCCATTTGTCTAATTTTCTTCCATCCTTGGTTTGTGATTAGCAGTGTTATTTCTTACTGGACCAAGGTTAACCTTATGCCTCCTCAGAAATCAGTGAATTGATATGCTAACACCAACTTATCATGCGAGCCCTCTGTTTCATTTGATTTATCTCCTTTTAAAATTTAGTCCTAAGGTGTAGTCATCTTGTACTACTATTCCACTGCCTTTACTTTGAAGCATTGGGGGACTGGTACCTCCGCTGGTATTTCTCTGGTGTTGAATGGTAACAAAATTAAGTGGATTTTTTGTCTTTTGACTTTCTCCTGACTACAGTTCAGTGTCAGGTGTGTAATTACAGTCTGACCAATAGTACTACAAACATGCAGGATAAAACATCAGCTTGGATATGTGGCTTTACATGCAAGACCCCTTATGAAGAAGTTTTACAATTGGTTGCTATGAAGTACTATCCATCCACACTGTAGGTTAGTCTGGCCAGTCACATTTGATGCTTGGTAAATTGCACCGTGTATGATGCAGGGAAAGCCAGCTTATGTGTCTCATTGGCAGTGGCAATGGCTAGTCTGCATACTGGAAGTGTTGAGTAGATGGATGGATGTGAAAAGTACTTTCACTTCTTCCTTAGAGTGTTTTTAATTGCTACTTTATCAATAGCCTATAGGTGCATAATCTCTGATTTTGCTGGAGCTGATGCTATTGTACTGCTCTACCAGTAGGTTTTTATGAGGAGGGATCCCAGTGTCTTCTCCGGAGTCTTTTGAGGACTGTGGAGATTTATGGGTATTTCATCCTTAGGTTTCTGGCCTATGTTTCCTGAGATTGTCAGGAAGGTTAGTTAGTTAAGTGTCCGTAGCATTTGTAGGGGGAGCAGAGGCCAGATTCCTTTCATTTAATCTCCTCAGTCATTGGGCGTGAGCCTCATGCATGCTGTCAGCCTCATAGCAGATAGTTCTGACCTTGCTTGAACATGCCTGTCAACTCGTGCTGCAGCATAGCAGCTAGGGAGTCATGACCCTGGTGTTGGAAAAGCACTGACTAGAGCTGTGTTCCATGTTGGATGAGTCCAAGGGCAGAATGCCAGAGGAGGAAGATATGAGAGAGTCCATGGAGGATGGCTTTCTCTGAGCTTGCTTGCAGACTGTTTAATGTAACTTCTGGGTCAGAGACATGGGAGTGAACTGGTGCGAGCAGATGATGCTGAGGACCTGCAATAACTAGCAGTGGCAGCAAAATGTCTGAATGGCCAGGTAGACAAGACATTCACTGAGATCTGTGCTAAACTGGTCCAGTGGCAGAACTCTAACGTGAGGCCCATAAGCAGGTGAGAATAGACACATGGAAACTTTAGTCTTTGATTGGTGACAAAACAAAGGTTTTCGCTTCAATACAGCCAAATTTATGGCTGGATCAGCCATCTGGAAGGTATTCTGCACCATCCAGAGGGTGTTGTCATGAAGCTTTAACTTTGCATTGCTCCATTTCTGTGTATGAGGCTTTTTAATTGGGTCAGGGTTGCATGCACACCTCTATCCTGTGCCCAGCATGTCATGGCGCAAAATACCTTGATTGCAAGTCTTACTTTTCCAATTGCTGCACAGTATGGTAGACAAGCAGGAAGATTCACACACTTGACTAGCAGGTGATCAGGAAGGGTCCTGGACAGTAGGGTCTTCTAAAACTCTTACTCAGGGATCTAGCCTATCTTTTCCTCCCATGGCTTGTGAAGCCCTGTACTAGACAGCAGGCGTGCATCCAGATAAGTGCAGACATTTGTTTCCCTGGGGACAAGTAGCAGCAGGCCTTGTGCCACTGCTGCTTGTTCCAGGGAACGCCCATGCCACATGTGCTCTGGCACACACCAGGTTACCCCAGGTAGGGCAGGGGAGGCTGGGACCAGCAGCTTTGCTGGCTCCAGAAGCCTTACTTGAGGCTCTGGGGGCCTTGGGGAGCCAGAGTGTGGCTCTGGCTGGCCAGGCTCTGGTTTTGGGCAACTTGCATTGCTGCCACGTGTGCCCCCCCGCTTTTTTTTTTTTTTTTTGGCATGCGCTTTTTTGACTGGGATCTCTCAGGGTCAAGCCCCCCCCCTCCCCCCTTCCCACGCACTGCAACATAGTAGCATGGGAAGTGTGCAGTGTTTTCCATGTCCAGGCTCCTCTGGTTACGCCCCAGGATGCCAGAAAGGAGTTCATTTACTGGCTAAACACCTGTCATTTGACAGTTACACCTTTGGGCACCTTGAGGGCTGATGGAGGGCACTGAATGCCCCATGTATTTTTTTTTGGGGGGGTGGGGGGGGTGTTGTTGGGTTTGTTTGTTTGTTTTTTTTAACTTTGTACAACATAGGCAAGGACAAATCCTTCCTGGAAGTCTGTTTAGTGGAGGAGCAGAGGCTTGCCAGTTGCTACCATGCCCCAGCGACTGAGCCTTTTACGATCCACAACCATCAGGCTGTGAGGGAAGCCCTGGGAAACCACGTTCATTGGTGTCAGGCTATGGAGTTAGGAGGATACCTGTGTGAATTCAAGATTAAGTTCACAGATGACTTTGTTCTAACCGAAAAAAAAAAGTTTATTTCATAAGCATGGAAACGAATGTGCAGTACTGTATTGTCAAAGGGTCTAGTAAAAGCTAGGAGGCAGCTTCTTAACTGTATATGGGGAGGAGTGCACTGAAAGTGGGCACCTGGCTTTGTCCAGCAAGGCCCAAGTTCACTGCACACCAGTGGGTGGGGAAGGGTCTTTGAAAGTTGTGACAGGGCAGTATCCTTCTATGTGCAAAGAGGCTGAACATACTAGAGTCAGACACCCTGCTACTTGCCTTGGGTAAGAACTGGCAGTGCCTCTGTGAGATCGACGTTCTGTCTCTCCATCCTTTCGTTCCTTAATTAGTTCTTTTCTGCACCGGGAAAAGTGCTCTCAGGTCTCTGGGGTGAGCATTGATTTGGGATTTTGGGGCACCTCCATAACCTGCCTTGCCATGCTGACAGCCTCCCTGATGGCATTGTTTTGACATGTTTAGAAAATTGCTGAATGCCTGACCTGGGCTATTCCCTTCCTGATCAAGTCAGCACAGTGGTCTTGACAGTGTGCCTGCATGGTGTTCCATGCTTCTGCAGCCACCACTGTCTTTGCAGACTGCTAGAACTGCCAGCATCCCTTTCTTACTATTTCCTCTGTTTCAGTCTTGCTGCTCACTGAGCTCCTGTCTCAGCTGGTGACCCTAGGGATTACAACAGCAGTAAGAACAGCACTAAGTGCAGGTGTCAGCCTCCAAGACTGAAATTAGCAATGCATCATTTGTTCAATTTATCTGACTTGATAATTCATCAACTCCCTTCAGGTTTTTGTATGCTGTCTCACTTTGGTCAGGCTCCGGAGATTCTGGGTGGAATCTGTATCAGCTTGTCATGCCCTTTTTCCCCCTCCTTCTTCCCTGCCCCCTCCTTGCACTTGGGATGTCTTAGGCCCAGGAGGTGTGGCATCTACTTGTAAAGGGTGCCTCTTACTTGAGCTTATATTACTTGCCCCCATAGTTTTTTAGTTAGTGTAACAGTGATTTGGGGAACCCACCTTAGCACCTACCTCTTGATGCTCCCAATCTTCTTTTGCATTTCTGTAGGCATCCCCCTCCAGGATGTAACTCTTCACTGTATGCAAGCAACAGAACAAATGTTTCCTGTTTATTGCTTTGTCTTCACTATTCTGCAGCATGAGAAAAATGGTCCTGCCAGAGGACCTCAGGCAATACCTGGGATTGCATCAGTTATGGGGGTGTCCAGAAGAAGCTTGGATTTCTGCTTGGCTTCAGCCAGAGAGCAGAAATCTCTCAGAAAATTGAGCACCTTGCCTCTGAAGCCTGGGCACTAATAAGGTCAATGATAGACTTTCCTGGAATAAGCCAGCTTTTCTGCTGTGCTAAGTGAATATGAGGCTTGTTTTGGAGGTGGGGATGAGGAGGAGGAATGCTTTGTATGCCCTTCAGCTGTGCCCATGTTGATATCAAGTTGGAGTGTTATAGTTGTGATGGTTCAGGAGAAGTACTAGAGGCAAAGATTTAGCTACCATGTGGTTGGTCCAGTAAAAGATACAGAAAGCCTTTGCCACTCCCAGGTTGAAAGAGATTTCTTGCTGTCACAAACTTCCTGCTGTTTATTACCTGCTGAAGCCCTTTTTGCTTGTGCCTTGCTCAAAAGCAGTTGACTACTTTGTCTGGTCTGTTTACAAATCTTACCCGTAGTATCAGCAGCATATGCCCGATTCTGCCCAGCAGCCACTGCATGCACACCTGCACAAAAGTACTGTGTGCTCCTTTCTCAGTCTGTTCATAATGCTGTTAGCATTTTTCCTGGTTAAGTGCATTGTTTGCATTTCCAAGGAGACCACAGGTTATATTCTGAAGACTGCTGTTATGAGGGATTTGTAAAAGATTACAGTTCTGCAGTGCATTTATTAAGTCTTAAGCTTGTCTGGCTTTGTTCTGCTTTTAGTTGTGCTCTGCTGGTGTGGTTGGGGGAAGGGGAAGAAACTGTTTTATGGTTGTTTATAAAGGAGGGGAGACTTGCAGGGCACTAATCCTGCTTCGAGCTGGAGGGAAGTATACCATTAATCTTGTGCATGGCTCTTTGTTTTCTTTTCAAGATGTATGGTAGTGTTTTGTTTTGAGGAGTGGGAGTGAGAATCTGGGAAACTAAACCGTTCCATCACATCTAGGTGTCCAGAGAGGTATTTCATAGATTTCATACACATTAGGGCTGGAAGGGACCTGTAAGATCTTCAGGTCCAGCTCCCTGCCCAATGGGCAGGAAGTTGGCTAGGGTCAAAGGATCCCAGTAAGATAAGCATGCAAATGTTTTTTGAAAGTGTCCAGAGCCAGGTGCTTGCACTACTTCTGGGGGAAGTCTGTTTGGACAGTAAAGAGAGTTTTTTCCTTATGTCCAGTCTAAAACGGTCTTCCAGGAGTTTGTGACCATTGGACCTTGTCATTCCCTAGGGTGCTCTGGTGAACAGACATTCCCCCAGTTCCTGATGCACACCCCTTATGTACTTATAGGCTGCCACCATGTCAGCCCTGAGCCTGCGCTTCTCCAGGCTGAAGAGTCCCATAGCTCGCAGCCTTTCTTCATAAGGCCTGTTCTCTTGCCCTCTGATCATGCGCATGGCTCTCCTCTGGACTTTCTCAAGCTCTCGACTTCCTTCTTGAATTGTGGAGCCCAAAACTGGACGCAGTACTCCAGTTGCAGCCTCACCAAGGCCGAGTACAGCAGGAGAATGACATCCTGGGTCTTGCTTGAGATGCGTCGGTAGATGCAAGCCTAAGTTGAGTGCAGTAGATGCAGCAAATAGGCTTCTCTACCCTTTTCCTCCAAACTAGCTGACTGAACCTGACACTGAAATCCTGAAACAGATTTCTGGGATCTACTTTCCTCCTCCCTCCCCCCCCTTCCGGTTTCTAAATTCTCCAGGCTGGTCACCAGGAACCCTTTCCCCCGCTTTGCCCAGCCTTTGGGCTCACCCTCTTCAGAGTGCCATAAAACCAGAGATCTGCAAATACGCATTTGCAGGTGCTGCCATGCGGACCATATTGAAGAGGGAGAGACATGCACTCACCCTGGCTTGTCTCCTTCCCCCCCAAGAAAAAAACTCTATGAGCCCCCTACCAGAGGACCCCCAAAATTTCATTTACCAGATCAGCCCCACCATCTTACAAGTTAATATCCACTAGCTGTGTCATCAGCATTGCACATGCTGAACCTAGTATGTAGCAAGCTTTTGGGTATCTGTGGCTTGCTGGATGGGTGGGGTCAACAACGCTGACAGCTTTGGAGTATTACTACTGGCAGGACATATTACTACTGGCAGGACTGACTTATGTCCCAATGTCTAGGAATTCCCTTCAGGCCAGTAATTAGGGCTTTTTTGTTCCTTATTACTGCTCTCCTCCTCTACCTTAGATCTGGGGTCAGCAACCCCCAGCACGTGTGCCAGCATGGCATGCAAGGCCATTTTGCTCAGCACGCCACCACCAGCCCGGGCTCTAAGCAGCTGCTGCCAGCCATGGAGTCCAGGCTGCTCCCAGTTGGCGGCTGGGAGGCTGCAAGCCCTGGGCTCTGTGGCTGGCAGCAGCTACACAGAGCCTGGGTCAGCTGCAGCTAGGAGGCTGCAAACAGCTGCTCCAGGCTCCAAAGCCCTGCCATCAGCTCTGTACTGCTGGCAGGTGCACATGTGCCTCGGAGCAGGCGGTGGGGATGGGGCCTGAGGCAGCACAAGCCTGGCCTCTCCCCCACTGTCCGGTGCCTCTCTGGAGCCCAGTGCAGCTGTTTGCAGCCTGCCTGCTGCAGCTACCCAGAGCCCAGGCCAGATACAAATAGCTGGTCCGGGCTCCAGAGCCCCAGTATCAGCCCTGTACTGGCAGTGACTGCACGCGTGCCTCAGAGCAGACAGCGGGGCAGGGGCCAGGGTTGCGCTGCCTCAGGCCACTCCCCTACTGTCCACTGAGGCACGTGTGTACTCGCTGGTATAGAGCTGATGCCTGGGCCCTGGAGCAGGGGCAACACTGGCCACCTTCCAGTGTGGGGGCTGGGCTGAGAGGCTCCAGCCCTCCCAGGGCTGCTGCCACTGCCCGCTCGCCCCGCACAGCCGAGCCCATCCCACACCCAGCCCCACTATCAGGAGGAGGCTGGCACTGCCCTGGCTGGGAGGGCCATACCTCTGCAGGGTGGGTGGTGCTGGGAGGGGTGGCTATTTGTGGGGGCTAAGAAGAATTTTAGGGTGGCTATATCTTCCCCAAAGCCCCCCCTAGAGCTGCCTCTGCTGATGGCTGGGGCCTCAGTGCGCTGCAGTGCAGCCCAGGGGTGAGCTCCCCGGGAAAGCACAGGGGCTGCAGTGGGCCCAAGGCATTGTTGGGTTGGACTTTGCCCTGTGGCCCAGCAGCCTGGCTCTGTGTGCGTCTGGTTCTGTGTGTCTGTGTGCACACATGCACACGTCTGGTTCTGGGGGGCGGGTGTGCATGTGTCTGTTCTGTGTGTTTTTGCACATGTCTGGTTCTCTGTATTTGCACATGTGTAGTTCTGTGTGTGTCTGGCTCTCTGTGCATGTCTCGTTCTCTTTCTCTTCTCTCCTTATCTCCTCTTCTTTTTTCTTTCTCTTCGTTTCCTTTCTCTGTCCCTCTTTCTCTTTTTCTCTCTCCTTTTTCTCTTCTTTCTCTCTCTTTTTTGCTCTTTCATCACATGCCTCACAAAAAAATACACAACAACAAAGGTAGCATATGAAGTTTTATTTATTGTCCCCAGTTTTCAAAATTTAGAAAACTTTTTTTTTAACAGTAAAAACAAGGGGCAACGTTTATGACTATTAACTATATTAATATGCAGCACACCTTGCCATGTATACCTGACCTGTTTTTTTTTTTTTTTTTTTTTTTTCCTCTGGCATGCTGGTACTCTGGCACTGTACGAGGTAGATATTGCAGTTTTTTTGGCACTCTGGCCAAAAACGTCACCCACCTCTGGGGCTTTGGATCCACTGCTCAGTTAAGGCCACCTAGTGCCCTTTGTCTGGGAGGGGGATCTAAGCAGTTTAAATCTCTGGCAGATGCATAACCCATAATTTTCAGCCATTGCTTCCAAGGCTTTCATCTTAATTTAGTGGCTTAATAGTCATTGCTTCTAAGGCTTTCCTCTCTAATGGCCATAAAGATTAGGGGTGATTTCTAATGCAGATGCTATCCTGACTCTGACTCTTTTCCACAGTGTTTTTGTAGTCTAATTTCTACCTGTCCAGTGGGGTAGCTTATAAGGAATGTGATATTTTTATTCTTTTTCATAATTGCCGAGATTGTTTGAACATCTATCCTACAAAATAGAATACCATATCAGAATTCATTAACTGGGGGCATTTCTCACTTGGAGAACTCCTGCTCTACCAACCTTTCCACTGAGTTAATGTCCAAAGGAGCTTCCTGCCTTCCACTTCGTGGTGGAGAAGTTACGGTTGGAAATTACTGCTTGTCTTGCTGTGCAAGTGGAGAGACCCAAAACACTCAATTTGCAGCCTGGAACAGGGTCTATAAAGTCTCTCCTGCTGCAAAGCATCTTTCTCTTTCCTGGGCTCCAGGTTGTTATAGTCATAGGTTGTGCAGTGTTGAATGTATTCTCTTGTTTGATATACTCCTAGCCACCATCCTACACCTGCGCTGCATGTTCCATAGTCCATTTGCCCTAATTGTCGTGACATTACTCAATTAAATTCTACTCTACAATACTCGGGGACCATTCAGAGCCTGCCTGCCGTCCAGGATTCACTGACAGGAGCTCTTGCATCATGGTCTTAACTGTGTCATCCTGGTATGAGCTACAGCTTCTAGCAGCTTTCTTCAGTGGAACTAATATCTTGCTAGTGGTTTGTGGCTGAATGCGTGCAGATCCATCTGTGAAATTATGCTACTGGCACTACCATCTGCTCTGCTCTTCTTTTAAAGCAGCCTCTCTGGCACTTTATTTGCTTTAATATTCTGAGTTTTCCCTTTTTAGGGGGTTTAACTTTTCTATGTAAATTTCTTCTTGTTTTTGCTCAGCTAGATGAGATGATAAATGATAAAGTACATGACAAATTGATAAAGCCAGAACTCTGTTTCTCCTCTTTCATTAACGCAGTCATAGCATTAAGGAATCAGAGACCAGTGTGATTCAGAATAAATTTAATATTTTGTCAGCTGGTTGCAGCTTATTTGTATACTGTGCTGGGTAGGATGTTTTGTCAGCCAACATCCTTACCAGTTTTGAGGTCCACTAAACCTAAAATTGTCTAGGAGGACACACTTATAAACCAGCACTGCCCAGCAGCAAGCATTCACATGTGCCTCACCTGGAATATTCCTAGTCTACAACGTAAGTCTTCCTGAGCTACTCTTCCAGCTTCCAGTAAGCAGGTTTTTCACTAGGGCATGGGGTGTTAATAGCACAATGTTTCCATTCTACTTTCCTGTGAATTAACTGTGTAAAACAAAGTAAATGATACATTATCACTTTAAAACAACAGCAACTCATAACTCATGAATAATCTTTGCATAAAATTGAGGAGTCAAAAATGTATGCATGCTTTTATATTTTAAAGACCATTTTTGTTAACTTGCGGAAAATACGGCTGATTGTGATTGATGATTGTGATCTAACAATAGTAATAGTACTAATATTTTCAATTTATAAGTATATTTAACATCATTATGTCCATAAAATTGATGTTTTTTGCAACCAATTACAAAGTAAACCAGTTACGTAATTAGTATCATGTTCTATCTGTCATGTATCACATGACATACAAAATATGTATAAAGCAAATATAATAAAGAAGATCCGCATGGTCCCAACTGTTATACCAAATGAAGTAATTTTTCCCCTTCTTTTGCAGGAGCCCTAAAAAATGGAGAAATTGAGGCGAAGTTAGATTAAAGAGAAAACTATTTAAAACCTATCTTGACATGCATGATTTTAAGACCATTTCTTAGGCAGGGCCTTAGTTCATTGCATTAATGAGAGTCAAGATTATTCTTGGATTCTTAAAGGTTAATGAAGGCTGGTAGTTTTGTATTACTAGCCAACCATTATTTAGTCCGCTAACAGGCAAAGGTTTGCCAAGATACATGTTAAGTTTCCATTTTTGTTTATACTTCTGCCTTTCCATTTTTTTTGCAGGTTGTAAGTTTTAAGACAACTGAATGTATCTAGCTTCAGCTGTAAATTCCTTGCTTGCTGTTAAATTTAACCCCTTTTTAACTTGCAGGTCTGCTTAACCAAACTTTGTTGACTTCCCCTGAAAAATCCTTCCAGTACCATTTTCACGTGGCCCCTGAGGACGGACTTATGAGCGTTCTTTTTTTTAATACTCTGATGCCCGTATGTCTAAAAAGATTTTCTTGAGTTCCTCTGTGGTAGCAATAGCAGTGGTACCTCTGCCTGTCTAGAGTTATGGGGAATTTGTTACATGGTAGGTTGTGGCTTGTTTTCCCCCGCCTCTTTCCCCACCATTATACAAATTCTTCTCCTCCCCATATAAAGGGATGAAAGTGTTCACAGGTTGTACAGCATCAACTTCTTTAGGCTTTTTAGCCTTTTTACTAATTCTCCTCATTGGGATTTGTTCATAGTCATCATTTAGGGAAAATTTGTCTTATCCTTATTGGCTAAATCATTTATCTGCAGCACAGCACAAGTCATACCTATCCTTAAACTCAGTTGCTTTCTCTCTCTCTCTCTCTTCACCCTTCTTGAAACTAATAATTACCGTAATCTTAGCCTTGTCTTGCTTGCTTATAGCAATATGGGCTTTTAAAGTAGCTTATAAATCTTTCTGGGTCCCCCTGAATTGTTTGTTTTTAGAATCACTGGAGCAGTTTCTGCCTCTGCCTTTTTCTCCTTTCCTCATTTAATTCTTCCATAGTCATACCATCAAGTAATTTCTGGGCTTTTAGTATTGCAGGTTCCACTCATTCAGCTTAGATACCTCATCCTTCTACTTGTCCTTCCACTTCTAACGCTCCTTTTTAAAGTGTTCTGCTTAGTGTTTTTCAAATCAAACTACACATGTGCATGTTTTGCTCACGTGCTGCTTTTATGGTTTGATCCTTCATTTTGTTATTGTTTAGGACTGTTTTCTTAAAATGCCTCTTTCGCTTTCTTCTAAAGCTCTTTTTCCTGAAACCTGTTGGGCTTCTAAACTTTCTCCTTGTTACAATGTATGGTAGAGATAGTAAGACATGTTAGTCTGAAGTCAAATAGAAGGCAGGGACATTAGTCATATAGGCCGTTTATAGACTTTACATTTTTCTAGGTTTGATCCGGACTACATCCGTCACTATATATATGTGGACGTCTGTCATCGGAATGAAAATTATCTATAAATCCAAATTAAGTAATCTTCACTGAATGAGGATGAAAGTTAATGTAGACTAGGGTAGCCCACACTCGGCAATTTAAGATGTATTAATTAACCTGTATACATGGCAGGTATCTAAGGGCTTGCTGTTGCTTGTGCTCACCACCAGGTGTAGCAAGTGAGTACAGTTTTGTGGCCTTGAGTAGTGTTTTTGCTTGTGGTGTCTTCCGGCCTCTGCCATCTCTGCTGCAGAAGTACAGAAATGCACAAAGACCTCCCTGGTGGTCAGTGATCGTCTGTTAACCCTTCATTCAAACTGAAATTTGATTTGGACTGTGTGACACAAAACAGTTAACTCTGTTTAGAAAATGGTGAGCATGTCTACAAATGGCCCATATGATTGTCCCTCTGACCACTGTTTAGGTATGGCAATCTGTTCCCGGTCCTACTTAGTCAGTCCTCCTGTACTGTCTTTAGAGTACCTTCCAGTTGTTCTTACATTGCAACCCCTGTCCTGGTTAGTATCAGTTGCTTTTGGGGTGTGTTACCTCTAAATCATGTGGTCATACCCAAGGATGCTAATTGTTGACCATAATTTTCTGCAAACTATTGCATGTTGACTGTTACCTTCAAATATGGCAAGGGATTTAAGGATGACCCCTGAACTTGTTAAAGCCCTTTTTATCAGTAGCAGTGCACATGTACTTAAACTTCTAAATACAAACAAGTAGCACAGTTACTGCTGAAATATGAGTGCAAAGTATTATCAATGCTACAGGGGAGAGCCAGGAATAGTGTTTTTGTTCTTGTATTTTTTTTGTGGCCCTTTTCATAGTTGTTTGGCACCTTTTGTTTTTACCCTGCTAAATCTCCATTTATGTAGTCCAGGATCTTTAGAGGTAGTAGAGCAGGCTTTGGATCTTTCCCCTACTCGGTCAATTTAATAATTTTTTTTTCTTTTTGTTTTCTTTGAGATTCTGAGCAGCCAGTGTGAAACTGGTTCACCAGTGGTCTTAGAAGTTGTTAATTAAACAAGATTTCTGTTTGCTGTGAAAATGCCTTTCCTGGAAGGAAGCATCTCTTATCTCCTTCTCTATCTGTCCTGGCACAGACTTGTGAATGCTTGTTTCCTTATCCTACGTTCTTCATTGTCACACAAGCAAAATTGAAAAGATCATTTTAACACTTCAGCCTTTTTTTCTTTTTAGGTCTACACTCGATTCAGGCTTCTTTTTATGGGTTACCACTACATAGCAACACACAAGTAGATTCATAGGTTGTTGATTGTCAGTATAGTTAAAGTTATAGTGTGTACACTTGTACGTCATGTACAATTTAGATTTTCTGTAAAGGATACAGTATTAGCAATCTGTGTAAATGGTTAGGCCTAAAATTCTGTAGCAGACCTTTCTGCTTGCTTAGCTTTCAGCCCTCCCCAGCAACCCCTTCTTAGGTAAATTTAGTATGAAGTGCAACAGTTGGAAATCAAGGAAATGAATTTCTCTTAACAGTAGCCCACTTAAATAGCACAAAATATCACTCCTCCACCATGGATAAATTTAAAATGGGGCTCTGCAAAGCCACATGCAGCATATATATTAGTACTGTTATTTGGGAGTGGACTGGCACCATCTCTGGAGGAAACATAGAGATAACTAATACTTTTCTTGGGCATCTCCTTCTTGGGTCATGCATGTCAAGTGCCCTAAAGCAGCTTCTGTGAGACTCTTTGGCATTTTATTTCTCAAATTGTTAGTTTACATTTCTTTGATTGTCTGTTTCCTGTTGTCTAATTTTATTTTCCTTGTGAACTTGGGAGTTCTAAGCACATGAGTAGCATGCGAAAGGATACAAATATCTTTCATTTTACTATTAAGAGATTAGATTTGGAGTGGGAATTGCATTCTTAATTGAACTAGGATTAAAAAGCGAATTTAATAACTTCAAATTGTATCCCAGCTGCAGCAAAAAGACCCATCAAACCCTAACAAAGAATTTGAACCATTGTGTGCTGAACCTTGGTGTAGTCTGCTATCTGATTGAGGATGTCAGAGCAGTCTGATTGAGGATGTCACCTTGAACCCTTAGGACGTAGGAAAAGGCTGCTGTCCCATCCAGCTACCTTGAGCCCTGTAAATCTGGTCCACTCGATACATGAGATGTTTGCACTGAAGGAGGAGTTGCTTGGTCTGCTGGGTGTCAGGACATTCCCTTGAAGCACTCTGCTTTGAAGGAGCCTTGACATGAGTCTAGACTTCCAAATAGTGCTGAAGTGTTTCCAAAGCATCCCTCACTATTTCCTGGGTTTATTTGGGCTGAGAAGATAGCAACATCTAATCATAGAAACACGTCTCCTCCGAGCTAACCTCTGATAGCTTCTCCGTTGAAGGTTAGTGATGCAGTAGAAGGTGACGCCTCCCAGCTTGTTCCTGTGTGCATTATAGATGCACTTTCCCTGTTCTTAGGTTTACTCAGTTTCCAAATAATATTTCAGTCCAGGCAGGTCTATTGTATAGAACCTGTTGGCAGGCTGAGGAAATTTTAGACCCTTTTATATCTCTCAGCTGGATGTTTCACATTTCCTCATGCCTCCAGCTTGGAATATATTGAAACTGTTCAGTAAATAAATGCCTTACAGCACTGGGCGTATAGATGTCCATGTTCACGATCTGTGCATCATCGGTATTGAAGCATTCAACTTCAAAGGTTGTCTTGGTGTTCTGATGAATTGTAGGTGAACCAGGGGCAGTGAAGCAGATAATGTTGGCCTGAACCTTTCATAGGATTCATGGTTCTTCTCCCAAGCTTCGAGGAAAGGTTTGTGGAAGAGAAGGAAGAGGCTTTACAGAATGGTTCACACTGTCCTCTTTCAGTTAGGGAACTGCAGGAATATCCAGAGCAAGATTGTCCCAGCGTTTGCAGCTTCAGACCCAGAGGTTCTGGCTGTATCCATCCGCCCAATCTTCAGACTGGTAGTAAGACTTATAATCTTATTATTCCACTCCCAGCTGTTAATAAAGCTGATCATAAGTATTTAGCCATCAGGAATACTACATGCTACGTACTTCTAAGTTTCCCACAAGAACCTGATGTAAAAGGCTTCAGTAACGAGGAGAAAGCTGTAGAAGACTAGAGTTTGGTGCCCCGGATAGATTCCAGAAGATAAATTTCTCAGAAAATGGTTTTAGTTGGTGAAGCTTAATACTTGAATCGCCAGCTGCTGGGCCTTTATGTCCATTATGATTTAACTTATGGAGTAAGGTCCCTGAGTTCTCCTCTTTCCTTCCACAGGGCAAGCAGGAGGACTTCAAGACGACAATTCTGGAGGGTTTGGAGACGGCCAAGCATCAGGTGAGGGTGGCGTTTGATGCTTGCCACTTAGTAGCAAGAGCCGCCAAGTTAGGGATTGATGCTTGCAAGTGCGCATGGGTGTGGGTGTCCAGATCCTAGCAAGATGTTCAGGAGAAGTTTATACTCACCTGTTGAGAAAGGGAGGGATCTTTTCAAAATGCAACTGAAGGCTATAGCATCTAAGGAAACAGAAACTAAAGCTACACCAAAATCCCTCAGGCCGATCTCTCAGCCCTCCACTCCTCTCATGTCTGGAGGAGTTTAAATGTGAGAACTGGTATTTCTTGCCTAGCTGGCTTTGACCCATTAGACTGGTATCGAGAGCCCCAGGCTTAGGAACTCTGGGTCCTTTTTGAAGAAGCTTGTAGATTTTTGAGAGGATTGAATTCCTGAGCAGTGTCCTGGTGTTTAGCCCTGAAGACTTACCCTACTAGGTAGATTAGCTTTCTTTTTTAAGAGACTTGGGTCATAAATTATATCTAATAGATGATCCAAATTATTGAGATCTGGGGTGTACATTAAAATTGATTCTTAAGTACTTTCACAGTGCTACCAAAATAGTAGCAGTAACCAAAATGGCCATCTTCCTGCCACTTTGTCTGTGCTATCTGAAGAGTGAGAGATTTAATTTAATGAAAGGAGTTATGGGTTCTAAGAACCATTCTGGACTTTGAAGAAGTAAACCTCTTTGAAGGAAACAGAATTCAGGATATCATCCCAGGGATGCATCATCACCATACTTAAATGAAGGAGTCTGGTTACGTTTTGGACATCAGTACCAGTACATACTGAGTTGCCTTTAAATATTACAGACTTCAGGCTGACAGAAAGGACACAGCACTTTTTTTCATTTTTAGATACGTTTGCAAATTTGATATTACATCAGTAGTGAGCCATTTCTAGGGATGTGCTTTACCCACTTGGATGAGTGGAGCAACTGCTAATTAATTCTTGGAAGGTGTTGAGAGCAAAATAATTTGCCCTCAAATGAAAAATTCCTCCAGTGCTCTGAAAAGGCCCCAGAAAGACTTTTAAATGGGGCAGCATCTAACAGAATCTTTTGGCATGAGTCGTATGAGAAAGAAGACTACTAAGCCATGAGCTAGATTGAGTCCTTAAGAATTGTTGATATTTGGAATAGGGAGCTGGCAAATCTGTGTGTGTATGTGTGTGCGAGAGAGAGAAAGAACAGGAGAAACTCTAAATGCGTCCCTGCGGCAATCAAAGAGGTTGCCTGTCTTCTATGCAAGATAATGTGTATTGAACAGTGGGTTGAGACTCCTTCCATCCCTTGTTCAGACTCTTTTTAGAAACCATAGTTCCTGAAACGGTGAATGCTAAATGATTTCACCTACCTGAAAGCAGTCTCATATGTGGGGGGTTTTTTGCAAGGAATCTGCTTAGAAAGGCTTTAGTTTTAAATGAGGTCTTCTGATTGAGCCATATTGAAACATCTTATATTTGCCTGTCAACTGCATTATACATCTGTTTCATACTAGTTCCCAGGTCCTCTCTCTTAGTATCTGCTGAATCTAAACAGTCTGTTTGGACCATACCTCCAGACCTTTTATGGGAATGGAAGGTGCTTCCCCCACGGTTCTTGGTAGCCGCAGGAGTTCTGGCTGTTAGGATTCATAAAATACAAACGTTGAGTAAGCTACTTTCTAGTTTACCAAGGAACATGGGGCTTGGCTTATCTCCAAATTCTTTCCTAGTTTTATTGGGAGTTTTTTAGTACTTGTTTGGCCAGTAGGTTTGTTTCGGTGTGACTTTTTCTTTTCTTTTGACAAAAAAGCTCCAGAAGGTCCAGAAAGGCTCATAAAACAGTGTAGTCCAGCTTTTGCTTTTTTTTTTTTTTTTTTAATTCTGCTTGGTTGGCCTGTCTGAGAATTACTTTATTGCTTTTTTTTTTTTTTTTTTTTTTTTT
>NW_017729015.1:10018172-10024848 GCF_001723915.1 Gavialis gangeticus | reverse complement strand
AATTTTTTTTTTTTTTTTTTTTTTTTTTTTTTTTTTGTTTAACTCTTACTTGATATCAAGGGCACTTTTATTTTTGTTAGTTATACTAAAAGTACTGTAGAGAACTTGTATCTTGAGCTTGCATCTGACAGTATTTGTTAGTGTAGCCCTGTGTTTTTTGCATACATGGTTACTCGCACATTGAATCTCAGTCTTAGATCAGAGGCTGGCAACCTTTCACCTCTGGCAACCCAGCCTGAGCAGCAGGCTGCAAATCTCTGCCCACTGGAATGCCCAAGGGCATTGGGGATGGGCAGATTCTGCAGTGAGGGTCAACACGGGTGCAAGAGAGCGCAAGGGAGGGCTGTGGAGCAGATGAGTGGCATGACGCAGCTTTGTGCCACCAATCCCCCAAGCTGGATCAGACCTTCATGATCTGGCCCATCGATTATTAAGATGCTGACCCCTGTCATAGATCAATGGAAAAGAGCTATAGATTAGACAATGCCTTGGGTAGCCAGTCTTGGGGAGTGACATTATACCCTCTGTAACAGAAAGTTACTTTATGGCTTAAAGATGTTGCAGTCAGGAAACCGGATATTTGGCATAACTTTGCCTAGTCTTCATTTGTTTTATTCCCAGATAACCGTCTAGATCCACACGGACAGTTTTTTGGGTTTGGGTTTTTTGGGTTTTTTTTGTTTGTTTGTTTTTTACATCCTAAGTTGTTTTCACCTTAGTTGTCCCTGTAGGCAGTCTACTGATAATTGGTTCTTACCTTTTCACATAAATCAATATCTGTCCCATAACAGTTGTTTTTAAACTGCTTCTAATTATCTTCAGTTTTGTGATATAAGACTGCTCAAAACTTAGTGGTATGCTGTAAGAATAATTTTACTAGGGCTGTACAGAGAAGATAATCCCTCTGTCTTCCTCTCATATAATGCCCGACATTTTATACAAATGTCTTTTTCCATAATACACTAGAAGCTTACATCTCATTTGATGCTTACTGTCACCTTGTGGGTGCTGATAGTAGTTCCAGCATCAATACTTACTTATTCATTTTTCTTTTATTATATGTATGTGGCACTTATTCTTTGAATATGTTGGCATGGTTTTTTTTTTTTCCAGGTTGAATCTCCTCTCTTCTTACCCAAGTTTCTTACCTACTTAGGTTATATTCCATGTCAAAATCTAAAGATTTTTATACTCGTCTCACTTGGGTTCACATCTACGTGTACTTGTTTTGCTTTTTGTCATAGTCAGATGCACGTTTCAAGTGAAATCCAGCTATGCTCCTTATGCAGAGACGTCTTTGTGTACTATTATTTGTGCATAGCTAGTTTGCATTCTGCCAAACTTGAGAGAGATCATCTGGATATTTTTTATAATTCTCTTCTCCCCCCAAGTTGATTTTCATCTGTTCTAAGCATACAAAATGTGCAAGTGTCTTTGAAGAGTCTTCCCATATTGAGAATTGAATCCCAATTTGTCCAGTCTTTTAGGTTTTAACTTAAAGTTCCTGAAGAAGCGATAGAAATCCATTCCTTTTATTTCACTCAAGAAAATACAACAAAGACATTTGTAGAGAACCACATTTTACCACTGCTTATGCTGTGGCTGTGTGGATTAGATTGAAGGAACAGATGGTATATGGATTTTTCTAGATTTAGAAGAAAAAAGCCAAGGTTAAATCAGGCTTAATGTAGGTAAAACCTATGAAGTTAGAGAAAAGGTGACAGCAAACTATACACTGTCCTTAAGCCAAGAGAACTGTAAGCCTAGGAGGAGCACCCAAACATTTGTAAAGCTTGAGTATTTGGTGGAAGAAATTGGAAACCATATACTCAAAATGACTAAATCAGTTGTTTCTTTTAAACACTTCATTTTTCTTTTTATTTTTCTTTTGCTTTTTTTTTTTTTGTGCTTCATTTTTTTAGATGCTTTTTCCCTTCTGCTGTAGTTCTTGCACACAGTAGAGCTCAATTCACATTTGTAACTCAGACTACTGATGCAGGATTAAGTGGGGTACATGATAGCGGCTTTTAATCTTTGACAGGGTGCCATAAAGAAGAGGGAGAACAGTTCTCTTTTGCCGTGGGGGCCAGGATGCAAAGCCGTGATTTTAAGATACAACTGAGTAGATTTTCATAAGACCACAGGAAAAATTTCCTTACTGTTAGCAGAGTAAAGCAGTGGAATAGACTGTCCAGGGAAGTCATAGAATTTCCTTCTTTGGAAGTTCTCAAGAGGAGTCTGGATAAGCATTTGTCTGGGTGGGATCATCTAGGAATAGACTTCCTGCATTCGTACTGGGATTTGGAGGTCTCTTCCAATTCTATGACTAATTGAGAGACCACTGGCTTGCAGAAATAAGTAAAAGGAACTGGTGAATATGTGAGATGCAATCATCTGGCACGTGCTAGGATATTTGCATGCAGTGTACCTTAGTAGAAAGGGGCGCCTTTGTACATACTGGTTACTTTTGCATTACTTGTAGACAATCTTTCTTTTTATTGTAGGTGTGGAAGGGGCAGCTTTCCAGAGCAGACTTCCACATGATCGTATGACATCTCAAGAAGCTGCCTGTTTCCCAGACATAATCAGTGGCCCACAGCAGACTCAGAAGGTGTTTTTATATATCAGAAACCGCACAGTAAGTGTCAAGTTATTGGGAAAACTGATGAGAAGTATAAGAATTTCTTATCTAATAACTTCCTAAGAATGACTCCCACGTCTAGTAGTTACAATCTGATGGTGGTTTGATAAGTTGGTGGTCTTGTTCCATTTCAGAAACCCCATCGCACTGGTCATTAAACTAGTTTTTATCTAGCTCTGGGTTGAGGCAATATAGGGTAATCCTTAACTGGTGTTGCTCTTGAATTGTAGATGCCATGAATGCTCTAAAGTTTGATGCAGTTCTATTGCTAGATTTCTTAGGGGTTTTTTTAACTTCTAGAAAATTGTTATTTAGTGTAGAAACTTTATTCAATCTCAAGCTAAAATTGAGTTTCTTAATGAGGCTTGAAAAATACCATTGGATGCTGTTGCTTGAGAGCAATAAAACATTTTTTACTTTTTTGGGGAAAAAAATAAGTGCTTATACATTCCCAACTGAAGCACCTTTGCAACCTGGAAAGTCTGAAAAGCGAGTCATCCCAAGAATTGTTCCTTAGACCTCCTGAGTTCCAAAAATGTCCTCTTCCCCTTGTTGAGTCTGCTTCTCTATTACCCTACATTTTGGGTATTTTAGTCTTTCTCATTAGGTAAAGTGGGTGGGGAGGATTTTGCCCCTTTATATACCCATGTACAAGACTGCAGATGGTATAGAGCAACATGCTTAGAGCCCTGGGGCACAAGCTTTCCAACAGCCTGTAATTCTTTAGGCTTTTAAGTCTTGCACAAATGAGGGCACTAAGACAATGTGTGTTAAGTTTGATTTAATGGACTTTTCTAGCAGCACAGAGATTTTGTGGCAACACTGGGAATAGAACTCTATGGGTAGGGCCTGATTCGCCAGGGAGAAATGCCTTCCCAGTGCAGAAAATGTATGAGAGAGGTGAAGAATAGGCTCCCTCATACAATTGCTATATAAATGGGGCTAATAGCAAGACAAAACCTACAAGGTTGCTATGTAGTCTGCAGCACAATCCTTTTTGAAGGATCCTTTTGAGCATATAGTAATCAACTCCTCTTGTTGCAGTGGCAGGGGACTGAAAGTGCTGCCTTCTCTTCTGCTTGTTATAGGGTTAGAAGCATGTTAGTATTTTCGCTGTTGTGTAGCCGTATGTAAAGGCATGACATGGTAATTAGGGGGATTCTTGGGGTAAATGATTGCCTGTGAATGCAGGGGACTGGACTCAGTAACTCAGGAGGTCCATTCTGACCTTTGTTCCTGTATTGCAGCCAATCAGATAAGTAATACCTCTAACTTGTATGGGGAAACTACTTGGGAATAACACTTAAGTCGGAAATCCAAACACCAGAACTTAGGAAATGCTGAAAGTAACAGATTTTTTTTTTTTCCCATGCATGAACAAGCTTAGTTAAGATTGCATGGTATTCTGATATGTCCATTTAGTAACCTTAAAGTGTATGCTGGGGGCATCATTCTCTCTTTATTTGGGCTGGCATGTAAAAATAAATCAGTGAATACTACTGTCTAAGAAAAATGAAAAAGGATAGCTTAGAAATGTTTCAGTAAAGGGTGAGCTTTTTGATTTATAAATTGAAACTCAGTTGCAGTGTTTTATAAGGTCAAGGTGTACTTTCAGTCTGTGAATCTCTCCATGTAAACATATCACACATACTGGTTTTGTTTAAATACAGTTACAGCTTTGGTTGGACAACCCAAAGATTCAGCTGACATTTGAAGCAACTCTCCAACAATTAGAAGCACCTTATAACAGTAAGTCAACTCTTTCTTGATACAAGCTCAGGATTTTTGTTGTTTACTTTTTTCCCCTGCATTGCTGTTGCTTGTCAATCTTGCTGATTTGGTAGGGAGTTGGGTTTGCATACTCATGGCATGTGTGAGTGATTTGTTATTTTTTGTAAGGCTGAGCTTCATCCTTTGAGTAATGAGTTCTCTTATATATTTACTAGTTTCTAATATAAATCCTGTAAATTATTAAAAGGACATATTACTGTCATCTTACTGGTGTCAGAGGTCATTTTTATACATGCATGTGCTGCACCACTGAGCGTTTTGAAAAGCACCTGGTGCTGCAACGCATGCAGCTGTATAAGCGGTGAAATGCGTGTCAGCACACAGAAAATGGCAGTGGTCCGCTTTTAAACTAAAATACATCAAAGGTGTTTTAGTTCAAAAGTGGGCCGCTGCCATTTTCTTCGTGCTGACTTGCATCTCTCATTTGTACAACTGCAAGCGACAGCTTGGCGCGCATAAGCTCATATGCAGAGCAGACTCAAACTTAAATTGAGTCTGCTTAGACATGCCATATCATTGATGCGTTGCAGCGTGAAAAAGTACATGTATAAATGCCCAAAGCGTTTCCCATCCTGCCATTAATCTGCGTGGAACATGGTGACCATTTTCAGACTGGGACTGTTATACTCCAAATATTCCTTTCACAAAGCAGTCCCATATGAGTGTGCAAGTATGAATTGTTTGTACAAAGTAATTGCATACATAATTTAATGTTTTTTATTCTGTAGGTGACACCGTGCTAGTTCACAGAGTACACAGCTATCTGGAGCGGCATGGGCTGATCAACTTCGGCATCTACAAAAGGGTAAAGCCCCTTCCAAGTAAGCAGCTCATAAACTTATTGCAGATTAAATAATTATGCTTTCCTGGGATTTAAATCACATTTTGGGCTTTATTTTTTATATCTGGGTAACAAAGGCACTTTGTTTAATGGCTGGTTTGGTTCTCCAGTTTTCCTTTTTTGGGTAAATAAAATGTAGTTCCAGGAAAATTGCTTGAAAAATTTGAAGGTATTTTGTGTATTTGAATTCCTTTGTCACTCCTCATCACGAGTGCTTCCTGTGTATATTCAGTTAGCACAAGACAGGAAGATTTTACATGCTGAATTTTTTTCTTACTTTCTTTTTGTTGGCAGCTTTACATATCAAGTGTTTATACACACTTGCAATGTGCTTAACCCAAATGAAGTAACTAATAAATGACCATTTTGTTGTGCAAAAACAATACATTTTCCTTGCTTAATAAACAGATTGAGGTAAAACCATTTTTTTTTCAAATTTTGTACAGATGTTAGTTGTGATAAGTGAAAAAACCAACAAAAATTTCCTTTGAATGATTGTTCATGTGTACTTTCCACTGTGAGGTGTGCATGTGCTTCACACATTTTGAGATCAAAGCCTTTGCTTAGCAGTATTCATCTGGTGTGCTGGAGCCGTGCTTCGCCTTGTGCTTTGCATGCCTTCTGCTTTTCATTTCCCTTCGACCATTACCTGGCTCAAGATGGAGTGTTCCTGCTGTCCTTGGAGGTTGCAGTTTTTTGCCTCAAAGACAGATTCCTATCTGTTTAAGTATGGCTCTTTGACAGGTTTTCTTTAGAAGCATGCCAGCTATCATTTTTGCATTCATTCTTCAGAGCCAAAGAAAAGACAGTTTCCCTAAGACCAAATAGCCTTTCCCAACAAGCTTGTTGACCCGCTTGTCCCTAAGCCTGAAGCCTCCTTCCAGTATAAACTGCGGTCTAGCTTTCTGGTCTTCATCTTTGATCCTTCAGGAACTGTTTGGGTCCAGATTGCCAGAGACTAGTGGGTCCTAAATACGTCATCTGGGTATATTTTTCTGCCTAATCACAATCCCTGTTCTGTGTCCTCTTTGGTAACCTCTCTTCTAGACCACGATTTGAGGCAGTTTCCGTGAAAAGCAGCGTTCCCTGCAATTTTTGGCAGAATGTCCAGGAGAAAAAAAACATACTGAAAATTAAAATGCTAGCTCCCTAGTGGGAGCCAGCAGTGTTGACAACCACTGACACACACAGGGAGCCAAGATGATGATTGCCCCCTCCTCTCTCTGGTGCTGATTGACTGAGTGGGCTGCCTGTCATGTAGCCTTGCCCCTCTCTACCAATCAGCATCAAGGAGCAGAACCACAGGAATGGCAGCCCTCTCAGCCAATCAGCGGTGTGTGGTGGGGCTGCCATCCTTGGCCAGTCAGCGGCATGGGGGGGGGGGGTCTTGCTGCAAAAAAAAC
>NW_017729015.1:10005653-10013172 GCF_001723915.1 Gavialis gangeticus | reverse complement strand
GCCACCCCCCCCCCCAAATGGGGGGTGTGGGGGGGGGGTCCCATCTTGGCCCAGCAGGGGGAGGGGGGGGGGGGGTCTTGCTGCAAAAAAAACATGAAAACGGCAACGGTGATCGTCGCACAAAATCTCCTGCCTGCTGCCTCGATTTTATTACTGATATTTAAAGCAGTGCATTCTGTGTATGCAAACCCTTGGACCATGCCCCTGTCTCCTGAGTCTGAGGATTGTGCTCTAAGCCTTGTTTGTAATTTTTCCATTTTTTCCCGTTGCAGTGTTTTATTTAGCATTTTAATAACAGTTCAGTGACAGCATGAAAGGTTCCATAGTTGACAATCGGTAAATGATTGATCAGTGGGGTGGGTAGTACTGTAGAAATTTAGCTCCCTGAACACTACCTCAGAGCATTATAAATCTTAGTGTACGTGAGCTTTATTAAGGAGCAGACTTAATCACATTCATGCAAGGCCAGATGGTCTAGTACTTGTGGAGCATTTGGCCTTTCATGAACGTGCAGTGTAGAAGCCCTGTTCACGTAGCTGCTATTAACTTTTTCCATTGTTTATCTGAAATTCCCAGTTAACCTCTGCTGCTTACTGAAGGTGCAGACAGGTGACGCATGCTACGTAGTAAATTAGCTTTACTGTGTAATGAAAGTGGGAGTGGACACATGAAGCACAGTTCTGTTATATAATAAATCACATTTTCTGGGTAAAATTGCACCTTGAAAAAACAGGAAGTGAAGGCATTGTAGTGAAGGAATGCTACTATATAGAATGTATGGTGTCTGCTGCCATGATCGACTTTATCCATTCCCAGTATCTGTTTGCTCAACACAGACTGGCTTCTCTGCGACCTAGGATGCTGGCAGGTGTAGGTGTAATAGTGCCTACTGCAGACAGGTAGCTTCGAAGAGCTGATCATGTGTCCCCTCTTTAATACAGAGTAAATTTATTAGAGTGAAATCTGGGGCAAATTACTCAGTAACAATCACTTTGGGTATATCTGCATCCCAAGTGCTGAATATTACAAAGTTACAAGGATGTTATACCTAGCAATTAAGAAATTAAAGTAGCTGATTTCTTTCTTGAGAACTTCAGGGCTTTATTTGAATTTAGACTCTTGGGCCTGTAACAATGCATGTTTGCCCTTTTTAATTTTTGCTTTCATCTCTCTAGCCAAGAAGACTGGAAAAGTGATTATTATAGGATCTGGAGTGTCTGGCTTGGCAGCTGCTCGGCAATTGCAGAGTTTTGGGATGGATGTCACCGTTCTGGAAGCCAGGGTATGGACTTGCTGTTCAAAGAGAATTCAGTTAAATTTAGCCAGTAACCAGAACTAATTACACACTTATATGGGGAGCACCCTGAAGGAACTGGTAAAACCATATGAATGGCCAATGGTGATCTAGATGGGCTGGCATGTGGTTAGATTCCCTTTAACTCAGAAGCAGGAATATATATTTTTTTCTCCACTTAGGGCATCAACCCCTGCCTCTTAAGGTTATGCTGCTGCCATTCTTCTGGCCTTTTGTAGCAGGGCTATAGCCTATGCTGTCTTCTGTTTGACCAGGCACAAGAATATGATTAGGAAAGTCCTTTACAGCTTCCCCCTTTCTCCATGGTCACGAGAGGCAAGTCTTTGGCAGTTGGATGCATTTTTTCATTAAAAGAGTTTTGTCTCAGAGCCCAGTGACTCTGGACATCTTGTTTATTCCTTTACGTTTTCCAGCAATCTGTATAGAATAAAACAGCTACATGCTGTGGTTATATAGAACTATTAGGGCAATACTAAAAGTCCCATACTTTGTAAAGAGAGAGTTTTATCCTATGGTGAAGAAAACTTAGTCTTCCATGTAACTTTAGCTAGATAAGCTTGGGTTAGGATAGCTTTCCCTCGGAAAGAAAACCCTGGATCCAGCAGTTTGGTCATATCCTTTGTGAAATTCAGCTTAAGTGAGCCAGTTGCATTCTTGCTTCACTAAAAGGTAGTTCTGTGGCACCAGACCCAGGTATGTGGAATGAACATGTTCTATTTGGCTTCATTTTGTCTAAGCTGCAAATACTTCCTTTTCCCTCTCCCACTGAGGTTGGGCCACAAAAAACAATGGATTTTGTGAAAGTCATCCCTGGTTACCAGTGGTGAACCTGTGTTCATATCCTTCCTTTCTTCAGGGACCTTTTTTGGTGTCAGGCTTGGCCTTTCACCTGAGCCCATTATGTGCCATCTTAACAGTGTGGAGTGTGACAATTATTTTCATGTGGCAAAACTGTCTAATATGCATGTACGCTCAAGCTGCACTTAAGCCAGCTGGTTTGATGCGTTTCCTGTTAGTTTGAACTTCAATCTGATGGTGCTTCATAGGAACACATCTCACTCACTGAACCAAAGACTCCACCTAACACCATCCTCTCATCCTTTTAAATTCAGATTTTTTGCCCCCACCACTTTGCTTGGAAGTCCATTCTAAAATGCATTTGTCTGATACAGTAAAATCCCTGTTATCCAGCATTCTGCTAGCTGGAATACTCTATTAACCAGCACCACGCCGCCGCTATTCATCCCCCTGTGCCACTGCCATGTGCAATCAATGCACACCACTACTGCGTGCAACCACCCTGCCCTGCTACTGCTGCCACTGTTTGCAGTCACCTTTCCCCTGCTCCAGAAATTTTAGGTATCCTGTATTTTTACATAACCAACACCCAACATTCCCCAGTCTTGCCAGATAACGGAGATTTTACTGTCATTAGAAATCTTTTTTTTCCCCCTACTTTTCTGTCTAAACATGTTCAGTTTGTAGCCATTTCTTTGTTATGTGTTCATTTCTTCTCTTCTTGCTGGTTCTTGCTACTTCATTGATGAATAGCCCTTAAGGTCATTTGAAAACATCTAAAATCCTGTCAATGCAATTGATGGAATTTTACCCAGTGATTCATTCACATATTCCAATTTGTGAACCAGGGTACATCTCTTTAAAAAAGAGAGAGAGATGGATATGATTCATAAAACCATAAATTCCTGCTAATAAAAAACAAACCCTGATAAATGTTATGAGTTGATTTCACTCACTGCACATTTTAAATCTTTTTTCCAGTTTAAACTTTGATTTTTGGCTTTCAGCTGTTGCCTCTTGTTATGCCTTTGCTAGGTTAATGCCCTTAAGTAGGTATTTAACATGATCAAATAATCTCTTAAACATTTATGCTAAGCTTAATGCACGGAGCTCTTTAGACCATGAATCACTTACTTGTAGTTTATCTGAAGTTTGTCCAATTTGAACAGCAGAAGTACTGTTATCTTACTTAATATTCCATGTTTTTATGTATTCAAGGATAAAGTTCCTTGTCACTTTCCCGCTAGGATGTCCTCTTCACTTGACTTACAATAACTCATGAGTCTCTCTTGAGTCACATTCTCCAAACTGTTCTCCAGTTCTGGGTGACCTCCATTTTCCCCCCCACCCCCAGCATGAATGGTTTTGCAGTTGGATTTTGTCCAGTTTTACTTTATCAGTGGTCTGTCTTTATTATCCACTATCCTTTGCTATCTGCAGGTTATCACTAGTAACTACATATTTTCTTCCAAATCACTGATTAAATATTACAGACGTTTATTTACAGGAATGTGCTGGATTTGGTATGGGGATGGTTTGCAACTCAAATTTGTGATGAATTAAGCAGCTGCTCTGCTGCTTCCTGTGGCGTTTATTTCAAAGGGTGCTACTTCTCTGATCAGTGGGAGCAGAGCCAGATCCCTGTGCATCTGAGTGGCAAGGTGGTGTCCTTTGCCCAGAAAGCCTCATCAGACAGCTGGGAGACCTCTGGTCCAGCACATATTTTTGTTGTGGTGATCTACGCCTCAGCTAGTTCACATATCATCAGTGGGCTTAGGGTTCCAACTCTCTCAAGTATCAGGTCTACTATAGTCATCTTTTATATTGATAATTTTCTCATCTACGAGATGACCTATTAATAGATATAAAATCTGTTTATTTTTAGTGGTTAAAGCACTTTTGGGGGGGGGGGTAAAAATGCTTTAACCATTGAAAATAAGACCAATTTTGTATCTATTAATAGGTCCTCTCATAAATGAGACGATTATCTGTGCAGAAAACTGCTATGGTATGCATGTGTAGACACACATGTATTCTCAAACAATATTTTATTTTGTGTGTAATATCTTTTGGTTATTAAAGCTTCATTCTGAAACATAACCTTTAAAATAGCAGTTTAGTCCTTGAAATTTGAAATGGGAGTCTAGCCCAATCCACATCATTGGAGGATTGTTCTTTTCTGTATTGTGCTCTAGTCTAGATGCATGTTTGCCCTATGCTCATAACATTTTTTTTTTAATGAGATTGAGGTGCTTGTTTTCATAAACTCATATGACTGGATTAAGAACTTGTGAGTTCATATAATGAAAACTCGCTCAGAAACTTACAGTAGAGCTTTACTGTAGGTGTGGTAGCCCTCTTTGTAGGTAGGGCTTTTCAGAATAATGATTTTCAGAGCAGTTTTGTTGTTACAGTATCTTATCACTTATCTGAACTGAATAAAAATAGCTGATTATATATTTTAACAGGATCGTGTAGGAGGAAGAGTTGCTACATTTCGCAAAGGCAATTATGTTGCTGATCTAGGAGCCATGGTGGTAACAGGTCTGGGTGAGTCTTTTCTTTATTTTTTAAAATTAGAAAAAATGAACAAACAAACATGTGATGATGAAGGATAGTGATGATGCCCTGATGAAGGATAAGTAGTCTTCATTGTAATTGGAGTCAGTTCACTGGAAATGTAGGTGTGATCTAGATAGAAGACTTTTCTTTTTCTGATCTCATTCTGTTCAGACTCTTAAATCATGTTGACCAGTGGTTTCTTGGCCCATAGCTTTTCAGCAATGTGGTATTCACAGCACCAGGAAACAAAAAGTGTGAATCTGAGGTTGATAAAGAGCAAGTGATGCTGCTTTGTAGTACATTATAATTGGTCAGTATTTTGATCCAGAGCCAGAAAATAGTAAGTCCCAAAATCGTTGTGGTGGTTTGAATTGTTCGTTTGTACTGGTTCTGGGATTTGTTTCTCTTCTCGGCACACTAACTAAATGTACCAAGTTTTCTGCCATATAACCAACTGTATTATAAGCTGTAACTTCCCTCTGTCCTTCAGGGGGTTTTTGCACTGCTCTTTAACCTCTGCATTCCTGAGACCATCAACTTGCAAGTCTGCCCTGCTTGTTGCTGCCATCTCAGAGATGATTTGTTTCCTTATCAGATTTTCCTACCTGTAGTTCTTCCCTTGAATGCTAGGAAGAGGTGGTTTCTATGGTAAGAGGTGCCATTAGAAGACCTTCACAACATTTAAATGTTTTTACTTCTTTATTGAAAGACATTCTGCTTTAATATAAAGGTGCATTGAATTTGTTATTGGCTTTGGAATTGGTTTTGTGGACAGCTTTTTACTTTTTGCATTCATGCTGGATCTAACACCAGACCTTTTCCAGGAGGGAATCCAATGGCTGTGGTCAGCAAACAAGTGAACATGGAACTGGCAAAGATCAAACAAAAATGTCCACTTTATGAAGCTAATGGACAAGCTGTAAGTCTAGACATTTTTCCCCTTGGAATTTTTTTAAAGGGATTGTCACTTTTTGCCTGAGGAGTCCAGATGACCTTGTTACCACAAAAGGCAGGGATGGTAAGATAGGGGAAATGGAATAGTTGAACTCTTATGTGGGTGGAAAGGAGGAAGGAGAGTAGTCCCACTGGAGACTATTTTCAGGAAGCTTCAGTGGGTTGATTGAATCTCACAAATGAGGATGAACAGTAGCTCATCCGGAAGAGCTGGCAGTATCTGTTCTGAAAAGCGTGACACAGTTGATCATACCTCTCCTCATCTTACCCATGTATGTAGTCCACAAAAGCTTTTAAACAAAGTATCACCCTAGATCAAGATAGTAATGTCTTTGTGAACCTTAGCATGTGGATCTGCTCCCTGCCTTATTTATTGCTAGGTAGCACTCTGATTTGAAGAGAAGGCACTTGAGGCAGCTGGTTTTATTTTGATTAAGCCTATGTAGTAGTGATACTGACTCAACAATAGAAGATAAAATCGAAGTATCATTGCTCTGACTTTTTTTAGGATTTCAGTTCTAACAAACCCAGTTGCATACCTGCTAGGTTCCACCTTATGCTTTCATAATTTGGAGCTTTAGTGCACTCTGCATTTTTTTTTTTTTTAACTGTGCAAAGACAAATCCATTACCTTTTTTGACTTTTAGGTTCCTAAAGAGAAAGATGAAATGGTGGAACAGGAGTTCAATCGGTTACTTGAAGCCACCTCCTATCTCAGTCATCAGTTGGACTTCAATGTTCTTAATAACAAGCCTGTCTCCTTAGGTCAGGCTTTGGAGGTTGTCATACAGTAGGTGTCCTTACTCTTCACTGGTAGAGATTCTAACTCAGATGGGATGGTTATTTTCTTCTGGTAATACTGGGATTTTCCAGTGAGAGTCATTGATTTCTATTGTTGTTTTCCAGATTGCAAGAGAAGCATGTGAAGGATGAACAGATTGAACACTGGAAGAAAATAGTAAAAACTCAGGAGGAGTTAAAAGATCTTCTTAACAAGGTCAGGTCTTATCCCTTCCTGGTATACATGGATCAAATATTTTTCGTGTCCTTTTCTTAACTTTTGGTAGTGCCTTCCTAAGAACTTTCAGGAAAAACTAGTATCAGGAATTGCCCTTAATAATTGTATTTAAATTGTGTAAGGGGAAAAAAAACTGGACTTTGAAACATAAAATTACTAGAAGAACTATTCTGTTCTATTTTAAAGTGATATTGTCTCACATTGACGCTCAGTATTGTGGCAGGCAAGCCCTAGGGAAACTACTGTTCTTTTGTTGAGCAGGGGCTTTCCAAACATATGAGAGAGACTTTTATTTCCCACTTCTCTTCCACCCCTGCAGCCCTGCTCCCCATTACTGAGGTTCTTTCAGACAAGTAAACAATGTTTAGAAGAAGTGGCTCTTGATACAGCTATATTGGAAAGCAAGCTGGCATGAGTGATTCTTCAAGAGCAGGGGCAGGCAATTATTTTGGGTGGAGGGCTGCTTAACAGGGTTTGGTGCGCTTTCAAGGGCTGCATGGGTAGCCCTGCCCCTCAACAGTTGCCCCACGCCCTGGTTGCCACCTTGGGACCAGAAGTCCCACCCCTAACCTTTGCCACCAGCAGTCCCTCCCCTTGTCCTCTGGAAATACTCCTTTTGGGAGGGGGGCTTGCCATTTTAGAACCAGAGAAAAACCGAATCATACACTAAAAGTCAAACTTCTACTACAACATAGTTTAATTTTATTACAAAAAGTATTATTGCTATGACTTGTGTTTGCATACTGTATGTAGAGGGGATTGCATAACTACTCAAAAATAAATTCTTAGTCTTGTATATTGTGTGTGAGGATGGTTGGGGCTGGGGGGGTTGTGAAGGGCTGTCGCTCTGTGGGGGGGCATAGGGTATGTAG
>NW_017729015.1:9981836-10005438 GCF_001723915.1 Gavialis gangeticus | reverse complement strand
GGGGGCAGGGTGTGCGTTTATGGGGTGTGGGGGAGGGGGGAGGGGTGTGGGGACCCCTGCAGGCCCCCCTGTGGCACAGCAGCAGGTGGGGGCACTCAGGGTGCTCATGCCCGGCACTGGTGCCCAGCAGTGTGTGGCTTTGGCCAGTGCTGCACATCGCAGTGAGTGGAGGCTCTTCCTCCCATGAAGCTGGGAATGAGGCACAGTAGGGTATGTTGGGGGGGGTATATGCATGGGTGTCTTGCTCCCATCTCCCATGCTCGTGGGCAGAAGGGCTGGGTGGGAGGCAGTTCATTGGGGGGGCACCACGGGGCTGGATGAAAGTGCCTGGCAGGCCAGATCTGGCCTATGGGCTGTATTTTGCCTGCCCCTGTTCAAGTGGGATTTCAATGGAGTAAAGATATCGTATCTTCTTTAACAGAAAGGAAGTGTCAGCAATATCCTGAGATGCAGCTGGTATGAAGTGAATTTTCATTTGTACATTAAATGACATGAAAGATTTTCCCCCTTCCCCTGCCCAACTTTAGATGGTGAATTTAAAAGAAAAGATTAGAGAGCTCCATCAACAGTACAAGGAGGCATCTGAAGTAAAACCACCTCGGGATATTACTGCGGAGTTCCTTGTGAAGAGCAAGCACAGAGATCTGACTGCACTTTGCAAGGTACAAGATGCCAGAACTAAACAGCTTTCTGCCCACAAACTATTTCTCCCTACAAGCTGAACAAGCAACTGTTTTTTTGGGTTTTTTTTTCAAATTATGCTTTGAAATATGCATGCCTGTGGTGATGGTGGGTTAGAGCCTTCTGTAAAGTAGTAATAGAAGAGCCTCGGCACTAGGGGTGTGTGAGGCAGGCCCTATTTGATTGGGATTGGGATTTGGCCCAAATCAGAGACCGATTAGATTCATTGATTGGGATCACTGTCCCTGATTCGGTTCAGCCAAATCCGAATCTGAAGATTTGATGCTGATTCAGACATAGCAGCAATTTGGACATAGGCACAGTTTAAATGTTTTCTCTACACACCCTGAGGTAGCAGGCACAGCTTGTGATTGCTGTGATGCTGGGGCGCATGGAGCATCCCACAGGAGTGTGGGGGGGGCTCCACATGCTCAGCGGTGAACCCAGAAGCGGACCAGAAGTACTTCCAGTCCACTTCTGGGTCTGCCAGGGAGTATGCTAGGGGCCCCCCTCTGCCTCCCCAGCTCGGCAATCAGGCACGGGGGACCCCAGGTGTTCCCCCCTGACCCAGGAGGCACCAGTCACCAAGCTGGGCACGGGGCACCCCCCAGCATGCTCCCTGGTGGACCTGGAAGTGGACTGGAAGTGCTTCTGGTCTGCTTCCAAGTCTGCTGCCAAGCACGCTGGGGAGCCCCCCACGCTTCTGTAGGACACTCCATGTGCCCCAGCAGTGCAGCATTCACAATCCCCTGCTACCTAGAGGTATGTAGAAAAAGCATTTAAAGCTGTCTCTATGTCCGAATCTTTCCAAATCTCTCCAAAGCAATTCGGAGGGATCCAGTTTGATTTGGAGAGATTAAAGGGTCCTCTGATTCGGATTCGGAGATTCAGCCACCAAATTAGGCCAGATCTCCACTGAGTTGAATCAGGGACCGAAGCTTCACACAGCCCTAACGGGCACCATCTCACTTCAGGATCTGGAATTTCAGGCTGTGGGGACGGACATAGTAAATAGGGGTGTGCAAAGCGGGCAGTATTTGATTTGGATTCGACCCGATTCAGGGGGCAATGATTCGATTTGCTGATTCGGATCAGTCCCAGTTTGATTCAGCCGAATCTGAAGCTTCAATTCTGATTTGGAGAATCAGCGAATTGGGCATAGACACAGCTTTATATGTTTTTTCTACGTATCTCAAGGTACCAGGCACAGCTTGTGAACACTGTGGTGCTGGGGCAGATGGAGCGTCTCATGGGAGTGGGGGGGGCCCCTGCATGTTTGGTAGTGGACCCCCCCAGCTCAGCAGTCACCCACAGGGGGACACCCAAGTCCCTCCTAGACCCAGGGGGCACCAGTCGCCGAGCCGGGGGTGTGTGGGGTCCTCCACACACTCTGGCGGACCTGGAAGTGCTTTGGGTCTACTTCCAGGTCCACTGCTGAGCATGTGGAGGACTCCCCACGCTCCCGTGGGACGCTCCGTCCACCCCAGCATCTCGCCCTTCACAAGCCACGCCTGGTACCTCGAGGTACATGGGGAAAAAAACATGTCAAGCTGTGTCTATAGCCGAATTGTTGACTCTCCAAGTCTATTCAGAGGCTTCCAATTCGATTCAGAGAGATTAATGGGTCTCCTGATTTGATTTGGAGATTTGGCTGCTGAATGTCCTCCAAATCGAATCAGCAACTGAAGCTTTGCACAGCCCTAATAGCAAAGCATTGAGCTAAGAGCTTTTTGTGATATCTTTTCTTAGACCAGCTGGATAGTTGGGAAGAGAGAGGTATCAGATAGGCTTTGGGGCACAAAATGCCATTCTTAGTTTAGATTACAGTTCAGCTTTGGCACTGGATCGTACTACTAGATGATGAGATGATTTTCTGGAAAAAGTATGGTTTTATGGAGAAGTGCCTATCCTGTGAGGCCAAAATGTCTGTAATTGAACAACATATATGAAACTTGTGGTTATGAAGACATCATCTGCCCCAAACAGAGCTCTGTTTATGGCAACTTTGCTTCTTCAGTTGGATGAGTAGTTTCTTTTGATAGTGCTTTTGGTGCTACCTGCTTGGGTTGGTTGCCTTGATTCCTAGACCCAGTTCTGTTCCTTGGCAGAATCCAAAGGCTCCTGAAGTCATCTGCTTCTCATATCTAATCACTTGAGTCCTTCTGGCTCTTTGTTTTATGATTCTACAGGTTCTCCAACAGAGACTGTTTACTAGTATGCTAGGAGGCTAGCACTATATTATTTGGTTAAAGTACTTCCCATGCAAAATTGTCCAGTTCCAATAGCTAGGAGAACCATATACTATCTCACTCCACAAAGTCTGAAAGAGAATCCCTGACATTCTCTGATTTTTATGCGTTTTGGGTTTTTTTTGATTGTTTGATATGCTAACATTCCAGGAATGTAAACATTTCTATATTGGTCTGTGTTCTGCTGCATAAATGGGTATTGCAGATGTGAAAGATGCCTTTTAGTCTTTCTGCTGGCTTCATTAGGAATTGGCTCGAACCTTATTCTGATCAATGTTTAAAGGTCCTATATTATAAGTAATAACAGGCAGTACTATAATATAAAATTTTAATAAATTTAATTTTCCCAACTTGGGAGTTTTTAAATGTTTTTATATTACTTTAAAATATAGTGGGGGGGGGGTTGGTTCAGTTTTATGCGTGGGATAATGCATCCAGAACATACCTCTGTCACTGAGCTATTGCAAAAGTGACCTTTTGTAATGCAACAAGTTTACAGTATAAACTTCAGTTATTGCTTGTTATCATACTTGGAAGAAAAAATCGTGACTAATATCTGCTCTGAATCTGCTTAATTTTTTTTAGGAGTATGATGAATTAGCTGAAACGCAGGGCAAGCTGGAAGAGAAACTCCAAGAACTTGAGGCTAATCCACCAAGGTAAAAACAAAAATTCAGCTGGTGGGGGGATGGGTAATTTTGGGTTTACTAGAGTGAGACGATTCAGGAAAGACAGTAACTTTCATTTAGGTTACACCTTTTTTGCAGAAATAATATTTAGTGGTCTTGTATTATACTTTGTTAGCTGGATGCAGTTGCATGATGGTTGAGTGTCCTCAGTTTCAGAAAATCAGTGTTCTCCAGTTTTACCAGTGACTTATAAAACATTAGAAGCTTTTCTCTAGGGGGGTGTCCTATTGATATGGCTACCCCAGCTGTAACTAGTGGTCTGACTTAAACCTTTGAATAAAAATCCTTGAAATACCCATTAATGAAAATTCCCAAATATTGGTACATGTGGATGTTTTTTGGCATCATGCCGTACAGATTCCTCAGTTTTTCTTCTAAAACACTACAAATTATAGAAGTGCCCCTTGAATTGTGTATAAAAGCTGGATGTAGTATCCAGCAGCAGTCACAAGTCCAAGGTGCATATGTAATATAACCACATTCATCCTACTTGATATCTTTTTCATGCATGCCTTTTGATTATCCACTGTGAACCTGCATCTCTATCTCCTTTTCCTTCCACTATCACTATTTCCTAGGATAATCACCCACATGGTAAACATGGCCTTTATTCTTTGTAGATTATATATTACTACTACTTTGGGCCATATTAAGCAAACAGTATGTGATATGGGTCTAATTTACCCACTGGTTTGGATTGCTCTTGCATCAGTTACCCATTCTTTTCTACTTCTCTAGTCTTTTGTCATTTGCAAACTTTATCTGTAGTTTTAATTAAGTTTTCTTTGGGTTGTTTAAATAGTATAGGACCAAGAGCCAATCCCTACTGAGCCCATCTAGTGCATCTGCTCAATGATGATTTCCTGTTTATGATCACATTTTGAAGTGCTGAACAGACAGAGAAATAAAACAACTTAGGCTCAGCTCCTTAAAGTTGCTGTTCATGTACATAAGTCTTCAGCAATGGCAGGCACCTAAAAACCTTTGAGCATCTGGATCTTACCTTCTATGGTCCTGAATTAAAACTGTTTCATATCTCATATGTATTTTGTATATGAAGACTTTTTATATCACTGCAGATAAGTAAAATGGACTAAAATAACTTAATTTTCTCCTATAGAAGCTGAAAAATATTGAGTGCAGTCTGAATGGAATTGCAACTCTTCTTTAAATAGAAGACCTCTCTTGTTGTTCTTTATAGGACTAAGGTCATAAGTATGTGTTTGGAGAAGCATATATGTTTGCACGCACAGATACAGAATGTATTGGTAGATTGGCTAGGCTGCAGTACTGCAGAAGGACCTGGGGGTCACAGTGGACCATAAGCTGAATATGAGTGAATGGTGTGCACCTGAGAACTGTTCTAAAAGCTTGTATTCTTAAGATTTTAGGCAAAAACTTCCAATTGTGAACAATTTCTTTTTGCCATTAATCTCAAAACTTTTATGTTGTTCCGGATCTGCTCTGTAAAGAGGAGAGAAGGAATAATCGGGATGCGAAGGAAGTTAGAAGGAGGCAGACCTGCCCCTTAATGGTGCAACAGAAAGGAATAAAACACAAATCAGGACCAGGAACACTAAAACGTTGCAAGTTTTAATTGTGTGGAAATGATATGCTGTTGTTATAGGACATGATCCAGGTTATTAGGGTTCTGAAAATATGCATGCTTTCCCTCAACAGGTTTGAATTTTAGCTTAGATTTAAATATGAACATTATCTGTACTTCCAGTTCTTAGTTTGAGTAATTGCAGTATCCCTGTGTTAGTAATTTCAGGTAAATATGATTTATAGTCTCTATCTTTTCCTCCATTTCCATGTATTTTGCCTGGGAATACAAAGAAGTTTATAGCTTTAGTTTGAAAACATTTTGTAGACAAATAGTTCCGAAAATGTTTGGATCAATGTACCCTGTTCTTTCTTTTAAAAATGCATTATCGACAACTACGCACCCTTATCAGATGTACAATTTAAAAATGGTTCAAGACCCTGTGCATCTTTCTAATGTTTTAGTGTGTACAAAAGTTAGTTTGGCTGTTGTTCCTAGCCCGGAATTAAAGTAATGTGTGTAACTATTTATCACAGAGGGAAAGTCTGCTGTGGCTGCAGTTTTAACTGAAGATGTATTATATTTTTTGTCTACTCTTACATTGGTTAAATAGCTTGATATTCATCCTTGTTTCACCATACTTATTTCCAGAAGTGCTGTTTTCAGGTAGAAGGTCAGGATTGTTGGAAGTAGGATCCACCTGCATCCTTTGAGAGAAAAATGTTTGCAGAATTTCAGTCGCTACAAAGTAAAACTTTCTCTTACTATTTGTTTTCTAGTGACGTGTATCTATCCTCAAGGGACAGACAGATACTTGACTGGCACTTTGCTAATCTAGAATTTGCTAATGCGACCCCTCTGTCTACACTGTCACTGAAGCACTGGGACCAGGTAGCCAATTCATAAATTCTATTTCTGTGTGATATCAGTCATTTCTAAGTTTTAAATATGATGCTCCTCAGCTTTATCCCTTCAACTCTCTTTTCCAGTATTTTTTTTGAGAATTACAGAGGTCTGTACATTTTGATTGATGGTGTATCATACAGCTCTATTAATATACACGTGGGCTTTACGTAGTTAATATTTTTTTATTTGCTGTAGGGAAATAGTCCGTACTGATTATTTTACCAGTTCGTGTAATTAATTAGGTACATCACTTTTACCTGAAAAAGTTCTGGTATTTATTCCAAACGGGTTACTGTGCCCATTAATTTATCCCTTCATTGCTTGATATGACTTAGTTATAATTACTTTTTATATTTTCATTTCAGGATGATGACTTTGAATTCACAGGCAGTCATTTGACTGTGAGGAATGGATATTCTTGCGTGCCTGTAGCCTTAGCAGAAGGGTTGGACATTAAGTTAAACACAGCAGTTCGACAGGTTCGCTACACAGCTTCAGGTAAACGAAACCTAACCTCAGAAATTGCTCCACGGAGTAACATTATCATCTGACAGTTGCTAGGTAACAGGTTTCATGTGCTTTTTGCACTGAGTACAGTCACCCAGAAAAGCAATGCCTGGTAAGATCATCTGATGATCTCACCATTGTACATCCTAACCTTGAAGCCAGGTTAAAGGGTTAGCACAAATGCTTATTTGTGCTCCAAAGGCTTCAAGGACATTATTCCTGTATCTCTGGATCTGGGGTGCCTTTGGGACTGATGGAACAAGTAATGGAGGAAAGGACCCCAAAGTTTGCACAGGTGCAGAATCAGTGCTACATCTTTGTCAAGATGAACAGCGTCTAATCCCTCTTTATCAGTATCCTGTCCCTTGAGGGAGGGCGAATCCTGTAGTTTCAAAGTCTTTGATATGGCAGTTGTATTAAACGATCTGTGAAAACCCATCTGTGTGTAGCTTTTGGATCATCTTCCAAATGGATAAATTCTCTTGATGAAACTCCTCCTTGGCCTGCTCTGGTTCTTTGGGCATGCTCTTAGGAGATTCCCTTTTTGTGTGGACTGTTTGCCCTTTTGATCAGTGTGGCCCTTCTGGTAACTACAGTCACCTGCATTTTACTGCTTGAAGGTGTTAGTTGATTGCAAAAAACTGGTACCTGTCAACTCTTCTACTAGAAATAAGATCTCTTCATCTAACCCATTTCTGCCTTGTGAGCCTTAAGCCATCATCAGTGTTCTTGGCTGGTATTAATGATTGTGTGTCAAATACCAGTTGCAAAGGACATGATGATGCAGCACAGTGTACCAAGTGTAAAGTTGGCCCATTATGTTCTACATGTTAGACTCAATGGGACAAGAAGAGAGTCAGTCTAATGTGTCATTAAAAAACTGTATAGTTTAGTTTGGGATTGTAGACACTAAAATGACTTGCTTATCTTGTTATGTCATGGTGTTGCTATACTCTAAAATTGGGGTTGTTTGGATTCTTTAACGGAACGGTTTTTAAAATTAAAGCTTAATTTACTTTCTTGGATTTAAAATGCATGGTTTTGAGCCATCTCTGCAATGTATTTTACCTTGAATTACTGATTGATTACAACCTTAATGCTCTCTTTCCAAAGCTTGTATTTGGAAATAGAATGGCACCACAATGTATCTGGGAGAAAAAGCATGACAGGATCATTCAGTGTTTGTATAGCATCCAGCACAAAGGAATCTTGACCCAAGGCTGAAGTTGATAAGTGCTGCAATAATACAAAAAATGACTAATTAAGGAGAAAAAATAGAAGAATCTTGTGATTTCTTCAGAGCTCAGTATAAGTTACCATGAAAACATTTTCATAGGAAGAGATGGCAACCAGAAAGCAAGCTAATTGGAGAGGATTAAAGGAAACCAGGATACCAGTATTTTGGAAGCTTCTTGTCTGAATATTTTGGCAAGCTAATGCTGTTCTCCTGCATTTTGCGTTGTCCAACCAACACAAAAAGTTGTTAGTGAAATATCTTCCTGTGTCATGGCGCTATGCAAGCTATTCCCTGCCTTCAGTTTCCTTTGGCTTCCTGTCACCTTTTCTAATAAGATGAAACAAGTTTGCCTGGACTGGCAAAACTCTGGGGCAAAGAATTTCGTTAAGAGTATTTATTTGCATAGTGTCAGTAGGCACAGTCCTGGAAGGTATTACAGGTATTCTAATTTTGGTCAATAAGGTTATGTTGTGAATTCAAGTACTTAAAAGTTAAAATAATGGTGGAGTTGATGTTGTCTATGCAGCCTGTTCTGGTTCCAGTTAAGGGTCTGCATTATGTTTTTTTTCATTGCAAGATCATACACTGTTTCTCTCACAGGACTAGTAAGTGAATGAACCTCTATTTTTCCCTCTCCTTTTCCAGGATGTGAAGTGATAGCTGTGAACACCCGCTCTACTAGTCAGACTTTTATTTATAAATGTGATGCTGTCCTGTGCACTCTTCCCTTGGGAGTGCTGAAACAACAGCCACCTGCTGTACAGTTTGTGCCTCCTCTTCCTGAGTGGAAAACGTCTGCAGTGCAGAGGATGGGATTTGGCAACCTGAACAAGGTGACTTGGCACAGAAGGAGGAAATGCAAGAGTACAATAAACAGGTTCTGAAATGTGTTGCATTAGGGAGAAACAGTCTGCTTCCATTTCCTTTTCGTCCTAGGTCCTTACTCTGAGAAATATGCAAAGAGCTATTTGAACAAAGAACTGAAATAAGGAGCTCTCCATACCTCATCCCAGCTAGTGTGTGGTGGTGGTGGACTGTTCTACAATTGCCATGTTTTAGCAGTGGATGAACTAACCTTTCTATGTAGTGAATTTTCAGACTGCCTTGGGGTGCTTCCATATGACATGCAGTGTATACAAAGTATTTTGTAAAAGCTGAGTTTTAAATTCTCTGCTGAAATTTGTGTAGAGGATATTTGCATTCTGTTATGAGTCTTCCTAATGCTTGAGCCTTCACCTTATTTCTAGGTGGTGTTGTGTTTTGACCGTGTCTTCTGGGATCCAAGTGTCAATTTGTTTGGACATGTTGGCAGCACTACTGCCAGCAGAGGAGAACTTTTCCTTTTCTGGAATCTCTACAAAGGTAACTATGTTGGCTGTTAAGTTTTATCATGTTCACTTCTATACAGTAGAAGAACTCAAAAGGATCACTTTATAAATGCTACTTCCTTCTCTGTAAATTACAGAAGATTGCTATTTCCATGTTATAAATGAGCAGTCTACAGTAGAAAGGAGCAGTGACTTGCCAACAGTCACAAGTCAGGAACAGAGCTGGATATAGAATACAGGTTAACCAACTCCTTCCTTCTTTTAAATCTAGACACCAGAACAGGACATATTTTGCATAGCTTTAGTGAAACTGATAGAGGTTGAATCACTGCTGTAATCCTTCCCAATATTTCCATTTATACATAAAGGATCACATTAGCTCTTCTTGTCATAGCATTGCTCTAGAAGCTTAGCTGTTGAATTGCTTTTTCTCTATGACCGTTAGTTTTGGAGTCGCTTCTTTTTAGGACACAGTTCTACATTTTGTATTTGACTGTACTAATAAAATTGAGCTCCAGTACACTGATGATGCTGTGATGTGTTATCACTTGGAAGCAGACCTTCACACAATTGTCAGCATCTTTACTGAGGCCTACAAGAAAATGGGACTTGTGCTTAGCATTCAGAAAACTAAGGTCCTCCACCAACAAGCTCTTAATGAGCAATCCCCAGCTCCTATAATTCAGATTCACAGTGAGATTCTTGAGAGTGTTCCGTATTTCCTGTACCTCAGGAGAAGCCATTTCTCATGGAAGCTGTCTCTCGTCATTGTAATGATGCCAAAATCCAGCATTGCCTCAAATGTGCAAGTGCAGCCTTCAGACACCTGAGGAAACAGGTGTTGAAAGATCACGACATCTGATGTGAAACCAAGATCATGGTTTATCAAGCAGTTGTGATCCCTGCTTTACTGTGTGGAGCTGAGACGTGGATAACATATAGGAGACACCTGAAGTTGTTGAAGTGCCATCAACGCTGCCTGTGAACGATCCTTCAAATCAAATGGGAAGACAGATGCACCAACATTAGCATCCTCTCACAAATGAACGCCACGAGCATCGAGCCAATGATCATCCAACATGAACTTTGCAGCACTGGCCACATCATCTGGATGTCTGGCTTCAGAAGTCTGGAGTAAGTTTTATTCTCCAAGCTCAGTCAAGGCACATGCTCCAGAGGAGGGGCAGAGAAAGCACTTCAAGGATGTCCTTAAGGCCAGCTTGAAAAAATGCAACATTGATAAAATCATGGGAGACTATCACCCAGGACTGCCCCAAATGGAGGAAGAATCTGCTGCAAGGATCTCAGTGCTTTGAAACCTTATGATGACAACAGGAAACAGAAAAGCGGGAGCGGCAGAAACAGCATGTTGCAGACCAAAATGAGAATCCAGAGCCACCACCCGGCACAGAAACACGTGCTTGAGCTGCAGCAGAGTCTGCCGGTCCTGGATTGGTCTTGTCGGCCATGTTTGGATCTACAGATAAGGCAGTCACGGAAGACAACTGTCCTCCACTGTGAAGAAGACTTAATAAAAGACTTTTGGACCTAGCTTACCAAGTAATTACGGATTGCTTTGTCTATCTGTCATCCTCAAATTTTACCAAATATTTTCCAGCCTAATGCTGTTCCTTGTGAAATCCTAATAGAAACATCCCTATTTGATCATTCCTAGTGAACAGATAATACATGATGATTTTAGTAATCTAATCCTGCAAACTGCCCCAACTGAGAAGTGTCCATAAAGCATTCATTTTCATTCAATCTTTTTTTCTTTTTTTCAAGTGAAGTATTGGCCTTGTGATATACATTACTGAATTAACGCTCTACTACCCCTTCCCAATACTGCTGTATTATATTACCAATATGTTGAGTATTGATGCCTTGTTCTTTTCTCCTTAGCTCCCATTCTTTTAGCATTAGTGGCTGGAGAAGCAGCTGGAATCATGGAAAACATCAGTGATGATGTCATTGTTGGGCGCTGTCTGGCAATTCTAAAAGGCATATTTGGCAGTAGTGCTGTCCCACAGGTAGTATGCCTATCTATATCCTTCTTTGCTTTTTTAAAACATCAGTCTGTATTAAACGATAACATTATCTGTCTGAGTGTGGTGCTTACAGCATGGTTGTCATGATGCTTTGCCTCCAAGGAATCCAAGAGTGCCAACTCTTGTTGTATCAGATTAATTTATGGAATGCACCTATCAAAGCAATGGTAGTCCTGCAAAATGACAGAGAGACTAGGGCTCATGCCTGTCTATAGTGGAGTGTACTTATGAACAACATATTTCAAAGAACTGCATTTCCTTCCATTTAATTTCTTTTTATTTGTGAGTATTTCTTAATGTAGAGAAAATAAACAACTCTTAGGGGGTCTCATGCTTTTTTTTCCCCCTTTGTAATCTACTGTTCATAAATTTGGTATCATAAGTGATTTCAGTGTCATCTGTAATGGAACTTTTTCTTGTTTCAGCCCAAAGAGACTGTGGTGTCCCGCTGGCGTGCTGACCCATGGGCCCGAGGGTCCTATTCCTATGTAGCAGCTGGATCTTCTGGAAATGATTATGATTTGATGGCTCAGCCAATTACTCCTGGTCCAGCCATTCCAGGTGCTCCCCAGGTGAGGCTGGAAAAATTGTATAAGGATTGACTTGCGTGAGATTCTAAGAGACTATGCTTTTTAAAAGGTATTTGGGCAATGGGAGTATTAAATCGTTATCTCCAGATAATGCCTAGAACTGGGTGGAAAATGGAATTTGTCCCACAGGAAATCCCAGCACCTAAAAACATCTTTTTGTACCAAATTGCAACAAACATTGAAAATTTCAGACTTTATTCTTGAAAGAGACTTTGACTCAGAAATGCCAAGATATTTCATTTTGATAACGTAAAAATATGTTTAGCATTTTACTGTATTTTTATATATAGTAAATACAAGTCTAAATGAAATATCTTAGTGAAATGATTGGAATTGATTTGTTTCAATAATTGATTCTGTTGCAGACTTCAGCAAAACTGCATAAACCTCCTTTTTTGACTTGGAACTATACCGTCAAAATATTTTGCTGTTTGATTCTGTTAACACTATTACAGTATAAAACAGGATTTGTTTCCAGATCTTCCATTTAAACAGAAGTCTCTGACTGATTCTGTAAAGCACTGATTCTCAACCAAGGTGCTATGAGATCCTTTTAAGGGTACTGCTCAATATTAGCACTGTTAAATGTGCTGACAATATGCATTTCAAATGGGAAGTCATAGTGTCAAAAACATTCTTACCTGTTTTGTTGTTTCTGAGTTCTTTGCAACAGAAGATTAGGTCTGTTATTTGTTTCTGTGGTCATATCTGTACAGTCAGGAAGCATATGCAGTAATGTTGTTTGAAAATACTCTCCTATGGACCTAACCTGAATGGGGGGAAAAATGCTATTTATGTTAGGGGTCAGCAACATTTTTGGACAGACTGCCAAAAACACCCGCAACCTCAACTTGTGAGATGTTGGCGGGTCAGGGGTGCATGTTGGGGGAGCTGCAAAGGGGCTGATCCTTGTTGTGGCAGCACAGCCCTAGCACCTTCCCTGCTGTCCGTGTCGAGGTGCATGTGCCAAACAAAATGCCTTTGCGTGCCATGCTCTGGCACCCGGGCTGGTGGTTGCCTACCCCTGATTTATGATATTATAGAAATGTTCAAACAGCTTTTCAAAATGGCATTCTCTGTTCCCTCTCCTGCCCAATTTTTGGCTCTAAAAGCTTTCAGTAATAATCTTTCTCTTTGAACTCTTGCCCAGCTATCTTGAACTAGCAAGAAAGTTTTCCCATACTGAGAGAGACATTTTGAGAGAGTTTGTGGGTTTGGAGATGCATGAGGATTTCTCTTTGGGGAAATGGTATTTGTTGCAGGAAAGCTTAAAACTTCTGATAGGTAGAGATAATAAATTGTGCCTAAAACAGCCTCTAGCTATATAGAGATGTTTGTTTTAATGTGGTTCTGCAGGGGAAAAAAAAGTATTTCTGGAAAAACCTGTACAAATTTTAACACAACGTGTTTTCTTTTTTCTTCCTAGCCAATTCCTCGCCTGTTCTTTGCAGGAGAACACACCATTCGTAACTACCCTGCAACTGTCCATGGCGCTCTTCTGAGTGGACTGAGAGAGGCAGGTCGCATTGCAGACCAGTTTCTTGGGGCAATGTATACTTTGCCTCGTCAAGCTACACCTGGGGTGCCCACACAACAGGCTGCTAGCATGTAAGGAAGATTGCAAGCTGCCAGGATAAGAGAACAATGAGATCATAGGTGCGTTTGTGGTGGTGTTGTTTCTGGGACCAAGATATCTTTGTAGTCTGTAGCAGTAGACACTGAAAGGACTGAGCCAGAAGCCACTTTAAGGGCATCACCTTTCCCCTTCCCTCCTCATGGCCCACTTAGAAGAGGCACCTATTCTCTTCACTTTTTCACAGATCCCCTTCTCCCTTTTTGCCCCAGTGCTTATGTCTACAGAGCCTCTTACTGCCAAGCCAGTCAGGAATTCTTGTGACTGCAAATCCATTTGGAAATTAGGTCCTGGGTCTGTGTAGTTATTTCTTTTAGCACAAAAGGAACTTACCCATGTGTTCCCAGGTCAAGAATTGCAGAAAAGGTTTAGACTCTCAAGCAGCCAGTTACTCTCTGTAACAACCGATGTAGAATTTGTCTTTATGTGGATTTTTTTTGTGTATTTTGTTTTGGAAAAAAAATATTTTTGATCAAGTTTCATTTCTTTTTCATTTGAGAATGAAATTAGTGCATCTGTTTCTTCACCAGTAACAGCAGAGCTTCAAATAACACTAATCACAATACCCTTCCCAAATAGCTCTTCAGCAACTGCATGATCATTGGACAGTCTGTAGGAAGGAGATTGGGATTCATACAAAAGTCTCTGTGGCTATATGGACCTTTCTTGATAGTCCACAGAGCACCATTTTGAGAATCACATTTTAACAGAAATACCAAACTAGTTCATGATATAGAAACAATATGATGCTCCTGGATATTTGTTGAGTATTTGATAGTGGATTCAACTTAACTAAAGTGCAAGTCGTTTGAATAAGAGCAGTAGCAGACTTGACCACTGTCCAGAGAAGTAGAAATTAAGAAAATGTAATTACAAGAAGTGTCTAACGAAGAAGGCTTGTTATAAGGATTGTCCTTTTTACTCCAATTACTACCCTGGAAAAAATGTGAACAGAGGATCTGTGAATCTCAGGTAGGTCTGAGAAATGATGAATGGAGCTAAAGCAGTAATAATCATAGCAGGAACAGTATTCAGTGAGAATGTGTTTGAAAAATTTCAGCACTCGCTGTCCCCGTCCTGGAGAAATCTAGACCCTGGTAACTCACTCTTAAAGAATGCCTTTCCAGCAGCCTCCCTACCCTGACAGGTATCTGGGGTAACTAATCTCAAATCACTTTGTATAAGTGCATCTTAAATACTGGAAGTGCCATCGAAAGACCATGCATATAGAAGTACTGGCCTGATGTGCACATTTGTGACAAGGGAATTGCAGCCTTCTGTAGTAGCTTCACCTTTGAAATGGTCCCAAGGAAAAATCATTGTAGCAATCTAACCTTGAGGTGGCAGTGTTACGGCTAATTATGCATCAGCACAGACTTTCATGCATCTTGCTGGACATGGATAGAAAGGCACTCCGTTGGCTATGACGACTGCCAGGGCACCCAGGAGCAGCCCTAGATCTAACACCCAAAAATTACATTTGTGTTGTACATATAGTATGCACACTGCTTGTGTAAGTTCTGCCCCCCTTGCTGGCAGTCAGTGAACAGGTCTCTGTCTTGTTTTTGTCCCACTGCTTTATTGAGTTCCAGTGTAATGTATAGCTTTTAGCAGTTAAAATTTAGCCTGTTGTGTACAATTCTGCCCATGCCAACCATGCAGAGTAGTTGTGCTATGATGAAAACAGTTTTCTTTGCTTCTGTGTTGCCTTGGGTTGGACTGGGTAGGGTTAGCCCTTTGCTATCTGTGCTCTAGCAAACTCCCTTTTCGCTCGGTGTGTCACAGGTCATCTGCAAACCTTGTTGACCTCTGAAGACAAAGGTGGTAGACAGTATTTAGGGAAGATAAAACAGCTGGGTATTAAAAATCAAAACATAATCCTGCCAAGCTCTTAATGGAATCACCCATCAGAACATCCACCTCAGCAACTTGCTAGTAGAGATTGGCTTCTGAAAATGAGCGTGTCTTCATAAATTGCTTCCACCATCAAGATGGATGCAGCTGGATCCCAACCAGAGGGGAAAATGGTCAGGTTATAACAGAGAAGTAATAGCCATCCCTTGTTTGGATCTGAGCCCCTGGTTCAAATAGCAGGTCCAGAGTGTGTTCATCCCCGTGAGTCAGAGCCTGCCACCATCTCGGCAGTGCCAGGGTAGTTGTGGCAAAAAAAAAATATTACTGGGGTGATGTAAAAAGTTGTGATCTCTGTAGATGGTGAAATAGTGCAACACTCCATCTGGGCTGCCGTGCTACTGCAATAAAGAACATGATGTTTTTAGGAGTTTCTGCTCAATGGAGCATCCTATATACTAAAATCTGTCTTCTCCTCCCAGGACATGTGTGAGGATGGTGCATTTGTGTTTAATTGTGGTTTGGAGAACTGCATATTTATGAGGGAATAGTGCCTAATCTCTGTTGCCATTTGTTTCATACTAAACTATATCTCAGTTGGAATCAGCTGCACTCACAATAGTGCTACAGCGCTATCCAACATCTCACAGATGCAATCAAGGGCCACCTCATTTAAGTAAATCATGGTTGGTATTGGTTTTTCCTTTCTGCTACAGTGAGTTTTAATCTCATGTTTGCTGGCTCCAGTTCTATGCTACTTCCACAGTAGTTGAATGGTGATGGCATTGAATAAAATTTTCTTGAGTGGTGAGTTTGCCAGAAACTTTCTTGTAAAGCACCAGCGTGACGTTAATAAGATCCAAAGTGGTGTTTTTAGTGGACAGGAAAGAAACAGAAAGGTAAAGAAATCAGTCAGACTGCAGATTGCTTTGTGAATTACAGACTGAATTCTTTAAGGTCAAAGTACTTGCTTCCAAATGCCATCTACTTTCACTTTCTTCCCTTAATGTGAAATTCCTCTGCAATCTTGTTGACACAGTCTTATTTTCATTACTGCCAGAGTTGGGGCCATATTAAGGAAAGGTGAGAGGGCACTATGCAAATACAATCATAGAGCAGCCCCGTGCAAAAGGTTTCTGAGAACCATGGAAACCAAGAGAACTCTATTCTAGCAGAGAGGTTAGTGTGGACATAGCTACACAGGTCTGACACAGGTGGGGCTTTGAAATGGGGATGTTTTACCTGTGCTCACCTGGTCAGAAGTAGTAGGTTAGCTCAGGCTAATTCTGCAGTGGACACATTCTCTTGAAGGAAAGCATCAAATGAACACTGTTCTCTGATGACCATTTCATTTAATCTCTGTGTAGGTTTGCGAGGTAACAGATTAGCCGTGCAAGATGCCACCCTCCCTGTTAGCAGACTTGGTGGAGTAGTGAGGAGGGTGTTGCTGTGAACAGAATGAGCTGAGATGCAAAGAATCGGAGGGGAATACTTCAAAACGCTTGCCTGCCAGGGCTAGGAGGCTGGGTAATGAGAAGAACTCAAAAGTCTCATTAAGAAGGAAGCTAGGGATGCAACTGCAGTTTGAGGCTGCCTTAACAGGAGTATTGTATGCAAGGCAGGAGGTGATAGTACTGCTATCCTCAGTACTACTGTACTCGGCAGTGGTTAGACTTCAGTTAGTATCATGTGCTGTTCTGGGCCCTGCAATTTAAGATGGGTGTGGAGAAACTGGAGAGGATCCAGGAATGACAAAGCTGATAAAGAGGCTGAAATGCAAGCTGAGAGGAATGGTTGAGAGAGATAGGTGCATTTAGGTTAGTGAAAAGGAGATTAAGTGGGTATATAACAGGCTTTTCAAACGTTTGAACAGCTGCTGTAAAGAAGAGGAAAGAACAACTCTTCTTCCTTGTCACAGAGGACAGAACACAAAGCAGTGGGTTTAAACTGCATTCAAGCAGATTTTGATTATATAGCAGAAAAACCGTTACTGTCCAAACACTAGGACAGTGGAGCGGGCTACCCGGGGGAGTTGTTGAATCTCCTTTGGAAGTCTTCAAGAAAAGGCTGGATAGACATTTAGGATGGTACAAGAATAGCACGTTTTGCATTCGTGCAGGGGCTTGGGCTAGGTGACCCTGGAGGTCCTTTGCAAAACTATGATTGTTTGATTCATAGGATTTGAAATCTGAAATAGGCTCTTTAGGAAGGATAGCTCATGTGGGAGTTCGTTAACGCTGAAAAGACTCTAGTTTTTTAAGGGCACAGGCAAATGATCAAATTTGAGAGAGCTAACGGGAGAAAAGGTTACCACAGAACACCTAGTGTCTGGTAATTGTGCACTTCCAATTTCTCCCTGGTAAGTGAAAGGTAAACCAGAGCAATATAGGGGTGATTTTCACTACCTGTGTAATTGTAGGCACACAAGTTGCTGGGTATCCACTCGCCTATTGTAGGTCCCTGCCCTTAAAACACTTCTCAGTTTGATTGCTTGTTTATACCCTAACATTATTGGTAACGTAGACCATAGGACCTTGGATATATGTAGATCACTGTACAAATGGAGTCTATGTGCATGTGTTGGAGGTCTCTTGCAAATAGCCAGCTCCGACTGGGCAACAGGATAAATTGCATTTTGAGCGCTGGTTGTAATACTTCTTTCATTCTGCGGACTTGAGTTTAGGGTCATATCCTGGGGTCGTATGCAGCCAGTAACAAAATATCATTAGTTTACAAAATGTATAATTTTCTATATAGAAAGTTACAAGACAAGGTAACTCGGATCTTTTTATAAAGGAAAATGATGTATTCATGATTCCGACGACGTCGGTTGCTTAAAAGCATTAATTATGGACAAACACGAGACAAAACACCAGGTTAGTATTTTATTATTTGCAGACTGATTTCCCAAAGATGGGATGTTTACAAGAGATAATATTTAGGACAAAAACCTTAGAGATAATAATTAAAATTTGCTTGCTCTTGAAGAGTTCATTTGATAGATGAAGCCACAAAACCTACCCGTTAGCAGCATTTTTCTTTTCTTTTTTTTAAGTTGATATGTTATGAATGGGGTATGTGGAGGGGTGGGGAACAGTGGTTAGCAGTCTGTGTTTGAAGCTATGAAGTGGATTGCTAGCAGAGGGAAATCAGTACCCAGTAAGACTAAGGAAACAGAGTTCACCTCTTAGGCACAAATATAATCCGAACAATGGGATAGGTCTGTTACAGAATGAAAGTACTAAAAAGTGCTGGTGATGCAAAACCTGTAGTAGTTTATAGTTTTGTTTTGTATTTGAAGGGAAGCAAGATGACTTTTTTGGGCCATCCTTATGTGATACCCTCCAGTTTGTTAGTAGCAGGAAAGGATGTTCTGTGTTTCAAATCCATAGGCCTCTAGCATTTGGCTGGCAAAAGCTGAAAGGTGTCAAGGGTCTTTAGATACTGATAGGATGGGGGTAGGGGGTTTGTGAATGGCAGTGGCTTCTAAATGTTGGATGTAGGCAATTAAAGGATTATTTAGGGTACCTCATTTGGCTTTGTGACTCTGCCCCCCACAATCTAGGCCCTACCTACAGAATGGGAGACCCTACCCTGGAGGCATTGACTCAAAAGGGTTTAGGGATTATACTAGACATGCATTTCAACATGAATAATCACTATGATGCCCTGACAAAAAGAGTTCACAATTTTGGATGTGTAAAATCAGCAGTAGCGAGGACAGGAAGGGGAGATGATTTTACCTCTGTATCTATTAGCATTGTTGAGATTGATACTGGAATTTTGTATCTAGTTCTTTCGACTTAAGTGTTCAAGGAGGTAGCCTGGTCCTGGTCTGTCAGAGCTCTTCAGAAGTGGATGGGCCTGTTAAGTGCTTGGGAACGTCTGGGTCATCGAGTGCACTCTTCGAAGGCACGTATATGGGCAACGGGCTTTACTCTTGGCCTCCTGCCTAGTCAGCCTCCTGGGTCTGTCTGTATTACTTCATCTCTCAGTACATCTTGGCTGGACTAGGCAGTCCTGTGCATAAATGTCTTTCCTAGGAGACCCCCCTCCCCCAATTTTCAAATGTCCATGCATGCTAAGGGTTGTGGTGAGGCAGTTAAGTGTGCATTACCTGAAGTTGTCCCAAATATTCAACTTTATTATTGATCTAGGCATAGGAGTGGGGCTTGAGACTTGCCTTTATCATATATTCAGCCAGACAGTAGTACAGTTGTTGGATAATGAGTACAAACAGTGCCTAGTTCAGTGCTCTGAGCACCTTGGATGAGGCCATATTAACTTCCAGTATAATTAAACTAAACACCTGCTGAGTCAAGAGACTAGGGCAAGAGTTCTGCTACATCGTCAAATAACACACACCCCACAGACATGTACAAAGGGATAGTTTTATTGGTTACATACTGCAGAGCTGACAGCGTTCAAGTCAGGAGATACATGCAGACAGACAGTTTACTTTTGCCATGCAGATTAGGAGCACTGTAACGATGGGAGAGCACCATTTGTATCCAGTGTATGGGCAGCCTGGGGAGGAAAGAGTAGGTTTCCCCTACTAAACATGCTTAGATAGGGAGCTCTTTGTTTGGGTCAGAGACCGTTCTGGTAGCTCTCATGGTTTATCTAGAGCAGAGTTTGGTTTAGGGGCACAGGAAATCCTAGAACCTCAGAATTATCTTGAATTGGACTCGCAGTAAAAGGAAGGTGTGTAAATGAAGCTAAGAGACTTGTTTATTATCTGCCTGTACACGATGGCTGGACACAGCTCCTCCAGCCCAATCAAGTATCTGCAAATACAAAAAATATACTTTGTTTCTTAAAAATACATTCCACGCAATCTGGAGTGCTTAAGTGCTGAATGGCAGGAAAGCAGAGGAGCCTTCCTAATGCAGACAGCTGCACTACATGCTGGAGAACCAAGGAAGGCTTTGATGATCCCTTTGGTCCTTGATGCAGGGACCCTGCAGACCCCTGTAAAGCAGCATCTTCACACTTTACCTTCTCTAGGGTAATACAGCGGAGGCTGAAACTGGAGTAGTAAGTGGTCTTTTCTCTGTTGGTGCACGTGGGGGCTGAATGTGGGGTTTACTATATTAAAAGTGGCACCAGTGTGTATTTTTCTTCATTTGGATATACCTGGGGGGGTCAACTATGCATACAAACTTGTGGAAACCACTGTAGAAACTTATCCCATGCTCCGTGTTTCCCTCTTCTCTAATGAGATGTTCTGCAGCACGAGAGACCACCTCTCTTGGTTGTCAAATACACTGCAAACTGACCGTTTTTGGTGCTGAGATACTGTGGCAGGGACTGATGTGGACACTGTGAATATGGACCATTTGTCCAAGCTGTTGAAGGAGGACCACATCCTGCTCACTGTTTCCCAGGGTTACTCCAGTTTCACTTTCAAAGATGAGGGAAGCTGAAGGGGGCAGCTTCTGAATCCTGTAGTCCAACTGTCCTGCTTTAGGTACCAGACCTGGGCATTCATGGCAGGACAAATGTTCCCCAGGTAAGTACTAGTTTTGCAAAAAGGTTGGAAGGCATTGTCTATGTACAAATGACCCAGTCTCTTCAAGTGTTTTTCTTGGGAGAAGAGACAGAGCAGTTACATGCTCCCACAATCAGCACATACATTTACAGCTTTGGAGTTATCTGAATGTCTCATGCACAGATTCTCAGCATTATCAAATCTATGGAAACCCCGTCATATTTATATCCTAGAATTACAAACATAATTTCCCCTATGATGACAATATTTACAAATATACTCTATTTTACAGCTGTTCTAAAAAGTGTGCAATTTGAGTAAAATACAGTATATTTCCTGAAATCCTTAATATTAGTTTAATAATACAATCAGCTCCTATTGCACTCAGGGTCAGGGGTCATGGCCCCTTTAGGTTTTTTAGGAGGGTTTATCTTGGATGTAATCTCACGTGTGTTAATAAGATAACCCACAGCCTACCATTAAAGATGGATATCAACATTCATTATTTACAACCAGTGAATGGTAATGATAGTGTTGCTGTATAATAGGAATCCAGAGCATGTGCTGTAACAGTGTGAACAGCCCAAATTACTGGCCAGAATAACTGAAGGCAAGGTCATTCCTGCTCATCTCTTCCAGTGCCAAGACAGCCCCAAAGCCACTGTGTGGGCTTCTGCAGGTTTCTTTTGTGGGAAGCCCCTGCCCTGTTTGGGGAGGACATCAGTACTCTTGGTCCTCCCAGGTGTATAGCTGAAAGGCTGCTGATGCTGGCTATGAACAGGTTCCAGTAACAACTGTGCCACTATTTCGAGTAACAAAGAAGCTCACTGCATTTGCTCTGGGGGCTTGCACTGTTTTGCTTCCTAACGTCAGATATGTTTGGGGTGTACTGGGAGGCTGTCGGGCCTGGGCAATGATGATAAGCTTGTGTGAGGCTACAGGGCAGACCTATGCACAAGCAGAGCCTGGTGACTACAGAGTCCAAGCTTCCCCAGTAAGGAATGAAACGAATTCTCTTGGGAAGAGCTGTGCTACTGGTAGACTAGGCTCAGACTGCTGGAAAGGAAGAAAGGAATGAAAAGAGCCAGGGAGCCTGTGTCTGGGTGTTTGGCCCTAAACAGGAAGATGTGCAATGACAGTTCAGGGGCTCTGCTCAGTGCCACAAGTACAGACCCAGCCCATCCCAATGACCTGCTAGCGGGTGAAAGCCACTCGGTAGCTAGGGGACCGATTCCACTCCTTTCCTGTGGGAATGGCAACGTAACAGAAGGCTGGATCTTCAAAGGGATGCGAGTATTTCTGTGTTCAGGGACCATCCCCTAGGTGTCTCAGCAGCCACCTATTGGATGCCTGAACCCAAAGTTAAACTCCAGGCTATCCATAAAATATGCAAGAGGTAGGTGCCTAAGGAAGTGATCCTTAGAAATACACTGTGGGGCATGCGGGTATCTAACTTTGTCTTCAGCCAGAAGCACCAGGCACCACATTTCTGTAGCCAAACAAGTGCCAGCCCTGCTCAGGCTCCTCAGCCAGGAACCCCTCTTGAAATCAGGAGTCAGCTGCTTGGGGAGCGCATGTTCATTTCTTGATGTAACACTAGAGAATACAGATACCCACCTAGTCTTCACTGGGCATACACGGACAGCCCGGTTCACATTCTTCCTTGCCTGATTTGGTTAAACCCAAGTTTGCCATGTCACAGGGAAGTACCTACAGGCCCAGCCCATGTAGCGTTCTGAGCTGAGGAACTCATACTTGTATATTCATGGAGTGAGCTACAGGCTCACCTGGGATATGGGAGATGAGGGTTCAACTCACTACTGTCATACATCTTTACGTCCTTTTCTGGCTGTATTTGGGGCAAGTGCTATACTGTCCTTCCAGCTTTTGGTACCCTGCAGTTTGTCATGCTTAGAGCATTTGGATGGCATTGGGTCCCACTGGCAAGATAGAGAGGGAATAATCACAGAACTGGAAGGGACATGTAAGATCATCAAGTCCAGTCCCCTGCTACGGGCAGGAAGTTACTGGGCTCAGATGAGCTCAACAAGGTACCTGTCCAGTCCCACCTTGAACACTTCCAAGGAGGGTGACCGCACCACCTCTACTGGGGTGATTCTGGTGACCCTTACAGAGAAAAAGTCCTTTCTTATATCTAGCCTGAATTTACCCTCTATTAGCTTATGCCCATTGGTCCTCATCCTCCCTTGAAATGCCTTCCTGAAGAGCTGCTCCCCTAAATCCTGGTGTTCACCTCTGACATACTTGTAGGCCGCTATCAAGTCACCTAACATTGAAATATACTGTCTTCGGCTTCTGCTAGTGCTCTACACAGCCTTCATTGTGCAGCATCAACGCTTAGAAAGCATTGCCTAGGCCATCAAAAATATAGACACTTTCGGGGGTTAGGCAGCAGCCAGGTGGGGAGAACATCAATGGCATGTACAAAGGTGGAATCGGACACTAAAAGGTGCTCAACACCTTGAAGATCTAGCCCTGAGCATTTAGAGTAGGAATGCTCAGCAGCTGTTGCATCAAACAGGGAAGGTCCTGCCTGCAGAGAGAGATGGGGCAGGAGCTCCAATGTGGCTGATAGCCTAGTAAGGCTACTCAGCTGCTGCAGATGGCACCACTGCTGATGTTAAAATAATTCCTTACAATCAAGCCACAGCTATGTAGAGCCCAGAACCTACCACCTGGGAACTGCCAAGTAAGAGCTGTGTCAGGCTATGAGAGCCCATCCCCATTAGCTCTGTGGAAGTGGTGTGAGATACAAGGGGATGCAATCTTACTGGTGAGCAGCAGGCAAACTACAGGAGGTGAAGGAGGTAGTCGAACAGCTGCTG
>NW_017729015.1:9968591-9976836 GCF_001723915.1 Gavialis gangeticus | reverse complement strand
CCCCCCCCCCCCCCCCCCGGCCACGATGACTTGAGGCTCAGACCCCTTTTGAAAGTAAGCCCTGCCATCCTTATTGGGCCAGGCTGAACAGGGGCAAGAAGACAAGCGTGCCTTCCCCACTATGGCGCTAAGGAGAAACTCATCAGGAAAGTTCCTGTGCTGGGTGAGAGGCAACAGTCCCGGACGTGCCAGGCTGTGGGCTCAGAGGAAGCCTAAACCATATCTGGCTGCCACCAGACCAAGCTACTCTATGGCTCCTAGGACAATGCATGGCAATTAGGTGGATCCAAAAGGGATGGGTTTTGTCCTATTGTTACTTCCCCACTGTGTCTTGATACCCTGAGGCTGCAGGACCCTCAAGTGACCTTCTACAGGGGCAGCAGCTATGCCTGACAGGCAAAAAAGAAGTGTTGGGACAGGGATGGGGGATACGTGGATGGGGAGAAGGGGTAGCTCTCCTGTTCCCATAGGCCAACCTATGAATCCCCATCTATCACTTTCCCAAAAACAAGCAGAACCAGACTGCACACCTGCAGGTAACAGGGCTTTGCAGGAGATGCTTGCTCCTTGTTGAGCTGGCAGCTTTGCACAGGCCCCACCATTAGCACAGTCCTGGAGGAAGTTTGTCTTGACTGGGCTTTGATGGACTTTGTGCTCCTACCCTCAACCAGTGCAGTGGATCCTCTTCCTCTTCCCTGCCCCACTGAAGGCATAGACCACAGAGAGCCATGGGAGAGGGGTTGTAAGGAGGGGTGCAGGTTTGCCCCAGAGCAGCCTGAGCATTATGGATCCGCTGAGCACAGGATTCAGCTCCGCTGTGCATTTCACTCACCTTTTCGAAGGAAAAAAAACCTCTGCGGGAGAGGTGGTAAGCGGGGTTTTGTAGCCTCCCTGAGGGTAGGATGTTAAATGCAGTGTTCGGGAGCTGAAGCTGGGAGGCAGAGCTGGTGACTCTTGGAGGGTGGGAGAACACAGAGCTCTGGCCAAAAGGCACCCAGGTCCAACCCAGCATAACATTGCATTGGTATGAGTATTGCTGTCTTGTTTGGCTCAAACAAATGGTCCCATACTGTAAAACCTGGCCAATGAAATGTGGATCTTGAGTTATGCAGTGACTGTCGCAGCAGGTGCAGGAGGGATGGGGAAGAAGCTACTTTTAAGCAATATTCTTCTTGCTCCTGCCCAGCACAGCAGTTTACAACATTTGAGTGATGTGATCTGGGGAAAAGTGTTTCCTTCTAAATATCAATTAAGAGGATTGGGAGGTCACATGCTTTTTCTGGTGCAAGGTCTGACTGTAGCCCAGCCTCATGTCTTGGCTTCACTGTAATCTGTCTTTGGAGAGGTGGAGCAATAGCAAAGGCAGATCACAAATAATGCAAACTCCAACTCTTGCACACCTGGAGGAAGCCGAGATTTGTAGAAATCCAGATGTGTTGCACTGCTGTGAAGAGCAGCTACATTGTGGTTGCTGGGGTGGCTCTGGCATCTTTTTCTAAATAGAAGTGGGTAAGGAGAGTTTGCTTGAGTTCCTGCAGGTACCACAGCTTGGTGTAGAAGCAATGGTTATCCACCCAAAAGGGTTTCCCTATGGAGACAGGGCTGTAGTCCCACAGAGACAATTCCAGTCTTGGGCACAGAGACAAAGTGGGATTCCCCTGAGTGAAGTCTCTGTAGCATCCTCCCTGGCAGCACAGGAAATTTCGCTGGTAAAACTTCTGTCCCGCACAAATCACATTAGAAAACAGGTTCCAGGCTCACTATGAGGAGTCTACAGGCCAGGAATGACATCCATGCAGCTGGTAACATCCTGTTTCTTGCCCTACGAAATGGAGTGGTTGTTTGGTGGAAAGAAATGAAGTTCATCTCCTAGAGGTCATCCGGCAGGAACGAGAAATACCCTACAAGAGAGAACCCCAGTGTCACCGACTAGGCAGGTCAGAGGGCTACCTCCCCCCACCCCAAGCAATAGCATGCACAAACATCACAGCCAAAACCACCGCATTTTCTCAGTCCTTTCCATTCCCCTCTCAGGGAAATGAAAATGTCTCAGCCTACGCACTGCCCAGAGGAGCTGGGGGGGGTGCAGGCAAGTCAGATTTGACAGTCGGAAAACTGCTATGGCCTACTGAAACAAGCCATTTCTGTGTGCACCCAAGGAATGTGTCGGCACCGACACGGGGACGCGGCAGAGCCCGCAGCAGTACGTGGGCAGCCGGCCCGCCTGCCAACCGAGTGTTTCCATTACCGCTCACCTGACACTGAGGGCACGTGTTGGCCTGCAGAGCTGCGGGAGCCAGTTGCGAGGCATAGGATGAAAAGGACCCGGTGTCCCCTTTGGGCCCTATGCTGAGCTTGTGGCACTGGCAGGTACAAAACATTTTTGCTTAAAGACTGGTTGAATCAGATGGAAACAGTGACCATGCCATTTGAGACTTGTGTTTCGGAGTAAAATCAAAAGCGTGTTTAATTTGCCAACAATGTGCACTGATTGAGCATGCTCGTGATGGACGTTTTACACTCCGCATTTCTAAGTGCTCATGCAGACGCGTGCTGCAGGGACAAGAGCCGAGCGTCAGACAGTTCACCACTTTACCCGCGTCTAGCCAGCGAACTCAAGCTTGGTCAGGAGGCGCTCAGTCAGACCTGGGGAAATCCCATGGCAGCTCGTTGAGTAGGGAGCAACGTGCCATAAGAAAACCCGCAGCAGCTGCAGCTCCCGGCACCAACAAACACTGGCAGAATTCAAAGATAAATGCAACCCCCAACCAAAGAGATGACTGCCAGCAGCCCCAGCCTGCCAGACTAAACCATTTGGATGGTTCAGTGCGACTGAAAACACAGGCCTCAAAGGGGCCTGTCCAGCCTCTACATTCACAGGTACTCATCTGGGTTTCCCATTTGTCACGGAAAAATGTGGTAAAACCTGGATTTTCTCATTTTAAGCAGAGAAGCCCAGATTTTCTCCTTTAAAGGAGAAAAACGTACGGAATGGTGGGTTTCCCCTTGCAGGCTGGCAGAGCTGCAGCCTGCCAGGGGCTGGGGGGAGTGGGAGGAGGATGGCCAGGCAGGGGGTGCCATGTGCATGTGCACATGTACACACGCACATGGACACCAGGCAGCCTGCAGAGCAGCTCCTGCAGGTAAGTCTGGCAGCGGGGGAAGGGGGTACTAGCTTAGCTGCGGCAACATCCTAATGCCACAGAGGCACGTGGGGGGAAGAAAAGCCCCCAGAAACCAGTAACATTAATGAGGTGAAAAAAAAAATTCTTCCTTGCCCCACTGGCAGCTAGCCTGAGGTGTGTGTGCACATACACGCGCACACATGCACACACACACCATCTTTGCCTTCCATCCCTTGCATAAACTTAGCCAGTCCAATCTTAAACTAATGCAGGGTTTTTGCCCCTTGCATGACTTTGCTTGAAAGACCATTCAGACGTCACTCCTCTGGCTAGCGCTCTTCTTCTAACCCAACCCTGCTCCCACCTTCCCGCCCCTGCGGCAACAGCTCATCAAAACTACCTAAGTGGCCCTCCAGCCCAAATAACAGCCTACCTCTGACATACACTATTATAAATGGAGTCTCACAAATGCCTTGGGACAATGATACTGGGATCTTCTCGTCTATACTGAATATACTTTACTTAATGCATCCTAATATGGCATTAAACTTTTTCACAGCTGTATCATACTGGCAAGCTAATGGTCATCCTTTGATCAACCAGTCACCAAGGTCACTCTCTTCCTCAGATGTCACCAGGCCATGTATGCCCAACTTATTAATAAAATCCTTGTTATTGGTTACTTAAGTGCATGACTGCACACTTTATACTATTAAACTTCATTCAATATCCTATGCTTAATATCACAAGGATTAGCTAAATCTTTTTTGTATAATAATCCTCTTCTCCAAACACTAGTTTAGTGTCATCTGCCGATTTCATGAGGGCACATCTAACTCCAGTACCGATGTCATCATTAATAAATGTTAAACAGGATAGATCCTTAAGCCAGTCTGTGAGAAACAGCGCTGGGACCTGTTCTCCAAAGGGATGGACTGTAAGATAGATAAAAAACTGGCTGAATCATCAGGCTCAACGGGTAGTAATCAATGGCTTGATGTCTAGTTGGCAGCTGGTATCAAGTGGAGTCCCCAAGGGTTGGTCCCCTGGGGCTGGTTTTGTTCAATCTCTTCATTAACGATATGGAAGATGGGATGGAGTGAACCCTCAGCAAGTTTGTGGATGACACCAAGATGGGAGGAATAGTAAATATGGCTGAAGGGTAGGGCTAGGACTCAGAGTGACCTAGACAAATTGGAGTGGAAGGGACCTCAGGAGGTCTTCTAGTCTAACCCCCAGCTCAAGGCAGGACTATCCCCAGATATATCATCCCAGCCAAGGCTTTGTCTAGCAGGGTCTTAAAAATCTCCAAGGATGGAGATTCCACCACATCTCTAGGTAACCTGTTCCAGTGTTTTACTACCGGCCCAGTGAGAAAGTGTTTCCTAATATCCAACCTAAACTTCCCCTGCGGTAGCTTGAGCTCATTGCTCCTTGTTCTGTCATCTGCCACCACTGAGAACAGCCCAGCACCATCTTCTTCGGAACCACGATTCAAACAGCTGAAGGATGCTATTAAATCCCCTCTCTGTCTTCTCTTCCCCGAACTAAATAAGCCTGGCTCCCTCAGCCTCTCCTAAATCATGTTCCCCAGCCTCCTAACCATGCTTGCTGCCCTCCACTGGACTCCCTCCAATCTGTTCACATCATTTCTAAAGCCAAACAACAACTGCGCACCAGAATGAACGCACACCGAAAATATATCAAAGACAAGAACACCCAACTACGTGTGGGGGCACACTTCTCGGAGGACAATCACTCCCTCTCCAATCTCTCATTCTAATCCTCAAAGGGAACTTACAAAACACCTTTCATAGACAAGCCTACAGACTTCACTTCATAAACCCACTGAATACTAAAAATCATGGACTCAATATAGACACTGGTTTTATGACACATGACAACCTGCCTAACATCTGATTCACCAGGTACTTACCTGCCTGACCTGACCTCTTACATTCTCCTTCTCCCCCACCTTTTTCTCTCTTCCCTCTCCTACTTTTCTGCCCTTTGTCTCCCTGATTTCCTACTATCACCGCCTTCTTTGAGAGCCTCTTTCTTAACCTGTATTATCTCTGTGATGTTTCCCTCTGGCCTTTCCCCCCACCCGCTGCTTTCTTCGCCTCCCCTGCTTTATTCTCCTTTCTGCTTATTCATAGGTTCACTACATCCTCTCACACTTTGAGCTTCTCTCAGGCCTGTTTTCCTGATCTCCAGCTATTTTCTTTTCACTGACATCCTCTTTTCCACCTTGTATTCTATCACTGTAATATCTCCCTTTAGCTTTGTTTTCCCCTGTTCCCTTCCCCCTCCCCTCACTTCTTTACCTCTCTGCTTTACCTTTTGTCTTGCTAATTCCTACCTATTTACATTCTCACTGAGATCCTGCCACAGTTTAGCTTCTCTCATTCCTTGGAGTCTCAGACCAGCAGAGACTCCCTATGCCTGAAGCAGGGTGACTGCGCCTGAAAGCTTGCTAAGAAATTTTCCAACTACTCAGTTGGTTTAATAAAAGATATCACATCTACTCAGTAGTAGAAGGTGAAAGTGTACCATTTAAAATCAGAAATAAAATGCACGTTCTGCAAAGGTGAGGATAACTGATCACTGAAACAACTTACCGATGGTTGTGCTGGATTCTTCATTTCATATTAAGACTTTTTTTTTAAACTATGCCATAGGTCAAACAAGAATTGATGCAAGGCCTGTGTTACACAGACCATCAGACTGGCTGGCCTTCTGATCTATTTATTGAATTTTCTTCAGAGTAGCTTTTGGCTTCACCTACCTGTTCCTCTGTCTTACTGCCTGTCTGTGCTTGAAGATCTGCATCCTGTTGCAGATCTGTCTTGGAGGCTGGCCTTCTCCCTGGAGTGTCAGCTTGAGACAGCTGCTCAGACGAGCCATATTGTTTTCCTCTGGAACTGCGTATAAGATCTTTATTCTCCTCCTGTGCAACAAGAGTAAAAGAGGTGAGGAATCATGTGCAGTCATTCCAGTGACAAACGCATTCACTTGGGAGAGTGGAGATCTGGGTCCTGCTTTCTGCTCCAAGGGCTGTCTCGATAATATATTATACATTCATTAGATAAAATACAGAGCTCTCAGCTGTGTTCCAGCTACTGAACTAGGGAGTCACATTTACTCATCCCCTGGGTACTGAACCCAGGTTTCCTGCATGCGAGGTGAGTGGCCTACCCATTAAATATTGTGTTGTATCCATAGCTGTTGTCTTATACACATGTTCATTCCCATGGGTGTGTAGGCCAAATGGGCATACATGCCCAGCGCATACCCAGTGGATCAGGATCATCATTGGACTTGGCAGAAGAATGCTGAGTTTGTGAATCACAACTGAACTTACATGCAAGCTAGGGCCATGCTGCTCACCCTGACAACGTGGCAGCAGGTCTGGACACGCAAAGAAGCGGAACTTGATGTGCTTGGGAACCCACGGGCCTGAGGAATTCAGGACTTTTGGATTCAGGCCGTGTCTACACGAGATGCTTACTGCACAGTGGCGTCGCGTGGCACAAACTGTGATGGGACGCTATTGCGCAGTAGTAATGAGCACTGTGCAGTCAGCGTCACCAAGAAGCCATGCGGGGATGCTATTGAGAAGTAACATCGATTACTGCGCCATCATTTAGTACTTGGGTATGCAAGTAACAACTGCGCAGTCAGCGTCTCACGCAGATGTGGCCATAGACACCTAAATCCTGCTTTGTCCCACTTCTGGCACCCAAGTGCTTTTGTGAATCTGGACCCTGGTATTTCATTTTCTGAGGTGGCCAACACCCTAAGCTCCAGTTAGCTGTAAATGAAAGCTTAGCAGAGTTTAACGCATGAAAATATGGTCCTCAGCTACTTAAACGAGGAAGGCAGGATATTTAAAAAAAATACACCTGTGTAATGCAGCAGATTATATGCTGCTGCTGGAAGTAACATCTGTATTTTCCAGACATCGTGGTTGTGCTTGTTATAACCGTTACGACATGTGAATGAAACTTTTTTTCATAACACCTTGCCATACTTTTTGGAAACAATTCTCTAATTGGGCGCTCTTGTTTTTTCCAGTGAGTTGTTCTCAACAGCTTTCAATAAGGGTAGTAACACCAGCTTCAAGAGATGAAAAATCAGGAGAATACAAAAAATTGTGCCTTTGGGGATGTTTGGTGATTTAACATCCTCAATTTCTCTACTAATGGTGTGATCACAGAAGGTTGAAAAGTCTACTTTTGTTGTATGTAGAAATACACACTTCACACACTTCTTTTTGGCTGCTCAAATGGAGGTTCCACTTATACAGAGGAACTGCTATTCATTTCCTATTACTGCCTTGACTCTCTCCCATCTTATTTTCCAACCTGACCCCAATTTTCTCCTACATTACTAGGGCTATAAAATGCAGCTGTAAATTAATATCTGAGACACAAAACACTCCTATGTATCAAGTTTTCCTGTTGCATTTCAGTAAAGATTTATGTGAGCTGCAGATCTTTACACATTAGAATTTCTTTATATCAACCAGTCTGCTAACTGCTGGAAAAATCCTAACCCCCCAAGCAGACATTCCTAGAAATCAGGAGCCCTTAAGCAATAACTATTAAAAAATAGACAATTTTCTCACGGTCAGAAACTTTCAGTGTATTCTGCTTTCTGTTCATAATTTTGATTAGCTACAAAAACATACAAATATTTGTATCTCTAGCTATAGACATTTAAGACTTATAATAGTTTTTTTTTTTAAATCTCATTTTGATCATAATTAGTTGATCAAACAGCTAGAAAAAAAAATCAATGATCCTGTTCTCCTGCTGGCCCAGGACTTCTCCTCAGCCCAGAACCTAGCGGGACCTTTGTCCTGTTCTTCCCTCCCTACCTCCTACCATCCGAGTCCTCCATTTGCTGCTAGTGAGATAAAGCCAATCCAGGCCTCACCGGCAAGAACCATCGCCCTGTGGGCCCTGCAAACACTTCTTTCCACATGTCCAGTCCTGAAAAGTGCAGGAATGGCCAAACGTCTGATATTGTGCAAATTCCTCCTGTAGGTGCCAAAATGTGAGGACTTACATTAAACTGGTGAGATGAAAATAATAGGAGGCTACTTTTTTTTTTTT
>NW_017729015.1:9952094-9968435 GCF_001723915.1 Gavialis gangeticus | reverse complement strand
AAATAATAGGAGGCTACTTTTTTTTTTTTTAGCATGACTATTCTGACTTCAAAATCCCAGAAATATTCCCACAGGACCTTGTGTTAATAAATAGCCAATTATTCTGACTACTTGTATTTCAAGTACAATCTCACAACTGCCATGAGTGCCCCATGCATTGATTTCTATATTTCTCATTGTTCAATCCCTATATTTTTTTATCCTGAGAAATGTGAGGTACTAGTTAAATAATACTGTAAAGGTTGCTTGTCTCACTCTAAACAGACTTCCTTATTTTGCATGTCAAAAGCCATTCCTTCTGAATATCCAACTCTTTCCCTTGCCATATAATATGATGCCCATTTTTTTGGCATAAAAGCTGTCTGAAAAAAACAACACATTATATAAGGGTGTGTGTGTGTGTGTATATATGCACATATTTTATTATATATAATAATGTGTATTGCATATTTTTATATAGTTTTATATTTTATAATTTTGTGTGTATGTGTACATGCATGTGTGTAATACTTTATATTTGTTTCCTAATGAACCCTAAGCTATCATAGCTATCAAATTAGCTCTCTGTACAGAGCAACCATTCTAGCAAGTGTAGAAACACAAGGTATAACTATATGCCATTGAGAGGCAGGTAAAGTATCTCTCCATGACCTAGCTCAGGTACCAGAAGCAATACAGCTATGTTAGCTTGGCACTCCACCAAGGTTAATCAGCCCTGCTGCAATGCAGGACATATTATCCCAAGCACAATGCTGCACTACTGCAGTCATTCAGATTCCCTACCTAGCCTGAGTAGCTTTGCACAGTATGTTGCTGCACCACTCCATATAAATATGCTTACAAGCCCAGATGCTATTTTACTACTAAGGTACCCATGTTGTACTTACGTGATTAAGTCACTAACTGTGATCCATCCTGAGGAAGCAACTAACCCATCTTTTGCCAACAGCCTGAAGTTTAGGAAACTTTACCAGGAAATGGGAGAGTTGGACGCTAGGTCCCTTCACTCAGAAGGGGCTTGAACATATACCTTCCACTTCCCCAGGAAGTATCCTACCCACCAGGCCACAGTTCAGGTAGGGCTGAGGGCACACTCCATTTGGCTGGTTGAGGCTGGCCCACTGAGCAGAAGGAATGAAGGATCCCTGGGATTAGGATAGCAAGCAAGATGCATACAGCCTGGGTGCAACCCAGTGAGCGGGGTACTCTCCTAAGGGGCAGGGAGTCCTGGCTTCTGCTCCCAATGCTTCTGCTCCCTAATACTACAAAGGCACATACAGAAAAAGAAGGATGGAGAAGGGCTTTTCAATTTGTTTCCTCGCTGTGTCACAAATCTGTAATAATGTTTTTGCTGATTACATCCTCCTGCTCAGCACTTACACTCACTGAGCAGTAAGCAGTAAATGGTCACTAGATAAAGTGCTACTAATACCATCAAGCCAAGGGTCCACCTAAGGCTAACCTGGTTATAGCACACAAGTGTTAGTAACCTGTGTCCCCACAGCTCCACAGCCTGCGGCATGACGCCAGAGTTGGGCTTGAACTCACATCTCAGGAGATGTAATTAGCCACACCCCCACCTCATCCTTTTTGATGTGTAAAGGCCATTTTCTCTTGAATGATTTCAGCATGTCTCTCTTAAGGCACTAGCTATATAACCTCACCAGCACAAGCTGTCCTGGTAGCAATGCCTGGGGCTGCCTGGCCAGTGCAAGCCACTGAAGAAAATATTTTTAAATGTAAGTAGATGGAAAGCCCACCCCAGGCAAAGCAAGGAGCTGAAAGAAACAAGTCTGGGAAAACTGACTTCCATGCACCCTGCCCTTGCATATGCCCTCCTCCCATTCAGCTGATCCATACAACCTTGGATGATTTTAATAATTTTATAATGAAGTTTTAAAAACATCTCTCTCCCCCCTCCCTCCACCTTCCCAGTGAACATTTTATTTTACACAAAATGGAACAGCTTCAACAGGAGAGACTGCAAGTGCACCATTGCAGCATATGGTAGCACCCACAGCATAGGGCAGTCAGTCTCAGTCAGGGTGCTAAAACACTCTGGGGTGCTAAGAGACACTTTTAAGGATGCCATGGGATGCCATGTAATGCTAGGTGTGATTCACAAGATAAATCACAGAGATTTCCAATAGGAACCTACCATGCCAATGCCATTGTGACCTGCTGTGGGCTTTCTGAGTTCTTTGCAACAGAACTGCTTTATTATTTTTCCCACTGTCAAAAAACAAGTGAAAGCTAAGGTTTGCCGAGGGGGAAGCTGGAGTCTAATGAGGGATGCCTTGAGTCTAAGCACCGCTGGATTAGAAACTGTGTAAAGTAAGGATTCAAATCCTGGCTCTGTATTCGCTCAAGGCAGGTTTTGAACCTGAGGCTCTCACATTTAGAGGGACAGTGCTCGCCTCACTGCTCTATGAGGCTAGGCTGGCAACAGTACCACCTCCCTCTGGCTGTATGTAGGGTGAGGCGGGCAGCCAGGCTTAGCTGGCTAAATCCATGAGCGTCCCTGGCTATGAAACCTGAGCAGGCTCTGACTCCCCCCTGCGTCCCAGAGTTTAGTATCAAGCACTCTGAGAAGGGAAACTTAAACCACACGCTCTTCCAGCCATGTCTTCTGGTTAAATCAGCGGGTGAAATGCCTACTAGACTGCCCCCCTCCCCTACATGCGAGACAGATGCCAAGGGGAAGGGGCACTATGCAAATCCCTGTGAGGCTTATGTATAAGATGGGCACTGAGCATCTTGGTTACAGTTCAGTTTTGTGCATGGCTTAAGGCAGTAATTTAGGGATCAATGGGGTTTTCAAGGAGGAAGCACAGGCATTTCCAGGCTTGGGGGGGCATCTAAATTTGGGATATAGATACCAAAAGTGGGAGTATCCCTGGGCTTTTTTTTAATTTTTTTTTTCTAAATAACATTTCCTGCTTAGATTAGCATCCTCTCCTCCCAGCACTCCCTTTTCCATGTGGGTCAGCAGCTCCCTACTATTTTTGGGCTCAAGACTACTCCAGGACTCATGTTCCCTAACAAATCCACTTTGCATGCCCAGTCAACTCTTCCAAGTGCATTTGGTGGTACTCCCCGCCAAGCTCCTCCTGCAGACAGCTATTCATGAACCCTGACTCAATATCTGCACTCTTACATGCACTCGTTGCCAAAAGAAAGGTAATACTGCAAAATGGAATGGGTGATCATCTGTCTTGTTGAGCCAAGAAAAGCTGAAGAGTATCCAATGCTTTTCCAAGCTTCAACTGTCTTAACAGGTGCCATGCCTCCATTGGCATTGGCCAATACCTTTCAAGCTCACTAATTATTAGGAAAAAAAATCCATTGTGCTCTAGTATGCACGGACGTTCGGAAATAACTAGTTACACTTTAACACATGGTGAATTAGCACAAGTGTTTTGTGTGCAATTCAATAAGACTCTGATGGGGCTTCAGGGCATTGACCTATGGGATCATAGTGACGATCTGTCCCACTGACTACTTATCCAATTTCACAATATCTAATTTTCCTCTCCCTGAATACTAAAATCAGGTGTGCCATTTCGTACATCTGTTGCAACCTTCTCTGCCAAGCTCTTAATTTTTAAGCTCTTCTGATCAGCCCAGCCAGCATCAAGGCCAGAAGGCTGTTTTCTTAAGTACTCAGATGGCATTTATTCCTCAAGAGCCCTCTTTCTGTAAATGCCTCCTAATGGCTGGTTGCAAGAGGCAAGGATTTTTGTGGGTGATATCTTTTATTGGACTAGCTGCATAGCTGGGAGAGACTTAGAGACGAGCTTTCAGGCACAAACTGCCCTTCCTCAAGTCTGTGAAAGCAGCAGACACACCTTGAACTAAGTAGCAGCTAGAACAATGGCCTGTGTAAAATTCCCTATGTAAATAAAAAGAGTCTCCTTAGATAAATGGAGTGGGGCTGTAAAACACATCGCTGTGAGTAGCTAACAGACAAGAGGAATGCAGTAGAAAGGATAACCTGATAAGTGGAAGAGCAAGGCCATTCAGGAAGGAAGAAGGCTGTTATCACTTATGGAGTACAGAGAGATTAGCAGGGATAGCAGGTAGATTACAATGAGCCATTAAGTGAATATCTGTGTTTAGTCCCTGGTTTTTAGTGTCCACTGAGCCTATGAACATTTCTTTCCAGGCTTGTCTTGTGAAGGCCTTTTGTAAAATTCCCTTGAGCACAAGGATGGTGAGGTCAGAAGGGGAGTGGTTGTTCTGTGAAATGTATTCTTTTTCCTGCCCATCTTTGCCTGTTTCTATCCTTAATCTTTTTTCCTGCAATCATTCATCCTGTCTACATGATTTTCATAAGGCCATGGTGAGATGCGATATGCCCCAGTCTAGGGCAGACATGGAGGATCCACGGCTCTTGATGGTTTTGCTCTGGGGGCAGCTGACTGTTGTGGCAATGGAAATGGGTTGGCAGCGTTGTGTCCAATTTGGCGTTTGTTGATCAGCAGGGAGCTTACTTCTCATGAGAAGCTGTGCAAGGTTGGGGGGGTTGTGTGACAGTCAAGAGCAGTGGTGGGTTGGGGGCCTGAACTATTTCTCTCAAGGTCTGATCCTTTTCTTTTATAGGCTGTAATGGTCTGACATTCCTTATTGGTTCGAGTATGGGATGGTAGGTGACAACCAAGAGTGTGCAGTCAGGTGGAGAAAGGGGGTTCTTTTTGCATTGTAGTAGGTTATTGGGAGTAGTAATTTGGGTGGCGTTTTTATAAGATATGGCTTATTTCTCTGCTGGAGTGTCCTTGCTGGGTAAAGGCAGTTTTCAGGCTGGTGTCATAAGTACGCCCCTCAAAGCAGACGTGGTGGTACCTGAGGACCTGCCTGTAGATTGCAACATTCATGGCATGCTTGGGATGACTGCTGGGTTTGTGAACATAACTGTGGTGGTTCATGGGGGGGGTTGTATGTAGTGATTTGTAGGTTGCCATCCCACACATGGGTCAGTGTATCTAGGTAGCTGATGTTCACGCAGGAGTATTCCAGAGAGAATCTGAGCAAAGGACGGTAGCTGTTGAACCTGCTGTGGAAGTCAACGAGCAAGTCCAGGTATTCAGTCCAGATGATGAGAGTATCTATGTAACCCAGCTACAGTGCATATTTGGTGGTACAGATAACTAACATTTAAAAAAACCTCCTTTATATCACCAATCCCTGCACCATCTATGGATCTTCACTAACCTTCTGCGCTCCTTCTCAAGGGAATAGAAGTATATTGGTGAAGTTCATCTGAGCCTCTGCTTCCTTGAACAGATTTTCCAGCTTAGCGTAGTCATCCTTGATCCATTACAAAATCTCCGCTCCTTGATCTTCTGTTTTTTCTTCTACCTACAGATCATCCTATCCTCTTATTTCACAGTCTTCTGTGTTTTGTCCCTCTTCCTCCTTGGACTCCAGTCCCTATCTTAACTGTCTCTGTTTCTCTCCTTTTGAGGCTAGCTGTTCTTGTCTTTTTTCTTGCCACTGTATCCTGTTTCTACCTACTTCTCCCCTAAGTTCTCCATACAACCGTTCCTTAAATCTATTTCTTTTCCTCTTGCTAGTCGATTCCTTCACTTTTTTCTTATCATGGTCATGGCCTCCCCCAAGCAGCCTGCTCTCCTAATCATCTTGTTAAGCAGGTATCTGCCTATCTTCATTTGTATATACAGCCTCTTCTCTCTTCTCCTCCTTCATAGCCTCAAATTCCTTTCTGAACACCAGCATTGTCTGCCTCTATAGACCTCAAATTTTATCTGTGAACTCAACAGGCAACACTTCATGCCTGCCTAGCTTTCCTCAAAGACTTACTCACTGATGGCATCCATCCTGCAGCTTCTGCGTCCAGTCATACTAGTAGAAAAATGTCTTCCTTTCTCTTCCACAGCTGCTTCAGTCACTGTTCTCACACTCCCTTGCTTTTCCTTGGTTTTAAGTGCGTCCCCCACCACCCAAGCCTTGCTGTCCCCATTTGCTGGTTCCACCGATTGCTTGGTTCTCACTTGGCACTGGCCGCTTGCTCTCTACAGCCGTCTGCAGAAGTCAGCCTTGCCCTTTGCTTAGCCTCAGCTGTGATCAAAGGGAAAAATCAATCCCTCAGCTGTTCACCTGTGAGTCCTCTGTACTACTTACAACATGCTGTCTCCAAATAGACCCCACAAATTACAAACTGCAATCAAAAACCCCCCACTAAGGCACAGATACCAGAGTTCACTGTCCCCTAATGAATAAGGAATAGATGCCATTCCTAGCATCAGATGAGGCAGATTGTGGTCTGCAAAAGCCCTTGCCCCTCTGAACCAGTCAGTCTCTAAAGTGGCATCCTGCCCTGCCTGCTGCCTCACTTTAGACTAACACAGCGAACGGCCAGGGACAATTTCCAAACAAATTCCCTAGCTGGCTGCCCAACACATAAGTCCCAAATGAAGCTTCCTTCTCAGACCAAAGCTACAGCCTGGGAGGGATTTACTTCACTGGAAAAGCAGCAAGACCCTCAGGGAGTTTTCGGAAATGCCAAAAGGATGTAGTTATGCAAGTCGCATTGATGTCACTGGATTTAATGTGACCTGCAGCCTTAGGGGCTTTGGAAAGCCTCCCACTTGTTCACGGTTCTGCATATCACGCACTTTATTCTCTCCTTTTGCTTTGTCTTTCTGGATCACAGATCTGCTACCCCCAACACTGGCACTGATGAAGATACCACGCTTCTGTGATTTGAATCCTGTACATTGCCTTTCCATCTGTTGTCAGCTGCTCCCCACATAGTTCAAACCTTTCAGGCACTGCCCTGCTCTGGGGTGCCGGCCCAACAAGGCTGTGAGTTTGCTGGTGGCTGACAAGGATCTCCTCTCCTCCACCTTTCAGCTTTGCTCTCGCTTGGTTGCCAGCCCCAACCCTTGCTCCTGCTGGGAAAGTGATTAGAACAGTTCTCAAGAGTGAGCAAAAAATGGCTTATATCTGAAAATGGCTCCATGATCAGAAATATCATGAGGAGCAGTGAGGCCACACTCCCCATAGTCTCTCTGCTTTCTAGATGCCTTTTAAGATGTCTTGTACTTGTCATTCTTCTGCTTTATATGTTACTCTATTCTCTTACTGTAAACCATCCTAAGCCTTTGTTGGGAAAGGTGGCACATAAATTGAACTGAATTGATTAATTAAAGGAAGTTTCAAATCATTGACAGTGGCATTGACTCTATGTAAATCCTGGCTTTATTCTCCCACTGACTCATTTGGTTTTGGAGGGGTTGCTGGGTGATTTGTCTGTATTAGTACAAACTGATTTCTATGTACTTCTGTTTATTCTTCCAGAGACTTCAAAAAACCCCCAAAATTTGCCTTGTAGTGTATTTTTGCTCTCTCAAGAAGCTGTTTCTGAAGACCAGGGGCTCTTTAGAGCTGATTATTTCTACTGGGGGTTTGCCATTGCTCTTCTCAAGGGATTCAGAAGGCTTTGTTGTCATCTGTTTCTCTAGGCACATGAAGTGAAGGAGTCTTAGCTGCAGCTTTTCCTGGAGTCTCGCCTGCTTTCTTAAAGAAAGTGTCCAAGAAATTTTGGAAAGATGTTCTCCAGGGAGATGGGCGACGCAGTGAACTTGTTCACTGGCCTGGCGTTGCATTGGATCAAGCGTCGTAAAGTCAAAACTGACATCAGAAAGTCGAAACGGTTTATTTATAATTTATAAATGTCATAAGTGCCGTTCATCATAACTCAAAATGTCTTAAGTCGAGGACTGCCTGTACTTGTAATCTTCTGAGCAGCTCAAGACTTTCTGGCTGTAACCACCAGAGGGAGCGATCTAGCCCATGCTGTCCACAGTAGACAGTTTGCGGCTGTCTGTACCACAGGTATTGGTCCCACAGATCAGTGCTTCCTATGGCGCTTGCACTGAGGAGGCTGCAGTCCAAAAGCCTTTCACTTTGTTGCATGTGTGATACTTATTTACATCACAAGTGAAGCTTCCTGTAGTTCAGGTTACGGATTACCATTGCATGCAGCGTGACCCTGCACCTCCATGAGTGATTTCAGCCCACATCCCAGGCCAAGAATCTCAGGCATCCTGCTAGATGCATGTTGATGTGAGATGCAGTGGAAACCTGGTGCAGAGAAGTGGCAGGGAGTGGCAGCAACTCCAGGCCTTCCTAGACTCCTCCCGTGCTGTACAGATCAGGGTGAGACAACGTGAACAATTCTGGAAAGGAAGGGAAGGAGGAGGCACGTGTGTACTCTTTCCCCCTTCACAGGCAACTACCTTCTTCCCACCCCTTCCTGGTGGTGGGATCTGTACACACATTGTGTGGTGCAGCAGGGACCAGGGGCTGGGATAAGGAGAAACAGAAGAAGGACTGGGGAAATATATTCCCTCTGTTAGCCAGCAGAAGGGGTTGGGGAATGACTGGTTTGTGTGTTGAATCATGAAATGCACAGATCCGTGTTCAGTTCAAAAACCAGGAAATATAACACAGATGCTGTTTTTAAAAAGTGTAATTTTTAAGCCAATGTCATGATTCTGGGTGTAAGGCTAGCTTGTTAATTCTGAGCTCGTAGATTTGGTAACGATGTTGCCCTGAACCACTGGCCTACCTAAAGGTCCAACATCTCATGCTCTGCTGAGGTTAAAGATGGGTGCTACCTACCAACGAGAGCAGAGTTACAGGCCAACCATGGCAGGCTCCCCATCTACCGGGGTGGGCAATTATTTTGGGCAGAGGGCTTACTTGGTTTCAGCAAGCCATCGAGGGCTGCATAACATGCAGCCCAGGGCAGATTAATATTAATTTTCTAAATTTGTTAGGGGCCCTGCAGGCTGGATAGAATGGCCTGGTGGGCCGCATCTGGCCCTGGGCCGCATTTTGCCCACCCCTGCTATACATAGATCTTCAAGCCAAAAAACCCTGGAAAAACTGCAAATGTTAGCTATTTTAGGTAATTTTTTGAGATTTCTCAAACGTATAATTTCCAGTATTGCCAATTCCTGTAGTTAAATTGCAAGTCTGGCATCATTCGCAATTTTTCTCAAAGACCCTGCTCCAGTAGTTTTATTATTGCATGAGAATCTCAGCTCTCATTAAAAAAAAAGTTTCCGTGCAACCAAGAGGGTTGGAAAGTCTCACACATAAACCAGTCATGATTTTCTGGGGCCTAAAAAGAATCAGAGAAAATTAGGCTTGGAAGCGACCTCAGGAGGTCATCTAGTCCAACCGCCTGCTCAAAGCAAGACCAGCCCCAGCTAGATCATCCCAGACAAGGCTTTGTTTTGCTGGGTCTTCAAAACCAGGACTGTGCGAAATTTCGCCGAGTGTTTCGTTTTGAAGCTGTTTTGACTCATTTCAAGCTTGAAACAGCAAAACTGAAATGAAACAAAAAGCTTTGAAACGGCTTTGAAACAAAATGAGGGCACTGAAAACATTTCAAAATGTTTCAAGTTTCAAAGCAGCCCGGTGGTAGGAGGCAGGGGACAGCCAGGGCTGCGCTCCGACCAGCTCGACCAGCCCGTTGGAGCTCAACCTGCCCTCCCTGTGCTGCCAGACCCCTCCCGGGGACACAGGCCCCCTTATCTGCGTGCCAGACGACAGGAGGCCGCTGCTGCCAGCAAGTGTCACGAGGTTTGCTTTGAAGAGTTTGAGGTGCAGCTTCCCAGAAACCTCTGCACCTATCTCCTTGAAACTTGGCAGGCTTCATGCCCTCAGAAGAGGCTATCAACCCTGCAATTTGCATCTGAATCAGGCAAGAAATGACAAAGTTTTACGCATTTTCATGATTCCCCCATTATAGCCTATGGGCAAAATGGTGAAACACATCGAAACAGTGAAACAAAATGGAACAGAGCTTTGAAATGAAATGAAACAAAATGACGAAATGAAATACTGTCCCTTCGAAATGGCAAAATGGATGTCAAAACGATGGTGTTTTGCACAGCCCTATTAAAAACCTCCGAGGATGGAGACTCCACCACCTCTCTGGGTAACCTGTACCAGTGCTTTACTACCCTCCTAGTGAGAAAGTTTTTCCTAATATCTAACCTAAACTTCCCTTGCTGCAACTTGAGACCATTGCTCCTTGTTCTGTCACCTGTCTCCACTGAGGACAGTGCAGCTCCATCCACCTTGTAACCACCCATCAGGTAGCTGAAGGCTGCTATTAAATCCCCTCTGAGTCTTCTCTTCTGTAGACTAGATAAGCCCCGTTCCCCCAGTCTCTCCTCATCAGTCATGTCCCCCAGCCCCTGAACCATTTTTGCTGCCCTTACTGGACTCTCCAATTTGTCCAAATCCCTTCTGTAATGGGGGCCCAAAACTGAACACAGTACTCCGGATGTGGCCTCCCCAGTGCTGAACAGAGGGGAATAATCACTTCCCTTGATCTACTGGCAAATCATGATCTTGACATTGGCTATATGGATTAGTTTCCTATGCCTGAACAGTCGGCATCCAGCTATTAAGGGGACATGTGCAATATAGAGATTAGTCAAGTATGTGATGTAGGGAAAAGCTTCACTGGGCTATGCTCTGGCATCCACGTATTATGTGTGGTTCCAAATGGAAACAAATAAATCTTTTATTCTCGGGTATCCTTTATTTGTCTATCTCTACATCTCTCCTCTCTGGGCCCTTGCTGCTCGTAGTTTCACTTTGTCTTTCCCTCTCCAAGACAACCTCATGAGTCCCCACTTTTGAGTTAAAACATCTACACTTCTTAAGTAACAGCTGAGAGGCTTCCAAGCTTGTCTACATTATGAGCCTTTCCCAGCAGACAGCCATTGCCATACAGAAACAGCCAGACTACATCCCCGTATGTGCAACTTCAGAAAGATCTGCATGGCTACACTACAACAGGGTGCCGGCAGGGTAAGTAATGCCCTTGGAAAGCACAAGCTGTTAAAAGGTTGCCAGCAGAAAGCATAGGCGTATCTGCACATACTTCCTGGTAATTTCCTAGTGACTCCAAAGAGTTGCCAATATACATGAAAGCAGGTGCTGGAGTCTCATGAGGCAAACACGGACTGTAGGACCATTCTGCCAATTGCAGTATCAGCCCTTGAGGTTTCTGTGATAGTATTCATGCTTTGTGCAGGTATGGATGGAGCTCCAGGTGCCTGCCCTGCAGGCATCACCTCTGGGAACATCCTGCAGGGATGCTACAGAACTAGCCCAGCTCTGGTGGAATCCACCTATATCCTGAATGGCAGGTCCACTTGAGCGGTCTCCAAGTCTTATGCAGTTCAAGATCCAATTAGGCAACTGATGGCCAATGTCTTGGCTATCAAGACAAAGAGGTCTGGAGATGTTATAAATGGCTTAAAAGTAAAGGCTAAGGCTCTCTTCATTTCTAGTGAATGGAAAGTCTCTGCCCCTGAGGAATGAGGCTTTGAAAAGAACACTGGAAAACACATCTAAAATCCCAAAGGAAAGTCATTAACAACTTTGTGCAGGGAGTTTGGGTGAACCCCCAGGGACACTATCAGAAGAAAAAAAGTGGTATTAGGAGGGTCTGATTGAGGGTTTGGATCTCATCCTCCTTGCCAATGTAATTGCAATTAGGAAGCCTACTTTCAAGGAAAGATGCAGAAGGGATCATGTTACCATAGTCTCAAGTGGTGCTCTCTGCAACGTGAGGACCAGCGTAAGGTCGTGCTCTGGGACAGAGTCCCTACTTGAAGAAAAACTCTGGACATGTCTTGAAGGGAGAAAAAAAATTGCCAACTACTGACTGAAGGCCAGATGGACCTTAATTAAACTGCGGAGATCCCTGTGCTTTCAGACCAAGAGATACTCTACTATCTTTGGTACAGTAGATTTGGCTGGGTTGATGTTCCTCATCTTACACTAGGACAAAAACCTAGGTCATCTCACTAAGTAAGTAAATCTGGGTAGAGTCCTTTCTGTTGTGGATGAAAAGCTCTCTGACCTGGGTTGAACACCCTCGCTGTACTCAAGAAAGCCATCCAGCACTTGGGCTGCGAGGTGAAAGATCCCTGTCTGCTCTGTGTTAGCAAGTCTTGGACCAAAGGCAGCCTCATAGGATCCCTCACCAACAACAATATCAAACCCAGCTCATCCATGAAGGGTTACTGGTATCACCTGGGCCCTGCACATGAGCCTTATGAAGGGTCATGGGAGCAGAGGTGTGGGAATAAATACTTACAGGAGGTTCTTCAGCTATTCTTCATAAATGAATCCCAGAGAGAGCGTGGGCTGAAACCTCCATCCCAGAGCAAACCAACAGGCACTTCTTGTTGGTCTTGATTACTAAAACGTCTTTGGACAGAGGGCCCCATTTTGCAAATTTATCCCTGAGTACCAAGTTCTTGAACTCCTGCTCATGATGTAGGGAGGTGATTCTGCTTGGGCAATCTGCTACAGTGTTTTGAAGACCTGACAGGCACATGGCAGACAGGTGAACTCGATGACTTACCCACCAACAATAAAATAGTTTCTCTGTGTAGGTGGGGCACCACCCTGGCTGTTGATGTAAAAACAACGTAGTGTATTGTCTATTATAATCGGACAAGAGCTCTTGATGCAATGGAGGAAAGCTTTACAGGCTCTCTGCACTGCCCTCAGTTTTAGCATGTTAATATTCAGTCTCATTTTGTCCAGAGACCAGAGGTACCGAATTTGAAGGCTCCCTGAGTGAGCCTTTCGCTGGAGAGGAAGAGACTGAGCAGCTGGGCCTGAAGTCTTCTGAGATGAAGCCTGGCATGTGGCATCATGAATGAGCCATAGGCCTGACCAGAGATAGGCAAACACTTGCTTTCGTCTGTTGTAGTCCGGTGTTGCTTGATCAGCAAGATAAACTCAATTAGGCCATGACAGCAGTGCTGTGAAAGGTAAGCTCTGGCTGACACCGAGTTCAAGTAGGCTACAATGAACCTGATGGTCTGAGCAAGAGCCAGGTTTAACTCTTGATAGTCAATGAGGAGTTCCAGAGACTGGAAAAGGCTCATCATAGTGTGGATTTTTTTTAAATCTAATTGGCCAAAATGCCTTTAGTAACCAGGTAGGTATAAACAGGAATCTGCCACTTGTAAGACACCTTAGTGAAGACTTGGAGTTGTGGGCAAACTAAACAGCAGATCCCTGTGCTGGTAGAGGTCTTGGTCTGCTATAAATCAGAGATTCCTTCCCCTGCACTGCCAGAAGTCAAGATAAGTAAATCAGTCTTCCTGACACAATGCGGGAATAATGGCCACTAGGGAAACCAGCTGGAGTGTGAAGTTGTGTTGAGCTTTCTTAGTTCAAAGACTGGTCTCCAATCTCCCTTTCTCTTTAGAACTGGGAAATAACTAGAACCCTTTCCCCCTCAAATAAAGGGGGATTAGTCCCATGGCCCCTACCATCAGCAGGGATTGGACCTCTTCCCACAGCAGACTCTGAAGAGAAGTCCTTCAAAGGGGATGGGGAAGGGAGGGTGTGAGAAAATAGCAATTAAAACTGAACGGAGGAACTACTGGGGACCACATCCAGGCCCCAAGGTGATACAGGCCCATGCCAGGTACAAACGGGCCAATGTTGGTTTTGGAAGAGCAGGAAGGTGGCACAAAGTTTCCACCTTGTGAACCCACCATCGAATTCCCTGTTTCAGGGCAGAAAATCTGTAAGAGGAGGAGTGAGAGGCAGTGGAGTGCCTTTGTGGCACTTCTGCCACTTTCTAGGGGTTCCCTTGGTGGGAGACCAAGGGACAGTGACACAGACTGTTGCTGGGACAGTAGCAAAGGTATGGGACTGAATGCTTCCTAAGACTCCAGCTAGTAGGAGAAATGGCTCTGCCTCTAGCCAGGCAGCAAGGATTAATGGAAAAGTAGGTCATGTACACTTTTTACCCCCTTACCACGAGGGCATAAGGAGGTGAAGCTAAGGTGAACTCTTCAAACTGCTAAGGCAAAAAAGTGTCTGATCCAAGCACAAGGTGAGACATACCCACAAGTGAGAATATGGATGCTGGCAATTATCAGAAGAAAAACCCTTCCTTCTCACAACCATCCAGCAGGGTTTGAGCTCTTCCATGCTACTTTGGGCATCTGCACGTGATTGAAAGTGTGGGCGGAAATTAATATGAGCTTTCCCTGCTGTTTGTTCAGTTTAGATCCTATGTAATAAGCAGCTACAGTGAGTAGAGCAGCAATTAAAATACAGTAATTATTTAGTACGGTAGGCAGGGACACTCCCTAGAAAATGAATAATGTTTTTAACTATGTCAGATTTCTCAAGCTTTCTTAGTGAGCAGCACATTTGAACAGAGAAAATGCTGCAGGGTTTTCCCTCACATGAGTGCTGGTTTGGGAGAGCTCTCCTCCCACAACAGCCAAATGCCATCTTTCAAAGCACCAAAGAGAGATAGCTAGGAAAGTAGTCGGTGTGCTTTTAAAGCCAAATCCTAACACACATCTAAAAAGCATGTAAACAGCATTTAGAGGTCTAAATTACTACAGGACAAATCCTATTTCTCCTTGACATGTCTAAGTGTTTCTTACATAGCTGCACAACTGCAATTATCCGGCACGTACACACAGTGTTGGATTCTGTTTCCACCTGTGATGCAACAGGATTGGCCTACCTGCTTATCTGCTGGAAGCAATGTGGTAGCAAAAGGCACTCCCACTTCTTAACTCCATAACCGAGTAGCTATGCCATTTCCCTTGTAAACAGGCAACTCAGGTGCTTGACTTAGAGGAGAATTTGAACTGGTACCTTTGTACTTCCTAGCAAAGTGCTCTAGCCACCAAGCTAAAGCTGAGCCTGCTCTCCAGCCTTCCCCCTGAAGCTGTCCCACTGTCCCTTGCATTTACTATTAATTGGCTAAATCGATAAAAAGCAGTGGGTCTGTTCCTACCCCATTTCGGGAAGGGGCTGGGGCTGGAGGCTTGTTCCTTTCAAGGGCAGCACCAAGCAACTCTCACTGAACACCCTCTTATCTCCTCCTAGCCCCTGTACCTCCCCTCTTGGTTGCCCAGTGGGCCAAGTTCAAGAGAAAGGCTGGAGAGTGCACTGGGCAATGCTTAGCCAGTGGCTCTAGTTAGAGCACTGTGGGCTGGTAAGTAGAAGATGAAGCAAAACCCCTCTGGATGAGAGAGCCTAAACCCTGGGTCTCTAGGTTCCCAGACAAGTGGCCAAGCCACTAAGCTAAAAGGTAGGAGGGCTGCCTTCTCTAAACATCCACTGGTTGTGGGTTTTTCTGCAATGAAACTTTCAGGACTTCCCCTGATGAAGAATGCCTCATAATATAAAGCGTGTCTACCTTGATCCCAACCATGCAGGAGGTCCAATAAAAAGATATCACCCAAAAAATTCCTTGCCCTTCACATAAATCCTGGACTATCACAGCTGCGTCACTCCAACACTACCTGGACTTGCACCGAAATTCTACTGGTTCCTCGGTGATTTTATTCCACCCTGAAACCTGTGCAGCCAAACTGCAGCCTACTGAGCATGCTCGGTGGGGAAGTGCAGCGTGTAGCTCTGTGGAATCAAAATTGCATATATCCACCAACATTTTTAGCTGCACGTCTGTGTCAATGCCATTTAGGCACATCGAGGTAGAATACATGCAAGCTTTCCAAGCCTCCGTGGAATTGGTCAATTGTGGGTGTCAAATTTTAGATACTCATCTAAAAATCAATGAGAGCCACGGATAGAGCATATCTGAACATCAAAACCATAAAACAGTTCACATCAAGCACCCTAGAGTGAGTTAGTGGACACTTTGGAAACGTGTTAAGCAGGTGACAGAAAACGGAAGATGGTCGCAGGCAGGGAAGACAGGAAACAAGCCCTTACCGGTAATGCAGTAGGACTCCACGCTGTCATGGGATCAGTGATGTAGCTCCTGTGCGTGAGCAGCTCGGATGCACTTAAGCTACTTTTGGTCCTTCTAGAGCCTAACTCTGGAGTGCTGCAAGAATTACTAGTGGCGCTGGCCCTTCTCGAGTTCTGCTCAAATGAGCTTATCCTTTCGTTGGTCCCTTCCGTTTGAGAGAGGTCTGACGATGACTTGATCGTATTTGTAATAGTGGAAGTTATTCTCTTTTCCACTTTGGCTGGAGAGTCCTCGAAAGAATGGATGCCCTGCCTCGTCCTCCAGGCACTTCTCACAGTGACGTGCTTTGACTCTGGTGAAAGAGTTTCTAATGACCGGTGACTCTTCCAGCTGACTGTCTCCGCTGGTAGCTCGCTGTTGTTCTTCTCAATGGATTCAGAAGATCTTATCATAATGCTGCTTCTCGAAACGAGTGTTTCAGCTTTGTTTCTCAGAGCCGAGTCCCCTGTTCTGTCCGCCTCACATAATTTCAAAGCAATGTCGCTCTTGCTGAGTGAGATCTCGAAAGGTGCGCT
>NW_017729015.1:9942045-9947094 GCF_001723915.1 Gavialis gangeticus | reverse complement strand
AATGGATTCAGAAGATCTTATCATAATGCTGCTTCTCGAAACGAGTGTTTCAGCTTTGTTTCTCAGAGCCGAGTCCCCTGTTCTGTCCGCCTCACATAATTTCAAAGCAATGTCGCTCTTGCTGAGTGAGATCTCGAAAGGTGTGCTGATGTTATTTGTCACCGATGGCAGCTCGCTTGGAGCAACCCTAATATTGCTAGTAGAAGTATGTCTTTCCTTTGTTGCCTCATTTGTGGTGGCTTTTGGAGCGGCCAGCTCAGAGGGGAAGATGGTAATGCTACTTGTCATTTTATTTGTCATGGTTTTAAAGACAGGTTTCTGTTTTTCAGAGATTGTTTCAGCCCCAGCCCCTCCCATTACTTCTTTCATGTCCTTTTCAACGATTACAGGCTTAATAACAGCTTTGGATCTCAGCGCTTCTCTAGGGCTGAATGACCTTCTGGATTTCAATCCGAGGCTGGTGGCATCTGAAGGTATTTTGATGGGTTTAGTGGATTCTTCTTCATTTCCAGTACTGTTATCATTTTCAAAGATAGACGGTCTAAATACTCGTCTGGAGCTTGGAAATTCTCGGGAATTAGGTCTTTTTCTTGGCTCTAGTTCTGACTGGCTGCTAGCTTTCATACTTTTGCCTATCTCCTCATTTGGATAAAGTTTCTCATCGCTTGTTGGTTTAACGGCTTTGGATCTCAAGGAGTCTGATTTCAGACCGATATTTGTGAGATCACTTATTGAGGCTGCGCTCTGGTCCGTTTCTTCTTTGTCCAGAGCTGTGAGATTCTGTATAATGTCTTCCTGGCTTTTGGAGTTGTGTGAGTGCCTCATGAGAACTGAAGGCTTTGCATTTTCAAGTAAAGCGTCTGCAAATTCTTTTTCCTGGGAACTGATTGTCCTTTTCGATTTCCCTTCCAAGGGCGGCCTGTGGGACAAAGCAGCGGGCACTCCTACTTCTGCTTTCAAGCTACTGGGTTCATCTGGTGGCAGCTGGGGAGAAAGGTGGCATCTACGTGAAAAGCCTGTTCCATTGGGTGGTGCATGGTTACTTTTGGTAAAGACCGTCTCTACACAGTGATCAGATGTCTCCAACTGAGTTATTTTAATTTTTTCTGCCAAGAACACAGATGCTTCTCCTTTGTTGGGTTTTTCATTGAGCACAACAGAAGTACTGTGGCAAATATCACTACCTGTTTGAGAGAGTTTTTCAACCTTAGTCTTCAGCCCACTTTCATTCCCAGGTTTAGAAGACATCCTCCAAGCTTTCTGCTCATGCGCAGCAGGGGGGTATCGACTCAGGACAGAGGGCTGCTCTCTTGATTTCTTCCCTTCGCTCTGTGGAACATCTTTCTGTGTGGAGAAGTATGTAGCAATTGTTGATCTGTCTTGTTGATCCACTCTTTTTGTTTCGGCGACCGCAGTGTCCAATAGAGCAGATTTACTAGATGCCTTTGTTGCTCTCATGCTGGTTAAACTGGGACTGGAAACTTGCTTGCTGCTTTGCAGATAATTGTTATTATTGAAAGAGAAGTCCCTGTTCCGTGTCCTCTCACGTCTATGCTGCGGCGAAAGCTCCCGTGACTTGTGTTTTGCAACTGATAGCTCAGCTGGGATACCTCTGCATTTAGATTTGTCGTGTCGGACTCTGCCAGGGAAGCTCGTATCTTCATTTTCCACCTCACCATTCTCCAGGTCTTTCTGTTTTTTGATTTGCATTTTAATTTCTTCTAATTGGTCAATTAAGAGCTTGTTTTTATTCTGTTCACTCAGATAACTGTCTTGAAGGTCATTATTTTTGGCTTTCATTTTTTTAAGTTCCTCTTCTAAAGATTCAAAATGTTTAATTTGAGTTTTTAATTTCTCAATTTCTTGGTTCAGGTCCTTCACTTTATTGTCTTCTTGATTTTTATTCTTTTGATTTTCTGATTTATTTCGGGTTTCATTTTCAACATGCTTTCGGTAATCTAAGCTTCCCTTTCTTCTGGCTTCTTTGGAAGCCAATGAAGAAGTCAAGTCATCTTCAATTCTCAGGTCATTTCTATCCAGAAGACTGTTTGATGACCTTTCTAGCAAATTTGATGCATTTCTAGTTTGATCAGCTCTGTTTAGCTTGTTATTTTGTTCAAGCTTTTGCGTTAGTTCTTGAATTATTTTCTCATTCTGCTTTTCTCTTTCATTAAAGTGTTTTCTTTCATTAACAAAGCTCAGAGCTAAAGATTTCAGTTTTTCTAACTCACTTACTAAACTCTGTTCAGTTTTATCTAACCTGTCTTCAGAGGTTTCAAGTTCTTTTACTTTCACCCTAAACATTTCCAGTTCTGTAGAGATTTTTTTGGTCAGGTTCTTTTCTTCATTGAGACTCAAGCACAGCTGAGTACAGTCATTCTTACTCCTGCCAAAAGCTTCCTCTAGTTTTTCCAGCTCTGCCATTCGCTTCTGAAGTCGTTCAATTTCTGATTTAAGCTCACGGGTGAGACTTTCCTCCTCTTCTAGTTTCGCTTTCATCAGCCGACAGAGCTCTTCAGCTTTCTTGATTTCTTCATCCTTGCCTTCAATTTTCAGCACTCTTTTTCTCAGTGCTTCAACATCAGCCAGCATGCTAGAATTGCTGCCTTCTACCTGGATAACTTTGTCCTGGAGATCCAGAATCTCATCCTCAGCTTTCTGGAGATTTTTCGTTGCTTCCTCTAGTTCATCAAGACGACGGCCAAGACTCTGCAACTTGAAGCGTAGATGGCGATTAGAAGTTTCCTTGTAGCCTGTAAATTCAGCCATCTTTACTCTTTGATCTTATTGGATTCCGTTTCTTCCAGTCAGGATCAAGGGAGCGATTTTAGAACTTTACTTTTCTACAGCTCCTTTGATGGAGGCGATCTGAGCCTGAAAAAAGAAATCATAAAGTGAGTACAAGGGCTGCCAAGATTTTGGGGGCTGTTTTTTGCATAATCCTTCCTTGAATTAAACATATTGCCAATCGTTGTTAAGGACGTTAGAAAAGATCAACAATAAATTTAATCTAATTGATTTAGTTTGTATACTGTCCCCAGTGCTAGCCCACCACCGACGGGAGAAAAATAGGAAGACCCTCCTAGGCTGAGTGAGACAGGGAATGCATTTGTATCCACTGAATGACCCTCCAAGACTGTTTGAAGGAATGTATGGACGTATCTGCATGTGCATGGACACATGTAGGCAGGCCCATCCATGTGCAAGTCCCTGTGTATGGGTGGTCAATGCAACGTATATGCAAGATGCAGATTCCTACACAAAACTACCCATTAGAAGACATTCTGCTTCAAGGGAATATACAAATCTTAGCAAGACTCTTGCAAGCTATAGAGCAGTGGCTCCCAACCTTTTTTAGACTCAAGGCACCCCTCAAAAGATGGTAACTCTTAGCTTTCATTCATTTCTTGACTGTAGAAAAATAACAATAACAATAAAAATATGCAATTCTTCTGTGGGCACAACAGGTCTGAGCATTTCTGACACCATGGATTCCTATTTGAAATTGCAGGACTTATCTTGTGAATCGCATGTAGGTGTTTGCACATTTAGCAGTACTAATATTATGTAGTACCCTTAAAAGCACCCTGGCTGAGAATTACTGGTATAGAGCCAGCGATCATAAACTAGACGCAGAAGTAAGATCCTGAGAGGCAATTCAGGTATCTAAAGCAGAACTTAAGTGACTGTAGGGGCAGAATTCAACTATCATTTGAGCACTTAACATTTTTTCCAAACGTGCAAGAGGCCTTTTTGGCCCTTACACACAATTTGTGATGCTGTTACCCTTTATTACCTGTGCAGGATAGACCTGTAAGTGTACATGTGTATTCAGAGCATACACAGCAGGCCAGGCATGGGCCAAGCAGCTACCCATGCCCCCATGTACAACATGCACAGGTCCCTAATCCTGGCCAGACAGAACTCCATGATAAAAGGATAATTAGGAAAATTCCTGTGGCTCCCAGGCCGCAGGAATGCACCACAGCCTTGAAGGGCGTCCCAGCTGGGAGCTCATGGCTGGGAGAGCCAGCCCACTGATGGGGACTCCTAGGCCCAGGGGCACACCAGTCACATGTTCAATTGAGGGCACCATGGGAACCAGCCACAAAATTATACATATTTTGTGTAATAACTTTGTGACTTATTCCCTGTGTTTTTGTGCCATTAACTGCATGAACATGTGGCTGGTTACTACTTAAGACATGATTAACTAGTTAATCACGTCTTAAGTGTAAAGTTGCCAGGGGCGCTAGAGACCAGACTACTCCACTTATTAGAAATCTCAGTGGATTTAAGCATCTAAATGCAATTTTAATCCACCCTGTTCAAATCCCTGAAAATCCATTAATGTGGCTACTTTTGCTACAAACCATAATCTGTCTCTTAAGACTGAGTCATAAAGAAGCAGCAATGGGGAGGAGGAACCATCCACCTACTGTATTTACTGCTGAGCAGGGTGGAATGGTATCATACTTAAGCACCTAAGTCCACCTGGATGCCTAATAGGTGAACAGAATCTGGGCCCTAGGGGCAGATGTGCGTGGACATTTGGTTCCCCGGGGACAAGTAGCAGCGGTGGACATTGTGACGCTGCTACTTGACCCTAGGGAACGCCCATGCCACACACTTTGGCATGCGGCAAGTTGCTCTGGGTGGGGTAGGGGAGGCTGGGGTCAGCACTGTGCTGGCCCCAGCAAACTTACCTGGGGTCCCTAGGGCCTCCCAGGGCTGCCACTGCAGCATTTCTGCTGCACAGGGCCTGGCCGTGAGCCGCAGCATGGCTCCAGGTGGCCCAGCTCCACTTTTCAGCAGCGTGCGCTGGCTGAGCATGGGTTGCAACCATGTTTTTCCCCCCATGGTTTGTTTTGACCCCTGGATATCCAGGGGTCAAAAAAAATGGAGGGGAAAAAACCTGGCACAGTGCATCCTTGGGCAGCGTGCTCTTGCAGCATGGAGAACAGCAGACTGCGTGGTATGTTGTGTTGCAAATGTGTTTGCAGCACCAAACTGTTTGAGAAAATTATTCTGGCACGCATCCAGGAGGGC
>NW_017729015.1:9939880-9942034 GCF_001723915.1 Gavialis gangeticus | reverse complement strand
TGCTCAGGTCCCTTCCGAACCTAGAAACTATGAAACTATACCACACAACCACGCTTGTCCGGACACACCCTAGGGCTGGATCCAAATGTGCAGGCACGTGCAGTTTGTGGTGCCACAAACCCCTTTGCAGTGCCATAAAGTGCACGCCTGGCATATTAAAACGTGCCCCATGCTACATATTTGCAGCACAGGGGCAAAATTTGCTACCAGAAAATCCTGGTAGCAAAAAAAACTGATGCAGAAAAAAGTGGTGAGGTGCACAGTCCTCTCACGTGCGCTGGTAGACAAAGGCTGGGTCCTCCCAAGAGATGCTCTGGCTGCTGGCCAGAGCATCTCCACTGCTTTAGCTGTCCCCTGGCTTCTCTAGCATGGGGGGAGCTGGGAGGAAAGGGGAACCTGCAGTTTCTCTGAAGAGGGGCATTATGCCCCACATCAAACTGCACATGCAGGAGCATGCACCACGGCAAAAAATCCCACTACAATTTTTGTTGCAGCAAGCACATCTCTTCACAAGGTGATGTTCCCTAGGTGTCTAAACTTAGGTGTCTGTATGGCTGGAGAAGCCAAGTGACTCACTCTTGCCTAAGTCTGTTGTGATCTAGATAACGTGGCACCTAGACACTGACCTGTGAGGTCAACTCTGAGCATGGCGAAGGCACTCTAGCAGCACTGTTTTGTACAAAGGCATAGCCATGGCTGCTTTTATACAGGAGCAGTGGAAGTGCTTGCTCTTTGTGTGATCAACAGCCCAGTGGTAAGACCTCTCAGGGAAAATGGAAGTTGGGTTCCAAGCTCTCTTCAGCTACAGGGGATTCAAACCCACATCTCCACTGCACAGCAGCATGTCCTGACCACAGGCGATAGGGCAGTCTGAAGGGGCACCCTCCTGTAGAAGATGCTGAACCACAGGGCAGCCTCCGTAGCCTAGTAGTTCTGGCACTCTTCTGAGACTGCCTAATTGCACAAAGAGTTGTGGAAGCTGGGACCAAAACACAGATCTTTCCTTTTCACCTGGTGCCCTAATCACCAGGCTTCTTGCCTGTTTTCTGGCCCCATGACTTTTGCATTTGCGATTGTCTAATAGCCTGGCTGTTTCAAAGGTCAGCAGATGACACATCCCCCACTCCAAATTGTCCTACAGTTCAGTGGTTTGGACATCCTTCGAAGAAGTAGGAGATGCAGCTTGGATTGTCTCAGGCTAAGCACAGCCTAGAATTTAGGTCTCCCAAATCCTGGGTGAATGCTTTAACCACTAGCCTATTATAAAGCACAGGTACTACTACTGCCTATTAGATATCTATCTGCAGAGGAGCACTTAGCATCCTGGATCCCAAGTAAATGAGGCATAAAAATATATGGCCCTAAGTCAGGGACTTGAGCTCCATAGAGGATGATAACGTGATGCATCCCAGTTCCTATTGGTTATCCATGTGTTGCTCCCTGCTCAGTTTGGGGTTCATGAAATCATCCTATGGAGACAGAATTAATTGTAGAGGCAGCCTTGGGCCCAGTCCAGTTTCTCTGAATCACCCTCCTTTTTAGGGTGCTTAATTTTTAGCTATTCTGACCCCTGAGTGCCTCTTCTAGATCTCACCCAAAGCACATGAAGAGAAGAACAGTGCAACCAATGTGATACAGGAGAAACTACAATGGGACTTCTTAAACCAGCATTCAAAATTCAGGGCAGACATTTCTTCAATTTATCAGGAATCCTACAATTCATTATGAAAATGCAATGCTTGAGTAGCATGCCTGGCCCTTGGAGAAAGACAAGGTGCTAGAGATGGTAATGCTTTGCAAAGCATCCTTTTGTGGATGAGGGGCTGACAAAGAGGGGTTACCCTCAAACGCAGGATGCAGCCCTACGTAGATAGGTCTATGAATGCCTGTGTAGGTAGGCATCTGTCTGCTGTTTTGAGGGGTAAATCCTAAATGGAATGAAAGCCCTATTCTGGGCAATGCATTGCAAAGCATTGTGTATGTCTCTAGCCAGCAAATATCCTTTGACAACACCTATATAGTTTGCAGTGATAAACTCTGCCCCCTAAGCCAGAAGCATAACAGGGCAGTTCTGTGCCCAGGGCAGCAGCAGTGCACAGAGCAGCAGTGCCTCCTGGCTGGCATTTCTCCACTCCCCCTGCTTAGTTACACTAC
>NW_017729015.1:9936474-9939869 GCF_001723915.1 Gavialis gangeticus | reverse complement strand
GGCTGGCATTTCTCCACTCCCCCTGCTTAGTTACACTACTGTTCTGAGCACTCAATGCCTTTGCATACAGTGTACGGCAAATCAGGAGGTCCTGAATCCCACCTAAACCTGTCGAATAGTATCTGTGTGAATTGAAATCCCTACCAAATCCACTGTGTAAATGGGAAGGAAGATAGACCCAAGGTGAAAAAGAGGACAGTTTCTTATAGCCCATATGAATGGATTGACGTGCCACAGCTGTACCTTGGGAAGACCTTCCTGGTTAGGATTTTCTAAATTTTCAACGGCCAGGGAATAGGAAAACTAAACATCCCAAGATGTGCCCTCATTCACACTGTAACCGAATGATCTGCAAAACTGCTGGCTGGCATGAGGGGCGTCTTGCCATCTACTGGGAACAGGAAACAAATGCAGAACAAGTCAGCCTGGAGCCACGGCATCCGTGATCCCCCTTCCTTCCTCTTCATATCAGTAGAAAGACTCAAAATCTTCCCCCTGGGGTACTAGAGGAGGATGTTTGAAAGCAGGGAGCAAACTCCCACCCTTCAAATGGAGCCTACATAATATGGGCAGTCTCTCTAAAACAGGGGTGTCAAACATACAGTCCACAAGCTGGATCCAGACAGAGCCCCGCCATCCTTCCCCCAGTGCTGCTCCTGGGACTGATCACAGGGCATGACACAGGGTCAATCCGTGGTCCAGATCAGGCCCACAGACTCCCTCCGGGTCTCCTTTCCTCCTACCCCTCCCCTAGCACACCTAGTCCAGTGACTGCTCTAGTTGGTCTGGGACCCACACTGCATGCATCGCAGGTGCTGGACTGGCTGGAGTAGGTGCTGCATGCAGTGCCACCCTGGAGCTGCCAGGCCAGGTGCCATGTGCAACAAGGCTGCTGCTGTGGCCAGACGGTGCTATATGCAGTGCCCGTTCCGGCCTCGTTGGGATCCATGCCTCACGCAGCATGGGTCCCACACCAGTTGGAGCAGCTGCCATATCAGGTATGCTTGGGAATGGGGGGCCTGGTCCCATGCCACTCATTCAGCCCACAGGGCTGGATGAATTTAACACCCATGCTCTAAAGGTGACTTTTGTCAGACCTGGAAAGCCTGGATGCAGCCTCCTGGGAGTCTAATGCCAGCTTATTCTCTAACTTGAGTTGTTTTTTTTTACCTTCCTAGTAAAAAGAGAGATGCCAGCTCCTCTGCTGCAAAACTCACGCAGGCTGAAAGCCCAGGAGAGGGGCACTCAAACGCTTGCTCTCATCTCTGGTACTTTCAGTAAAAACCACTCTTTAAATGGACAGTCAAGCTCTAGAGACCCCTGCTCCCCTCCAAAGTGTGTGCAATTCTGTGACCCTGCAAGCTGGTGGGGCATGAAAGAAAAGGGTTGCCTGGTCTGAGAGACCAGAAGTTGCTTGTGTGCGCAGTGCGCAACGCGGATATTGTAACGCAACATCCAGGTGGCCAGTGGGCCTTTGTACGTGTGCACAGATGCGTTTTTTGTAACGGGTTGAGGTTTTCTTTGTGGAGTGATACTCAGAGTGTAAAAATATAAAACCTCATATATTTATATTTTTTTTTCCCAAAAAAAAAAAAGAATTCTGTGGAATTCTTTTAAGTGCCAGTGCTTCCTTTTTTAGTTTTGAAAGCAACTGCAGGCCCAGCCAGGCAGCTCAGACGCAGATGCCAAGCAGTGAATATGGGAAATGTGTAAGTGCTTCCTCTGTTGGCAGGAGAGCAGCAAGAAGAATGCTTCATACCAGCCCTTTCCACTGCAACGAGTGAGACGGGGGTGCCGTTCAAAGGACCTGGAAGCCCCCTGCTCCGGTTGCATCAGCCCCTCCGTGCTGTGGGCCTCATGGCAGTCTCCAGCTAAACAAACGGCAGAAGTGTAGAGGGGCTAACACAAAAAGCGTGGGCGGGGGGGGGCACGTCAGCTCCTTCCACCCAGCCTGGCTGTGCTGCAGCGGAGGGGCCTGGCCTGCAGAATTCCTGCCGGAGCTCCCTGCAGAGGAAGCACTTACGAGTTTCCTATTTCAGGGAGCCAAGAAGGGAAGAGCAGGATGTGGGGAGGAGACAGTGTTGCTAGAGGAGACTGCAGTGCCCTGACACGAAGACTTTGATTGGAGTTGACTCATTTCCTGTAGGGCAGAGGGGAGCTCAGTGCAAACACAGCCACCTGCGGAGCGCTCCCAGGCTTGCAAGAGCCTCCTTGGGAAGGGGCCTTTCCCAGGGTGGGGCTTCCACAGTAGGTTTCTGCTGCTGCACACACATGCACCGAGAGACTGAAAGGAACAGTAGGAAACAAGATAATGGACCAGACTTGAGGTCACCTTATGACACACAGGAGTCTCTGCCCAAGCCGGACACCTTCAGTTCAGGCCCAGTCCTGTGTCGCTGCACGTGTGACCTACCAATCGCTGCAGCTGGAATTCACACTGTATCACCCTGACTACTGCCCGAGAAAGCTGATCATGCAGCTCAGCAAGAGCGACTGGGGCCTAGGCCAGGAGTAGGAGAGAAACTGTGCTGCACCAAGCAGGTGCTGGAGCCGGTCCGAGAGATTGGCTGCACAGGATGCACTGTGCTTGCCTGGCACAGGGTCACTCGCACACTGGCTCTTTGGGCTGGGATGCTACTCAGCTCAGGCTGGTTATCATGGGAGAGGCCTCTTGCATTTCTGGCTGCAGATTCATAATTTCTGGTGCAGACAGTGTGGCCTTTCAGGCAGTTCTACATCAGTCAGGGTCAGCTTTGCAGCCTGCCTGTCTTTCTGTTCGAAAAAGTGCTGGATGCATGGAGCCATTGCTACTGGTGCAGCCAACGCACCTCCTGGAAGAGCAAACTTCTCCCTTCCCCCTGCTTTCCGAAAGGCTAAAGCAAGGGCAGGCTGGAAGGCTGCTCTTACCCTCTCTGCTCTCCCTCCATACCCTTCACATAGCCCTGCAGCATTAGGTTAAATCTAGCTTTAAATAGGAGCCCACACCAGATGTGCCCCTTTACCTGAGACACAACAGAACTGACTCTTAATAGGACCATGATATTGGCCCTGGAAGCCAAAAACCACATGTTCAGCCATACGAGCAATGGAGCCAGAGAGATCAGTAGCACAAGGCATGGGGCTGTAGAAAGGCGATGGTGGATGGCTCAAACACTCCTTTCTAAAACACATGGCTGGGGCCATAGCGCCGAGCAGTGAGGCAGGCTTGACTGTGTCGCCATCAAATTCCCCCTTGAGGAAGGTTGAGTAGAGCATGGAAAAGTGAGGGATACGGGAACACATCTCTGGGGAAGGGAACTCCTCTGGCTGAGGATATCAAATACAGGCAGTCCTCGACTTAACGTTTCAAGTTACGTTTTGCACTTACAACATTTATAAATTGATGCCCTGTTTCA
>NW_017729015.1:9933581-9936125 GCF_001723915.1 Gavialis gangeticus | reverse complement strand
AGGAACCAATCCCCCATTTATAACACTTATGAGAAAATCGGTCCCGAGTTACAACGTTTTGACTTAAGATGTGGTTTTCAGGAACTGGTTGTGTCGTAAGTCCGAGGACTGCCTGTACCACTTATTTTCTTCTCTGGACCTTCTCTCCAAATGATTTCTCCAAGCCCAGTCTGAATTAAGGGCATTTCAAAAACCTGTATCTCATATCAGCCACTTCAGCAGAAGGGACAAATCTGGGGATGTCTAAAATGGTACCCAGTTCTGCATCCCCAAGGGCTCTTGGGCCCAGGTCCCACGCGGTCAAGGGAACAAAACTGTCGAGCTAACACTCCCACTCTGGGCTCTCCAGCACCATTCCCTTCAATCATGGAAATCAAGGGCCAAGTGGAGTCTCAGAAAAGATACCAGGGATGAGACACTGCAATCACTGGTTGTGAAAGCAAAGGCGAGCCCGGGATTCTTCCAAGATCCTGTAATGAATGCAGCAGCAACAGCCCCTCCGACAGAGAAACTAGGAACAAACAGGAACGAGTGCGACTCCATGGAGGACGTCATCTTCTGCCAAGACAAAAGGGTAATCTCCAGAACGGGTGCTCTTCCCAAGAAACCTCCTAAAGTCTGGAGAAGCGGGGCTTTATAGGAGGAAGCAGATTAGCTGGCTTTGCATCCTGCTTCCTCTCCCCCTGCTCCGCACCATCTAGGTCTCCTCATTCTACTGCTCCCAAGCCCCTTGACTAGCCAAAACCTTCCACAGAGTGTAGCTGGGGATACTTGCAGCTTTGATATCCTTCGTCTCCTTGCCCAAGGCTTACGCACAGCTAGGGGAGGCAGTGGCAAAGGCTGCTTTTGCTCAAGATCAGTACTCTTGTCTCATGGCATTCTTAGCTTGAATACACTGGTCACTCCTGACACCCATCCCATAGACACAGAGACATTATGCCACGCACTGCTCAACACAACTGATGAGCAATGCTGGACACCCGCCTGCCCCAGCTGTCAACACACAACTCCAGGCACATCCTGACCTACTCAGAGCTGCTCTATCCAGGTTGCACAGTGACTATGACATCCAGAGTATCCCAGGAGGGCTGGCATTACAGCACTGTCGTATGATGGACTGTCCTCTTTCTAGTCTCTTCTCTCAAACAGCCTAATCGACAGGTGGCTTTGACTTCCTCTTTCCCAAAGGCGGAGGTCCTGCACGTGGTCATTAGTGGCAACTTGCTTCCTATAGCACTGCCAAGGTTAGATACTTTGGGCTTCCAAAGCCTGTTACACCAAAACGACCCCCAAAGCACTAGCCTCAACACACTTTCCCAGGGTCTGTGTCTCTGTCCTTGCACACACTATTCCTACAGAGGCAAAGCATGTTTCCTGCAAAACTCTGTGGCATATTCTAGCTACGCAGTAACTGTTCAGTTTGTTCTGAGAAACCGGATTAAGATTACTTATAAAATCTCAATGGGATAGATGAGGGATCACACTGGAGGCAATGAAGGCATCTGTAAAGATCACCGAAAAAGAGGATTGTATAGGATCATTTGATCCAACCCCTGCACAAATTCAGGGATGCCACTCAAATCCTTCCTGAGCAAAGCTCACCCAACCTCTTCTTGAAATCTCCAATGAAGATTCCACAATTTCTCTCTTTTCTTCCACCACTTTACTAGTAAAAAAACCAGTTTTCTTGATATCTACTCTAAACCTACTTTGCTGTAATTTAAAGCCATTGCTTCACTTTGTAGCCATGGAAGCAACAGAAGTTGTTCTCCCTTTTCTTTATGGTAGCTTCAGATAGGCAAAGACCATTCCCTCCTTATTTTCTCCAAGTGAGGTGTGCTTAGATCCCTCAGCTCTGTATGGCTCAGCACCCAATTCCAGACCGTCCCTAGAATCTGCACATCCTTCTTAAAATCCACCCAATACTCCAGATGAGGTGTAACCAACACCAAGTAGAGCAACACGATCCCTTCCTGTATTTTATACCCAACATATCCCAGCCTGAATTAGGACTGTCATGATTCAGCTGACTTCCCAAGGACCGTGAGAGGTTCAGATGAGACTAAGGACTTTAGCTGGGATGCTGAAGAGCTGTACTTGGTTCGTGAAACCACCGACTTAACTGCAATGTTCTGCTGTACGACCAGCACAGGCCACAAGGTCTGCAGGAGCTGTGGGGACTTCTTTTGTCAACTCGCTGTGGTCCACGTGTGCAGGGAATCCAGCAAAATGTTTTAAACAGCTCTCAAGTACCATTCACTAGGCCTGTGCACAGTGGCTAGTATTCGCTTTGGGTTCGGTCAGTTCGGGGGACAGCGATTCAATTCGGCAATTCGAATCACTGTCCCAAATCAGTTTGGCCGAATCTCCGAAACAGCCGGGCCCATCCTCTGCCTGCTCTCCCAGCCCGGCAATGGCTGCCCTGCCGGCCCCAGCTCCTGGCTCCTTGGGGAAAAAAAAAGAGCCCCAACTCAGCAGGTGCTGCTGGGCAGGGGGGGCAATCCCCACTGTCCCATGCTGCATGGGGGGCTGTTCCACGAGCCC
>NW_017729015.1:9904977-9933570 GCF_001723915.1 Gavialis gangeticus | reverse complement strand
CTTCTGCCTCAACCCCCCCCACTATCCCAACCTCCCCCTCCCCCCATGGCTGCCCTGCCCACCGCAGCTCTGACCCCATAAGGAAAAAAATGGGGAAAACCCTCTGAACTCACCAGTTTCTGCTGGTGGGGTGTGATCCCCACTATCCCCCACTACCCCGCACCACATGGGGGGCTCTACACAAGCCCCCCAAAGCCCCAAGGCTGCTGCAGAAGCGGTGAGTCCAGGGTTTTTCTCAGTATTTATCTTCTTAAAGGGCCAGAGCTGGGGCGGGCGGGACAGCCATGGAGGGGACAGGGGAAAGAGGGGGGGGTCAGGGGGCTCAAGGCAGAGCCCCCCCATGCAGAGCAGGGCAGTGGGGGGAACAGGGATTGCCCCCCACCCAGCAGCACCTAGTGAGTGGGGGCTTTTTTTTAAAGCACTGGGAGCTGGGGCAGGTGGGGCAGCTGTGGGGGAGCTGGAGGAGCGGCAGGGATCGGGGGGGGCCCCTACTTACCGGCATGGAGTTCGGCTCCAGCTCCCTTCTGCAGCCACCAAGGACTGCCTGAATCATCGAAGCTCTCCAAATCTTTTCTGAAGATTCGGAGAGCTTCGAATCGATTCGGACCTTTTTACTGGTCCCCTGATTTGATTCAGGTTCAGAGATTCAGCCGCTGGATCGGGTCGAATCTCCTCCGAATCCAATCACCACCTGAAGCTTCACACAGCCCTACCATTCACACTAAAAGTTTTCTCAGTTTTGCTCATAATTATTTACACCTCTGTGAAACTGGTCCTTTTAAAGCATCAAGTATACAGATTTCCCTCACCAACCATGGGGGTTAGGTTCCTGAAAGTTCCCACGATTGGCAAAACCAGCAAGGCTGGCGGGGCTGAGGGGGAATGAGAGGCACAAGCAGGGTCAGGAGGGCCGTGTGGGGTTATTTGCTGACTGTACACCCCCATCCTGCTCTGAAGTGTGCATGCTCAAAACCATGGTTGGCAAAACCATGGTTGGCGAGGAAAACTTGTATATGCTTCAAACTGGGATTCTCTCCTGTTCGCATATGCAAAATAAAAAAGAAGTCATGGTTAGACACACCTAGGCACACAATGTTTAAATTGGAAATCTGATCATCTTTACGCAGCCAAATGCAATCTAATCTAGAATTGCTCCGTGTTGAATGCAATACCTTTTTGTACTAGAAAATTGTCATTTTGAAATTTAGAAGCTTCTGGGATGTTTTGCTACCAGAAGCATGAGATCTCTGGCATATATCCCCAGACTGAAATCCCCCAGGATACCAAATCTCTTTCTCCGCATCCCAGGTGCTTAAGGGGTGACAGGTCCTCATTTCTGAACTGGTACAGACCCCAACAACTACCTGCTACTCCTAGTTACAGGAGTTCCCCCTGCATGTTTAAACAGACACAGCTCGGGCACATCCTGAGGCCTCTCTGGCATTCAAGACAGGAACAATGCAAACGGTCACATATTTTCATATTCCCATTATGTCTCAGAAGCACATTTTATACTTTACCCACTTGGTTTATCTTCTTTTCTCATGCCTGGATATCTGGTCTGGAAAAGTGCTAGTGCTAGTGGAAGCGTGAGACCTCAGTAATGATGACATTGCCTTTTTCTGCACCTTTCATCATAAGAAAGAAAGGGCCCTTTTCATACATTAAGCCTCAGCCTGCTCAAGTCCTTGACGTGGAGGAGAATTACTAGCCACTACGGGGCAAAGCATTTGGTCGTTCAATTCCCCCTCCTCTCTTTCAGGATGTTTTTAGTGATTTTAAGGTCTCAGAAGAACAGCACTGACCATGTGTATACGGCACAGCACGAGTCTCTTGATCAGGAAACCATGAGGAGGCAAGTAGTTAAAACCTCATCAAACTTGCTATTGCAAAGTCAGGCTGGACTTAAACCTTAAGAAAAAAACCAAACACCCTATATACTAGTAAAGGGGTTTAATGCAACAGTAAGATAGCACATGTAAATGAGGAAATGTGAAACCTTAACCGACTACTCTCCTTTGCCCTACTGTGCAATGCTCCAATTTTGCAACATCGCACCCTTTCCTATTTCTCCTGTAGCATCAGTTTATGAACATCGGTGCTCATGTGTTCCATGGCTTTCCTTTACTAAATATGCTGCAAAGGGAAAAAGTTAACATGTGGCATTCACACCTAGCAGTGCCTGACTTCTGCCTGTTTTACAGTTCACCTGGAACATTAATAGAAGGTTTTCACTTGATTTCTTAGGAGGTCAGCATTGGTCATGTTTTTCCATGGTGAAGTCTGAGTGATATCCAACAATGCCAGAATCATCTTCACCATACAGGGGCAGAGGAACTGCTAGCCTGGCTCGCAGAAGGGGTCCAGCTACCCCAGCCTTGTTCCTGATGGTGACCAGCACCAGAATAAGGAGCAATGATCCTCGAGTGCAGGGGTAAGCAACATGTCCTGGCAGTGGGCCAGAAGGACCCACCTAAGATCACGGGTGGGCAGGACTGTACTAGGACCCACCTGCAGCTGGCGCTTCTCCCCGTAGCATCCCAGGGACAGTGCTCGCAACCAAAGCCCCGAGCCACCAAGCGGGTGGGCTGTATCCAATGGCTCTGCAGACCATAGCTTGCCCATGTCTGCTTCGGGAAACAATTAGAGAATGACCTGACCACAAAACAAGTCTCTGCTTAAATCTCTGTGGTTTGTTAGTGGCTGGGTTCTGCTCTGAAGCAGTGTTTCATAACCTTTCTAAAGATGGTCTGGGACTTTCCAAGTCTTTCTGTGGATGGTCTCATTAGCCACATTCTTGTGGACAAGGCGAACAATGAAAGCAAGTGCTCCTGGCACCCAAAGCAAACAGAGCAAGAATTCTTTTTCTTTCTGGTTTCACTCTGAACAGTGACCCTACAATAGAAAGCTAAGGATTTTTGGAGAGAAGGGATTTTGAAAGAGATGGTACTTCTTACAGCAGGTGCCCAGACACTTCACAATAGTTGAGGAACCAGCAGTAAGAAAACAGAAGCAAGCGAGCAAGCAAGTTTGACATTTATTTTTATTTAACTTGGGCCTCCTGAAAGCTTTCTCCCCAGCACCTGTGGCCAGGCCCCACTGCTGGGATACTCATTAACAAACTTAATTTTAAAACGTTATGGAAGAGACACATCCAAATGATCGGCTCTGCTGGGGCTGATCCCTTATCGGAAACTCAGAATCAGTTTAAAAAATATACAGTTCACAGTGGAGAGAGGTAAGTAGATTCAGTGGGGACACGTTTGTTTAATCTGAATAAAAAGGGGTGACATTCTGGCCCCACAGCAGTCACGGGAGATACTGTCACTGGCTTCAGCAGGGTCAGGATTTTCTCCCGGGGGTTTTAGGGATGTACCATTTACAAAGGGCTCCTGCATACCTTCACAGGCAAAACGCGACAGTTCAGAACAAGCTAAATAACCTGAAAAGGATTTGGACGCTGACAAAAAGTGTGGGGCTCCGGACACAAGAGCAAATGAGACAAGAGCCGAAAATAACCACAGCGACCACCGCATTGAAGGAGAACAAAGCAAAGACACTGCAGAGCCGGGGGCTGATGCAAGAGCACGCAGCAGGCTTTGCAGATACAGAAGCGACTTTGGTACGTCACTGGCTCACTCTGGTCCTGAGCGGCATCTGCAAGGCAGCGCTTTGAATCCTTGGTCATGGCATTATAGGGAACCTTTCACAAAACGATGTTGGGGGAGGGCAGGGAAGGGGGACTGGCAGAGCCAACCTGATGGCAAAGAGAGCAGAAAGCGATGCCCAGAAGGCAAGATTTAGCTGGTCCTCAGAATCAGGGAGACAAAAATGCTACTCTGCCATGCCCTGCACAGAAGCTGCTGTGTACAAAAACCAACATCTGCAGAAGTCACTGCCTGCCCCCCGCTCTCCCTTCTGTGAAAAGATGGCTTACTGATATCAGGCAGAATATTAGGCCATGACGTCCATTCCTTCGTCTCCAGCAGTGACCAATGCATGATGCTATTCCTCAGCTGCTGAGCAATGCTGTGATGGGGGCAGGATATTTATCTCCTGAGCTGTGCAGCCAACACTAGAGCAGGATACCTTATTTCGGTGTATTCGTGATCATACTGTAGACTCTTCCTTTACGGATCTCTCTGTCCCACACAGCTGTGACCTCTGGCAGGCGGTTCTGCAAACTCTGCACGCTGAATTAAATCTGCTTTTTTTTTTTTTTAATACATTCTAAATCTGCTCCACATTTGCATATAGTGACGCTTGTATGTGTGTTAAAGGACTGCAGGAATACAATATTAGCTTACATTGCAAACGAATCCTAGCTTTTCAAATCGCAGATCATACTGTGAGACCTGACAACCCTACACTGCTGTAGCACCATCTTAGATGCCATCTCTGGACCATTTCAAGTTTAGTGTTTTTTGGTTGGGTTTTAGGGTTTTTTAACGTGAGATTTTCAAAACTGAACCAGAACCAAAAATAAAGCCACCCTTCTCCTTTAAAATGTCCTGTATTGTTCTGTGTAACCCTTCTCAACACCGCCACAACCCACAAGCTGACTTTATCGTGACACTTGCTTCCACTGTGCCCTGAGCAGGAATTTTCCTACTCCAAAAGCATTAAAACTGTTTGCATCTGCCCATATCACTATGCAGCAGCCACCAGCAGCCGCCCCCACAGATCTCTCAGCCTGTGATAAGAGCAGTTCTAACAGGAATTGCCTTTGTGGCATTTTCATCAACATCAAGGGCAGCTGTATTTGCTATAACTAGTCCCTCTTCACCTTTCTCCCCTCTCTCTTTTCATCATCCCAGGCTCGCTTCTCTCCATCTTCCAGATACTCCTCTTATCTCCAAAAGTCCCTGCTATGGTGAGAGCTCTCCCATTCCCGACCCACCATCCACATTACCACGTCATCCTCCCATTCATGCTCATCCTCTTGGCCTCTACCCCTACTGACGTACTCGGGCACGTCTCCCCTTGTCTCACTCCCATCCTGGATGTTGTGACAGTGACACCAGGTTCCTGTTCCTCTCGGTGCTTTTAGCTTTTTCACTCCCTTTCCCCAACTCTTTCACACTTCCAGCGTTCATTTCCACCCAAAGCACTGGACTTTGTGCTGCCTCCTGGGCCAAGCTGAAGTCCACCATGCTACGTAGCTGACAAGCATCACACACAATCATCTCAGTGCCACACATGGACCAGAGTATCCAACCATAATAATACAAAGGGAACTGCTGGGGCATGAGGCAAGGAAGTGCAATGGCCTAGCTTTGACTCCACAATGCATCTGGGGGCTCAGCACCTACAGATCTACAAAGGATACAACTGTTAGCATTACTCTCAGGCACTCACAGCTTTGCTCAAGATGCAGCATGTTCAAAATCAGATGTTTAATTTGAACCCTCAAGTTCCTTGGGTCTCCTGGCACCCCTTGGCGTACGGACACAGAGCAGCCAAATGTGGATGCAACTTGGGTGATGCGTATTTCCAGGGCTCCCCCTGCAACATGACATTTCCTCACTTGTCTTGGAACAGTTGTTATAGGAACGCCCCACCTATATCTCTGCAGAAGGTTTTCCAGCATGTCCATTTAGCTCTTGTGACTAAAGCCTTTTCTTTGCCTTTCCTGACTCTTCTCAGAATGGCCTTATCCAACTTAGAGATGCCCAAGATGCTGAACATAACCTCAGAGAAAATAGGAACTCCTCACCATAAATTATCCCAGCAACCAGGTCATGGGCCCACTGCAGGCCAGGTGCCCTGTTCTCCTGATTTCAGACTGTAGGAGACCTGGAACAAGGGACTGGTGAAAAGCACATTTCACCTCTTTTCAGCTTATTTTATGCAAATAGGAGCTACCATAGGGCATCTTTACACATGCTCCAGGAGTGGGGGGGGGGTGGCACTTTAAAGCTCCAAGAATGGAGACGGGGGTTCTTTAACTAAGCTTCTTCAACGAGCTTCAATTAAAGCGTCCCCATTGCCCTTCTAAATCGCGGGGACACTAAATACATGAGACGCAGAAGCTCCTGGAGCGTGCCAATTAACACGATTAAATCAAGACTGCTCCGATGCAGTGTAATTACAGTTTATCGGAGCAACATCCCAGCAGTGCACATCTACAGACACCCATAGTTACTGGCTCCATAACAGGTTACTGTGGCTACTGGAGTTACTTAACTATTCTCTGCCTTGGAAAAAAAACACAAGGCAAGCAGGTAGCTGGGCTACTGCCCTAACACCAGGTGAGTACCTGTAGCACGATAGCGCAGAAATCCAGCATGGACACAGTCAGCAAATCCATGGTAAAGCCCAAAGGCTGGGACACATCAAAACTTTGCGGAAGGAAATCCACTGGCCTCAGAAGCAGCTGCACAGAAAACCACAATGCATGTCTGTACTGTTACCTGGAGGCCAAAGCAGAGGTTTGCCAGAATGGGCCCATGCCAGGCGAAGGAGCAGGCAGCCAGCCCTGGAAACCACTGCCATAAGAATTGCAGCTTCTTGTTCAGTCTCCCTAGCACAGACTCCTGGGGGCCCTCGTCACCCCAACCCTCAATTCCAGCCACTGTCACTGTTCAGAGCGATGGCAGAAACATGAGAAAGGTGCTTGCGAGGCTCAGGGGTGAGAATTTCTGCCTGTGGTTGTTAGTTTTGCTTTTCTGGGTGTAGCAGGCTGGTTTCCCCCAAAGTTAATAAAATTCATTTTGGAATACATCCGAATTTTTGCTAGTTCTCTTAAATAAAGCAGGACTCTAAAGCTTGCTGTTGCTACTAATATAGGAAAGTAACTCTGAAAGTCATAACACCACACAGCAATTCAGCTGTGTCTTGCTCTGAATGCCCGAGCTCTGGCAGACACTCCACCTCCCGAAATGTGCCAAGACCCTCGACCTCCCGTGTTTGAACGCCTACCTACAATTATTCAAGGAAGTTACTCTCTTTTTGTTGTCAATGGCTATGCTGATGTCCTGAGACATCCTAAGGTACAGTCTACCAGCAGGATTTCTCACTCTCCAGTGTACTAGGAGACTAATATGGGAACTCATCTTGGCTCTCCACTTCAGTAAACTGGAATTTATCGTGATTCACGCTGAAAGCAGACTTGCCCCAGAGGCGTTGGACATCCCTTAGATGTGGATATTCTAGTTTCTATAATTAGGACATGGTGAAGATGGAAGAAGTGATGCAAGGCACAGCATCCACATGTCAGCCTATCGGGATGAGTATCTATAAGCACTGCCACGCTGTGATTTCAGGGAGTGTCAAAAAACTCCATCATGGTACTACTAAAACAGTGGTTCCCAACCTTTTTTGCCATGACCCGCTGCCAGGAGCGGAGTGTGGCGGGGCGGGGGAGCTCCTGGCACGCGGCGCGACTTGTCTTTTGTGCGCGGCACCGGCACTGCCTCCGCAACCCTCATTCAGGTCATGACCCAAGGTTGGGAACTGCTGTATTAAAACTACCTTACCTCTGCCCTACTGTGACACCAAATGGAGAAAAATGAATGCATTTAAAGATCAGCTTAGTCTTGCTCAAGATTGTGCCTTCGTCTTCATTGCCTGGTGACTGTATATATCATCAGAGCGACAGCTGTTTGGGGGCCTTAACTGTGCAGTTAATTTAAGATCTGTATTTCTTTTAAACTGTAACCTGAATTTCCTGGGTTTGTGCTTGCTGTTGGAATAATTACACCACCCTAATACTACCTAGTTTTAGGAGAAGAGTAAGAGGGCCCAGCCGGCTGGAGGAAGTCTCCAAAGAGTCTGCTAACAAACTGAAAACAAATCGAAAAATACCCCCAGTGCTGGCTGGTAAATGGAAATGCAGCTGTCTTTTGAGGTGCTGCTGTTAATTGCTGAAAAAGAAAAGACTGGGGAAGGCTGCTCCAAAAGGAAATCCCTAACACTGAGTGCCGATTCAGAGACTTCAAGGCTAGGAGAGATCATTATGGTCATCTAATATAGCCTAGAGCAGAGGTTCCCAAACTTTTTCTTATTGCGTACTCCTACCAGCATACCTTTTATATTTTAAAGCCTTAAATGGTAATTATTATGATGAAATTAAATCCACCATTAAACAATTTCTCCTGCATGCCCCCCAGAGATAGCTTGCATACCCCCCAAGGGTACACATACCACAGTTTGGAAACCCCTAGCCTAGAGGACAGGCCAGCGAACCTCACCCAGTGAATCCTGCATCAACTCCGTAACTACAGCATCGCCATTAGATAGACATACAGTCATGATTTAAAGTCTCCAAATGATAACGAATCCATGCTGTCTCTAGTAAATGGTTAATCACTCTCACAAGGAAGAAAATCTGCATCCTGTTTCTAGTACAATTTTGCCTGGCTTCAGCTTCCACCCACTGGATCTTTGCTTATGACCCTAAAGCAGTGGTTCTCATCCCTTTGAGACTCAAGGCACCCCTTGCCATAACTTTTCTGAATGCAACAGCGCCCCATTTCAAAACGGAACATATTTATTACAATGCATAAAAAATAACAAGACTGGAAACACATCTAAGATAATTTTTCACTAAAAGCAACACACTCAGGTTTGGAATAATGCTCATTTCTGTGCCAAGTAAAACCCATAGCTAGACAGCTTTTGCTGTACTGTCTCAGTTTACCTACATTCAGTCTCACTTTAAACACTCAGGCGTGCTTCAGAGTCATCCGTGGAATGGCTGCCAAGGGCTGTGCTCCCTTTTCAGGAACAAGCAGAAGGTGCAGTCTGCTGCTCAGCCAAAGGCTGCTGCGAATTCAGCAGTGCCTGTCACTGAGTCAAGTCGAGCTTTCGGCTAAGCAGGAAAGGGAGGGAAATGAATGCTGACAAGTAGATTCTGCACCTGCTCAAAGCAGCCAGAGTGCAGCCACGATTGGAAAAATCTTTTCATTCCCCTTTCCAAAAAAAAAAAAAAAAAGAAGGTACCTATGTTATTTTCCTGCATACCACATGCCCACAAATATGGTAATTAAAAAATCTAAGTCTTATTAATCACAACACAATACAAAGACATTTCACGTAAGTGGAGGTTTGGCACTAATATAAAGCACTGACAGGACATGGTACTTTGAGAAGAGCCGAGCTTAGCCAACCAGTTCTCAGTGGGTTGCCTGAAGATGTCAAAGCAACTCACTGGTGCTACTGCCTTCACTCACCAAAGTGGGAAATGCCTCCTCTTAGCTTTCACTCATTTTTTTTAATTATGGAAAAAAACCTAGAGCAATTCTGTTGTAAAGAACTCAGGAAGCCCACAGCAGACCAGAATATTTTTGACCCTCTGAATTCCTATTTAAAATCTCTGGGTTTAACTTGTTAATCATGTATAGGTGCTATGTAACAGTGCTAAAACTGCATGGCACCCCATGCACCCTTTAAAGGATCTCACAGCACCCCAGAGTGCCACGGTATGGTTAAAAGAAACCCCATGCACCCTTTAAAGGATCTCACAGCACCCCAGAGTGCCACAGTATGGTTAAAAGAAACCCCATGCACCCTAAAAGGATCTCACAGCGCCCCAGAGTGCCACAGTACCTGGTTAAAAGAAACCATCGTTCTACAGAGTATGCTACTGATGGCCTCTTTCATTAGGCCTAATGCAAAGCTAATACCGTCCCCTTCTGCAATATTCTCTGCTTATATCCACAGCCAGCTACGTTATGAGTCACAGTCAAAAATCCATGTTCAGATGGTTTTCATCATAACCCCTAAAATCCCGTTCCTAGACATAGTCCTCCCAGCTGTTAAGTGTGACCTACATTTTTTAGTTTTTACCTATGTGATCTTACATTTAGGTGCTGTCACATGTTACATACTGTTCCAATGGACTTAACTCACTGAACCTGCTGCCCAGCTTAAGAAAAACACCAAATTGTGCATACAAAGAGGATTTTACAATAGAAAAGGCCTATAAGGGTATCGACAGATTAAAACTTTATAGTGCTTTAGGTGGCATAGCAGAATTACAAAAAAAAATGAGCAGGCAGAAAATGCAGTGCTAGTGTTACAAATCAACGTGGCAAAAATGACCCTGGATGAAACAGGTATAATGGTAAACTGTTTTAATGTGCAGTACTGCATGTTACATTTGTCCTTCCCACTAAAATACAACAGGGAGTTAATCAGCCCACCAGCATCCCATAATGCTTTGCTTCCCACTCCCCACTTTCCCAAGGTGACCTGTCTGTGACTAACTCCCAAGTCTACTGTCCCGGGGTCACAGACCCTGCCCTGCACATGACCTCGCATTTTAGAAGTTAGGCACAAAGGCATATTGTGCTCACCCTTCTCTGGACTATTGCTCCACAAGTTTGGCTCGCCCCACCACATGTCCAGCACTGCTAGGGAACGTCTGTGCAATGATCCATCAAATGGTGATGAGAGGAGATCCTGGCTCTCCTCTGCATGTGCAGCAAAGAGAGAACATGCCAGGCCCTGAAAAACAAGGCTATTATGAACAGATTGCAGCAGAAATGACAGTTCCTGGGCACACCTGGAGCTGACATCAGCATCAGGCCACAGCAAAGGTCTGAAAGCGTGGTACTTGCGCACTTACTACAGGGAGCGCTTGAGGCTCTTTGAGGGGTTAAACTCCACTGAGCCCAGAGACATTCAACAACAGGGAAATCACAGATGAGGCTCCAACCCAAAGTGGATTTCAGGACTGCCCAAGCCCCAGTTCAGGACCACCAAAAAGATACACCAGCCCTTGAGACAGGACAGCTGGGATGGTACCAACAATGTGGGGGAACAATCTACCATCCTGCCATCATCCTCTCAAGGCCCAGGGCCCACCTATCTGGAAGAAATCTTTGAACAGCCAGATAGTGGCCCCGGTACCTGCTCACCCATTCTCTGGTGGCATTACCAACACTGCCTTCCTTCCCACCCTACCTGTCTCCAAATGGTCACAGGTGCCAGGAGGTTTATTATGCAACAGCCCAAGGCAGGTCTGCAGTGCCTGTAAACGTGCATTTGCAAATTCATAGTTTCAGGGTACTTGGAGTAGAAAGGCAGAGCTGGTAGGTGAGGGAGACAGCAGTGGCATCCCTGAATGTGGGGCCTTCAGGGACATGGAAGTAGGGGGGAAGCACTACCATCTCTTGGGCCATCAGAAGAGCAGACTGCTGACACAACCTTTTGCGTCTGCTAGTTGGGGCTTGACCGTCAATTTTAGCTGTAGGCCAATATAACTTCTCCAGGGCCATCTTCCTCCCCCCAGTGTAGAGCTTTCAGTTCATACAAGAAGGGCACATCCTAAAATGGTGGAGGCCTTCAAAACTGAACCGACTGTCTGAAGCACCAGGGTTTGGGTGATAAGTAAGTCCCCCTCTGAAAATTCAGGGTGAGTCTAACTGAGAAGAGCCCTCTTAAGGAAGAACTCACACCTTGGAACCACCAAAGACACCCTGAGTGCCTGGGAGCAATAGGTGGAGATCCCCAACCCAGAGCCTCAGGGCAGGTATACATAATCATCCTGGAGTTTATAACATCATCAGGTCATACAAGTTCATTATATATTGGCTTTTCAGGGTCATTTCATCCAATAACTCTTTACTCACACATGCATTACTTACACAAATGTAAATCTGGAGTAATGCAATTCTAAGGACTGGCATTACTCTGGATTATGCTTCAGTAGGACAGGATGTGATCTGCCCCAATGAATTTTCATCAGTGCATGCATCTGGATCACCCAGTGGACAAGCTGCTCATCAATAATTAGCAGGCCTACTCCACTTCAATGTGTGCCGAGAGGTGTCACAGGAGAAGAGCGATTTCATGTGGAGAGAGTCAGCTAGCATTCTCTAAGGTAGGGTGGGCTAGTGACAGAGCTGGAGGTTGACTACTGGGCACGTGGGCTTTCTTTTTCTGAAAGGAAAGTCAGAGACCTTGAAGATTATTCCTAACAATCCACCAGGTTTTCTTTTCCTCTCCTAAATGCATGCACACGCTCCTTCCGCTTAAGGACTTTGAGTAACATCTTCCAACAGGTCTTTCCTGCACAAAGTGCTGAAATAAGGATTCCCATTAGATGGCTTTCCAAATAGGACAGTATATTCCCGCCCTAATGGTAGCGTGTTGCAAGCAGGTGGAGCAGCACATGGTGAAGTCTGTTCTCTGCTCCCAATCGCTAAGTTGTTTACCCCAACAACTCTGTAATGCAAAACGCAGAAACAGAACTGGAAGCAAGGGCTCCCTGCGCCCTTGCTAGGGCAATGCCCACCCCCAGGGGCCACAGTCAGTCTCCCCTTTGCTTGTTCCTTTGGCCATAGGACTCTTGCCTGTTTGGCAGCCCAACTGTTTAGTTTCAACAAAAAGATGCTTCTAGCTGCACTTAGCCCATAGCCTGCTGATTAGGGTACTGTTCTGTAATGTATGAAACCAAAGTTCAAATTCCCCCCGGGGAGGGATGGTGAGAGAGGGGAGCTTAGAGCACAGGTCACCCAAGTCCCGAGCAGGTGTCTTCACTGCTGTGAAAAAGGTGGGTTAGACCAAGAAGCGGTGCCAAACAGGTGCTGGTCATGGATGTTTGCTGGCTACAGTTTTAGGGACACTGCACTGTATTTATGCATGCCCACAGCCAAACAGAATTAGAGCAGACCATAAATGGAGTTGGACATCTTGATGGCTACTGAATCTCTTTTGGGCACATGGAGCAGGATCAAAATATAGCCACTTAGAAATGTAGACTCTTTAGTGACGTCTACCAGACTTCAGGCCATTACACGTGGTGTAGCGAAAGGCACAAACTGACATTAAAATGATATACAGTCCACTTAATGATAAAACAGAATTGTGCCCTAAATCTTATGCTGGCAGGTCAGAAAGGTGCCATCTGGGAGAACTGCCTGTTCAGAGAAAAACCACAAACAAATAATGCTCTGATCACTGGACTTGGCAATGAAATTACACACGTTTGCAGCTGTTTTATGCAGGTACAAGGAGACCCTTATGATGCGTGGAGCCCCATAAAAAAGATGGCCTTAGTTCACAGACAGAAGATGGAAGGCAGTGTTAGTGTAGTACACACGAGCCATAGTCATGGACCAGAATCCCACTGTGCTAGAGATCCTAAGGAGAGGGAGCAACAGAAAAAATATAGTCCCTACCCCCCCATGAAAGCTGAGCATCTAAGAGCGAGTTACTGTTCTCCCCAGTAATCAGACTCTGTTTCGGAAGAACTGAGGATCCATGTGTTAGGGCAGGGAGAATACCGAGGAGGGAATAGCAGATCCCTAGAACTAGGAAACATTCTGATCTCGTATCATGTGCCCACACTGTAACTTGTGCAGCTTGGTAACAAATTACACACAAATAATTTAACAGTCTGGTTTGCATATTTGCCAATAATTTGCATATGACTGAAAACTCCATCCTCTAAAAAGGTGTAGTGTTTTGCAGACCCAATGATTGAAGCTTTCTGATTTATCTACAGTGCTGCAGCAGGATAAGCTTCCAACACACACAGCCCTGCTAGAAAGTCTAAACCTTGGAAAAGGGGCCCAGAAAGATGGTCCATGCTGTCCTCAGCCTTCCCACTGAGTTTGCTAATAAAATACAAACAGTGAGAATAACTGTGATACAAGAGCCACATCTTAGATCCAATAAATTAATCAAACATTCATCAGATAGGAACAATGTTTAATCCTGCTAAACTGGGTAAGATTTAAACTGGTCACTTAGGTCAAATGGTAACTGATTACGTACTTAAGGGAAAAGTAGTAAACATGAAGTATCTTGACATTGGTAGGACTTCTGATGGTGTTCCACATGACATCTCAAAGTTTGCTATGGAAATAAGGTCCAGATGAAATCACCATAAAGGTAGCTGGACAACTGGTCAAAACACACATGCAGAACAAATGATCAATGGCCTGGTATCAAATTGTGGAGGGAGGGGGAAAGATATTTCTAGTGGGTCTAGCTTGACATGTTATTTGCATTGTAGAGAATACAGTTATAAAATCTATGGGTGACTCCAAATTAAGAAACATTGTAAGCAATGAGTGAGCAAAAAATTCAAATCAAAAGGATGATTATAGCAGGCCCAGACCCTAGGGTGGCTGTGATGCCCCCTGGTGGCCACACAGATCCTGCCCCTACTCCAGCTCCCTGGGTCTCCTTCCTTTTCACTCGCCTGCCATACCTTGATGTATTTAGTTGGTTGGTGAAAAGGGAGGCTGCCCTAGGGCAGGTTTTCCCAACGCACACTGGTAAGCCGTCAGGCATGTCCAGGTGTGCCGCAGCATTTTGGACTGGAACCACACCCTCTGCCTGTTGCTGCTGCAGACAGAGACAGATGGGGAGTGTGGCTCCAGCCCCAAATGCTGTTCATGTTGGTGTCTGGCTGACTGTACCCCCGCTTCCCCCCCTCCCCGCTCTGCATCTGGTGTGCTACGGTACTTTTTTATTTAGGTAAGTGGGCAAAAAAAGTTTAGAAAACACTGCCTGAGGGTCCCAGAGTGAGTCTCTTGTCTGTCCTCCAGTCAGCAGGTCCCTCCCAGATCCCACTGGTCTCAATCCTGCCCCTCAAGTATGGGCTGAGCCCTGCAAGCCTGTTTGGGCTCAGGGCACTTGTTGCCTAGAGGGCTATTCGTGGCCTCCCTTCTCCCACATCCATGCCTTGCAGATGTTATTGGTTAATCACTCTCAGGCAAGGCCTCCTTAGCCCTTTACTCCTTTGCTGGGGACTCAGCTTTCCTGGCCTCCATCCCTCTACTCTCACTGGTCTCATTGCCTAGGACCACTGCACTGGACCTGGCTTTTGGGTTCCAGCCCTTTGTCTTGCACTATTGGGCACTGGGCCCCACTTGACCCTGCTTCCACCCTGCTCTGGAACTGCTGGGACCTCCTTCATCCCTCAAAAGTCCCAACCCAGTCCACCAGTCTAAACTTAAGTGAAAACATGAGCATGCTGGGTATAACTAAAGACTCTAAGCCAACTGGCTGTATAACAAACTTCTCCCCTGCATCATATTCCTCTGCAAGCCTTCGGCATCTTACTTACATTCCCCAGACAGCCCAGGAGTCAGCCATGGACTCTCCAGCAGACTTCCTAACCAGGAGCTCTTCTCCCTGCAGCTTGCAGGGCCAGACTGCCTGCCCCCGTTCAAGCCCTGGGCTTATATACCTCCTAAGCCCTGCCCATTCTGATCAAGTAACTCCCCATCCACCCACAGGGGTTTCTCATTAGGGCCTGATGGCTGGTTTACAATGCAGCTTATAACGGCTGCTCTAGCAGCACCATTGCTGCCCAAGCTCGATTCTGCCCTACTGTCCTATTGCATTCATAGCCTCCAGCCCCTGGCTGCCTACTCTTTTGCATCCAGCTTATCCTGGGCAGTGTTGTGTCCTCCCCCACACCCCTGCCCCCCACCTGAAGAACACCTTGCTGCTGCTTTCTCCTTAAAGTACCAGGATCCCCTGGCTCCTTGTTACACAGATCTACAATAGAAGACAAGTACAAAGTACAGCACTGAGGGAAAACGATTCAGATGCACAAACACAAAGTGGAGAATAACTAGCTATGCAGCTGAATTGCAGCTTGGGAGTTATAGTAGATCACAAAGTAAGCATGTGTCAATGATGTGATGTTGTTGCAAAACAGGTAAATCTCACTCTGGAGTGTATTAGCAGGAGTGTAGCTTGAAGACCCAGGAAATAATTATTCTTTCTCCATTTGGCTCTGGTGAGGTCTCATCTGGAATACAGTGACCAGCTTTGGCCACCCTGCTTTAAGACACAGACAACTTGGACAGCATCCATAGGAAAGCAACAAGAATGATACGATATCATGATACAGGACCTAAGAGAAAAGTTTGAAAGAATCAGATTTGTTTAGTCTACAGAAGAGAAGATGGAGGGTAAAACATGATGATCTTCTAATACGTGTAAGGTTGTTCTTAAGACAGTGATCAACTAGTCTTCTCATCCACTGGCAAGGGAACAAGAAGTAGTCAGCTTCATTTTCAGTAAAGAAGATTTTAGGTTAGACATAAGGAAAAACCTCTACCCAATTGTAAGGATAAGCTTAGTACTAGCACAGGAAACCTAGGGAGGTTAATGGGACCTCCTGCACTGAGAATTTAAGTAGAGATTGAAAAAACATCTGGTAGGGATGGTCTGGTATACTTGGTCCTGTCTCAATAGAAAACTGGACTGTATGACTTGTTGAGGTCCGTTCCAGATGCACATTTCAGTGAAAGGCTCATTAGCAACACCAAGAGGCAGCTGACATCCAGACACGTCTAAAAGTTAAGTATCACAGTTTAAGAATGAAGCTATTTTCTGGAAAGGTACGTTTATTAAAACCAAGGAGTCTTTTGGTTTTTACTTATTTATTTTTTAAAGCTCACAGGCAAAAATCTCCCACACGCTATGCTCAGTCTCCATCATGCAAACACTATAATATGGACCTCAATCTGGTCTGAAGGGACAGTTCTCATTAACAAACAGTGAAACACTAAATATAAAAGAGGAGGACACACTGGAACAGAGCATCCAAATCACTTCTAAAGAAAAGAGGATGGTGGGCTATCCTGGAGGAGGAGCTGCCACTGGGTAGCACACCTGGTTTGTGAACTGGGCAGACAAGGTTCTTTGAGTAAATCCAATATATTTTATTAGACCAAATACATGGTCTGCCCATGTCCTTAGACCAACACGGCTACACCCTACCCCCATTTGTGAGCTAGCACTAAGTATCAGCACTGATATAAAGACACCTGGGAAGTCCTCCTGGCTCCACAAGCAGACCAGTGCTATGTGGTCAGGGATAGCATGAGGTGGATAACATTACCCATGGTTTGTGCTCTTTGCAGACACCTTGGATCTGAAAGCATGAGCCAGCTGCGCTAACGAACAATGCTCATTAGCATGGCATCCAGAGCAGATTTCAAAGCCTCCTTTATATGATCTAGCCACTAGAGAAGACAGAGACTCCACACTGTGTTCAAGTGGTTTGGAAAAGCATGGCTTGGCTCATTTTTCCAAAAAGCAGAATGGCTATGACTTGACTCAGTTGCACTAAAAATCTAGCTTCTGTTCCCAGATTTGTCTACCATGATCCAAACTCTCAGCAGTAAAATTGCCAAAGTATAACTGCCTCACCTAAGAGAGCTGGCTTGGGTAGGACATAGATACATTTAGAAAAGTGAGAAGAAGAGCTGGGCTTGAACCTTCCTTGGAGGAAGACCAAGGAAAACATAGGTCCCTTCTTGAATGCAAATGGCAGTCTAATAATGGACAACAGAAAGAAGACTGAAATTAAAAAGTAATTAAATCATTCTTCACAAATAAGGTTAACAACCAGATGACAAGCAGTTGGTAGCAAGCAGTTGGTAGCAAGGGTAGGAGATGAGCAGTCTAGAGAAGTGGAAAAACAGGTTAAGGATTATTAGAGAAGCTGGATATTTTCATGTCAGCAGGGCTGGACAAGATGCACCCTCAAGTACTCAAAGAATTGGCTGAGACAATATCAGAGCCACTGGTTACCATCTCATTTCCTTCTGTGATAAGGGGATATTGTGTTGACACTGTTTCCCATAATATTCTTGTCAGTAAGCTAAGGAAATACAGGCTAGATGAAAATGGCATCCATGGTGCTCAAAGAGTAGACATCAACAGCTTGATGTCAAATTGCCAGAAAGCATCGAGTGGAGTTTCCCAGGGGTCTGTGCTGCATCTGGTACTGCTTAATATCAGCACTGAATGGTTTGGAGGATGGGAGCAAAGTTACTGGTGCACCCAGAAGGTAAAAAGTTATTGGTGACCTGCCCTTGGTTATCCATATGAATCTGAGTTGCAATTCAGATACGACAGAAATAAAAAATATACGGAAGTACAAGGAGCAACAGCTCGGTGCATATAAGAAATGCAAAGCAGTGGTTCAGTGACGGGGTGCCTCAAATCCCAGGGGAGACCAAATTAATGAGCCCAGTGCAGGTCTGTGCCTTCAGAATGGCACAAAATGCTGATAAAAGCATTTTCAAGGCTGCTGGGCAATGCAGTTTACCTAAAGGAAACTGAAAATAAGTTCAGCAGCGTACAAAACAGTTGGTGAGATTTTAAGGCAGGTAAATGTAAAGTGATTTAAACAAAGACTTGGCTTCTAAGACCACATTTTTGTATGTTTTTGTAGCTTTGTCCCTTTACTATATGATTGACATTTTGACTTCCCTGTTCTCTGAGCTGCTGGTAGAGGCCACGTTGCTGGCATTCGCTATTTAGAAACCCCTACATATCTGTGAGACTCCAAGAATTAAAGGTTGCATACCTCCATGGGATAAAGCAGCAGGATGCATCACCCAAACTCGCACAGCAGCACTGCATCTAAATCTTGCTGCTCTCCAGCAGCCCCAAAAAGAAATGCCTGACAGAAAAATGACAAAACCCATGGTATTTGATCCCAGTGAAGACAATACCAAAAACCGCAGATAAACACAAGAGGTAAAAGGGAAAGGCCCCGCATACTACCTGCACTAATTGCATAGAAGTATTTTGAACAAATAGTCTGATAATATACATTAGAGACTATCAGAATTGCACATGCTATAGTTTAGCATGTGCAATATGCTGTATATAGATAATGGTGGGTGACTTAGTTATCATAATTATGGGAAAGGTCTAATCAAACTACTGAGTTTTTGCACATGTGAATTAGACAGGGGAAAGTAGTAGTTCATGGACTGGTACCAAACTAAAGGCCCAGGTGCAGAGACAGGAATCCTGGGAACCAGAGCTTTTCTAGACTATTCAATCTTGTTTAACTGACCCTTTCCCAAGACAACTAAAGAACCAATTCAGTCTGGGGCTCTGAACCAACTTAATGCATGTTCCATCCCTTTTTACCTCCCCTCTGCAATAGAGATGTTTGATCCTTAACACTTACAAGATAGGCTGGATTGCTCTCTGCTGTGTGCTGACCACAGAGAGAAGGCAGAAGAAAAGAAACCTTTGCACTTCGGGTGGTTACCATGGTACCACAATTCTGCCTGTGAGAAAGTGCCCCTCTTGCCAAACGTGTGTGATGTTTGCAAACACTGTTTACCAACTAAGCTAGTGACGTCCCCTATAGTGACCAACAAGCCTCTGGAATGTGGCCGGGAGCCACATGTCAACGGCTGCGTAAATTTATAAGGTGCTACACACACCCAAGTTAAGAAGCCATAAAATGACAAACCAGCCACAAAAATGTTCTACATATAATTTAGAATATGTTTATGGTGGTTGATTTGCACGGCACCATAAAACTGAATCTGCGGCAGGGCTGGAGCTGACAATCAACTGATTATTGACTTTGGCCCCAGGACCACACTGAGGCCAGTTCAAGACCCTGGTACAGTTCTTTGGCCAGAGCTGACAGTTAACTAATTGTCAGCTCCAGCCCCTGCCCTGCAGGCACCCGGCTGTCAATGTGCCAGTGCAGGGGGAGCCTGGGATCACGGTCTGGCAAGTAGGAAGGGCATGACTGGGAGCAGATCCCCACTTGCAAAATCATGCTTCCTGCCACGCATGTGGCATAGCACCATGAGAGGCATAATTGTTGGGATTGGGAATCAGATCCCACAGTGTCTTTAAATGAATGTGTGCCACAGGCCTAAGACTGGTCTTGGTTTTCGGACTAGAAGGGTGTTGCACTAGTCCCACCATTCTGTTTTATTCACAGCCAAACTAATCTACCACCTTCTACCAAATCCAATTAGGAAAGAGAAGACATCCAAAGCTATACCAAGGCCTAGCTCATCTCACAGAATGAATATTCTTCTCTCTCATGAGATGACAGCTGAAAATATCTCCTCCCTCACCTCTGGCCTCCATACCTAGCACTACACTCCCTCCTAATCAAGCTCACTTAGACTGCCGTTACTGAGTGCCCCTCCATGCTTCTTTAGGACACAGGAACAGCACCTGAAAGGTTTCTAAGGTGCTCTTTTCTGCTTAATTTACTATGAGAAAATGAGTTTCTGCCTATCCTGGAAGGCTCGGCGGAGAACTGGATCATTGCTGGTTAATGACAAAAGAGTCACAAAATGAAGCGCAAATGACAGATTCATGGGGATTTTTATCTAGACTTTTTAAAAATTAACTCAAATGCTCTGAAATCCCTAGGGAGAAAAAAAACAGTCTGTTAAAATTCAACATCTCTACCCCTTCACTTAAGGGCTGAAAGAGATTACAGGCTGCATTTCAGACATGCCCAGCAAGTCCTCCAAGAGGAATGCCTGGACCTACCAAACCTAAAGGTAAAGCAAAGAAACCAGACACCACCAAAAATCCTTACAGTGCATAAGGGTAAAGGAAAAAGGACCAATTTAAATTTTTCCTTTGCAGATCATTTTTAAAACCCATTCTCTATTTTATTCTATCACTGAAAGAAATGGCACTTTCATGTATAGGAACAGCAACACAAAACAAACAGAAATCCAAGCAGCAAAGAGCTTTTACCCCCAGGCCCCATGGAAAAATGTGCCTCCAAAAGGCAAAGTCACTTCCAATGCATACCATTGCCTTCCACAGCCCATCCTTCCCACCACGACCTTTCATTGCTTAGCCAACATGAAAAACACAGTCCTTTACTGGTGAGGAGGACTCAGCTGCAGACTGATACGAGTTCAGCAACATTTCAGAATCGCAGACTTCACTCGCAGCAGCATTTAACCACTGTTTTTTTGCAATGGTGCTGAACTGTGTCCCAAATCCTATTTTCTGCCTAGGTATCCAAGCCTGTCAAAAGACCAGGTCTTCCCAAATGCTTGACACTTTGTGCCCCTACAGGGATTTTAGATCTTTCTTCCACCCATGTGATAAGACTTGCCAACATGCTCAGAAGGAATCCACTATGACCACTAACTCCTCCTATGCTGTGTTACAACCCACTCCCATCCAGCCTTTAGCGCAGTTGCTTAGCAGGGGTCAGCAACCTACAACCCGTGGATCAGGCCCAGCCCATAAAAAGATCAGGCCCAGCCCAGGGCAGCTTGGGAGGTCGGCAGCACACCGTGGCCCTGGCAGCAGAAGGGGTCCTACTGTCTACCTCACTCCATCTATTCCCTCCACAGCATCTGCTGCCCAGAACCACCTTACTCTGTCTCTACAATACTACTGAATTTAACCCTTGCCATTGCCACTGGCTACTTGAATCGGTGGCGAAGGTTAGCACAGGTGGCTTTGAGCACTCCAGGGGGCAGAGATTTGTAGCCTGCAGCAGGGTTCTGGGTCGCAAGTGGCATCAAACGGTTGCTGCGCCCTGGCCTGGTGGTCAGGACACGCTAGGCACTTCATGGGAAAATGGATCAGGCCACCGAGGCTGCACAAGTTACTGATCCCGTCTATGCAGAAAAGGGTGTTAGCAGGTACTAGCCTATAAGCACTTTGGGCCTTGGTCTGCATCTTTACCTCCGTCAACAGATCACGTTGCATGTCTGTGCTGTGACGGGGATAGCAACAGGACATGTAACTGGGTTCAAACCGAAGATAAGATGACAAGAGGTAAGTAGTGGCTCAGAAGCTGTCACAGACCAGCATGTCTCAGAAAGGGAAGAGCACTCCATAAAGGACCAGCTGAAGGACATGGAGGGTTAACATAACTTGGACCAAAAGTTTCGGAGGAAATCAGTCAGCCATTTGAAACTCCTCTGGCACGAAGCTGGAGTTAGTTTAGGTTACAGCAGCACGCCGGGACTCAACTGCATGGGTAACACTGTTTGCCTGCCACAGACTAGAACTGCACACTTGATCACAACCAGGAATGCTCCCCGCACGCTTGTGTCCTGGCAGAGTCTCGCACTGGAATTTCAAGAAATACTCAGTCAGAGCTCGGCTTTAAAACAGGACACTTTCATCAACCAGACCATGAATTATGCCCTGAACCTCTTTCAGGAAAGTTATGATTACAGAACCCCAAGAAGCTACTCCATCCTGTACCAGTTCATATCATATCACAGCATATCCAGCCAAGCCCAAGCTCTTTGCTGTGCCAAGAGAGAGAGACTCATTCAGGCTGTTGCTTTAGATCCTGAGCAAGAGACAGGCAAGATGAGGCATGACCAGGAAATCAGGAAGCCATGCCTTGCTGTGAAGAGGGTGGGTGGAGTATCTGCTGTTCCTGCTTAGAACAGACACTGACTCACAGCTATGCAACACACCAACCAAACACCCCTTGTGACTTCATCTGAGCTAGGTGGACCACATAAACTGTACGTTGTCCCACAACTATCCATGCAGATAAAACAAAACCAACTTGCTAGCAGACAGCAGGCAACCCTCGAATCCCTGACATTCACACATTACCTGCTCTCAGGACATCTGTCCCTTGGCTGCTAGCACCAGACACACTAATAATGAGTCGTGAACTTCCTTACAGCATCAGATCTACTTTTAAAGAAACAGTCTGGGCTTCTGTGCCAGCATCTTGTTTGCTCGCTGACAACTAAAAGTCAGCGAGATTTGTGCTCCAATGCGCTGCAGTCACTTTTTAAAATGTGACATACGCTCCCTATGTAATTAAAAATATATTTGAAAATTTTCCTGAGTAATTTTTTGCATGCAATTTCCCAGAGTATTTTCAAGGATAAAACAAAATACAAACCTACACTAATGCGTCATGCAGGGAGATTGAAGTTGATTTCTCGGAATTAGACAACTACTGCAAAGGGGGACCATTCATATAATTGCACTATTAACCAAATCCTGAGCTCACCCCTTCTTGTAGTATCATGCACCAGAATCTCAGCTTTCATGTTTTAAAACCATAGTCCCAGCCCTGCCACTTCCTTGTGACTAGCACATATGGGAAAGGGGTCGAATACGGTTCCTGAACAGCACTGTGGGAACCAGGCCACCCGGGGAACGGAATGATGGTGACTCTCTATGACCAGATCACAAGATCCTTGGACACAGGTGTTGCAGTGGATGTAGTCTTCCTGGATTTTAGGAAGGCCTTCAACACTGTCTCTCACTCCATTCTCCTTAAAAAATTAGGAGATTGTGGTGTCAATGCCCACACAGTCAGATGGGTCGCAAATTGGCTGGAGGGCCACGCACGGAGAGTGGTGGTGGATGAGTCATTTTCGACCTGGAGGGATGTGGGCAGTGGGGTCCCCCAGGGCTCGGTCCTGGGGTCCACACTGTTCAACATCTTCATCAGTGACTTGGACGAGGGGGTAAAAAGCACCTTGTTCAAATTCGCGGATGACACTAAGATGTGGGGAGAAGTGGGTACGCTCCAAGGGAGGGACAGGGTACAACTAGATCTAGGTTTCCGGGGGTAGGCAGATGAGAACAAGATGGGATTCAATACTGACAAGTGCAAGGTGCTGCACCTGGGGAGGAACAACCAGCACCATACTTACAAGCTGGGGAACTCCCCTCTCATCAGCACAGAGGCAGAAAAGGATCTTGGAGTCATTACAGACTCCAAGATGAGCATGGGCCGGCAGTGAGGGGATGCAGTCAGGAAGGCCAACTGTACCTTGTCATGTATCCACAGATAAATCACAAGCGGGTCCAAGGAGGTGATCCTCCCCCTCTATACAACACTGGTCAGGCCACAGTCGGAGTACTGCGTCCAGTTCTGGGCGCCGCATTTCAGGAGGGATGTGGACAACATGGAGAGGGTCCAGAGGAGGCCACTCACATGATCCGAGGGCAACAAGGCAGGCCCAACGAGGAGAGGCTATGGGACCTGGACCTGTTCAGCCTCCAAAAGAGAAGGCTGAGAGGGGATCTGGTGACCATCTATAAACTGGCCAAGGGAGACCAGCAGGCAATGGGAGAGTCCCTGTCCTCCTGAGCACTACTGGGAGTAACAAGGAATAACAGGCATAAGCTGACGGAGAGTAGATTCAGGCTAGACATCAGGAGGCCCTGCACAGTCAGGGCGGCTAGGAGCTGGAACCAACTTCCAAGGGAAGTGGTGCTCACTCCTACCCTGGGGGATTTCAAAAGGAGGCTAGATAGACACCTTGCCAGGGTCGTTTGACCCCAGCGCTCTTTCCTGCCCATGGCAGGGGGTCGGACTTGATGATCTGCTCAGGTCCCTTCCGACCCTACCAACTATGAAACTATGAAAACTATGGCCATCTTCAATGAAAATACCTGGTAAAAAGAATCACTGATTGGCTTCAACCTAAATAGTCTGTTCAGCTCTCAGCTGTGGGTGTTGGCACAGGGCTGGGAAGGCATTGCCCACACATAGTGCACATAACCATGAAGCAGAATTTCCTGACTGTGGAGTAGAATTGGGACCCAGCACACTGGAGTGCATGGCCTTGAATACAAAGCCAACAAGCACGCACTTCACCGGATACATCTTCCCAGACGAACTAAGAAGGAGCCGGAGACAGACCAGATATCTCATCCCAGCCACAATTACAAGGTCTGGGGTATGAACTAAGGAGACAGAACAGAATATGCTGCCTAAAGAAGAAAAGGCTAAAGGGCTACCTGGCAGTCCGTTGTCCTCAGGCAGGAACCTGATTCATCTCCCATCCTTCAGTAGAAGGATTCCCATCAACTTGGATAAGTGCTGGATGCAGGAGAGCAGCCAGGATTCCTCTTGCTAAAGCCCTTCAGCTTGAGAAGCCCCAGGGCATCCTGGCACATAAATGCAAAGAGACTTGACCTTAAGAGGTGGCTAATGATGACTCACTCAAGGAGAGACAGCTCAAGAGTAAGGGCTGCCCAGGGGTCTGGAGTATTCAGCCGCCTCCTTTATGAGTGGGCAATGAATTGCTGATTCACATGGCATTTTGCTTTTTGGGCTCTCCAAAGAGGAAGGAAGGATCTTTCATAGGAAGGAAACACTGACTCTGGCACGCTAAGACTGAACCAAATCATTTCTCCCGCTGCTCTGTTCCTTCCCAGAAGAAGGGAAAAGAGTGAGAAACCTTGTCATTTGGTCAAAATGGTGTTAATGGTAAAAGTATCAAGTCAACCAACATGCGTGTTTGCATCTGCCAACTCCATGGAAGCCCCAGTGCACAACCTGTGTGACTTAGGGACTGTCCACTTGTATTGCAAAATAAAAAGCAGATAGGGGCAGCTTGCAGCCACAGATATTTCCCAGAGGAAAAATACCTGGTCACATTAGCTTGGTTACACAAGGGGTCCTTTCTCAGTCATCATTTAGCCAAGTTGGGTGGATGTATTTCATGTATATGGCTGCCTTTCATCCTAGGCCAGCCCCTATGACCCCATACTCCTCTTAGTTATTTTTCCTGACCTTCCCCTAATTAGTCTACACATTTCACACAGAGGGGCTCAGGCCACATGGCAGCTATATGCTCTCCTGCATGGCACAGAAGGGTGACATCCCCTGCACCAGGAAGTCAAAGCTGCATTTGCATTGTTACAGATATTCTGTGTTGAGCTCATGTCTGGTTTCCTGCTCTTTCACTCCTGGTGATGTTTCTACAGTGCCTGGCATAATGTGGCCTCATTCTTGGTTGCTTCATAGTGCCGCAGGCACTGCTGCAATAAATATGATATGCATCGTCTCCCCATCCACCTGCCAGAGCCCCTTCCATTTGGTGACGACCTCAGGGACATGGGGAGTGGGCTAAAACCATAGCAGTGCTGCCAATCAGCTGGGAGCTGAGAAGGAGAGAGATCTCCAGAGCTAGCATCCCGGGTTCACGGAAGAGTAGCCCTGCACCTCTACTAGATGCACAGCTTCTGGCAGACAAACCTGGGGAGAAATCCTATTTCACAGCATGCACCTGAATGACAGTTACCCAGCTGCAGAGGTGCCATTTTTAGCACTTAAACAGGCTGTGATTCAATTCTGGAAGCAATGCAGATACACAAGGATTCGTGTGCCTCCTGACCATGTTCGGCAGGGCTGCCCTGTGATTGGGCAGGTACATGATGCTGTGTGCTCAAGTCCACATGTAAGGCCAGGTAATTCCCCAAACTGTAGCGGTGCAGAAACCTATGGCAGAGATGTACCACACTCCTACCTTTCAGCCCAGCAGCTAGGGCAGGGGTGGGCAAAATGCGGCCCTTGAGCCAGATGTGGCCCGCCAGGCTATTCTATGCTGCCTGCAGGGCCCCTAAAAAATTTAGAAAATTAATATTTATCCGCCCATGGCTGCCTGTCATGCGGCCCTTGATGGCTTGCCAAAACTCAGTATGCGGCCCTCTGCTTGAAATAATTGCCCACCCCTGAGCTAGGGCATTCGCCCAAGAAGCAGATCTAAGTCCCCCTCACCCAGAGGCAGTTTGAATCCATATCTATTTGACTTCTTAGCACAGCACTTTATAACCAACAGGCCAGAGATTAGACATTATGCAGTGTCTTTTCCAGTCCTCCCCATGAAGCTGACCCCCTGGAAAACCACAAGACAGAACAAGACAGTGCAATCCAAATCCATGTGCAAATCTCAAAAATGGCACTTCCACAGCTGCCACTTAGGCACCTAACGCTGAAGGAGAACTGTGCCCCTGCTGCATGTCATGGACAGACCGAGCACCCACAGTTTAAGAGGATAACATTTCTCCTCTCTACTTTTGGCCTGCCCGGTTAGCAGTTCTTGTAGCTTCCCACAACAGCAGTGATCTGGCTCCTGGTCTCTTCCCTCATGGTCTATCCATTTTAAGGATGATTTCTTCAGTTATATACAAATCAGGTTTTACTGCAGGCAACCTCATGCTTGAGCATCTGCCTACTGCAAAAGCTACATAAATGCAATATGAAAACTGAGAATGTAAATGCAGAAGAGATCAATGCATCTTAAAGCCAAACTTCCTGCAGAAACCTTAACACATCTCACATCACACTATTTTGGGGTATTCTCCAAGTTCAACAGCAAGAATAATACTCCAAAATATTGCCATGAACACAACGGGGCCAAGCTGACAATGCCACAGGAGCTTTCACATTAGACATTCTTGGCTGCTGCATGCTTTTCAGTCTTAATGCTGCATTAAATACAGTTATTTAGCATCAAAGTAAAGCAGAATAGCCCGACAGAAACAGACATATTTCCAAATGATTCACTACCTGGGAACGAATGCTCTTTCAATTCTGCTCCAGATCCTAGCTCAAGAATCTTCTTTTCCCTCTGGTATGTTTTACTGAGGTATCACATGTAACAACAAGCTCCTGAAGCAGTTTCATCAGATTTTCCCTTTAAGGTAACCCACTGCACTCCCACATGAGCCACAGGGACCTCAAAGAGACCAGCCAGCTGAAAAGTGCTGCAATGCAATCAGATGATCAGCTCAGGCTTTGAGCCTCTGCAGTCTCCTCAGTTTCTAAACTGTATTTTCCTACGATTCTCAAAATAACCAGATGGGGAAGCAACTGTCTTGTTCCTCGGTTTTAAGATTCAGGCCGTGTGCAAAAGCAATTTGCACCGTGAAGAGTTAATGTCAAAATAAAGCAGGACATGTCTTGCTGCAGCATGTAATGAACATGGAGCACTGCAGCAAAATCTGCTGTGCACAATTCCAAGATGTTCTGCGGGATGCAGCACAGCGGAGCTGCAAACATCACGACGCACAAAGCTACGCTGTGCCAAGCTCACAACAGACATCTTTCAGCAATTCTGGTGCGTGTGAATGGTAGGGATTATATAAAGGGGGAAAGCAGTCAAACACAACTGAAAAATAAACTACGTTGATCTCTCTTCTTAGAGGCTGATGATTCATTTTCATTGACCTTATGATGAAGGTAGAAGTATTTCCAATTAACAACAATTCTAATGCTTAAAAAATGATTTAAGAAGCCATTATAAATGACAGAAAACACTGACCCAGCTGGTCAAGATCCTAAGTCCTGAGCCCTACAGTAAAGATAAGAAGGCACTGCCATCCCAAATCTCGCAATTTAAGTGATTATTCTGAAAGGCAAAACAATAAACATCTTTTTCCACTGAAGGAGTTTTCCTCTTGTTTGTATAAAATAGAAAGGTTGGAAGTGTAAAGTTGCCATCGCAGGATGCAGCTTGTCCTCCAGGAGGGCTAGGTGACTGGTAAATTTGATGCTAATTGAGGTGTGATGGCTTGTGCAATACAGGGGATCAAGCTACAGGATCAGAATCTGTGATGGGGGTGGGGGGAAGCAGGGGTGTGGAAAGAACTAGATAAATTTAAAGCAATAAATGGATGCATAGGTACATGCCTCATAGATTAAAAACCACTAAAGCCCAAACTTTTCCCTTCCAGTGACAAGGGGCATGAAAGAGGGAGATGCAAATTCGGCAGCCTTGCTTCCACTTTCCTTAGCATACTTTGGGTAAGAACTGGTACACTTGGAGCCCTTCCAAAAGGGCAGCACCTGGTACGTTCTCACTGTTACAGGTGGACAAGCCAGGAATGATATAAACAGAGCAAAACCACTCCAGCTTTAACAGGGCTTCAACCCCCGAAATGGTTTTGCAACACTTGTATGGGTACATGTGGACAAGTCCAGAACAACTGGAACAGACCAGCTGCTTCCCTTCTGAAACAGCTCCAAAGGTACAGTGTGTCCATCTCCTTACAAGGCTCTCTGCAAAGACAGGGGTCGATACAGAAGGTTGGGTGCTTCTGCCTCAAAAGTTATACTGATGGGATGGACATTAGTATGCAGCC
>NW_017729015.1:9895503-9899977 GCF_001723915.1 Gavialis gangeticus | reverse complement strand
TGATATAAACACAGCAAAACCACTCCAGCTTTAACAGGGCTTCAACCCCCGAAATGGTTTTGCAACACTTGTATGGGTACATGTGGACAAGTCCAGAACAACTGGAACAGACCAGCTGCTTCCCTTCTGAAACAGCTCCAAAGGTACAGTGTGTCCATCTCCTTACAAGGCTCTCTGCAAAGACAGGGGTCGATACAGAAGGTTGGGTGCTTCTGCCTCAAAAGTTATACTGATGGGATGGACATTAGTATGCAGCCCACTTGCAGAGGGGTAAGAAGTGGTACAGGGAAACCTGCAGTTCAGTGCTGCAAAGGGTGAAGAGTGACAGGATAGAGAGGCATCAACTCTTCATATCTTAAAGGTTTATAGTCATTACCAAAGTGTGCAAGTACCAAAGTGTACAAGTACAAAGATATATATCCCCATGCCTGGTGTTTTTACACACCAAATCTCTGATCTGTTCCATGATGGATGGTGCAGACCCTGCCCCCCGACAGAACAACGCAAAAGAGACCCTGAGAAATTAATGCACCAAACGGGGGGGAAAAATGTTTGGACCAAATACGCATTTCACAGGACAAGTGGTAGTCAGCAAGGTGGATTTCAAACCTGGGAGACTTTACACAAAAACACAACTCCTCTTCTGGTGCAGCTTACTCTGTCCCAGAACAGGGATAAAGAGCAGGAATACAAGCCCTAGTTCAGTGGTTCTCAACCTTTTTAGACTTGAGGCACTCCTCACGAAATTTGAGGCATCCCTTGGAAAATGCCAGCTCCTAGTTTTCACTCTTGTCGACTACAGAAAAATACTAGAACAATTTTTGTTGCAAAGAACTCAGAAAGACCACAATAGCTCAGACTGGTTTTAATGCTCTGGGTTTCTATTTGAAATCTCTAAGCTTATCTTATTTGCACACCTAACAGTGCTAACATTGTGTGGCACCCCACAGCACCCCTGAAGGGCTCTCAAGGCATGCCAGCATGCCACAATACCTCGGTTGAAAATTGCTGCCATAAATTATGGCACTTTATCTGGCCTACACTGAAGGCTTGCACTGCTCCAGCTAACAAAGTGGCTGCAATCTCCAGTATAAACAAGGCCAGAAATGCAGCATGCTTGTCTACACTGCTTCTAACCACTGTCGGAAGCACTGCCACGAAAGCATGCCTCATTTACTCATACTCGCTCCATGCACAACAAACGTCTGGGGGGGAAAAAAAAAAAGACATGTAGCTCCTGTTTGTCATGCACAGGGCACACCCACACGTGAGCTTTACTGCAGAGTTGACTAATTAGCTCTGCAGTAAAGCATCATCACTATTAGGCCACAGTAAACTAATCAACTCCACTGGAGGACAGAACTGCCAGACACAAGTACTACCCTACTGCAGAGTTAGTGTGCCGTGACAGCACGTGTAGGTGGTGGCTGGAGTACAAGGGTGCTGTTGGCTAACCCATCACTGAAGCACCCTTGTGCCCCAGCCAGCCCCTCCGCAGCACACTGAGCCAGGACGGAGCAGTTCAGACCTCCCAGGCTCCCTGCCAGCCGCGGCTGTGCCACCCCAGCTCAACATGCTGTAGTCCCAGATGCATGTATAAATGCCACACCCGGGAACAATAAACTCCAGCACAAACTGTGCCAGAGTTTACTACTTCAAATTAATAGCACATGTAGATGCGCCCACCCAGTGCTATCCTTTGGCACTCAGTCTCAGGCATGCTTACTGGCATATGCCAACTACGTTTCATTGTTTTGGCATTGGGAGTGCACCAAAGGGGAGTGAGTGGGTGCCTCTACGTGCTAACAGGAGACATTCACACATAGGCTCCTAAATATGCATTCTGACTGACAAACCTCCTAGAAATCCTCAGGTGCAATGAGAAACTTCAGCTGCGCAGCACCGCTAGAAATTAAGACCCATCAGTAAGTGCCTCATTCCAGGGAACTAACTTAAGGTTATGTTTTTCACCAAACTGAATCAGTGGCCAAGTCACCTCTAGAAACCCGAGTCCAGATTCCCAGCCCTCTGCTCTCTAAAGCTAGATCAAATTCTGGTTTTGCATGTAAATTAATTTCTGTAAAATTTAAAATCTTTAGGAAACAGAACCTGCCAGAAACAAAAAGCAAAGGTCTGGCTGGGGAAGAGAGAGAAAGAAAATGAAATACCTTTAGCTCCCAATGGCCACCTATGACCAACTCACGGGAACTCTTAATAAATACGGTGAAGTAGGAAGAAACAGAAAGCAACTGACTGAAGTCTGTTGCAGACAAAGAAAATAAAATGTAGTGCTATAATTATGTTGGAAAGCCAGGCACTTGGAATATACACCCTGCTTAAAAATGGGGAGGAGAGGGCACGATTGACACGGCAAGTGCAGATCAACGGTACAGCACACTCATTTAGACTATGGCCGTAACCGAACTCCTCCCACAGCACTTTCAAACGTGTTAAGTGTAAGAAGCTGCCTTATGTGTCCTATGATATATCTACTAGTACTTGTATTAAAGGATAATAGAAACGGCTTGGAAAAAATACTTTTTCTAGGCCAGATCAATTGCTGAATAAGAGATTAATAGTTTCTGAATATTTTCTCATTTTGTGAATAGGCTCGGTTATGCAAATTTCACGTTTTGATGCGATTACGTGCAAAATAACAAATGTATCACATTTCCAAAGCAAAGGCACTCTCAAGTGAAAAGGAATGAATTTAGAGGACTCAGACCCGCTGTTAGAGGATGTGTTTACAGAAGAAAATATCAAGTTAGAAAGCAAACGCTTTTGAACTAACAACGTTACACACTGACTTCACAGATAGTGCTGATAAGACTGTATTGTGCTAAAAACTGTTTTCAAGCAACAGTTAAACTTTTGGATTAGCCATTTGTTTTTGCCTACAATAGATACTAAGTTAACATCCTTTTGGTTAAAAGGTAGTACATTTTCTAACAAGTGATCCTTTTCCACAATGGAGAGAGAGGTGGAGAGGTTATGACACAGAACATCTTGCTAACACTTTTAAGGTTAGCTTCTAGAACTCAAACATCAAGACATGTGGCTCCAAAGTAGAGGGACGAGCAAATGCAGTGTATAGGCCCAGCAGCAAGCTCTACAGATGAAGGGCTCCTAAACCTGGCATGTGGATATTACTGGCAACAAGGACGGTCCCATGTCCTCGATCTGCCCCTTTGGGGCCAGGATCTGCTGCTCACCTTCACTTCGATTTCCCACCGGCCTCCCGGATTTGAAGCCTCTCCAAAGAAGTACAGCAGCCTCAGTTGTGATCTTGTTTTCTAACCTCTCCTCCTCTCGCTCTTCCTTGCTCCTTAAGGAAGGCTTGGCCCTTCCACTCCTTGAACCAGCAGTAATCAATAGCTCGGGTAGCAAAGAGGACTTTCCTAACGCCTGACCTCTTTTACTGAGGACATAACCCACAGGAATTCTGCAGGGAATGGCCTGTCACAAAGAAGAAATTCAGCTTTTTAATGAACTGGCAAATAACTCCGGTATATTATAAAAATTCAGATGCTTTGATTATTAGCTAATCAAAAAAACACATGAATTTTTATATGATACAAGGACTGAAAAATGCTCCTTTGCTCCCAATTATAATAAATGTATAATTATGGGTAATTATACCTGTACATCTTCCCTGGGCCTCAAATGCCCGAGACAGCTCCAGAGCTGCAGAATAGTTCAGATAACTGATGGTCTTGTTTTAAGCATCTTTAACATGAACTACTTCTACTAGATGCGCTTCCATGAACACAGAGTCCTCACGCGATTTTTTTAGATATTACTGATGGCAGCTCTAACTATTAACTATTATATCAAGTGATTTTTTTTCCCCCCCCCAAAGGAGGGAGAAATTAACTGGTACTCATATTTTCCTGTTAAAATCTCAGTCTTCCAAGATTAATTCTAATTTAATTATTGGCTTAATTAGTTTCAAGATTTCAGATTTGGCTTTAAAAAAGAAGGAAAGCATTGCAACTGTAGAGAATTGCCAACATATTTATATCCCCACGGTGAGAACATAAGCACGAAAATTCAAACACTGGCAAGCAGCACTTGGGAATTGCTGGCAACGATGAACGCAGTATCCCAGGAAGTGTAAAGAGAAACAAGAGAGGGAAAGAGAATTGGAACAGTGTTTGCAATATTGAATGGTAGACTTCCCGAAAGATTTTGGGATGGGGAAGAGAACAAACCCTCAAACGGGCTCAAAGTGATCCCAAAGCTGGGGAAAAAAAGAAAAGAAATGTGAGTGGAATGAGTATTATTTTATACAGGTTTCCCTTGCTTTATGCGGGTTCTGTATGTGCGAATTCACTCTTATGCGATGACCCTTTTTATACCAAAAATGCATTATATGCAAGGTGAATTCACTCTTACGGGATCGGTGTGGTGGAAGCCCACAGTCAGCTGCTTTGTGCAGTGTGTGGTGGCAGTGACGTGCACCAAACTATGGTCT
>NW_017729015.1:9889567-9890503 GCF_001723915.1 Gavialis gangeticus | reverse complement strand
CAAAAATGCATTATATGCAAGGTGAATTCACTCTTACGGGATCGGTGTGGTGGAAGCCCACAGTCAGCTGCTTTGTGCAGTGTGTGGTGGCAGTGACGTGCACCAAACTATGGTCTCCTGTGCGGATCTGTGCTCCTCATTCACTGTCTGCGACATGTTTCTGTGGTCGCCACCCCCATGGTGGCAGTGCCCTGTGCTTGTGTGCACTGTCTGCTGTTGGCGAGTCCCAAAAGTGTCTTGTAAAAGTGGTCGAAATAGGTCTGTGGGTCGGTACAGTCGACACCTTGGCCTATTTGTTACACGGCAGGGGTAATACATAGGGGGTGCACATGGGTACACACACACCCCCTGAGCGTGGCGATGCACCCCCTGCAAAAAGCCCGCTCACCAACACTGCTGGCGGCGTGTGCAGGGAGTCCGCGATCCCCGCTGGTCGCCACTGGCTGCAGGCGATTGCCAACCATCGGTTGGCGCTTGCCACCTGCCCTTCCCACCGCCAACGGCGGGAGCTCCCCCTCTTCCCGCTGCCAGGGGCACGGGTTGTTCGTGTCACAGGGTAAAGCGTCCGTCCCCTTTGCGCGAATCCAAGTTACGCGCCGCTCTCCAGGACCGCATGTACCGCGTACAGCGAGGGAAACCTGTGCTAATGGAAGAGTGTGCAAGCTGGGGAACACGGGACAGACGAGGACAGAGCTACGCAGAGCAAGGACCTACATCAGCAACAAATAAAACAGGGCTATCACTTACCAACTTACGCCCGACTGAGACTATCACCCAGGGACGTGGAGCTTGTGCCCCAGCCAGGCCCACGAGGAAACTGAACTACACTAAACTCAAGTAAGTGTAAGGGAACCCGGGGCCGCCTCACCTCACCTCAGCGCCGAAGTGTGGGGCTTCGAGGAACCCGCCCTCCCTCACGGCGACCCGCGCCGCCCG
>NW_017729015.1:9888587-9889040 GCF_001723915.1 Gavialis gangeticus | reverse complement strand
CCGGACTCCTCCCAAGTCCCGGGACCCCGCCGCGCCGCGCGGTGGAAACCCCCCTCCTGCCGCCTGGCCCGGGACGAGCTGGCACTTGCCCAAGGGAGCAGGGAAAGCCGCCGCAGCGGGGAGAGGAAGCCTGGCCCTGGCGCAGGGAAGGGGAGGACCAGGCCTCCAGACCCCTTTCCTGAGCCCTCCCCTGGCCGTTCCCGCAGTCCGAGCCAAGACGAAGTGTCCGAGCTCCTCACCCTGGGACGCAGACCGCGGGATAACTGTCCAGAGACTCCCGAAGGTCCAGATCGCCCGGACCAAAACAGCAAACCGTGTCACTGCGGCGTTTTCAGTGCTCGCCACCCGTCCATTCGCTCCCTTCGGCGGCAAAGGTCTTGGGGGCCCTCCGCTCCTCCTGGAGCTGGGGTTTCCCGTGAGAGGGGAGCGCTGCAGTTGTGGCGGATGGCGAAC
>NW_017729015.1:9879688-9883587 GCF_001723915.1 Gavialis gangeticus | reverse complement strand
TTGGGGGCCCTCCGCTCCTCCTGGAGCTGGGGTTTCCCGTGAGAGGGGAGCGCTGCAGTTGTGGCGGATGGCGAACCCGCTCCTGCGCCTGCCGCTGCCGTCCGGAGAAGCCGTCCGCGGGCCGTTTCGTTCGGGGCCTGCCGTCGCGGCTCACCCAGCCTGGGGGCCCTGTCATTGATTTCCCTGGTTTCTCAAGCTCTTCATACAGATTTCCACCCCATGTCCATCGGGCATGTCTGCACATTAGTGCATGCTTCTGACTCAGGGAGGGCAGACAAAGCACACACTTTCTGACATGGCTCATTGTCCCAAATCATTTCTGTGCCCCCTGCTTCTTGGGGCAGGCGTTTGGGGATGGCCTCAGTCTCACTGTCCTGCGTGCTTTCTTACCTACGCTCGCAGGCATGCCGTTTTGAGAGCAAGTAAAGGCCGTTTTGAGAGCAAGAGGCATCCTATACCACAGCCTTTTAAGATTTGTATTGGTAGATCTATTTTGGCCTCCTTGAGACTGGAAGCTAATGTTGATCGTCCTGATTTCTTTGCCAACCAGGTGCTTAGTCATTGAGCATCTCTGCCTGGCCAGGAGAGTAGCAGGGTTGAAGCCCGCTCCCCGTGTTTCAGAAGCTCTCAGTTAGTTTCACCGTTCTGTTCTGAGGGAACATGCAGTAAATGCATTTCATACCACTGTGAAAGAGGTTGGTTTGACAGCCTGGGAGATGCATGGAGTTCAACACAGACATGTGCAGGGTGCTGCATCTAGGGAGAAGGAACCAGCAGCACACCTATAGGCTGGGGAACACCCTCCTCAACAACACCGTGGCAGAAAGGGATCTTGGAGTCATGGTTGACTCCAGGATGGACGTGAACTGCTAGTGCAAGGAAGCGGTCAGTAAGGCTAACCGCACCTTGTTGTGCATCTACAGATACAGCACAAGCAGGTCGAGGGAGGTGATTCTTCCCCTCTATGCGGCGCTGGTCAGGCTGCAGCTGGAGTACTGTATCCAGTTCTGGGCGCCGCACTTCAAGAGGGATGCAGCTAGCATTGAGAGGGTCTAGAGGAGGGCCACTCGCATGGTCGGGGGGCAGCTGAGCAGGCCCCAAGAAGATAGACTAAAGGGCCTGAATCTATTCAGCCTCCACAAGAAAAGACAGAGGGGATCTGGTGGCCATCTATAAACTCACCCAGGGGGACCAGCGGAAAATAGGTGAGGCTCTGTTGCCCCGGGCACCACCTGGGATAACAAGGAATAATGGTCACAAATTGAGAGCAGATTCAGGCTTGATATCAGAAGACATTACTTTACAGTTGGGGCTGCCAAGCTCTGGAATGGGCTCCCAAGGGAGGTGGTGTTCTCCCCTACCTTGGGGGTCTTCAAGAGGAGGTTGGATAGATATCCGGCTGAGGTATTATGATCCCAGCACTCGTTCCTGCCCAGGGCGGGGGGTTGGACTTGATGATCTGTTCAGGTCCCTTCTGACCCTAGAAACTATGAAACTATGACCAAGGGCAGATCCAGGCATGAAGGTGCAGTTGCTTCCCCCTTGGCTGTCCCATGCATGTGCAATGAACACTGAGCTCACTACTTGGTCATTGCAGGCTCCTGCTGGAGGGGTTTCGTTTGTTTTTGTAAAAACACACACACACACACACACACACACACACACACACACACACACACACACACACACACAGTCCTTGATTTACAACGTCGCGTTACAATGTTTTGCACTTACAACATTTATAAATTGATGCCCTATTTCAACTTTCTGACATCAGTTTTGACTTTACAACGCTTGATCTGACGCATTGCCATGCCAGTGAACAAGTTCGCTGTGTCGCCCATCTCCCTGGAGAACATCTGTCCAAACTTCCTTGGACACTGCCTTTAAGAAAGCAGGCGAGATTCCAGAAAAACCTGCAGCCAAGACTCCTGAGAAGACTCCAGCCAAGAACCCTTCACAAAGTTCAGCAAACTCACCTCAAAAAAGTCCTTCCAAATCAATACGATTGCTATTTACAATAGAAATACATTAACGTGGCTATAGTACTCATCTATAATTGATTGAGTACAAAATTCTGGGGTATTTTTGGTGAAAATAAGGTATCGGGCCTTGGTTCAGGAGCCAATCCTCCATTTATAACTTGGTTTCTTATGAGAAAATTGGTTCCGAGTTACAATGTTTTGACTTAAGATGCGGTTTTCAGGAACCGATTGTGTTGTAAGTCTGAGGACTGCCTGAATATAAAACTTTACCTCCAACACTCTGCCAGGCAGTCGTTGTGGTTTACTAGGCAGATCAGAGCACACATTGACACTCTCATGCAGCTCCAGTGCCCAGGGGGTGAGCACCAGTGCAGCATTCAGCATTAGAACTGCCTCCATTTTTTAATTAATTCCTCACCTTTGGTGAATTTTCTATTTTGCCTTTCTGTATTCTTCACTCTAGCACACAGTTTGTCAGTGTACAGCCCATGCTGGTTTTTGCTGCATCATTGCTTTTGTAGATTTTTGTTCAATATTTTGATTAGAATAGAGAGGTGCCTTAGTTTCATTCCATATAAAGTTATAGCTCTTTCTAAAGGCAGAGAGCATACTGGCAGGAAAAGCATTTCATACTGCTGCTCAATCTGAAATGCATTTTCTTTGCTGTTGGACTAGGAAAAGTTATTCAAAAACAATATATCTCAGAATATGTGGTCCCTTTTGGGAGTATGTAAATCATTGGCCTCTAGATTTAAATACAAAAATGTGTTTTTGAGCTAATTTCAGACATCTGCATGATATTTTACCACAGAAGTGCAGCATGCTAGACTATTCACATCATAACGTTCCGGTGAAACAACATGGCCCATAATATAATATTATATCAACATAATATTTTGTCACATTTCCTTAGCATAAGTTTAAATAGAATAAGGTATTTTTGTCTCAGTAACATATTAGTATAAAGAGAAATTGCCAGATTTTACAATTAAATTTCAAGCTCACAAGAAGATATGAAATAAGCCAAATATCCATGGTACCTGTAGCTAAAATTAAGAGGTCTCTCAAGGACATCAGCTGGGGTAGACACTGGCCTCCATAAAACCTTAATATTGCACCAGTGTTCATGTGCGGAGGTACAGGGAGCATGTCAGACTCTGCAGTGTACGCATTTTCAGCATTGATTTGGTTAACTCTCTGCTGCAGGCTAGTGTTTTTAAAGACTCAGCATACATTTTGAGTCTTAAGTGAAGAAAGACTCTGGACATAGCGTCAACTCTTGGAACCCATCTAACTCTCCAGAAATAGTCCAGTACAGGACTATAAATCAGACATCCAGAGCTATTCCCAAACAAAGAGCACTTGATATAGCATTACTGGGAGTCCTGCCCTGGTTTAAAAAAAAAGTGAGTAAGTAAGATGAATGAATGAATGGAGTGGGGAGGGAGGGAGGGGGCTGCTTGTTTTGTTTTTTTTCCAGCTTCTGTCCAATGCACAAATGACACTGGCTTGTTGAAGAGTTTGAGGAGGCGGGCATGGATGCAGGGGTGCATTCCACATCTGGCCTGGATTTGCTCTATTCCAAATGCATCTTGCATGTGAGGTAAACAATGCTGTATATTTACAGCATATACATTACACATATCCTCCAAGCTCTTGTTCAGCTCAGCAGGACGGATCCTATCCAATTTCATACAAGTGCAGTGATGCAAGTGGACGTGGTGAACTTGGGTTCTCAAGAACTGCAAGATGATTAATGGTACGTTAGTTAAAAGCATGCCCAATGTCAAAAAAAAGTGTCCCAGGAAAGCAACAAACATGATTGGAACCTGAAAAGATTTCAATATGAGGAAACGGTGAAAAAACAGTCACTTCTAATCTTAAATTCTGGTATTCTGATAATGGAGCCTGACT
>NW_017729015.1:9871470-9874688 GCF_001723915.1 Gavialis gangeticus | reverse complement strand
CTTGTTCAGCTCAGCAGGACGGATCCTATCCAATTTCATACAAGTGCAGTGATGCAAGTGGACGTGGTGAACTTGGGTTCTCAAGAACTGCAAGATGATTAATGGTACGTTAGTTAAAAGCATGCCCAATGTCAAAAAAAAGTGTCCCAGGAAAGCAACAAACATGATTGGAACCTGAAAAGATTTCAATATGAGGAAACGGTGAAAAAACAGTCACTTCTAATCTTAAATTCTGGTATTCTGATTATGGAGCCTGACTTTTAACATCATAGCCTCTCCCTTGTTAAAACAGGCTGGAAAGGATTGCAAGTCATGGGGCCGGAAGAGCCAATGGGAAAATGACTCAGTGAGGAGAGCCCTGGGCTCTGGCCCCTGCTCTCAATGCATTTTTGCATTAAATTGTCATTGGATAACATGCAAATGAGTGCTGAATAGACATTTCTTAAATATGGGTAAAAAGAACTGTACACAGTTTCCAGGTGATGTCTTTTCAGTCCTTTGTGTAACAGCAACGTATGCATTTCTAGAGGAGATGCATTTTCTGACACATCCTTGAGTGCCTCTGCCTTTTTCTTGGTTGCAAGGCATTGGCAGTCTATAATCATTCAGCGATCACCAAGGGAAATTGTTTGGTTACGAATAAGGCCATTGCTCTAACGTCAATGCTATGTAGGGCTTTTGAATAAATTGGGAAAGAGGGACAAATTGAAGACGCGGAGGAGCTAAGTGGAATGCAATTCTGATATATGGAAGGAAGATGTGCCAGACTAACTTGACGCCTCTCTCCAATAGTATAACTGATTTTCTAGGTGAAAGGATATGCAGATCTCATCTTTCTCTGGGCTTCAGTAAAGCATTTGATACAGTAGTACATGGGAAATTGTTAGTGAAGTTGGAGGACACAGAGATCAGAACTGCAAGCTGTGCAAGGAATTTCTTAAAGGGGAGCTGACAATGAATAGGGCTGAAAGGGGAAGAACTGGTAGAGGAAGGTTACAAGTGGAGTTTCTCCAGGATCAGTCTGGGGATCAATCTTGTTTAACAATATCCTGAACGACCTTGGTACAAATAGTAGGAGCCTGCTGATGAAATATGCTGACACCACAGAGATCAGAGACTGTCAATACAGGGGAAAATAAGGAAATTGTGCTGGAAGCCTTGAATAACCTTGAGGACTTGAGTAATGAAAATGGGATGGGATTCAACAGCACAAAATGCAAGGCTGTACAGTTGGGAATTAATAACAAAAACTTCCATGATACAATGGGAATTTACCTGTTGGAAACAACCAAGGAGGGTAACTTGGCTGTATTAGCTAAGCACAAGATAATGAATAACTATGAAGTGCCATTGTTATACAGCCATGAAAAAGAAACACAATCCTAGGATGTGTCAGAAGATGTATTTCCTGCAGAAGCCGTGAAGCATTAATGCCATTATGCACGGCATGGACGAGACATCTGGAAACTGTGTATAGCTCCAGTTATCCCTGTTTATGAACGTTAAAAATCCAGCTGGAACAGGTACAGAAAAGGGTAACTAGGGTGATAAAGGGAATGAAAAGATTTGAAACATTTGGCTTGTTTAGCCTGGTGAAACCATGGTTGAAAGATGATATGATTGCACTCAGTCCAGACATTTGGGGAGATGGAATGAGGTTCAGAATGGCCACCTGATTTAAACTAAGTTTCTCTTGGTGCCGACCTTGCACACCGACCCAGTCTCAGTGACCAGCGATCAGTCTACGTCTGTAACTGTACAGAAGTTCCATGCGCACAAACTGGTTTAAAAATTGCAGAGCTGTTTACAATAAACCTGGTTCTATGTAGTGTCACCTGCAGGTTGTGACTGTCACACCTCCCCCCAGCCCTCAGCAGACCCCCGATCCCCTCCAGCCTGCCAGACCCCCAACTCCCCAGCTAGCCCCCCCATCCTGACTTACCTGATATTGGGCAGCCATTTTGAATTGAGTTCACCTCCCTCTAATGCCCCCAAATATCTGTGCTTAGCTTATAAATATAGAAGGGGGTGGGGGTGAATTCCAAAGAGGAGAACCAATTTAAGTTAAAGGACAATACTGTCACAAGACCCAGTGGGTGTAAGTTGGCTGTTAGTACATTTAAGATGGAAATTAGAATGTGGTTTCTACTGTCAGAAGTGAGATCCTAGAACAGCCTCCCTATAGGGGAAAGAAATCCAACTGCATTTAAAAGAGGGGCTCAGCAAGTTTATAAGAAAAGACTGTAGGGAGTGGGTACCTGCAGTAGCAGGGAACCTGAACTTGATAGCCCAGCACGTGTCATTTAGCCCTGAGATCCTTTACTGCAACATGCCTTTCATGGACCACACAGACAGCAAGGCTCCTTGTGTATTCTGTGCTCACATTGAGGCCAGTTGCAGTGAGGGTGCACTGAAAATTGTGCTGTGTTCCCCCAAGAAGTGCTGTTGCTTGTACATGTGTTTTGTGTATTTACTGGTAATTTTATAAGGTATGACCTGACACCAGCACAAACTTGCATAGTCAAGGATAAATGACTTGCACCGACAAACAAACTAGTATCAGAGGATACAGAGGTAGTATGTGGAGGAGTGGATAAATACCACATTGCATCAGCGAGGAAACTCTGATACAGTTAAGGCTGAAGAGTTTCTTACTGTTTAAAAAGACTACTGGAAGCTTAAAAAACCCACACGCTGACTCACATTCTTCTGAAACTTGTGCTTCTTCACAGGAAATGCAGGATAGGGTTAGTGGTCCAAGTACGGAGTCACTGGAGTATGAGGTCTCAGTGTCTGATTTCCCAGTGCTCCCAGAATTAATGCATTTACAAAACTAGCCAATTCTTCTAAAGCTTTTGTGCTTGCTCTATAGGCCTGAAGACTGGTTTTGATTCTCCCCAGATTGATCTCGCTCACTTGGGTTTGATTTCAGTCAATGCATGTGATCCACTGCTCTGCTGGGAAAACAATATTCAAAAAGTGAGTGACTGAAGGTAAAGTTTAGACCTGTAGGTTAGCTCAAGCTAAACTGATTTTCCAAAAGACAACATAGGTAGAATATAAGTATTAGCAATTGCTAACTCTTACCCTGCTCTATGTATTTCTCCCTGTTGGTATTTCTAGAGTGAGCATCTATCTTGAATCCTTGGAGAAGCGCCGTACAAGAGGTGGGTTGTTTTTTGGTTTTGGTTTTTTTGGGTTGTTTTTTTTTTTTTTTT
>NW_017729015.1:9868870-9871349 GCF_001723915.1 Gavialis gangeticus | reverse complement strand
TTTTTTTTTTTTTTTTTGGGGGGGGGGGGGATGTTAATCGCTTGAAGAAGCTTGCGATCCATTTCAACAAGTACTTTTTCACCATAAATGTACTGATGAAACTGAGTCAAGTCAAATACTCTTACTAGTATTTCTTTTTGTGTTTGGGCACGGTTCTACTGGCAGAGCTTTAGATGCATAAAAACAGGAGCTCCTTTCTGCAACATCTTCCAACCCCTGATGCTCTTTCTGAGTTTCTTATTAAATACAGGCTTCCCGCTACACAACCTTGCTCTCATTCCATCTGACCACCTTGCCCAAGCATCCTATTGTCACCCCTGCCAGCATCTCTGCTGAGTGACCATCCCTCTTTAGCCCTCATCCTCAGGTCCAGGCACCTGAAGGGAACATATGCCTAACTGGCCACAGAAACAGCTGGAGACTAGCAGCACACCGATACTCTGACAGCATCACTAGGTCCCTCCTCTTTCATCCAGCACATCAGTATCTGGCCAGTGGTCCACACACTCAAACACAGCCAGCTCCAGCTCTGTGTTGATGGGCTGATTCGAGGTTGAGGGGAATCCAGAGGTGAGGTGCCACTGAAGCCAAAGATAGGTGAAGGGGCATGCAGAAGCAGCTCTGGGGTTATTCTGCCATTGCAGGGGTGCAGCTGCAGCACGGGACACCTGGGAAAGGAGTGCTAATAGACCCTATTGCGGTCTGCTGTACGGGCGAGGAGAGGTGTAACAGCTCACCCCCCAGGCCGAGCCAGGCTGCCTGCATTCCCTGGCCCACCCTACTCAGCCCTTCCCCCCAAGTGTCCCCAATTATCTTAACTCTCACACCCTTATTTTACTCAATGTGCATGTCACTGGAGGAGCATCTAGTCAACTGGGTCCTTGGTTTTGCTGGATACCCTGGTATGCTGTATTCCTACCTTGGATTTTCTTCAGCCTGATAAGTCCTCTGGTTCTTTGTTCCCGAGGCCAAACCCTTCCTTTTGAAGCTCCTGAACCTTTCTGAACAGGCCCAGCACTCAGCTGGCCTTTCTTGCAGCATATCAGGCCTCTCTCCATTTCCCCAGTCAGTTCCCCTGGGTCTCTCCTCTTACTCCAGCTACAGCAGCGGTTCCCAAACTCTGCCAGATTGTGCACCATCAGTTTAAAATGATACAACCTTAAATACCACCAGCCATTTTTGCAGTTCAACCTTAAGTACCACCAGCAAATGTCTGTCATATAAAGTAATTATAATACATCTGTTAATGTGCACCACTGACAGGTTGTCTGCATACCACAGATGGGGAACCACTGAGCTACAGCTCTTGCCTTGTCTCAAGCCTGAGCCCTTCTGCTTTCCTTGATGCTGGGGTCCGTCCTTTATATTGCTCTCAGGGATGTAGCATCCAGCCTGCCTGGTTTCTCCCCAAAGGGTGCTGTCCCTTTTTCCTTGTTAAGGGGGTGGGGACTGAAGGGGTCCAGTTAGAGGGGTATGACTGTGTTTAGGTCAATAGCCAAGTGGATTTGTACCACCTCTATTCAGCCCACTCCACACACTGGTTAAGCTGACAGGAGGAGCTGACTGGGCACTTTCGGAAGGGAGATGGGGCACTTTCTGGACATACAGGCTGCTGGTTGATGGACTCTACAAGCAGTATCAGGCCATTCACTAACGGGCAGTTCATCACTCTGTTGTCTTTCTCCCTGAAGGGGTTAACAGGGCCCATTCTACTCCTTACCTTCTAGTTGACAAGCCAGGAGCAGCTCCTGTCCCAACACCCATTACTCACCCACAGTCAATCGGTGTCCCAACAGGTGCCCAGGAGGATCCCTGTAGGGAATGTCTCACTGTCCCAGTGCCCTCTGTCGGGTGATGCCACTCCGATGGCTGCTCAGCCCCCACTGCAGCCCCCCTACCCCTACACTATCTACAGCACCCCCTATCACTTGACTGCTAGGAGCACATCTGATTGTGCCTATGGAGAAAGGACATGCCTTAACCTGGGGCTGGGGTCCTTTCTGCTATTTAACTAATGACTTTCTAGATAAATGTGTAAAACGTCCTGGCAGCAAAGACTGGAATCCACCTCTGCTTTTCAAGAGATCAGCCTTCCTCATTGGGCTTCTGAGCTAGGCTCTTGTTTGCTTGCTCTCCTCCTGGCCCCATTAATCTTGCACTCTTGGTAGCCCTGGTCCAGCTTGAACAGAAGGGATGGAGGATGCCTCCCCTACTAATTAAACCTTATTACGTTCAATACCAATAAGTGTAAAGTACTCCACATCAGGAAAAAAAACCCACAGCAGGCTTATAGGCTCGGCAGTGCTACACTTGCCAGCACCATGGCTGAAAGAGTCTTGGGAGTCATGATTGACCACAAGATGAACATGAGCCACCAATGCGATGTCGCAGCTGGTAAAGCAAACAAAACTCTGGCTTGCATCCATAAATGCTTCTCAAGTAAATCTCAGGATGTCATCCTCCTGCTGTACTTGGCTTT
>NW_017729015.1:9851979-9863870 GCF_001723915.1 Gavialis gangeticus | reverse complement strand
CTTGGTGAGCCTGCAGCTGGAGTACTGCATCCAATTCTGGGCCCCATAATTCAAGAAGGATGTCGAGAGCTATAGAGAGTCCAGAGGAGAGCCACACGCATGATCAGAGAGCAAGAGAATAGGCCTTATGAAGAGAGGCTGAGAGCCATGGGACTCTTCAGCCTGGAAAAGCACAGGCTAAGGGGGGACCTGGTGGCTGCTTGTAAGTACAGAAGGGGTGTGCATCAGGATCTGGGAAAATGTCTGCTCACCAGAGCGCCCCAAGGAAAAACAAGGATCAATGGTCATAAACTCTTCCAAGACCATTTTAGGCTGGACATAAGAAAAGAATACTTGGCTGCCCGGGCCCCCAAGACCTGGAATAGACTCCCTCCAGCAGTGGTGCAGGCAGTGGTGCACTCTGGATTCATTCAAGAAACGTTTGGATGCTTATCTTGCTGGGATCCTTTGACCCTCGCTGACTTCCTGCCCCTGGGGCAGGGGGTTCGACTTGATGATCTTCGAGGTTCCTTCCAGCCCTAACATCTATGAGATCTATAATCTTTAGCCTGGTGATTCAGGCACTCTCCTGGAAAGTGAAAGCTATGGGTTTGGATCTTCTCAGGCCTTGAGCCAGGATTCTCACTTCCTGTGTGAGTGATCTTACTACTACATTATTAGGCAAAAGGCAGGCACTGCCATGACACTCAAGAGTGAATATGGAGTGCTGTGTTTTGCACTGAACTCAGTGCTCTTTTGAGGGTGAGTTAGGTGTTCTGGTTCTGGTAGGTACTATTGTTCACGATCTCCAGAAGACAGACATACTGAATGTGAAGCCCTAAGTCAAATATCAAACTCACTAGAAGGACTGGTACCCCTGTACCTAGCATTTCCTATTGATCACCTCCCTGCTTAGTGCTTCGGCTCTGTGACTCCTCCACTGACTGTATAAGGATCTTGGTGTCTAGCCCTGTTAATTAGGATTGTCCTTCTGGAGTGAGGTGCATTTCAAGGCTGAAGTAGAGGCACCTATGGAAATACCTTGGAGTTGGCTTCAAGCAACTCTTTCCTTTACAAAGGCAGTCTGTGGCAAACCTGTGAACTGAATCTAGACCTCCTGAATTATATTCCAAGGTCTCAGCTGCAGCACATCCCACCCCTCCTATGTACTGACATCCCAAGAATCGTATTGTGATTTCAGCTTGTATAGGCAAAACCCAAACAACAAAGTAAGATGCACATCATTTAAAATAATTTCTCATGCTATTTATTTTGCCGGATTTCTGCACCTTCTGTTTCATTAAGGATAAAATGTATAAAAATAAATTTCAAATAATGCGTTCTGCTTTTTATAATTCCTCAAATATGGAGCCCTCGAAGTCAGTGACCAAAATAAATGAATGAAGGCTCCTCATAGCTCATTTGCCCATCTCCTGCTCAGTGTCCCACAACTCTATGAATAACTGTCCAGAAAACAGTTACTGGTTCTATTGTTTTCCAGGGGCTGTACCAGGGAACATTTAATTTGGTGACGTTTTATAAAGCTAATGCACATGCCCCATCTCAGAAACACTCCTTGACTGAACTACAATGCAGAATTTCTGCCAATTATATGCAAAAAAACATGTCAAATTCTTATAGACAAATACACTATCCTACTCTCACTGGATTCCACAGCCGAGACAGAATGGGGCAACTCATGTTCCATCAGCGCAGGGCATGCAGCTTTCCTCTTCATTTCATCCCGCGTGTTACAAATCCTCCTCTCTGTGCTGATCTTACAGAAGCATATGATCACTGAAGAGACCAGAAACAATTTCTACAAAAAAGATATATAATTCCAGATGGAAAATAAATATAAAATGATTGGCAACAAGTCTTCAGTTACATGCACAACACGCAGTTAGCCACAGGGACACCAATTACCAGTCCAAAGCAGCACCAGAATAAGAACAGACAGCCTCCACTGAGCAGCAGGATTGCATGGGCTCAATGATGAGTGAGAGGTCCAACACTAAGAACACTTTCTAAACTGTATTAGCTTCTGGAAGGCATGTCTGAAGTCTTCATTAAAAGCTGTGTATATGACTGGATTGATCAGTGAGTTAAAGTAACCTAACCATGTGAAAAAGTCTAGTAGGATGGGATGAAACCAGCAAGCATTGTCACAGATGGGCAGGACTAGGCTTACAACAAAGAACGGCAACCAGCAGAAAATAAAAGCTCCCAGGATAATTCCCAGTGTTTTTGTGGCTTTCCTTTCTCTTGAAGCAGAAATTCTTTTCCTTTCCAGGACACTATCTGTAAGTTTGATTTTCACGTGATTGATAAATATTGGGGAGCCCCCTGAGTGAGAATGCCCCTCAGTAAGGCTAGAATTAATGGAGCAGAAAGAAGACCCAGTAGAACCAGTAATCAGCTGGGCAGTGGTAAAGCGTTTCCCATATAATGATGGTGGCTTCAGAATCCTGGAGCGAGCTGCCACATAGATTCTCCCGTACAGTATAACGAGGAGCACAGTTGGGATATAGAAGGCTCCACAGGTCGAGTAGACGGTGTAGGAAATCTGATCTGTGTTCACAGAACATGATGCCATTTCTTCATGAGCTTTGGCTTGTCTCCAAAAGAGTGGCGGCATAGAAATACAAATAGAGATCACCCAGACCACAGCTATCATGAAGGCCGCTCGGCTGGCTGTTCGGCGTTTGGCGTACTCCAAAGCATCTGTGATGGCCCAGTATCTGTCTAATGCAATAACACAGAGGTGCAGAATTGAGGCTGTGCAGCAGGTAATGTCTGAGGATAACCAGATATCACACATAACTTGGCCAAAGGTCCACGTACGGCTGACAGTGTAAGCAATACTGATTGGCATTACTAAGATAGATACCAAGAGATCTGTCAGTGCCAAGGAACCAATGAGATAATTTGCAGGTGTATGGAGCTTTCTAGTGAGAAAAATCGTGATAATTACAAAGGTGTTTGAAAGAATAGTTGCCAGAGTTATAATAGACAGAACAACTGCCAGAGAGATCTTCAGCCCTAGAAGTAGCCTCTTGTCCAAAGCCACTGGTATTTCAGTGGAGTTCAGCGACTTGTTTGCTGTGCTCTGGAGGGAGAGCTCTGCTGAGTAGTTAAACTGACTCATTTTCTGCTCTTTCTGATGTTCCCTGTACAATTTAATCCTTCTAGAGAAGCAAAGATTGTTGCTTAATTTCTCCTGCAATACAATTTGTCAGCCTAGGACACCAGTATTGGAGAGATACCAACCTCTAGGAAGCAGGAGTCTAGGCAGTACCCGAGACATTTTTCTCATCTAGGTCCCCTAAGCCATTTCATCATGTCTTTTGTAAGTCCATTTAGAACAGTAAATTATAATGTAATCACCCAGATACGATTTCAGCATGTATGGTAAGATTTCTCATGTAGCTGATGACCAATCATTCCTTAATTTTTTTTCACAATTGTATTTGCTTCTTTGGACAGAAATCCAGACAGGCTTGTTAGCCTTTCCTTATCATATGTGAAGAGTTTGGTTTTCATGGGCTTCTCCAGATCATATTTGCTTTTTCTGAAACACATGTTTAATCTTCAGATGCTGGATTTGACTGGAATGATTAATAGAGTCCAGTCACGATGACCTGGAGACCACAGCATGTCCAGTTACTGAACTGTTTAAGAATGAGCAGATGGTAAATGGCTGCAATGAGTGGAGTCATTATTCTTCCAATTGAGGAAGGATATAGCTGGTTGTGAAATCTAGAGAAAGAGAAGGAGAGTGTTAGCTTGGAAAAGTAAAATAGACAACATGGAAAACAACAGTGATCAGTATCTGTCCAACCCCTATGGGCACTAATGACGCCCCGAGGTTCTTCCTATGTATTTCTTATTTTCTTTACATTTAGTAAGTGACTCTCTGAACATCTGTAATTGTCAAAAGAGCAACAGAACAGCTCTCATTCAGGATCATCACACATCCTTCCCTCTACCAACCTAAGCTCTGTCAACCTCTGTCCTCTTGAAAGAGCCCAGAAAATATGGGGCCTTTTCATGAAGGGTAATGAGCATGGATTCAAGCAGCCACAATGGAAAGCATTTTGGTGCAGAGAGCTCCTTTAAGAAAATCTCTCATCAGCAGCTACTTCCTTAAACCAAGCAGCACAAACATCTCCTCTGCTTGCAAATGGTGCAGCTTCATTGTGGTACTGCCTGCCCCGAAACACCTACAAGAATATGGACCGCGTTTAGATTTCCATCCCTAGCACACTGCACAAATCACCTGTTTCATCCGCAAGCACAGCAACTTTACTTTCAACAACCATCATTTCCACCATAGCTCTGGGCACAAAAATGGTCCCCTAATGTGCCAACCTCTTCATGAGCCACTTGGAAGAAGAATTTTTAGCAAACTGTGCCATCAAACCTGCGCTATACCAGTGCTACATAGATGGTATTTTCATTGTTTAGACTCAACACCTGGCTTTGCTTACTGTCTTCTACCACAGATTCAACACACACTGCTCTTCTATCAGATTCTTTCTGAAATACTCCTACATGGACAACAGCTTTCTAGATACCACAATACACATCTGGGATGGCCACTATATACAGAAAACCCATGGATTACTATGCCTAGGCCCACAAAACCAGGAAACACTCCAGACACCCCATGAAAGCTGTAATCTATATACAGACTCTCAGACATCACTGCATCTGATCCAAGGAGACTACCACCTCGCCAACCTAGAAACTGCCTTTACCTAGCAAGGATACTCCAACAGAGAAAGAGACTGCATCTTTGAATAAGCCACCCAAATACCCCACAATAATCTACTACTACAATACAAAAGAAACCATTTCACTGACTACACCCGCCCCGGTCATTACATACTATCCGACACCAGAACCTACAAGAAGGACCATCAGGCAACTGCAGACAATAATTGAAAAAGATCAGACATTGGGAGAAATACTCCACGGCCCTGCCTGCCCTCTCCTCTGACTCACAGGCACACACTCATGGCCTTCACACAACTACCTAACGTGACCCAACTAATCATTAAAAGCAAACTCCTTTCTGATCAACAGACACCAAGTGGGCACAACCCTACCTTAACAATAAATGCAAAACCTGTCAACATGTCTTCACTGCCACCACAATCAATGTCTTCCATCATGAAACCAGATCACACATGTTTATCCCAGAAGGTAATATGTATCTCTTCCAATAAGCCAAATACCCTCGTGGAAACGACATGGGTGCAACTACAAAAACTGTGCACCAGAATGCACTTTCACAGAAAAAATATAAAGGACAGAAACCCCCCGAAAGCCAGTGGGAGCACACGTTTCACAGAACAGCCACTCCCTTTCTGCCCCCTCAATCCTCGTGCTCAGCGGAAATCCACACAACACCTTCAGAAGACAGGCCTGAGAACAGAAAGTCATAAGCTTCATAATAAATCTGGACTTAACACAGACAGTGGCTTTATGTCTCATTACAGTCTAGCAACTCCTTGTGTTAATTGCTCTGCACTCCACAGACAGTAACAACCTCCTCCTAGAATGGTCTTGCTCGACTAAACCAGCCTGCCTACTTTACTGTAATACTTCTGTCTTACAAACACTCCTGATAATATCTCTTCTCTCTTAGTTTACAACCCCCCTCCCTTCCTTGAAGCAGACTGTTTGCTTTTCCATGGAGTTAAAAATGGACCTATTTTTATTATTTAGTTTAGCCTGTGTCTGACTAAAGCGTCAAAGAATCTGAAAGTTTGTCTAACATCTCTCCCAACTATACAGTTGATCCAGTAAAAGACATCACACAAAACCCTGGTAGTGAAGCATTTATCAAACAGCTGAAACAGAAGCCATTTACGGTCACAGTCAATGCCATACTTTCCCATGAAAAACCATGAGAGGCAGACAGTGGTATACCAACATATCCTAAAGAGAAGCCTGAAGCCTTTGGAAACCTAAGAGAGGCAAGGATTTTTTGTGATATCTTTTATTGAACTAATTATATATAGTTGGGAGAGAAATGTGGTTAGCTTTTGAGCAAAAGCACCCTCCTTCAGGTCACTTCTTTCCAAAACTCATACCAAACTGTTCCTAGCTCAGAGATGTAACAAAAAAAAACAGCTCCCCAAAAGGGAAGGTTTCTGCATGTCTGCTGTAGGTCCCATTTTTAAGAAAATGGAGCCAGGAGTCAATCTAAAAGAATTTTTCAATGTACTGATGCTACAGAATTGCCTTTTTCAGAATCTGAGAAACACGCTAACGTATATTGACCTGGATGCTGTGCTATTCACACAGTCACAGAAGGCCCTATAACAAAAGCAGATTAGAAACATTACTTAAACAATGTTCGACGAGCTTTAGTTAAAGCGCCCCCACCACCATTCTGATGCGCAGGGACACTGAATACACATGACACTGAGGCTGTTGAAGTGTGCTAATTAGCACGCTGCAGCAGATACGACTGATCAAGTCTGCTCTGACACATGCTAATTAGCAGGCGTTGGACACGTGTAGGTTCCCCCACGGGCACTAGATTAATCCTATGTCTGATGTGATCAGCTGTGTGAGCTGATCCTAGGCTCCCCCTGCACTGGCAAATAGGACATGATTAGAGTCTGATCTGCGATCCCAACGTTGTGCATCCTGGCATGCACATGTGGCATCACAGGAAGCACAGCTGTTGGGATTGTGGATCAGATCCCATTGTGCCTTTAACTGCACACTTTTCAGTGGCCTTAGGCGCCTAAGAATCTGGTCTTTGGCCTCATAAAGATATATAGCTACCTAAACACCTGGGTTCTTAACTTCCAGTTAAATTTTGAACATTTTGCCAGTCGTCTTTTTGTCTCCTAAAGATGTTCAAGCTGTCAAATCCCATACTTCTCATTAAACAGTACTATTTTTAAGTGGGGACAGTGCCCTCTAAAATATGTAATGTTTTAGTATAAAAATATGCAAACAGACTAGCAGCTCTTATCCATCCTGATCAGACTGGTTGCATCCATCAGAACACTAGCAAGAATCATGCTAGGGAGTTAATTCAATATTATTAATCACCTTCTAAAGAACAAAGGAAGTCCAATTCTTGGTGTGAATCAGTCATAGAGAACATCTCATGGGACTTGTTTTTGTTCTATATCTTCTGCCTTTAAGTTGACCCTCATTATGCTACATGACTAAAACTATATTACCAACAACCTATGAATTATGTGATGACTAACAGTCCACAGGCCACAGCTGATTTATGCAGAGGGAATGAGTCATCCCTCCGCATATGTAACAAACATATGGCTATAGCCTTTCAATCACAAACTAAATACATTGAAAACCCAATGCAAAGGCATGTTCTTGCTCAACCACCATTTACTGTTCCATGGAAGAGTCACAGGGTGATAGTCTCAGGAGGTAAGGCTGGATGGCCACAGCAGTTTCTCAAACTGTGGGATGCTTCCCCATCCTGGGAGGGCTTGAAAGTTTCCTACCAGGGGATGTGGGAATCATGGCAGCACTTCCCTTGCCACCAATTCTCACATGCCCCCTTCTTCAGCAACTGCTAATTCCACCCCCCTGTGGCAATGGTGGGGAGGGAGTCAGCAGTGAGGGAAGCAGAGGTTGAAGAACGGCGGGTACGAGAAAGCCTGACTTTCCTAAGGTGGGACGTAAACCTGCAAGGTTGAGGAAACACGATGTTACAGTGCCCTTTCTGCCCTTTAAAGCTATAGCCCTGGTCTAGCCAGCTACCAAGGAGCCAGCAAACAAGGGCTGCAAACAGGTTAAGCAGTTTACAGGCAGTTCCCTGGGAGCAAGGGGAAGAGAAGCTAGGCACAGTCAGCATGGATTCACCAAGGGCAAGTCAGGCCTGACCAACCTGATTGCCTTCTATGATAAGATGACTGGCTCTGTGGACGCAGGGAGACTAGTGGACATGGCATGCCTTGATTTTAGCAAGGCCTTTGATGCAGTCTCTCATAACATTCTCGCAGACAAACTAAAGGAGGTGTGGGCTGGATGAATAGACTGTAAGGTAGACAGAAAACTGGCTGAAGCATCAGGCTCAGAGGGTAGTAATCAATGGCTCAATATCTAGTTGGCAGCTGTGGAGTCACCCAGGGGTCAGTCCCAGGGGCAGTTTTTTTTTCAATGTTTTCATCAATGACTAGGGAAGATGGCATAGAGTGCACCCTCAGCAAGTCTGCAGATGACACCAAGCTGGGTGGAGTAGTAGATATGCTGGAGGGTAGGGCAAGGATTCAGAGTGGCCTAGAAAAATTGGAGGATTGGGCCAAAAGAAATCGCATGAGGTTCAACAAGGATAAGTGCAAAATCCTGCACTTAGGATGGAACAATCCCATGTACCAGTAGAGACTGGGGGCTGACTGGCTGGGCAGTAGCTCTGCAGAAAAGGACCTGGGGGTTACAGTGGACAATAAGCTGAATATGAGCCAACACTGTGCCCTTTATGCCTAGCAGGGAGTGGTGAGGGGTGGGGGAGAGCAGGAGGAAGCCAGGCAGGCGCTGCTGTGCCTGCAAGTCTCTGCCGGAGCTGCAGCCAGGAAGCAGAGGGGTGGGGCCAGTCCAGCTGTGGAGCAGAGAGCCCTGCCCAGCCCAGAGAGCATGCCGGGATGCTGGGGAAGTCTGGTTTAAGTTAAACCAGCAAGGAGTCTGGGACAGACATTGCATAGACTGGCATGACCCAAATCAGTTAAGTATGATACTACATTCAACTAGGTTTCTCTCAAACCGGTTTCAGTCATTTTCAAACGAGTTTATGTGCACTGAGCATGAACGATGTGTGCCCCCGAAGGCTGGGGGGGGCATGGTGACTTCCCACAGGCAGAGGCAGCACAGTCATGGAGGCGGTGAGCAAAGAGCTCCCACAGGTGGCCGTGGCAGTGTCAGCAGCAAGGTGGGGGGGTGAGCGCCGACTGGCAATCGGCAGCCACCCGCAGATGCCACTGGAGGTGTTGGAGGTGAGGGGGAGGTGGCGAGTGTTGACCGCCTACAGGCATCAGCAGTGCTTCCTTCAGGGGGTGCATCGCCAATCTCAGGGGGTGCACGTGCACCTGCGTGCACCCCCTACACATTGCCAATGGCACTGAACATCTCTTCTGTTACAGGTTTAAACCAGTTTCTGATCACTTAAACTGGTTTATGTGTAATGTCTGTCCCTATCCTAGGAGGGTAATAAAACACTGGAACAGGTTGCCCAGAGAGGTGGTAGAATCTCCATACTTGGAGGTTTTCAAGACCCAGCTACACAAAGCTTTGGCTGGGATAATCTAGTTGGGGAGGGTCCTGCTTTGAGCAGGGCATTGGGAGCTTGGACTAGATGACTTTAAGAGATCCCTTCAATCCTAATTTTCTATGATTCTATGGTCCTGCAATGCCTTACACACTTACTTAACTTTATGCTCTGTTAATAGTGCACTCTTTTTCAGGGGTGTAGGTTATAGCCATGTTAGTCTAAGGACATAGGCATACAAGGTACTTTGGGTAAATCTGATCTCTTTTATTTGAGTTGGTTTAATAAAAGAGATCAGATTTACCAAAAGAACCTTGTCTCCATTTCAGTGGAACTATTCAGAGTGCATTAAGCTAAATATGTGCAAAAACTTTTGTATGATCTGGCCTTTGAGTCTGTAAAAACAATATCTCTCTGTAAATGATCAGCCTAGCATCCTTTCTTTAAAGGACCTACTGCCCTTCAATTTATGAATACTCCACTGATACTGTAAAGAAAATTACTAGCAGAGTCCAAGTTAAGATCAGCACATCACGATTTAAAGGCTTTTAGTAATCATTTAGTTAACTTGTATTTTCCCAAGGCTTTTACATTGTTTACAATGCTTACCTACTTTTATTTCCATTAAGAAAAGTCCTTAGACAAAGCCAAATTTATTCCTTTGGAAAACCAAATCAAACCAAACAAATTAGTTTAAGCAAATAGAAGTTATCTAAGGGAAAAAGAAAACATGCATTTAATAAAGTCAAATATAAGATAAATACAAATACATACATGCACACATTCAAGGAAAAAAGAAAATATTTACAGAATGGAGCATTGTATCCTGGAAAGCAAAGACTGTACATAGGATTTTTGGTAATTGGAAGTAACACACTGAACATGAGGTCCCAGCACTATTCTGTGCTTCAGAGGGCTAATTTGATGTCTGGTGTATAAACTGGGGAGTACCAAGTAGGAGGAACAACTGCTCTCCACAGCACTTAGTGCACTAGTATCAGAGTATTATATCCATTCTTTGTGTACACACATTAAAAGGATGTTGAGAAATTGGAGAAGGCTGCAGTTGATCTGAGATCTGCAAAATCTGACTGAGAGGAAGACACATAAGGAACTCAGTCTTTTCAGTTTATCAAAATGAAGATGAAAAGGTTGCTTGATTGCAGTCTATGCGTACATCTTTGGGGAGAAGATTCCAGACAGTAGGAGGTCTTTTCATTTAGCAAAGACAGAACAAAACCCAATGGCTGAAAGTTTAAACTAGATTAATTCAAACTGGTAAGAAGAAATATATTTAATAGTAAGAGTGTTAAGCCACTGGAACAGCTGGATAAGGAGAATTCTATACACTAAGACCAGGCATAGACTTCATAGATTTCATAGACCTTCGGGCTGGAAGGGACCCTGGAGGATTGAGTCCAGCCCCGTGCCCCAGGGGCAGGAAGTCAGCAGGAAAAGCTCAAAGTTCAAAGTGGGTGCTTGAACCACCTCCGGCAGCAGTCTATTCCAAACCTTGGGGGCTCGGACAGTGAAGAAGTTCTTTCTTATTTCCAGCCTGAACCGGTCACAGTGGAGTTTGTGACCATTTGATCTTGTCATCCCTTGGGGTGCTCTGGTGAACAGATGTTCCCCCGGATCCAGATGAGCACCCCGATATACCTATAGGTGGCCACCAGATCACCCCTAAGCCTGTGCTTTTCCAGGCTGAATAGCCCCATGGCTCTCAGCCTCTCATCGTAAGGTCTGTTTTCCTGACCTCTGATCATGCGCGTGGCTCTCCTCTGCACTCTCTCAAGATTCTCCACATCCTTTTTGAATTGTGAAGCCCAAAACTGGACGCTGTACTCCAGCTGCGGCCTCACCAAGGTCTTCTCCGGGATAGAGATCAGGCTGATGGGCCTGTAGTTTGCCGGTTCCACTTTCCTCCCTTTCTTGAAGACAGGCACCACATTGGCCTTCTTCCAAGCTTCAGGCACTTCACCAGAACACAAAGAGTTCTCAAAGATCCATGCCAGGGGCTGACTTCGTGCTCGCCAGCTCCTTGAGTACCCTGAGGTGTAAACTGTCAGGGCTGGCTGACTTGAAGGTATCCAGCCTCTCAAGGTGTTCCTTCACGAGGTCAGCATTGATGGAGGCTAAGGAATCTCCCTCGCCTGGGCCTTCCTGTCTCATAATGGGCAGGGGCATCCCGTGGGACTGGTGAAAGACTGATGCAAAGTACCCATTTAGCAGTTGGCTTTTCCCTTAGTGTCAGTTGACAGTTGTCCCATCTGGTTTAGCAGGGTCCAATGTTGCCCTTGCTTTTCCTCCAGCTCCCCACATATCTAAAAAAGGACTTTTTATTGTCCTTGATACTTGTAGCTAATTGGAGTTCTGTCGCAGCCTTGGCTTTCCTGGTTTACTACCTGCAGGTCCAGACCAGTGCAGAATATTCCTCCTTGGAGATGGATCCAGTCCTCCATCCTTTGTAGGTCTGTCTTTTTAGATACAGGAGGTCTGATGGTTCCCTGCAGAGCCAAGGGGGCTGCTGTGCCCTTTTGCTGCCTTTCCTCTAAGATGGAATAGACTTAGCTTGTGCATCCAGGATCACTCCTTTGAGGAGCAACTACTTATCCTGAACTCCCCTCCCCTTTGGGTTGTGGACCTTTAG
>NW_017729015.1:9850472-9851928 GCF_001723915.1 Gavialis gangeticus | reverse complement strand
TTCACCAGAGTGCCAAGAGCTCTCAAAGATCTGTGCCAGGGACTGAGCTATGATGCTTGCCAGGTTCCTGAGTACCCTGGGGTATAACCCATCAGGGCCGGCTGACTTGAAGGTATCCAGCCTGTCAAAATGTTCCTTCATGAGGTCAGCTTCGATGGAGGGCAAGGAACCTCCCTCACCCTGGCCTCCCTGACCCACAGTGGGCAAAGCCGTCCCACGGGACTGGTGAAAAACTGACGCAAAGTGCCCATTTAGCAAGTTCGCTTTTTCCTGGGCGTCAGTTGTCAGTTGTCCCATCTGGTTTAGCAGGGGTCCAGTGTTGCCCTTGCTTTTCCTCCGGCTCCCCACATATCTAAAAAAGGACTTTTTATTTTCCTTGATACTTGTAGCTAGCTGGAGTTCCATCACAGCTTTGGCTTTCCTGGTTTGCTTTCTGCAGGTCTGGACCAGAGCAGAGTATTCTTCCTTGGTGGTGGTTCCAGTCCTTCATCCTTTGTAAGTTTTCCCTTTAAGATGCAGGAGGTCCGCCAGTTCCCTGGAGAGCCAAGGGGGCTGTTGTGCCCTTTTGCTGCCTTTCCTCCGAGATGGGATGAACCTTGCTTGCACATCCAGGATTGCTCCCTTGAGGAGCAACCACTCGTCCTGAACTCCCCCCTCCATTGGGCTGTGGCCTTTTAGGGCCTCTCTGACAAGCCTCCTCAGCTTGTCAAAATCAGCTTTTCTGGAGTCGAGGACTTCTGAATTGCTGACTGACTTGCCAGCTTTGCGGCAGATGGTGAAGGTGATCAACTCACGGTCACTGTCACCCAGCTTCCCCTCAATCGTTAGGTCACTGATTGGGTCATCTCCGGTTGCCTGTACAAGGTCAAGCAGCGCTTTACTTCTTGTCAGCCCACAGACTTCCTGCGTCAGACAGAGCTCGTCCACATGTGAGAGAAAGCTTTGCGACCGCTCGGATTTGGCTGAGTGCTCCTCCCACGAGATGTCTGGGTAGTTAAAGTCTCCCATGACAACCATACACTGGGATCGTGCGGCCTCAGCCAATTCTCTGATTAACTCCTTGTCAAGGTCTTGACTCTGGGTAGGGGGTCTGTAGTAGACCCCCACCATAGTATCCCCTGTACTGTGTTCCCCACGGATTTTAACCCAGAGGGTCTCAAGTCGCATCACTTTCCAAAAAGATGATCTGGTTCAAAATTACTTGGCTGTATGGGCACACCACTGGTTATGACATATTACCCCTCCCTTGAACCTATATGGAAAATCCTCAAACAGCTGCAACCCGTACTAGAAGAAGACCTAATTCTTAAAAAGATCTTCTTTGAACCACCCATCCTAGCCTTCAAACAAGCACCAAACCTTGCTAACCTCATCACCAGAAGCAAACTTTCTACAGCCCAAATGGATCCAGACCATGCCATGACAAGAAATATATAACCTGCCAACACATCTCCCC
>NW_017729015.1:9848958-9849405 GCF_001723915.1 Gavialis gangeticus | reverse complement strand
CTTCCACCCAGGAAGAGCACGCACCAACTGCAGATGCTTCCTCAGCCTGACGAAGGGTATTTATACCCAAAAGCTTGCTAAAAACAATTATTCCAACTATTTGAGCTGGTCTAAGAAAAGATATCAGACTTACCCAAAGAACCTTGTCTGATCTCCATGGATCAGGTATCCAGGTTGTAGCCGTATTGGCCTAGAGGAAAAAGCATTCAGGACTACAGACCAACATGGCTACAATCTGGATACCTGACACCTGGAAGATATCAAATTTTAGCTATTTTTTTAAAATGGAATCTTCGTATTTTCCCAAGGAGGAAGCAGTTTTGACCACCTGATACCTGAGATACTGCTCCTGCCTTTGTTCAAGGTAATTTGCATCATCACCGAGCCTCACAAGAGCTGAGAGACACCTTACCAGCTAAGAACTGCCTGCCCAGCGGAGTCTTCCAT
>NW_017729015.1:9842733-9843958 GCF_001723915.1 Gavialis gangeticus | reverse complement strand
TTCACCAGAGTGCCAAGAGCTCTCAAAGATCTGTGCCAGGGACTGAGCTATGATGCTTGCCAGGTTCCTGAGTACCCTGGGGTATAACCCATCAGGGCCGGCTGACTTGAAGGTATCCAGCCTGTCAAAATGTTCCTTCATGAGGTCAGCTTCGATGGAGGGCAAGGAACCTCCCTCACCCTGGCCTCCCTGACCCACAGTGGGCAAAGCCGTCCCACGGGACTGGTGAAAAACTGACGCAAAGTGCCCATTTAGCAAGTTCGCTTTTTCCTGGGCGTCAGTTGTCAGTTGTCCCATCTGGTTTAGCAGGGGTCCAGTGTTGCCCTTGCTTTTCCTCCGGCTCCCCACATATCTAAAAAAGGACTTTTTATTTTCCTTGATACTTGTAGCTAGCTGGAGTTCCATCACAGCTTTGGCTTTCCTGGTTTGCTTTCTGCAGGTCTGGACCAGAGCAGAGTATTCTTCCTTGGTGGTGGTTCCAGTCCTTCATCCTTTGTAAGTTTTCCCTTTAAGATGCAGGAGGTCCGCCAGTTCCCTGGAGAGCCAAGGGGGCTGTTGTGCCCTTTTGCTGCCTTTCCTCCGAGATGGGATGAACCTTGCTTGCACATCCAGGATTGCTCCCTTGAGGAGCAACCACTCGTCCTGAACTCCCCCCTCCATTGGGCTGTGGCCTTTTAGGGCCTCTCTGACAAGCCTCCTCAGCTTGTCAAAATCAGCTTTTCTGGAGTCGAGGACTTCTGAATTGCTGACTGACTTGCCAGCTTTGCGGCAGATGGTGAAGGTGATCAACTCACGGTCACTGTCACCCAGCTTCCCCTCAATCGTTAGGTCACTGATTGGGTCATCTCCGGTTGCCTGTACAAGGTCAAGCAGCGCTTTACTTCTTGTCAGCCCACAGACTTCCTGCGTCAGACAGAGCTCGTCCACATGTGAGAGAAAGCTTTGCGACCGCTCGGATTTGGCTGAGTGCTCCTCCCACGAGATGTCTGGGTAGTTAAAGTCTCCCATGACAACCATACACTGGGATCGTGCGGCCTCAGCCAATTCTCTGATTAACTCCTTGTCAAGGTCTTGACTCTGGGTAGGGGGTCTGTAGTAGACCCCCACCATAGTATCCCCTGTACTGTGTTCCCCACGGATTTTAACCCAGAGGGTCTCAAGTCGCATCACTTTCCAAAAAGATGATCTGGTTCAAAATTACTTGGCTGTATGGGCACACCACTGG
>NW_017729015.1:9832060-9837733 GCF_001723915.1 Gavialis gangeticus | reverse complement strand
AGGAAAAAGCATTCAGGACTACAGACCAACATGGCTACAATCTGGATACCTGACACCTGGAAGATATCAAATTTTAGCTATTTTTTTAAAATGGAATCTTCGTATTTTCCCAAGGAGGAAGCAGTTTTGACCACCTGATACCTGAGATACTGCTCCTGCCTTTGTTCAAGGTAATTTGCATCATCACCGAGCCTCACAAGAGCTGAGAGACACCTTACCAGCTAAGAACTGCCTGCCCAGCGGAGTCTTCCATCTGTTGACTCCTCTGTGAAACTTTCATTTCTACCCCATGGGACTTTTACAATTTTTTCTCCAATGCCTGATGAAGAGTATTTGTGCTCAAAAGCTTGCTATTAAAGAATTTTTTTGCAAAAATCTTCTTGGTCTAATAAAAGATTTTTATTAGATATTTTTATTAGATATCCCCTTTACCATGAGCCCTGGTTGCTTTTGGCTCTATGGGGTAACTTACATATTGAGAGGAAATCAGTCCCTCTTCCATGAGAGTCACTGGGTAAAGTTCTCTAGCCTGGATTACTCCAGATGTCAGACTAAACCAGTGATTCTCAACCACGGGGGCACCTTGAAATCCTTTCCAGGATGCCACGGGGTGTCACGCAATATTAGCGCTGTGAGGTGTGCAAACATGATTTACAAGATAAACCCAGAGATTTCAAATAGGAATCCACAGTATTAAAAACCTCCCGACATGTTGCAGTCTTTCTGAGTTCTTTGCTACAGAACAATTACTCTATTATAATTTTTTTGCAGTCCAAAAAGCCTGTGAATTTTCCAAGGGGTGCCTTGAGGTTAATAAGGGTGAGAACCACTGGACTAAATGATCGAAACAGTTGTCTTGCACTGCCATCTTGTGGACTCTGCAGGTACAAGACTGAAAATAGGCTATAGATAGGCCATGGAGACATTTTAGCTGTAAAATGGTCAGTCTAGTTTGCTACTTTACACTATTGATGCCCTTTGTGTAGAATAAGATGCGCATTTGGAAAGAGCGCTCCCACCACACTGCTGACACCTGTATCAATCACACAGACAGTGCTTTGAACTAGCCATTAAAGCTGTATTTTACCAGGTAAGTGATACAGTAATTTTATCAGCTGTCATTGCAGATACATTCCTATGCATGGTGGGAGGGTGATGAATGCCAAAGGGATATGAGTGCATCCCAACAGCTTACAGAAAGCAAGGAAATAATGAAGAAATACAAAATGAAAAACTTGGGCACAAATTCTGAGCAAAAGCAGCCACAAAAGAGGAACAGGAAAGAAGGATGTTAAAACTGGCCCAGAAGAATGTGTTTACTTTACAACTCTGAATGAGGAGAGGCTGTGTCTAGTCGTGGACAGGAGCAGGAAACAGAGATATCCGTGAATGAAGGAAAATGATTCATGTTGCCTTTTTGAAAAAATTAATAACTAGAGTTACTACTTAATAAGAAAATGCATTTTCCTTTTCTCAGACAACAACTCCCTGCGTGGGAGTGCTGGCTGTCCAGTTGTGTTGAGGTGCTTGGAACTGGATTTTTAATAGTATTTGAGGCATGTAAAATGAATGCACTCTGAATATCCCACTATGAGCCTGTCTGCCTTTTTAGCTCCCCGTGCCCCTCTGGCTCAGTGATCGGCCACGGGGGGACCCCCCCAGACCCAGGAGGCACCAGTTGCCGAGTGAAGGAGGCATGGGGGGGGCCCCCCTACATGCCCCCTGGAGGACCCAGAAGTGGACCAAAAGTGCTTCTGGTTCACTTCTGGGTCTGCTGCTGAGCACGCTGAGGAGCCCCCGTGCTCCTGTGGGACGTTCCATGCGCCCCAGCATGGCAGCACTCCCGAGCTGTCTGCTACCTAGAGGTAAGTAGAAAAAACATTTAAAGCTGTCCCTATGTCCGAATCTCCGAATCTTTCCGAATCGCTCTGAATTGATTCAGACGGTTTCGATTTGATTCAATTCAGAGAGATTAAAGGGTCCTCTGATTCCATTTGGATTTGGAGATTCGGCCACCAAATCAGGCTGAATCTCTGCCAAATCAAACCAGGGACCGAAGCTTCGCACAGCTACTGTCAATCACATATACTTTATGGTACAAACAATTAATAAAAGACAGTTTCACATCTGGATGCAAAGCCCAAGTATATTCAGTTGGCAAGTATGAGTCAGCTCATATGGAAGGAGTAACAATCACTGCACGCAAACTAGACAACTGGAAATCCCCAGGGTATTGACATGTCAGCCTTGGAGATGGAAGGTCAAGGCACACTGCCAAGTGCAGTTGGCGGGTCCATAATTATGTGGTCTGCCCTGTGAACAGGACTCTGGATCAAAGATTCTTCTCGTGTAAATATTCATGAATGACATTCACCTATCAATGTGCTTTAAAAAAGCATGTTAGTATCATTACCCCATTTTACAGCTGAGGAAACTGAGGGACAGCCTAAGTCACCCTGCAAGCCAGCAGCAGAGCTAAGACTTAAAACCAGTCTCTTGAGTCACACACTAATGCTCTATACACACTGTAGTGCCTTCTCTCATGAACCTACAATGTTTTGAGGTGTTTATGGAATGTCATGCATGGGTCCCCAAATTAGAGTTACTGATAGAGTGTTCCATGGCTATAAACAGCTGAAGATAAACTATGTTTAATTTTGTTGTTTGTTTGCATGACTTTGATATGGATGTCAAAGAGGGTGGATGAGATCTCAGTTGGGATAAAGACCAAGCACGCCTGAAGGATCAAAGTCCAAATGGTTGGAAAAAGTAAATATTTCAATTTTATATTTGCAGAGCTATGTGTATCAGGTGCTTGAGGCATCAAGGCCTGACCTTAGCAGAAGAATTGCGTTTTAAAGGGAAATGATCTTTTACCCAAATAGTATTTGATTAGAACTGGAAGACTGGACTAGTAATCTTCATGTCTGAAAGGATGATTCCTAATATTCCTCCAATCATAAATGGCCCAGTTAAGATGCTTAATTGGCCAAATAGATATACTGTAACAAGTGGGTATCCTGGGGCCAGTTGAGTCATTGGCCCGCCCACTTGTCTCTGAGCTAACCGCCTACTTACCTCGCCTGCCATGCCTTTGATGATACTAACTGGAAGATGTTAAACCAGGTAGCAGGCTGCCCATTTACTTGTCCTGATGCCAAGGGCCTATGTACACAGCTCTGAACCTCCTCTTATACCGTATCCCATGCCTCGTCAACAGCATCCATGGCCTAACACCCAGCCTAAGTTTACATGACCTAACATCCAGCCTATAATCTAGTGTCCCCACACAAGGATTCTCATTCCCATGCCCTCACACTGGGACCCTCACTCCAGTGCTTCAGATCGCGACTGTCACTCCCATGCCCTCACAAGGGAGCTTGCAATCTCTGTACCCTGACATCAGGACTCTCAATCCCCGTGTCCTTGCACTGGACTCTCAATCACCCCCACTTAGTGCCCCCAGCCCCTACCCTTGTCACAGGCCCCCTGCCTGACTTGGGACACTCTTAGTCCCCTCATGCCCCCACACTGGGGCCTCATCCCCTGCCCAACACTGAGCCTCAATCCCCTTGCCTGACACTGGGCCTCATCCCACCCCCCTGGAGCCTCACACCCAGCTCCCTTAGTGTGCCTCAGGGTTCACTGTGGACCTGGGCTGTCTCTGGCCCCTTCACATGACCAGGACCCCACCAGAGGCTCTACACAGTAACCTGGACCCTTACTTTGTTCTTGGGGTGTGCCTTTCCCCTCCATGGGGTAACCTGCAAGGCAGTGGGGGCTGAGGCTTTCTGGTGCCCCATACTCACCCTTCACCGGGGAGGCACAGGTGTGGCATTTCCTGGAGACTGCCCCGCCAATAGCAGCCTCACCACACCATCCAGCCCCAGCAGGGTGTAGTTTTAGGTCATGCCCCAGAATCACGAGCCTCCACTTTCCCCATAGTTCCTGCCCTGTCCCTCCAAGATGTTACGTAAGCAGGTGATATTCTCCTCTTGGTTGCTAGCAGCAAACTACTGGCTCCACAGCTCAAGTCCTGCTTTTATCACAAACAGCTGGACCCTGTTCCCAATCAGGCAGTTGCGCCTGACTGGGAGTGCAGCCACCTGCAGGCTGCTCTGCTGCTTGCCTATGTTCCTGTGAGTAACACAGCACAACTTGTGCTCTGATACATATACAAATGGGGGAAAAAGGTTACATGCCTCATATTTGACCTTCAAAATTCTATAGCATAGGGGCATCAAACGTATAACCGCAGGCCAGATCCACCCTACGGAGCTGTTTCTTCTAGCCAACAGGGCTCCTGATGAGTCACAGAATTTGGGGGCAGTACCAATGAGGAGCAGCGCCCACTGCAGAATCCAGGCCTATGGTGCCCCATTGGGTATGGACATTGACAGCAGAGGGGTAAGCTAGGACTGCCAACCTAGTCTCGCAGCTCCTCACCCCATGGCTGCTTAGCGTACTGCCTCCACCTCTGGCTCTATCACTGCTGCTTGTGCCACCTCTGGTGCTGCTTGCTCTGTCACTGGGTATGCCACCAGGTCTGGATCCAGTCCACAAGGAGCCCCACAGTCTGGATCTGGTCCAAGGTGTGGGTTTGAGTTTGATACCCCTGTTATAGAAGAATGGAATTAAGCAGATAAGGACAAGTACTTAAGCCTGATCATGTAAGCCAATGTTTGTTTTTAGTTTTACTGGGCATAGAAAAAACCTTTAAGCCTTCAGCTAATGGGCTGAATAGAAGCTTGGGTTTAAGATGCAGGGTAAAATCAAATTATATCATTCTGATATTTTCTTTTGTTTATTCTTGTATTTCTGTCTGCATGTCAACATATGGCTACTGATTACTTATGCTTGTTCTTGGTTTTTATAATAAATCCTTTACAACATACTTATTGTGAGTGACAACTGCACTTTAAGAACATTTGACCATACAGAAGGGCCACGTGCAAGGAAGATGTGATCTATCTTTTCTGAGCACATGACTGAACATGGGTGCAGTTCTAGCTGGCAGAATCCCCTATGCTAAGCGCTGGCAAGACCTAGGGGAGGCGGTCTGGAAGGTGACCTTTGGAGAATCTCAGTCGGTCCTCAGGGGTCAAGCAGCTTATGGGAGATGGGTTTTGGGCTAAAGGGCACCCCTGAAGGTGTGAAAACACCCTGGGAGTGTGTCTCAAAGATGCACCTGTTCACATCTGAGGCCAGGGTATGTCACACCTCCTAAGGAAGCCTCACCTCAATGGGTTAATGGACTGTATTAACACATTGCACAGTGATAAATAGCTAAACTTGCAAATAGATCTAGTCTCATGGACTTGGGAAGATCCTGAACACAGTAAAGCAGGTGGTATCTGGACAGCACAATGCTGACAGCCTGACCAAAGAGTGATCAGAGAAACGGATTGCTTTCAAGGCATGAATATAATTCAACTTGCTTTTACCTCTGTAGCTAAGATGACAAAAAAATGCTATATGTAGTCCGGAGAAGCGTTAATGAAAAATGTCAGTCTAGATTTTAGCAATTGATATTACCATTGTCTGGGCATTTTTATGCCATTTCCATGGAAAAGAAAACCTGTTATATCTCAGGGACGCTGCTGGCAATTAGGCTAAGTACAGACAGTCAAAAAGCCCAAGGCTGAATCAATTCAATTTTTGCTGGTTAGTTTA
>NW_017729015.1:9822059-9827060 GCF_001723915.1 Gavialis gangeticus | reverse complement strand
GATTTGGCTGCTGAATTGGGCCAAATCTCCACGGAATTGAATCAGGGACCAAAGCTTCACACAGCCCTACTATTTAAACCAAGAAACTTCTATTTTGTGAGGTAATGCAACATTGCTCTAGGGGCACTACAGCATGCCTCCATGCTGGGCTGGAGCAAACAGCTTGGGCTAAGGCTAGCCAGCCCATCCCACGAGGGGGAGGATTGTAGGGGAGGTGTAAAGCATCCTGTGATGCTGGAGGACTGTAAGTTAACTTGAATCTGGAGGGGATCTGGGACAGACCTTCAATAAACTGATTTAACCTAAATCAGTTAAGTCTAACTACATCCATACAGGTTTATCTTAGGATGCAGACAGAAGTGTAGCTGGCAGCTGCAACTCAGAGCAATTTTTGCAAATTGTTCTGAGTTACGACGTTACCCCAGACCAAACAGAAGTTCACTGTTGCAGGGGGGTGGAGGGGGGAAATCAGCTGGGAACCTGCAGCCAGGTTCGTATAGCAAGGGCCAGGGCTCTCTGCCAGTGCTCACTGGTTTCAGAATGAGAGAGGGGAAACGCAGCAGACAGAGCTCATTCTTAGGGCTCCCTAGCTGGTACTGAAGGGTGATGTGGGTGAACTGGAAACCCCCCTCCCCCACCTCAGGAGGGCTCCAATACATCTGCCCTGTCCTCTGGAGGGGATGAACCCCCCCTCCTCCCCACATCCTTTCCCCCTCCCATTCAGAAAACACTGATAGGCTGGGAGCTCTGCAGGCACAAGTTACAAAAAAGACACTACACTTTGAAATGCCTTTATCTGATACCTCATGCAACGAGGGATTAGATTTTCACCCAATCACCATTTCTGAGGCTGTATGCAGCCGTGCGCTTGTGTTTGGTCACAGCTATAAACTGCTTTCTGTGGCCAGATCGGGCAAAAATTGTCATTTCTGTCTGCACCTAAACTAGTCTTGGTTGTATTGAAAGCAGTTTACGTGCACTGAACTTCTGTTGTGTTACAGGTTGGAACCAGATTCCGATCACTTATATCGGCTTATGTGTAATTTCTGTCCCTAGCCTTAAGGACTGTGCCTGGAAACCAGCCCTGCCCACCTCTAAACTTAGTCAAGAGGAGTGCCAAGGAATCCTGTTTAAGGTTGTTGTGGCGCCATCACCCTGCAGGGGTCAAAGGAAAGGGAAAAGCAACAAGAGCTGACGGTAGTGACAGCCTCCCTCCCCTCCTAGGTAGCCCGGATTTATCCCACTGTCCATCCAACATCCTAATGGGGGCAGGGTTGTGTGAAAAACAACTGAGCATCTGAATGAAGACAGGTTCACTGAGGATGCAAAGCTTTGTTTGTGATCATTAACTTGTCACATGTTTAACCTGAGCACGGATACAGATACTGTTTCTCTTCCTGTATGTACCCGCCTCCCCGCCCCCACCGATTTCTGGGGGGCACAAAGGCCTTTTAGCCAAGACTCATGTTAAAGGTGTCCATGCTAGACTGTTAACACTTTCTCCATCTAAGTAACACCTCAGCTCTGATCTAGACAAGACCAAGGGGACTGCACTGATGATACGAATTTTGTTCCTTCCTGATTATTGTCAAAATAAGTGCACTTCATCATGGGTTGTTTTTTTTTTTAACTGAGAAGCTTTTTTCAGTGACTTGTCTGCTTCAGAATTGCACAAACATTTTCATGAAAAATGTCTGAATCACTAAAAGGCATCCCATTTTATGCTGAAATTTAAAAACATGTTTTGATTTATCTGACATGAAAAAAAGATTCCATTTGCTCTGAATCAAACAGTTTTACATTTTAGCTTTTTCATTTCCCCCCTTTCTCTCCCTCTTTTGCCTCTCCTCTCATAGGAGAAACAGAAGAGAAAAGGAAAGGGAAAACAAACAAAAAAATCTGTGGTTTTTTTAATTAAGGCTGTTAAGAAAATCTAACTGAAATTCTTTTTTTTTTTCATTATCACAAAAATAGATAAAGATCCCCAAAGAATTTAAAAAATGAAATTTGTTTTGTTTACAGCAAAAGGTTCCCTGGAAAGTAATTGCCTTTTTATTAAACAAGCTCCAATTATTAACCAAATTGTCATACCTGGGGAAGGCCACACATTTAGCTCCTTGAAAAGATTAAGGGTGACTTGATCATATGCTACAAGCCCACACAATCTATTTATCTACAATTCATACACTCTGTGTGATAACTGAAATTTGTACAAGGCAGCCTAAGTTAGGTTTGGGAGTCCAGCCCAGATCTCAAAGCTACCATTACCAAACCAGGGCTGTTTATTTGTCATACATACAACCTTTGGGCTGGATGCAGTCTGCAGGGCTTCCCGCAAGGCTGAAAATTTGGCAGCAAGGCAAGCAAGCAGCAGCAGCATTAACCCTAATGGCAGCCAGAGGTGCTGTGTCAGCGGGTCCAGCGCTGGGGGTTTTAACCTCACCATCACTCTCTCTGCCACTCAGATTCCCTGTTGTGTTCACAATTCTGCAGCGGTAACAGTATCAACACCCTGGGTACTGACCCTGTCAATACAGTGGCTTAAGCAGACATGTGGGTTAACATTGCTACCTTTTACGCCATCACCCAATGTCTTAGGCCACAACCTATTTCATCAGATGCTAGAAACAGACTGCCCGTCTCACGGGTGCCACCCTGCCCTACTTTCTCCTCTTCTTATATCTCTTCTAGCCTGCAGACACAAGGTTCCCAGGTAGTTCATCTCTGCTCTTCCCTTTATTCGCCTGAACTCCTGTCAGGTGTTCTCACCTTGATAATGTTCCTGCCCTGGGTGCAGAAGGAGAGGGCATGGGGTTTAACCAGGTGCAGCAACTGGAGAACCCGATAGACAGAACAGCCATCACCATTGTGCTTATTCCAGACTCAGTGACAATGGTGAAATGTCATATTTTCCTCAGTTTTGAAATACCATCCCCATGGCCTCTACCAAGTCTGGCGCAAGCTTGGAGATGCTAGATGTTTTCCTCTGCTTCTTCTTGCCTGGGGACTCTGTTCTCATCCTGGGCTGGTGGGAGGTTGGGGGCAAAGCCACAGGGAACTGCTTCATTTTTGCATGCAGGGCAGTGATGGAAAACTGGAGAAAAACAGGAAAAAAAGAGATCCTGTGTCCGCCTCTGCAGGAAGTCCTTGTTTTGGAGAATGTTGCCCTGTGCGTCACCAAGAGGCAGAAATAGTGCTTTATTCTGAAAGGACATGGACCAACAAGATACTCAGCAATGTCATGCACCAGACTGACTTCCCTCAGAGGAGCAACAATGTTTGAACAGCCGACCCCTGCACTAAATAGTGTTTATTCTTGACTGCTTTAATAACAAGTGCAGTGCCGCTCCTCAGAAGAGCTGACAATGCTGCGAATCAGATCATAAGTAATTGTGTGCCTTACTTTCTTGCCATTAAGATGTGCCTTACATTGAGCAATATATCTCAGATAAAAAAGGATGCTGACGGCCCAGGAATGGCTCAAGCTGTGAAGCAATGCAAGTTTTATTTTGAGCTCTCCTTCTGTACCTGCCATTTCAAGAAGCATGCTTGCAGTACCAGGCATTTGCTTTTTAACAGGTCCACCAACTTGAGGGGAACTGGCATTAATTGAGAGGGAGAAGATAATAGGTATTTCAAAGAAATGAATGCTGTACAACTTAGGTTTTTCTGGGGTGTCCATCTTTTTGAAGCAAAAGGTTTGCAGGAAGGAGCAATAAGAGACTATCAGGCTCAGAAAGGCACTTAACTAATCTCCAGTCAAAACTGTGGTACCCATTGTTTTCTGGAACAAAAAAAAATGTTTTTTAAAGAGTATTGTGATACAGTGCACAGGACTTACTAGCAGAGCTCACCCCTCCAGTATTGTTATGATAGGTTTCTACCTGGCTTTCAGAAAGTCTCTTTCCCTTGCAGTCAACCTCAGGCTTTTGAGTGGGAAAGATCCTGGCATCCTGGGGAAATCTCCATTTCCACAATTTCATGGGTGCCTTTGGCGCGGTCTGCAATATGGCATGGTTATGGCAAAAATCAGGTCCAGTTTCCAACCGGAGGGAAGGAACTGGAGTGATGCAGAAGGTCAAATGGTACCACGTCCCTGGGAGCTTTACAATTTTGCTGAAACTCTTTTTCTTTGCTGCAGCACTGCAACTTTTCCAGGGAGGGATCCCTCTCCAGCGTTCACTCGTACTATGATACATGCACGCAGCATCCTGCAAGCCAGCAGCCGCTGCTGCTAAGGCACGAGTGTGCTATCTTCCCTTTCCCATCTCAAAAAAATCCTCGCTTTTTTTTGTTGCTCGGGTCCACACATAGGTCCGAGGCATCTCCAGCACTGAGAAGCGGGTCCGATTCCAGGCACGTGTGACTGTACCCGTGTGTTCCTGGCTGTGGAAAGCGAGACCTTGTCACAGCCTCAAGAGCAAGGGAGAGCTACCGCTACAGGGACAGGCTGCCCGGGAGTGAAACACGGGTGCCTCCAGACCGACACGTCCTGAAATGAAGTTCGTCCACTTTCAACGTGGGAAGGCCCACCTGGCAGAGTTGCCAGATCCTTCCCCGCCAAAAAGAAGCTAGACAGAGACCGGCTTTGGACGCCCTCACAAAACCAATCACATCCTTGTGCCCGGCAGGCCCTAACTCACCGAAACCCCACAGGCCGGCGCCTAAGTCACTTGAGACTGGGGCTCGGACTGCCCAGGTCACTTCAGAGCCGGATTTTCCAAGCTGCCCTTGCCCCCGGGGAGCCGGGTCTCCACCCGCCCGCACACCCGGGCTGCAGCCGCCGCTGGAGGACGCGCAGCATCAGCTTCGGGCCAGGAAAAGTTGGGAGGTGCGGGTGAGGGGCGGCGCGCCCCGGCCCCGGGGGATGGAGCAGCGGGGCGCGGTGCAAGCAGGTCCCGCATCGCAGCGGGGACTCGAGCGCGCGGCTCAGCCTCCTCCTTCCCCCGCAGCCCCCGGGACTCACCGCTGTGCCGCCGCCGCCGCCGGGCCGGTCCCGCC
>NW_017729015.1:9812166-9822049 GCF_001723915.1 Gavialis gangeticus | reverse complement strand
GGCCCGGCCCGGCCCGGCCCGGCCCGGCCCGGCCCGGTCCTGGCGGGCTCCACCGGGCTGCCCCAGTCCCGCGCCACCCAGGGGCTGCTCCCCGCTTGTAGCCTCGCTCAGCCCCTCGCCTCCAAAAAGTCCCTTCGTGGCTCCGGTCGGGCTGCCAGCTTCTTCCACCGCGCCTGGTGGCACCTGCACGACAGGCCCTGGGGGAGAGAAAACCTGCCCGGCGCTCGCTTTAAACCTACCAGTTTCTTCTGGTGACCCCTGGTTCTTGTCTTGTCGATAATACGTCTCGGCCCACTTCCTCTTTGCCCTTTGGTATTTTGTAAACCCTTATCGGGTCCCTCCTCAGCATCTCTGCTCCGAACCGAACAGGCCTAGCCTCTTTAGCCTCTCCCCAGTGATCAGCCTGTTGCCCTCCTCAGGGACCTTCTCTAGCTCTTCTATATCCTTTTCCAGGTTGGATCCAGCCCTATGCAGGGCTCACATCAGAGCTGTTCTGGTTTTTCCCATCGTCCTGGAGTTCCCTGACAGAACAAGAGAAGCAGCTGCCTTCTCTACCTTAATGCTCCAGCGTCTTGGTTTTAAGCTAAAATGTGGCCGGACCTCCAAGCCAGACAGGTTTTTGCTGCACTGGTCCTCAGCAGGAAGCAGGTTTCTACGGTGCAGTACTACTATCTCATAACCACAGACTCCAGCCCAGGGCAACGCCTTGATGCAAACACTAAGTCAGTGCTGTTGCTGGCTCTTGCTGGTTTTTAAAGGTGATTTGAGCCTGTACTGCAGACACTGACTCCTGACGGTGCAAGAAGTTATGATGTTCACTGATTTTGTTAGGCAAAGACCCTGTAGCGAGGTGGGAGTGCACTAAACCAAAGGCTCAGTGGGTGCGCCTACACCAGCCACTTCACTGCACAGTAGCCTCATCTGAGCAGGAAAGCGTCACCAATTAACCATGCTAATAAACTACTGTGCAGTAAACCAGTCTACTGTGAGGTTAGCTAGTTCCTGTACATACAGGTACTAAAGTAATTGCGCAGTAGATAGTGTGCAGTAGGGCTTGTGTAGACGTGGACTGGGAGCATTTGCTCCCGGTAAGACACACCAGCGAGGGGCCCAGTCCTGGAGCTGGAAGACAATCAAGGCAGGGACCAGGTCCCCCTCCACCCTCCCCATCCTGGGGCTGTCGGGCCCCCAGCTCCCCATGGGAGCAGTGCCAGGACTGGGGAGCTACCAGTGGGGCCCGCTCAGCCAGGGACAGCCAGGAGCTCTCCCACTGGTAGAGCAGCTAGCAGCAAGCCCCCAGCTCCCAAATCCTCTCCCAAAGCAAAGAGGGCAAACAAAAAGGCTTGTAGAGTGTTTCTGAGCCTTGTGCTATCTGTTGTTTCAGTCGGGTAATTTTCATTTTTACTATTTATGCACCAAGGTTTTTGAATATCTGAGGCGTGTGATATAAAGACAGATCTTGTTTGCTATGTACTGGAATTTGGCTAGGCTGCCTCTTGCAGTAGGCAGGGTGAGACACTGTTTTTCATTTAGGCAGTGGAATATGGAGGCTTTGAATAAAAATTCGGCAGGACCCAGCCATTATCCAACCCCTGCTCCTTGTCAGTGCTCTGCTCTTTATCTGAGCCTAGATGCAGGTCCCTGACTTGGCATATGATCCTGCAGAGGACCTAGTTAGTGCAGCTGCAGAGGATTTGCCTCCTTGAGCCCAACAACTTTTCACTCTGCAGGGCTCCTTTCAGGGGATCATGTTTTTGAAAGTGGAACATAGTTAGTTCTGCCTTGCCTTCACTGGCAGAAGAGCAGCTCTGCCTACACCACAGCATCAGGCTCCCCTCTGAGGAAGTGTTTCGTGCTAATCTCATTCAAAATAAAAAAGGAAACAGTGGGTTTCCAAACAACACTTTCAGAAGGCAAGAGTCCCATATAAAAAAATGTTTCCTAATGTTGCATATCACCTCCAGGCTGCCAAAGGACTCATCACGATGTATCATTTCCAATTCAGAGCCCACCTGAACTCCTTAGAGGCAGTCAGGAGAAGACAGCATAGCTCACAATACCTTTTCTTTGCAAGTCTGGAGCAGATGCTTCTTGGTTTATTTTCTTTCCAAATAAGGTGGGCGTGACTGTGGGTGAAAACGCATTTTAAAAAGTGTGAACAAAGAGACTGAAAATTGTATGTCTCTTGCCTGGGGAATAAAATCTCTTCTTCAAGGTATTGGGTGTCTCATGGGATCCCTAACTTGTTACAGATCATTGTATAGGGCAGTTCATATCTGAGCTGTATGTGTGCTCACTATTCAGATATCTGCAAGCTCAGCCACCCATGTGAGAGGAACGGGGGACTGACCTGCAGCAGTCCTCTCCCCGTAGAGGGAACAGATATGTCGGCTGAGCTTCCCTCTTACCTGCCGGGTCACAGGAGACATGTTGGCACTGTAGGAAAACCATGTGCTGGGACTGCACCTCTTCTGCCATTAACCCAGGAGTCCAGGGCTGTCAAACTGGTACTTTTCACAAGTAATAATTTCAGACAAAAATATTTAACGGAAAAATGAAAAAGAAAGCAAAGAAATATGAAGGCATCTTCCCTCTCCTTCCAGCCTGGACTGTCAAGGCACCAGTCACTGCTAAGCTTACCCCAGAATTGGTGTTTTTATTTAATTTCCTGGTCCCAAAGAATCATTTTGCAAACAATGATGCAAAGATCTTATTTTAAATGTTTTCTGTGTTCCTGCAGAGTATATGCAACAGCCATTTCTGCCTGTGTCCAAAGATAAGCATATGCATGTGTATCAGTAAGGCAGCCCAATAAAAGACATTACCAAACAAATATTCCTTCTTGCATATTCCCTGAATTGCTACAGCAACACTCCAGAAGCAAGGACTCCCAGCCAGGCGGGGTAGATGATACTAAGAGAAGAGATGGCTTTTCTGCTGCATCATGTATCACAAGCAAACAGGACAAAAACTAGAGAAAGAGCAAAATCCTTACCTGCTACAAAATAGCCCTGTTAGGTAGTGTGTTCACTGGCCATATCAGAGATGTTCTCATTCTTCCATGTCCTAAGTGGATGTCCTAAGTAACCATTGGGCTCTTCTGGAGTGGGGATGTGTTTCTTTTTCTTTTGATTTCTCACTTCAAAATTCCATCCTGACACAGAACAGAAAAAAACTGAATTCTCAAGAACTTGCCAAAATAGAAAAGTGTTTTTTGTCCAGCTTGAGTCAAAAACAAGGTATTAGGACAAAAGGTTTGCAGCAGCGACGGGTGCAGGAAAAAAGTGAGGAGTCATCACTATACAGCTCAGTGGTGTGAGCAGAGGGTTGCGAACCTAGAAATCCTCCATTCTGGCCCCAACTCTATTGTTAATTTATCCTGTAGGCAACCAAATGAGTTAGCTTCACAGTGTCACAGTTCCCTCATTTGTAACACATACTTACTTACCTCTCGGGGTTGTAAAGACGAATTAATTACAATGCTCAAAAGTGGATGGAATGGGTGTGTGCTTGTCTTTGCATCTCCAAACTAGATTAGCATGTAGATAATATAGGCAGTAGGTAATGCAGGAAATAGCTTCCCAGGGCTGTGTACGAAAACACACATGGCACCTGCCAGGCTGTTTCTGGTTTAAGTGGGGATATCCATCTTCTCTGGTAATGAATGCCAACACTACTCACAAAAGTTAAAATAAAGAAACCTGTAATTGTGCACTCCTTTTACAATCTGTGCTCCAGAATAGCAGGTTACTGTCACAGATGTGTCAGCTATTGACAAAGTGGGTTCACACAAACAGAAACAGCAACGGCAACAGGAGGAGCAAGAGATGGAGAAATGCAAAAGAACACAAACTAAATAAGGGAACTCATCCCTGAATTCACCTCTTCAGAACAAGAAGGGAAGTGATACTAGAGGCAGGAAGGCCCTGAACAGTAACACAAAAAACACTTCTCTCTCTACCCCCTTGGAGTGCTGCCCTGTGTTTGCCCAAGCCAGATCTGTTGGCTGCTGCAATAGAAGCAGTGCATATGCTTTTACCCTGTAATCCTGCCAATCCACACAGAAAAGAGCCAGCTGGATCTGATTCCTGCTTGCAAAACGACATCATTACTAGGTGATATGTGCAGTCCCACTAAAGACAAGCATTATGCAGGTGGACAGGGAAGAGAGTCTGGTAACTGTATCTGAGACTGAAAGAACCCAGTGAGGCAACTTCAAGCTTAAATAAAAAAGCATCTGTCCACCACTAACCGAATCGGAAATCAGTGAAGGGATGTTTGAAAGGGAAAAGGCAGCTCTGTTCTGAAGCAGGTCCGCATGGCTGTGTGCATGCTAGCACTCGAAGTGGAAGCAAGAGAGCTGCATTCATGCAGTGCTTAATGCAGGCAAATAGGCACTACTTCCTAGCTGAGTTTCTTGGCCAGTGCGGAGTGCTGCATGGACGATGTGCTTCCACCCCCACCTGCAATGTGCCAGATCTAAGTACAGCACTGCCTTGTGTCATATAGACATATCCCTAGACTACAGACACCAAGGGCTAAATCTTATTTCTCCTATACATGCCCAAGTGGTGCTTACATAGCCATAAAAGTGTGATTTAGGGCACTTACGTAGCTTTTAGATTTTGTTTCTACATGTGAAAGAACAGGATTGCTCAGGTATGTACCTACCAGCTGGAAGTAAGCTGGTGATATCTCCCACTTCTCAGCGGAGCAGTTAGGTAACTTCTTGGGGTGAGAGACACAGGTTCAAGGCCCTCCACCCAGAGGGGGTTTGAATATGCGTCTTCCATTTTTTGTGGCAAGATGCTCTAAGCATGAGGCCATGGGCTAGATCAGTCAGTCATTTTCAACCTGGGTGCTGGGTCACTCTGGGGTGCCATGAGGTCCTTTGAAGGTGCCCCAAGGTAAGAGGAGATAAGCTAATAAGGACAGGCTCAGGCTTGTCCCTGCCTGGCCATTCTCCCACCCCCACTGCCTGACCCCTCTGCAAGGAGGTAGCACTGTAATAAATACTTTTTTGAAATGAGGTGCAACTCAATTCACAAAAGTTATGGAGGGGGCCTTTGAGTTTAATGAATGATGCCTTGAGTCTAACAAGTGCTCCCTTGAGCCTAGAGAGGCTAAGAACCACTAGGCTAGATACCGACAAATGTTCTCTCCTGTCCTCCTCTTGAAGCTGCTCCACTGGCCATGTGGGGGCAGGAGAGGAGAACAAGCCAAAGGGAGGGTGGCTCAGTGAAATGGGCACAACCCTGGAAAAGAAGAGGCCACCTGGCCCACAATGATACAGAAACTGTCCCCTTGTTATAATATTTATACATTTTAACCTATGCATCTTAAAGACATGGTGCAGGGAAGTGTTGAGAACAAGGACCAGAACCCAGGATGCCCTCCCTTTCAGGCTAGTGTCCATCTCCCCTAAACACCTTCCCTTAACCTTGCTTTTCTCCTAACCCCATATATTTTTCCCTCTTTGCTGTCCAGAGGTCTGGTACTTTTAAACCACCTTGCAATGGCCTGAGGGTCAGTGCTCCTCTACCTAGAAGGAAGTGATGTAAGTTCAAACGTCCTTTTGATGTGGACTAGTACCTGGCTGTCCTGTTCCCTGGAAGTTCAGTCTCCTGGCCTCATGCACTTATGCACCTACTCAGGAGTCTATGTTGTCAGAGGGCAGCCTTCTCAGCATGCTCAGAAGGGAAGGACAGGGGGAGTGGAGCTACGTAGGTGCAAATAGAATCTTAAAACTTTGCAAAAGTGCCAAGAATTGCACTTACAGGGCTTTGTGATTGCCATCTAGAAACATAGAGATGAAACACGACTTAGCCCCAACCCTGGAGCTCCCTTGCGTCTTTCTTACTGAGCAATGCACTGAAAATCAACTGGGGTTTTCTGTGGAGATATTATCCGACCTTTACAGACATCCACAGTCTGGAAATCCTCAGCTTTTGATCTTCCCTCTCTAGTAAGAGCAATGGAAAAACCCACTCAAAAGATGACCTTAGTGACCAGGAGGGATCAGCAGCGACATGAAATACACCTTCCTCTGCTTTACAACAGGGTCCTTCATTCCATAAGAAAATAACACTGGAAAACACCCAATGGCAAAATAAAGCAATCTAGCATTTAGTACAAAAAAACTGCATTCAAGAATGCTATTGAATTTGTCAAAGTCAAGTACTCTGAAGCTAGGAACATAGTAATCCCCAGCGCTTTACAGAATCCATAGATCTCAAAACACTTTTACAAAGGAGGTCAGCATCATTACCCCTCATTTCATAGCTGGGAAAACTTCTTTGGTTTATGAGTCACTTTGGGAAACTTTTCACTTTGGGATATAAAATGCTTTTGTCACTTGAAAAGAGCGTTCTCAAAATGATAAGCTCTTACTTTGTGCCCCCAAAGATTTGTAAGAATAAGCCTGAGTTTGCAGCATGGCAAAGCTGAGATCCACTGCTGAGAGCATGGCAGCGGGAGAACAGATTTAGCTGTCCTGTTCATATCCCATGCTCAGCAGACCAAAGTGCCAGATGTGGACACAGTTGGGTGTTTATGACCAATGATGGTTTTTAACTTGACATGTTAAGAGTTTTTAGGGGTTTAGGTGTTTAATTATAGGTTTCATTTCTGAAATTTGGCAAAGATTTTTTCTCTGAATGTCATAAATTCACATACTGTACAATGGAAAGTGACAAAAACTTAATTTAAGTATGATAAATGTGTTAAAACGCTATTTGTATTTACTGTGCTTTATGAAAGTCCCTGGGTTTATAGCATTTAGGCATGAATCCACAGAACATTTATTTCTCCATTCCTGGCCTCCATGGGAGTCTGGGTACACGAAGTGTGTGGGCTGTGCTCTACATTGGCTCTTTTTAAAGCAGCTTGTGGCACATCTAAGAGTTTTCCCAAACATGCTCTTTTTGGGGCAAAATATGTGGCAAAAACTCACTTACTGTAGGGGCCAAAGCCCCTACAGCTAGTTGCTATCAGGCTGTTTCTGGCTGAAGGGCCAAAGTGCAAATTTCTGTTTTGCTGCTACGACATGCAGGTTTTTGGGGGGTCTCCATCATTCAGACCTCTCAAATCATATGTGACTAAGCTGTTTCTACTACACATCAGAAATGATTCAATAGTACCCCAGAAATAATCTAAATCTGTTTGTGGTCTGCTGTGATTGCAGCTTCATCACAGATGTATAGAAATGCTACACAAACCCTCCTCCTCCTCCAACCCTCTTCCCCCCAAAAAACTATAGATAACTACAAATGGTAACTATTTGACACTGAATGGTAGTGCCTGCCTTTGCCTGGTAGTTAAGACATCTTCTCTGGACATGAGAGATCCAAGTTCTAACTCCACCCCTACCCAATAGGGCAGCAACCTACCCATTGAAAGTACCTTTCAGTTGAACCCAAGGTGCTGGGCAGCCAAGAGGGAAAGCTCCCTGGGGACAGAAGGATCATCACCATCAGCAATCCCTTGCAGTCAAGAATGATTGTCTTCCTTGCAGTCAAGGTTGATTGCCTTCTCTGTGGGTCTGAAGATAGCTGACAAGGTCAAATAGGGATCAGCCAATTCTACTGGAACTTGGGCATGTGTTTCCATGCAGCACAGGTAGCTTGGGATGCTTGGTTCAGTCTGCAACACACTTTTTCTGCTACTTCCACTTTTCTAGCTCCTGTTGTTGTCATAAGGTTTCAAAATACTGAGATTCCTGCAGCACTCTTTCTCCATTTGGGGCAGTCCTGGGCAATAGGTGAATGTCTATGAAATCTATGAGTTGATGTTGCATTTTTTCAAGTTGGCCTTGAGGACATCCTTGAAGTGCGTTCTCTGTCCTCCTCTTGAACGTACACCTTGATTGAGCTGGGAGAATAAAACCTGCTTCAGAAATCTGGAGTTGGACATCCAGATGATGTGGCTGGCTCAGTAAAGTTGATGTCAGATGATCATCGCTTCAATGCTAATGGTGTTTGCTTGTGAGAGGACACTAACGTTGGTGCATCTGTCTTCCCACTGGATTAAAAGGATCTTCTACAGGCAGCATTGATGGTACTTCTCCAGCGACCTGAGGTGTCTCCTGTACACTGTCCACACCTCAGCTCCACACAGTAAGGCAGGGGTCATGACTGCTTGATAAACCACAAGCTTGGTTTCAAATCTGATGTCACAAGCTTCAAATGCCTGTTTCCTCAGGTGTCCAAAGGCTGTATTTGCACATTTAACACTATGTCGGGTTTCTTTGTCAATGACAGCCTTTTGCAAGAGACAGCTTCTGAGGTATGGGTAATACTTAATGTTCTCTAGCCTCGCTGTAAATCTGAATTATGGGAGCTGAAGACTGTTCATTAAGAGCTTGTTATGGAGGACCTTAATCTTCTGAAGTGTCAAGTCCCATTTTCCTGTATGCCTTGGTAAAGACGTTGATGATTGCCTGAAGGTCTGCTTTTGCGTGACCATGCACTACAGCATCACCAGCATATTGGAGCTTGATGATGGTGGTCGGAGAGGTCTTGGTTTTGGTTCAGAGTTGGCTGAGATTAAATGGCTTACCTTCAATTTGGCAGTTTATCTCCACTCTGACTGGAACTCAATCAACTCTTGGAGCTCCTTGTCATTCTCATCAAACCAGCCATGATGCTTCCTGGTAGAGAACCCAAGTGCCTCTTTGCAGGCACTGATTACGTTGGACTTGAAGGCACCCCAAGCACTGCCGACATTCTCCCATTGTTGTTGATTGGCATTTGCTAGTTTTTCATGGAGGTGCTGGTGGAAGAGGTCTCACTTGATTGGGTCCTTGAGTCTTCAATGTTGATCTTCCATCAGTATTGCTTCTGCTGCAGCTGTCATTTGGGAACCACTGAGTGACATACCTGAGTGGATGAGTCAGTGATCAGTCCAGCAATCATCAACTGCTAGCATAGCTTGAGTATTATAGACATGTTTGCAATCCTGGGCATGAACAATGGCATAGTCAATTGTGTGCCAATGCTTAGATCATGGATGTTGCCATGATATCTTGTACCTGTATTTCTGTAGAAACAGGGTATTGATGACAGTGAGTCCATGTCCTTCTGCATGTTTTGTCCAGAGGAGGATGCTGTTGGGGTTAACCTTTCCCACTCCTTCCTTGTTAATGGTCCTATTCCAGAGGTTTGAGTCCCTTCTGACTCTGGCCTTGAAATTGCCAAACAGAACAAGTCTGTCTTCCTCTGGAACAAGGGTTGCCAACCCATGGCTATGAAACCATATGTGGCTCTTCAGAAGTTAATATGCGTCGCCTTGAATCTTTGCGCAGGCACACAGTGACCAGCTTCCATAGCCATTACACCACGTGACATGACGTGACTGCTCCTAGCAAGCACATTACTCAGTTTGGACATAGCAGTTTGGACTCTGGAGCCGTGGGTTGGCCACCCCTGCTCTGGAATATCAGAATGGACTTGGTCAAGGTTGGCATACAATTCCTCCTTGGCTTCATTGGCAACATCAAGAGTTGGGGCATACATGCCGATGACAATGGCATATTGGCTTCCTGCCAGTTTGAGATGGAAAGAAAGATAACAAGCAAAAGAAAGCCTGACTGTATCTCTGAGGTGAGCACTGCCCTATTGCAGAACGAACAAGTCCTTGCTTTCAATGTTGTTTGTGCGTTTTACGTTACATAATCACTGGGGAAAACTGAAAACTGAAGGAACTCGCTGGGGTCATTGCAAGTCCCCTGGTGCGGCTTTATGAACACTCGTGGTGCTCTGGAGAGGTGCCGGAGGACTGGAAGAGGGCCAACGTGGTTCCCATCTTCAAAGAGGGGAGGAAAGAGGACCCGGGGAACTACAGGCCAGTCAGCCTTACCTCGATCCTGGGCAAGCTGTTCGAGAAA
>NW_017729015.1:9809894-9811574 GCF_001723915.1 Gavialis gangeticus | reverse complement strand
CAAGGAGTGACCAGGAACAATGGTCACAAGCTGGCAGAGGGAAGGTTTAAGTTGGACATCAGGAGGCGCTACTTCACGGTCAGGGCGGCTAGAGTCTGGAACCAGCTTCCAAGTGAGGTGGTGCAGGCTCCCACCCTGGGGGTTTTTAAGAGGAGGTTGGATGACCACCTTACTGGGGTCGTTTGACCCCAGTGCTCTTCCTGCCATGGCAGGGGGTCGGACTAGATGATCTGCTCAGGTCCCTTCCGACCCTAGAAACTATGAAACGATGAAACTATGAATGAACAGCATTGGGGACACAGAGCAGGTCTTCACCTGAAGCTTCACCTGCTTGAAATCCCCAACTGCTAGTACTGGAACAATGCTCATTCTTTACCGTCCGTAAAGCCTCCTTATGGCAGTTCTCATCACAATCCCTAACAGGAAGGAGTATGTGCCTATGCTTGAAGAGAAAAATAAAAGCTCTGGGGGATCAGTAGTAGCAAATCTCATGATTTTGCCCTTTCCTTTAGTATGTGCAATATTCAGCCTTTCCCAGTCCTCTTGTTACTGTCCCACCCCTGTCAATTTTTTCCTGAAATCACACTTCTCCTGTGACCCTTCTCACTGCACACCCAGCTTACAAGGAGTGTGGAACAGGAGCACTAAAGATTAAGCATCCACTTGTTCCAGATCACCAGGGATCCTGCTTTTCTTGGTTTTAAAATCCCGAATTCTCTGATTAAAACCCCCAAAATCCACATTTTTCTACAATTAAAATGAAACCCACTATATATATATGTGTGTGTGTGTTTTATTGATATATTTACAATGTTACAGCAATTTGGAAGCCTACCAGTGCCTCAAATCATTACAATAAAATAAATTGTAAATACACATATATTTTGGCATTTGATTTTGGGGTTCTTTATCATGGAAAAACCTTTTGTTTACCAGGACAGGGGTCCAGCTGCAGCTGCCCCTCCCTTCCCCCACTGCTTTGTGGCACTGAACAGCCCTGCTATGCTGGTGCCCTGCCCCTGCCATTGCCCCTCACTCCCAAGCTACAACCCCCTCAGCCATGCCAGTGCCCCTCAGTCCTGACCCACAGCCCTCTGCCTGGCCCTGCTCCCGATCCACAGTCCCCTAGCCCTGCCAGTGCCCCTCACTCCCAACCTGCTGGCCCCAGGCCCCAGCATGTAAGGAAGGGGGTAGGTGTGTGGGGAAGGGGGGGGGTGGGCACAGGCAACATGGGGGAGCACAGGTGACAGGTGGGAGCGGGGGCACATGCCCCCCTAACTCTCTGCACTCACAGCAGGGTGCAGGGCTACAGTCAGGCCAAATCCACCTGCATGGTCCAGGGAGTGGGAGAGAATGTCTCTCTGCCATGGACACCAAGGTGAGGAGCGGCAGTGGTGGTGGCGTGGAGTTTTGCCCCTTACTGCTCCTGGGCGGCCAGGGGGCACCTCACCTTGGCGGGCAGGCCTGCACAGCGCTCCCTCCTGCACCAGGTCCAGCCCGCTGGGCTGTGGAGGCAGCTCCTGCCCCCTTTTATTAAAATGCATTGTAGAACAGTGCTATGATTTACAAGGACTTGATTCCAAATACACCTCCCTGCCTGTGATGCATTTGGTACTACAGAGACGTGGGGTAAAATGCATAAAGAGCTGTTGGTGCAGGGGCCAGAAATCAGGAATCCAT
>NW_017729015.1:9801238-9804894 GCF_001723915.1 Gavialis gangeticus | reverse complement strand
GGGGGGGGTGGGCACAGGCAACATGGGGGAGCACAGGTGACAGGTGGGAGCGGGGGCACATGCCCCCCTAACTCTCTGCACTCACAGCAGGGTGCAGGGCTACAGTCAGGCCAAATCCACCTGCATGGTCCAGGGAGTGGGAGAGAATGTCTCTCTGCCATGGACACCAAGGTGAGGAGCGGCAGTGGTGGTGGCGTGGAGTTTTGCCCCTTACTGCTCCTGGGCGGCCAGGGGGCACCTCACCTTGGCGGGCAGGCCTGCACAGCGCTCCCTCCTGCACCAGGTCCAGCCCGCTGGGCTGTGGAGGCAGCTCCTGCCCCCTTTTATTAAAATGCATTGTAGAACAGTGCTATGATTTACAAGGACTTGATTCCAAATACACCTCCCTGCCTGTGATGCATTTGGTACTACAGAGACGTGGGGTAAAATGCATAAAGAGCTGTTGGTGCAGGGGCCAGAAATCAGGAATCCATCTTTCCTAAGGCAGGGCCCTTCCTGGGTCACAGATTTATGCCCGCTTCAGGAGAAGGGCAGAGGGAGCTTCAGGAGGAGGGTCCTGTGTAACGCTAGTTGATGGCTAGTCAAGAAAATGCGGGTTCAGATCCCTGCTGGGTGAGGGAGAGGTCTTTTGCCCCCTGTGCAAGTGCCCTAACTGCTAGGTTGTTGGGCTAAAAGGGCCTTCCTCGGTCTTACTTTTGGCAGGTCCTTCTAGCAACAAAGTAGCTGCATGCATGCCATTTAGGCATGAAGGCAAAAATGGAATACTTCATTGTGTTTCCCCTGTGTTTTTGCTGGCATAGCTATGTTTGTCAAGGATGGGAGAAAACATCACATGTCTGATTGATGCAGCTATGCCAAGAAACACTTTAAATCTAGATCAGACCAAAGGTTTCATAAGTCACTGCAGTATCTGCAATGACTTCTTGACAAATCAGAACAAGGAGTCACTCATGTCTAAAATACTTGGTCAGTCATGGAACAGGTCAGGCAGGGGCTTACATAGGGTAGAAAATAAGGTTTATATTTTAACAACCCATTGATGTTTGAATTATTGAAGAATAAAATTTCTGCTGCACAATAACAGTAATATCTACCATTGAATGGTGTCAAGTTGCGTTTGCCTGGCACTGAATGTTATTACAGATAACACATGCCAATTTTGTTCACACATTCAATTTATATGATGAAAGGGACCAACAGAGACAGATCTCTCCAGAAAGGAGAAAATGCTTCCACTTTATGCTGTACAGCCAATTCCTATTTAATTTCAAATGCCACCATTGCCGTGCCTGGCTCCTGTGTGCTAGCAAGAATTTGAAAAGAGTGCTGTTTGGACCACTTCTAAGAGTAAAAGCATCTCAGTTTTTAATTTCCTCCCTGGCTTGCTCCTCTTCTCTAAATACTTTGCAGAAACTGAAAAAAACAGAATGTATTTACCCTATTAAAACACCATTGAATATACTTCAAGACACAGAATTTTAACTAAAAGATTAAATTATTGATAAAGCAGCCAGTGCAGAGTAGATGTTAACCTCACTGACTTTAATTTCCGTAGAACTGGGAACATAACAGTCAAGGAGGTGGAGTGAATGCAAGAAAAAACACAGCAGGAAATACATGGGAAAGGATAAGGTTATATGAATGGTAGAAAATGATGATATCTTTCTACAGACTGGTGAATCATGTCAATACAAAGATGCCATAAACTGAAGAACCAGGAAAAAATTTCAAATGTTTTCACTTGTTTCACTTTGTATTTATAAAGTATGGGTTAAAAATGGAAGGGGGTAAAGCACCAGAAAGAGGAAATATGTTTTCGCTTGGCAGCGATTCTCAGTGAGGGTTCCATGGCACCATGGATGCCATGAGAGCCTTAAGTGTGCCATGCAATATTAGTACTGTTAGGTCTGCAAACACCTACACATGGTTCACAAGATACACCCAGAGATTTCAGGTAGCAGGAAGGACTGAGAGAGGAAGTAAGATGCCAATAATAGTGGGAGAGATTACATAGAGAATGTGGAGTTTTCAAGTCACCAGGGTCAGGCAGGACACACATATATATAGTGGGTTTCCTGAAAGTACTCCAGGAATTGGCTGAGGTAATTTCAGAGCCATTGGTTTTTATCTTTGAGAACTCATAGACTGGGTGAAGTCAAAAGGGGAAATATCATGCCCATCTTTAAGAAAGGGAAAAAGGAGGATCTGGGGAATTACAAACCAGTCAATCTGATCTTGATACCTGGAAAGATCATGAAGCAGATCCTCAATTAATCTATTCCTAAGCACCTGGAAGAGAAGAAGGTGATCAAGAATTCCCAACAAAGATTCATCAAGAGCAAGTCATGTCTAACCAGCCTGATTCCTTCTATAAGGTGACAGGCTCGTGGATGGGGATAGAACAGTGGATATGATATATCTTAATTTTAGTAAAGCTTTTGACACAGTCTCCCATGACATTCTGATTAGTAAATTAAAGAAATACAGCCTAGATGAAGCTACTGTAAGGTGGATACATAAATGGTTAGATCATTGTGCTCAGCAACAGTCATCAAAGGCTTGATGTTTAACTAGGAGGAGGTATCAAGTGGGGTTCCCCAGATATCTGTCCTGAGTCTGGTACTGTTTAATATTTTCATTAATGATTTGGAAGATGAGATTGAGTATACACTTAGCAAATTTATAGATTACACCAAGTTGGGTGGAGTGGCAGGTGTAAAGAAATCCCCTCTCCCTCTCTCTGCCCCTCATTTGGGTCATTCCAGGTGACCCCTCTGTTTCTTTGGTTTCTTCTTGGTTCAGGCTAGTCAATCAGGTGACCTGGCCAGATAAATTTCTAGGGGTGGAGGGAGCATCTTCTTCCTCCAGCAGGCATTTTGAACACAGCAAGAAAATACCCCAGGCTCCTAAGTAAAAAACCTGGAAACTAGCCAGGAGTTTGGAATTATGTATAGGCCAGTCGTGTCTTAAAAGGAGCACTGAGTCCAAAACTGTATAAGACTCACATGCTTATGTTTGCTCAAAGTGTATTCTGACTTCCTCGTTCTAACTCCCCACCACCACCCTGATCAATAAAGGTATCGGGTTACAGCATGCCTTGTTGAGCTACTGTGAGTAGAGAGAGAGGAAGCCTTTCACTCCCAGCTTGGCCAGCAAAGTTTGTCTTCTTTATTTTCCCTCCATTACCTGATGCTATCTTTGGATGCTTTGGGCTGAAAAAGGCACCCAGAAATATTACTATGGGCAAAGCACCCCCAAGGTTTGCAGGATCTCTGTGCCCCAGGCTGCACAGAGCCTTACCAGAGACCAGTGCCCAGGTGGTGGCAACGTTACCCCAGGCTTGCAGTTTTCTCCAGGAAGTGGGACAGCTGGCTATAGGCTCCCTAAGGGAGACTCCTGGAGCATGGTTTTGGGTCTGGCACAGTAAGGTGGGAGGTTCTGTGTCAAGCAAAGCTGGTGAACTCAGACTGGTGGGGCAGATGGAGCGGCACATGGAGGTGGGGGAGGGAAGGAAGGCGTTTGCAGCCAGCCAGGAGTGGGATGGGGTTTGCAGCCGGCTAGGAATGGGGGATTTGCAGCCTCCCCACTCCTGGATGGAGTGCCCAGCCAGCTGCAAACCACCCCCCACCCCCTCGCTCCCAGCCAGCTTCAACCCC
>NW_017729015.1:9799519-9801227 GCF_001723915.1 Gavialis gangeticus | reverse complement strand
TGGGCCCCCCCTCCACCTATAGCATATATCCTCCCCACTGCCTTATGACACTCCATCTGCCCCACCAGTCTGAGTTCACCAGCTGCTCCTGCTGTGCATAGTAGTACCCCCTTAGGATTAGGATCCAGAATGTCCTGAATAAATTCGAGAAATGGTCCAACATCAACTGAATGAAATTCAATAATGATAAGAGTAAAGGAACAATTACATGCACACATACAGACTGGGGAATGCCTGGCTACACTGTAGTACTGCAGAAAAGGATCTATGGGTTATACCAGACCATAAGCTGAATACGAACCAGCAATGACTCTTGTTGCAAGAAAAGTCAATAGAGTACTGGCTATATTAATAGAAGTGTCAACTGCAAGTTAGTGGAATTGATTTCTCTACTCTGTTTGATGAAGCATTATGTCCATTTTTGGGGACCACACTTCAAGAAGAACATGAACAAAGAGTCCATCAGAGAGCAAAATGAATGATTAGAGGTCTGGGAAACATGACTTATAAGGCAAGACTAAAAGAACTGTGATTATTTAGTCTAAAGAAGAAAAGACTGAGGGGAGATAAGAGTCTCCAATGGTGTTTATATGGAGGATGGGGAAAGACTATTTTTTGTGTCTTCAGGGGACAGGACAAGGAGTAATGGTCTTAAATTATAGCAAAGGAAATTTAGATCGAGTATTAGGAAGAAGTTTCTCATCACGAGGGTGGTCAGGTATTGAAACAGGCTACATAGAGAAGTTCTGCCATCTCATAAGAACATATGAATAGCCATTTACATTACATTGCAATCTCCACCCTTAGAAGGCTTTAAGAACTGGTTAGACAGAGATGATCCTGCCTTGGGGAGGGGGCTGCACTGGATGATCTCCTGAGGTCCCTTCTAGACCTACTTTTCTATTACTCTCATGGCCATTTCACCACTTCTTTCCATGGGGGAGGATTCCAGAGCTGACAGTAAGGTTCACTGCCTGGGAATGTTTCCTGCTATATTGCCATAACTATCCTCTTCCTTAGTTTCACCCCATGATTCTCTTTTTTATATTACTTTAAAATAGCCTGGTTTAGTCCTCTTCCTCCTGGGTATTTCTACTACCCTTGAAGTATTTGTTTTCAAGTCCCTGCTTGGCAGCCCACTAGCAGCAGATGGCACCTTGAAAATGTAGTGTTTACATTCCCAGAATCTAATATATGACAAAATATGTGTCAGCTGTAGGAGAAGGGAGTCAGTACTTAGGTACAGCTTTGAAAATGGAATCGCCCCATTTTGATCATGGAGGTTATTGTTCACTGCTGGCATGACACAGGCCATGTCTACACTGACTCATGAATGAACCCAGGGCAGCTGAAGAGGCAACAGTCCATTCCCTTGGCCTTGCTCTGCAAGCACCCAGTCCTGGCAACTAGGCAGTAGAGACAGTCTGAAAGCAGTAACAGGCACATATGTGGGACTGCACAAGCCATCAGGCCTCATTATCAGACTTGAGACCACATGGAATAGGAGGAAGGGGGCAGGTTTTATTTCCTTGGTGGCATCTTGGACTTAGCAATGAAGTAGGAAATACACAGCTATGGTGTCCCTGCTTAAATGCTCATCACTGTATCACTGTATGGTCATATATTGATACAGTGATGAGCATTTGTGCCTCCTTTTGTTTTTGCTGGATATGCTTACTTATGGGAGATCCCACCTATATATGTGGCA
>NW_017729015.1:9779051-9794519 GCF_001723915.1 Gavialis gangeticus | reverse complement strand
CAGGCCTCATTATCAGACTTGAGACCACATGGAATAGGAGGAAGGGGGCAGGTTTTATTTCCTTGGTGGCATCTTGGACTTAGCAATGAAGTAGGAAATACACAGCTATGGTGTCCCTGCTTAAATGCTCATCACTGTATCACTGTATGGTCATATATTGATACAGTGATGAGCATTTGTGCCTCCTTTTGTTTTTGCTGGATATGCTTACTTATGGGAGATCCCACCTATATATGTGGCACACGCGTGCACACACACACACACACACACACACACACACAAAACAGAAACGAGGGAAAAGTCCCTTCTATTTACAAGTGAGGAAAGAGAACATGCAAGCTAGACAAGGGTTTAAAATACAATTCCAGAGCTACTGGGTAGGATTGAAAAGCTGAGGTTTAACACAGGATTATTAGCAAGTAACAAATGAGCAAGTAACAATGACATAAGTAACAAATGAGAAGGAGAAAGATTTAGGATTGGAATCACATAAATTATTTTTTGATGTTTCCATCATATGCAAACTGGTTTTGCTCTCACAGCTTTGCAGTGCTGTCCCTGGGCTGGGAAGAGCAGTGATGATAGAGAGGATAATGTTTTATTTATGGTACAGTGGTGCCTGGAGGCCAGACCCATTTGTGCTCACTGCTTTACAAATACATTAAATGCAGTACTTGCCTAGAGTCTTATAGCAAAAACACCTGATTTGGGGTTCTGCCTGCCCCATTTGCTGCCTTTCTTTCCTGGACATAGGTGTTGACTTCATGGCTGGGATTCACAGTCCGAAACCCGTTCCAGCTTTGACCACCAAAGTCATCCATTCATGTACAAGTGACTGGCTCACTCTTTAAAGGCACAACTACTGGTAATGACACCCACTTTTTGCACAACAGATTCTTGGTTCAACCATTGCCCCAGAAGTGGGAGACACGGTTGCTATGTCTTCTTCAACATGAAGGGATTCAAATTCATAAATCTATCATTACGGCCCCTCAATCTCTCCTATTTAAAACAGGTCACTGTACTGCCAAGAATGCAAGAGAACAAGTAAGAGGGAGCCTGACGCTACATCCCAATGAGGAATGGAGAAAATGGGATACTCTTCCCTGCCAGGATTATTGCTAACCTGAGTATATCTGAAAATTTGGCTCGAAACAAACATTGAGGGTTGGACTAGATGAACCTGAAGGTCTCTTCCAACTGATTCCATGATCATATTTTAATTTGAGTGGCTACACACCACTGACAACAAAGCGCACAAGTGGGTGGCACAAGGGATGAATAAACCAATGAAGAAGCACCGCTATTGTGAATGACAGAAACCTGAAACAGTAGGAGCGCTCCCTAGTTCAGAGTATGGGAACAATTCTTTCATCCCAGCCATGTAAATAAGTAAACAAACCAAAACAAGACGCCGTGGGAACTAGGGGTGTGCGAAGCAGGCCCTATTCGATTCGGATTTGGCCTGAATCAGGGACCGTGATTCGATTCGTTGATTCAGATCACTGTCCCTGACTTGATTCAGCAAAATCTGAATGTGAAGATTTGATGTTGATTTGGACAATCAGCGATTCGGACATAGACAGAGCTTTAAAAGTTTTTTCTACATGCCTTGAGGTAGCAGGCGTGGCTTGTGATTGCTGCGGTGCTGGGGCGCATGGAGCACCCCACAGGAGTGCGGGGGGCGTGTTTGGTGGTGAATCCAAAAGTGGACCGGAAGGGCTATGCTATGGTATCCTTCCTCGACCTCAGTGGAGCTGTCCACCGGAAGTACTTCCGGTCCGCTTCCAGGTCTGCCGGGGAGCATGCTGGGGGCCCCCTCCGCTCCCCCCCGGCTCAGCAATCGGCCACAGGGGGATGCCAGGTGCACCCCCAGACCCAGGAGGCACCAGTCACCAAGCTGGGGGGGGGGGTGCCAGGGGGCCCTTGCACACTCACCGATGGACCCAGAAGTGGACTGGACGTGCGTCTGCTGCTGAGCATGCTGGGGGCCCCCCCTGCACTTCTGTGGGATGCTCCATTTGCCCCAGCACCACAGCATTCACAAGCTGCCTGGTACCTAGAGGTATGTAGAAGAAACATTGAAAGCTGTGTCTATATTTGAACCTCTAAATCTTTCCAGATCTCTCCGAATCGATCCTTGAACCTAAAGGGTCCTCGGATTCGATTTGGATTCAGAGATTCAGCCACCGAATCAAGCCGAATCTCCACTGAATTGAATCAGGGACCAAAACTTCGCACAGCCCTAGTGGGAACCCCTGTATTCTCTTAGAAAAACATAGCTAGCTCTCTCAGATATCCTCATACAGCTTGCCTTCCAAATCATTTGTCATTTTTGTCACTTACCTCTAGACTAGAGGCAGGCAATTATTTCGGGCGGAGGGCCGCTTACTGAGTTTTGGCAAGCCATTGAGAGCCACACGACATGCAGCCAGGGGCAGATGAATATTAATTTTCTAAATTTTTTAGGGGCCCCACAGGCCGGATAGAATGGCCTGGTGGGCCACATCCAGCCCGCAGCCTGCATTTTGCCCATCCTTGCTCTAGACCCTCTCCAACTTCTTCACATCCTTCCTAAAATGAGGAGACTCACAGCAGTGGAAGGGAGGGCATACCCAGGAAAACACATAAGTGCTATTTAACTGGCTAAAGCGGGGAGCTAGATTTGGCTTCTTGTTTCAAAGAAAGAGGCTTTCTGACCGAGGTGCACTGCAGGCCAGGAGACAGAGGAGCAAGCAGAGGGCTCTGCTAGGGTATCCTTCCTCAACCTCAGTGGAGCTGTCCACCCTAAGCAGTGCCACCCCAGGCTTGGGAAGAGCAGGGCATCACGATCTGACCCAGTGTGAGGGGAGGGTATGGAAAACAAAATGGAAAATATGTTAATATTTATCTCCTTTGACAGAGTTTTCTCCATACAACAGCCAAAGATAACATGTCTTGGGCTGACGCTCAGATATGATGCTGCGGTAACTCTACTACATAAGAGATGCATCCTGCTGCTCCAGGTGCTGGTTCATTTGAATGTTACTGACTAAATATTTTTATTCATGATTACAAGCGATACTCTTGTGCCTGTTATTTTCTGTCACTCTTTTGCATTACAGACCATGCCATAATTAAATAGGTGAATGGAAACCCAACGGAAAATACAGAACATGGAGAAACAATACACTTTGATTTTATTTACAAAACCGCTATGTCTGTCAACTCTGCCTATGTCCCTAATGATGTGTTTTGACAAGTGAAATTCAAATATTCAAAGCGGTGCACCATTGAAATTCAGAGAAGTGCCTGTTCAGCTGCTCGATGTAAACAGCTGCAGCGCGTCTTGTGCGAGCTGAAGCTGCCGTTCAGGGGGCCAGCGGCTCAGGCCCTTGAGCCACGGACAAAGAAACGTCTGCCCTGCGGCCCCCAGCAAATGCAGGAGAAGTAAGGGAATCTCACATCTTCTGCTGATTTCACTGAGCACCAGGGACTCCGGACCCTTCTTTTAAACAAATGAATAAATTGATTAATATGAGATTCTCCTTGTCCTCTATTCCTCTTTGAGAGGAGTAATCTGCCGAAAGACATTCCATCAGTTGTATTTAGCTCATGGCGTTTCCTTGGAATTTCCCATTTGGGTGGCAGGGAAAGTGTTGGTTTCTTTGTGGAAGAAGATGAGATTCCCCTAGGAACAGCTTCATTAATTCGGTGGTCCTGCTGGATCAGGAGTCATTACCTCCCAAAGTGCAGATTTTGGAAGGTCAGGAATGCTCTTGACATTGAGCTCAAAGGGGAGAACACAAGGGGAAGGTGGACTGAGGACATTCGAACAGAGGTGACTAATGGACAAATCTTTAGGCTACAGAAACAATACTGAAATTTTAATTCTACAGATTAACCATTCAGCTTAATTCTCTGGTGAAGCAGGGGAATAGAAACAAGAAAGAGTCACTTTTGGTCTGTGGGGGAGGCTGGAGAAACTGGTCTTGGCTTTTAGTACGTGCGCAGCCAGGGGAGAAGAGCAAGTCCTTGGGTTTGCCTGTTTGAACACAGAGTTTATATTTCTGCTTACGCTGTCAAAACACATCCTAGAGTTTCACTGGGTTTTATTCAGCACTTGCTATTTCTGCAGGTTTGTACAATGTATGTATCTGACCAACTTACATTCTCCTCCAAGTCAAAAACATGAGGAAATATCTATTATTCAACCCCAGGGACCTCGGGGCCTTCAAAAAAAATTGCACTGTGTTGATTTCCCTAATATTTCTGATTTAACGAGAGATCCATTTTTCCTACTATCTGCTCCTTCTCCTCTATGAAGAACTCACAGAAGGTTTCTGGGCGTTTCTTGGGAGAGATCAGATAGGGGGAAAAGATCAAAGGAAAAATGGGGGTTGGTCTCAGTACCTTTACATGTTTAGCCACACTGGGTGTGTCTACACAAGATGCTTTAGTCCTAAATAGCATAGTTTACTGCACAGTAAGCATGTGCATCTATACATGCACATGCTTACTGTGCAATAAACCTTGCTAATCATGAGTAAATTTGCTACCTGCAAATGCAAGCAGCAAATTCACTTGCAATTACTAACTGTGCAGTAGTGCTCATGTAGACACCTGACCAGGAGCAAATCTGCTCCCAGTCAGCCAGCCAGTAGGGAGCAGGAGATTGCTCCCTGCCCCCAGGAGATGCCTGCTGCTGAGGCAGGCTCCACCACTGGAGCATGGGTGAGGACTACGTGCCGCTGTCTGGCAGCAGGGAGCTCCAAGCTCCCTTGCTCCAAGATCATGATCAGTGAGTGGGGGCTGGGATATCCTTATCTCCCAGGCCCTGCTTTGCCATTGTGATTGGGAAGGAGAGGGCTGGCAGATCTTATCCTTATCTCCCAGTGCCAGCACCACAACTGCAGAGCTGGTGCTGGGAGCTCCCTGCTGGTGGGGGCTGGGGAGCCTGTTCCCCACACAGCTCCATGATCATGGAGCTGAGCAAGGAACGGGCTCTCCAGCCCCCACCCCACGATCACTGAGTGGGGGTTAGGAATTGTCCTGGTCAGGGGCAGGTCCCAGCCCTGCATCCCAATTGGGCAATTAAGGTGTGGGGGTTGGAAAGATCTGAGGGGGTGGGGCAGGTCCCACCCCCCTGCCCCGATTCACTGGTGGGGAGCTAGTAGTGAGCCGTCGGCTGGCTGCTAGTTGCCCCACCAGCAGAACTGGACAGGGGGCTAGGACCTACCCCACTACTGCAGCTCTTTCCAAGTCCTCTGCCCCGGTTGGGGATCTGGGGCTAGGAGCTCCCTGCTGCTGGGGCACAGGGGCATCGTCCCCATTCCGGCAGCCAGCAACCCCCTGGGGGCCAGAAGCAATGTCCCAGCCCTGGCCCAGGAAGCGAGAGCAGTTTGCTGTCATTAGTAGCACATCTGCTCCCGCTTCCCTACATGTGTAGATGCCTACCCAGGAACATTTACTTGCAAGTAGTTTACTCATGAGTAAACTGCTGCTGGGTCTAATGCATGTGTAGACACACCCACTGAATCTGAACTCTGACCTTGTAACACCTTTCTCCTGTCACTGAAATTTCACAATCGTGGGGAAGAAATGGCAGGAAACATTGGTGATTCTTTAAGTGAGATTATAGAACTACTGCTATAGCAAAAACAGAACCCAGCCTCCCAGGTCCTGAGCAAATTAGGCATGAGGCACTTGGGCAGCTAAGTGCAGTCCATTTATGCTCCATTGCTTGTGTGTCTACACTGTAAAGGTTATAGAGGGTAACAGAATAATAAACTATACGTAAGTCCCAAAAGACCACTTGTGCAGCTGGAAGACTGGCATTTAAGTGCACAAAAGATAACAGAATTCTGCCCCTAGTGTAATTCTGGGGTTCCTGGGGTAGGGACAAACTGGATTGCTTTTCCTAATTTAATTTAAGTACCTAAAATTGGCTCAGGTCTCCTTTAGGCATCTCTGAGACCAAACTGGATTGCTCTCTAACATCCTAGAACTGCTTTATGTTACTTAATTAGTTCAAAAGGCAGAAATTGGTGCTAATATTTAGAGTTAAATGTTCCACAAGTGCCTCATGGAAAATAGCATACGATCATGTAATAAAAGACAGCAGTGTAATGCATGAACTTCTTTCATTTTAGCATTGTTTAACTTTTGAGGGCTTGATTTTGCAAACCTTCTGTTTTTTTTTAAATTCACAGCAAAATGCCGAGGGGAATGACCCAGTATAGAGAATTTCTGAGAAGACTACCATTTTGGTTTGTAGCCTAGAAAACTAATGCATGATTATTTGAAGAATTTATTCTATTTCTGTGCTGTTAGGAAAACATCCTGATTTACCAAAATTACACAAGATAAGAACAGGTTTTAAATATTCATGATTTCAAACAATAAACCAATTTCATGACTAAAGTTGTGATCCAACAAGTCTCCATGTAAGCCCACTGCCTGCAGACACATACAGAAAATGACCAAAACACAGGAATAAAGAAAAATGGAACAATTTGTTATTACCATTGGTGGATTGGAAAGGATGTTTTTCTGATATCTTTTATTGGATCAACTGCAATATTTTACATATTGTTTATGTCCCCTGGACCACCGTGGCTATATTACCACCCCAACCCTACTACTCCATTGGATTACCCAATGAACTGTTTGGGGAAAAAACCCACAACAGGTCAAATAGGACAAAGTGATTACAGGTAATAACTGATATACATTTTATAAAACAATGCGTACTTAACCTATCCAGCCTCAACTCTTGGGTATTATCTTATTTTTTACCCTAATTTCCTTTTCACAATTCTGTTTATTCCAGGAAAAAGTGTATTAACTGATAGAAAGTAAATATGTGAGTGGCACGTGATTTTTCCCTCACTTCAGCCTGAATTAAGTAGATCCCTACCTATGAGGTATATTACACACTGTCATACTATCTGCATAAAATACTATAAAACCCTGCAAAAATGCAAGGAAAGGAACATGTATGAAAAGGAATTTTAGAAGAGGAAGAGAGATACATATATACATACATACATATGTGTGTGTGTGTACAATATAATACTTATAATGTGTGTGTATATCTCACACACATTATAAGTGTGTACATGCACACACGCGCACACGTGCTTTCTTAGGTCCTGCGAAATAATTAATTTGGGCCTCAATTCCTTAAATTGGTACTGAACCCACAGGTAGTAACCAATGTGTCTATGGCCATTTTGTGTCAATGGAAAAAAAAATAGATGTGCTCCTATTGTGGAAGTAAACTGAAAGACTGTTCCTGGGATGCCTCCTTGAGTATATGCATGACTATTGCAGGCTCTTGCTACCAGCAGGTATCACAAAGTAGGTTTCATCCATTGCCTTTTAGTGACACGTGGTAGGGTTTTACTTCAAGAGGCATGAGATGGAGCAAAAACTTCTTAAGAATGCAAAAAAAAAAAGGGCCACCTAATCCTTCAGGGCACCTTGCAAAACAACAGCAAATCACATTTTTAAAAACCACAGTCCTCAAAGAGCATCCGGGTGGTTCAGCCAGCTGCTTCTAATGCTATTGTGAAGCACCTGTCAGTTTGCAAGTAGTGACATTTCCTCCTACTTCTTCTCCCATCTTGAGCACTTAAATGCAAAAGCCTATAGAGATCTTAAAAGACCTTCCCTGGCTCCTGCAGTGCTTTGAATCTCAAACAGGCAGTGCCTTAGCTTTAGTTTGATCAACCTGTGGAAAAGACAAACATGTGAAAAGCCAACAAAGAATCAGGAAAATAGAAGGAACCTGGGAACTGGCCCAGGGAGATTGGGGTAGCAGAGCTACAGTTGAGGGGAGGAAATTCAGGCCAAATACACATGAATTTGTGCCAAACTTGGGAGAGGAAATGCAGCCTAAAGTAGAAAGATGCAACCAATCAGCACTGGCTTTGAGCACAAGCACATCTTCATTAGTTGTTAATGCTGCACTGCAGAACAATGGGTGCCTGTGCACAGCACAAGGTTTAATCCTTATTAAATTAAATAGGTTTATAAAATTTAAACTTGTTTATTTTGGAGCATTGTATCAGTGTTTGCACGCACTAGGTTTTTGAACGGATTAAGACCAGTCCCTAACCAGCACCGCAGGAGAGTGGGATGGTCCAGCACTGCCCCCCAGCCCAGGGCCTCCACTTTGTGCCCATGCCCTGTCACACAGCTGTGAGAGTAGGGAGCTGGCAAAAAAGTGGAAGCAATTCGAAAGCAAAAGCAAGTCAAAGGGGTGAACTACAAAAAGTTGCAGCACCATCTGGTGGACAAAGAGGCTCATTACACGTCTTTGAGTGCCTTTGTGTTTGCACACGATGAATCCATCAACACAACGCTTCAATTTGCGGCTAGCCAAACTAAACTATGTCCGAGGAGTTTTACTTTAATGCACCAGAAAGACTTTTAAAGCATCTGGAAAACCCGTGCGTGCAAACAGTCACACTGTTGCAATGCAAGAAAGGGGAAAAAACCTTGCGTGTACAAACACCCTGGGGCACTTGTCCCAGTCAGCTTTCTCATTAGCTTCTTCATGTGGCTGCTTGTGAAATTATTAGGAGACACCACAGGGTAAATTTTAGGCAGGTGACTTCTAGCAGTGTCTGTACAAAACTGCCGCTGTTCATCTTGTGCCACAGGAGGGATGGTCCCAAGCCCACCCCTGCTCTTGTTCACGTGTATCAAACCTAGATACATTGCGGTGAAGACACTCTGGATGCCCCCCTGCAGCTGCTCTGGAGATTTCAGTTCCTGGCATGTGCGGGAGCAAGTAAAGGCAGATGTTCACCATCACATTTCTGGATGTGATGCGTATGGACCAGAGCAGGTGGGCAGCCCTGTTGGGACATCCTGAAAATACAGTATAACCTGAGGCCTCCCCTGTCCACAGAGATAGCTAGGGGTTCTTCCCTTTCTCTTGTCTCCCAAAACTGAAGTCCCCTAACAAATTACATGAAAAAAAGGAAAATGGAAACGGTGCTCTGTTTCACTTGTCTTTGTTTCCTATTCTTGAGGAGATAAAGAACTTCCACACTGACTTCAGTTTAGTCAGGAAGCCTGTCATTACTATTCATGGTTTTCTCTTGAGGGGCAATGCTTGCTCTGCTGTGATTTAAATTCATCCTTGCTTTTATTGTTAAGGTCACAAACAGTCACTGATGGATGTAGTTTGCTATACTATCCTGTTTTCTAATTTACTTTAGCCTTACACATGGTGCCTAAAAAATGCCGAATTTAACATACAGACTTTATTGACATTTCCTTGTTAAGTTTGTGCAGTAATCAAATTGTACAGGTCTATTAATTACAATAAAAGAAATATATGGAGGCCAAAAAGCTGCCATCTGCAAAGCCATAAAACTTTAATGAGTGTCTTATCTACCCCAGCTGAGACATCTGCAACAGAAGCTGACAAGTATGTTAATGCAGCATCATTAATGCCATAAGATGTGGCAGTGTATCTGGAAACTCAGTCTGAAGTGCACCATGTTAATCTAACTCAGAGCACACTATATGATGTCACCATTTTTCAGTCAAAGAACTGTAGTAGATTAGCAATGTACTACGGATGACAGTCTTGACCTCTGAAAGAATGGGCAAAGCCCTCTCACATTTTTTAGGGGGAGCACGATGGTAATAGATTACAGATGGGTAGAACGATGCACCACCTTCCATCGGAGGCTCCCTAAACACAGTACAGATTTGAGAGACTGATTCATTCAATACTCACTTTATAGAAACAAAGAAAAGACTGAATTACAGCTGTTCAAAAAATGGTCCCCCGTTCACTGGAATTTGGGGATTTTTTAAATGTCAGATTTGGTTCAAATCTGACTCTATTTCTCATCGCCTGCAATTTAAGTGACATTTCCAATCATTAGGGTTGCTGGTTATACCTGCATTTTGCATATTGGCTTCTATTCTACCCAGGAGAGCACACAAACACCGCCAGACTCTCCCTATGCCTGAAGAAGGGTGGTTGTGCCTGAAAGCTTGCAAAGAACAATTTTTACAACTATTTTGTTGGTCTAATAAGATATCATATCTACCCAAAGAGCCTTGTATGCCTGTTATCCAATCATTAGCATAGGTTAGATGAGAATGCAGCCAAGTACTTAGATCCATGCCTTAAAAAAAGGATCAGACCATTCAAGCTCCTCTGAAAAAATCTTAAAGGACATTTCTGAAACAGTTTTACCCATGAAGTACTTACACAAAAAGCATACACAAATATACTGAGCATGCACATCATGCTGGGCACTGGCAGGTATGCAACTACATAGGCACGTCCAATGTATGCATCTAAGTCACAAAATTGAAGCTGGACAAAAAACGATGACTAGCAGGTGTGTTAGAAGCCAAAGAAGATCATTTTTCCTCTACCTGCAAGAGCCATCCATCATTCAAGTTGTCCAACAGAGGCAGTAGGAGTCCAAGTGGAGAACCTACCTTCCTCCCTGCATCTTGAAGGTCAGGGATAAGGGGCAGTGTTTTGGGATCTCTTGGCCAGGTGGGGGCTATGAGTATTATAAGGGCCTGCTCCTGTGTCACTTTGTGCAGCACTTGTGGGATTTGAGTGGTAGGGACTGCAAAAAACAGGCTCCTCAACCAGTGAATCAGGCTCCTCAACCAGTGAATCATGCATATGTCGAAGAGGGAACAGATAAAACAGTATGTTTCCCTAGGTTCTTAACACATGCAGAAGACAATTTTTTTGTTCCAGAAAGTTGAGGCTGTAACTATGGGGTCATAGTTTCATAGTTAGTAGGGTTGGAAGGGAACTGAGCAGATCACCAAGTCCAACCCCCTGCCATGGGCAGGGTCATCCATCTTGGGTCCTGTTCTGACCAATAAGAAGGAATTGGTTGCAAGTGTGAGGGGGACAGGAAGATTAAGAGGAAGTGATCACAATATGATTGAGTTAATGATTCTAAGAAAAAGCAGGCATGAGATTATCAGAACAAAGGTACTGGACTTCAAAAGGGGAGATTTCATTCTACTCAGAGAAGTAGTAGGTAAGGTCCCATGGAAAGGTATATTGAAGATAAAGACATCCAGAAAGGACCTAAAGGACAGTTCTGGAGAGTCAACAAAAAGCTATTCAAACACAGTAGAAAAATGTAACCAACTGCAGGAGACCAATGTGATTCTGCAAAGGGATGAATAGTTACCTCAAAATCAAAAGGGAAGCATACTGTCAGTGGAAAGAAGAGCGAGTTGCTGCAGAAGCATAGCAAGGAAGAGCAAAAATGCAGAGACAAAAATCAGGAAAGCAAAGGTCAAAAAATGACACAACTGGCCAGGATTGCGAAATGCAATACAAAATGATTCTATAACTATCATTCAGAAGAGGAAGACTAAGGAAACTGTGGGCCCTTTACTCATTAGTGAAGGTGATCTAGTAACAGAAAACGTCAAGATGACAGAGCCGTTCAATGACTGCTTTGCCTCAGTCTTCCCAACAAAAACATGCTGAGAGCAAAGAGCTAACCAAATTAATACAAAGAAAGGCTGCATGTCGAAAGTAAAGAGCACATCAGACTTCTGAAGAAATGTGAATGAATTTAGGCTGGCAGAGCCTGACCATACGCAGCCCAGGGTGCCAAGGAACCTGGCTGGAATCTGGAATCTCAGAGCTACTGGCAACAATTCTTGCAAAGCCCTGTGTGACAGGCAAGGCCCCAGAGGCCTTGAGATAGCCTAACAGATCACCCATCTTTAAAAAGGTCACCAGTGGAGCAAACTCATCAAACGATCAGTTTGTAAACACCTGGAGGAGATGGGGGCAATCACAAGCAGCCAATATGGATTTGTTAAGAATAAATCATGCCAAGCCAACTTTATTTCCTTCTTTGACAGAGTAACTATTCTGGATGTGAGGAATGCAGTGGACATACGACACTGGGACTTTGCTAAAGCTTTTGATACAGTCCCACTTGACTTTCTCATAAGTGACCTAAAGACACATGGGATAGATCTAATTATTGTTAGATACATAATCGACTGAATAACTGCAGTAGAGAATAACTATAAAATACGCTGTATGTCTATGTCTGAATGGCAGGAGTTTCTATGTAGGGTACCACATGGGCGTTTTGATCCAATGTTATTTAACACTTTTATTAATGGATGAGAGCTTCCTGGTTGGGTTTGCAGATGACAAAACTAGGAGGGCCAGCAAGTACTTTGAAGATAAAATTAAAATTAAAAAGGGTCTTAATAGATCAGAGAACCGGGCACTAGATAACAGAATTAAATTCACCGAGGACTTGTGAGGTGCTACATGTAGGAAAGACAAACCACATGCATGAATACAGCCTGGGAGATGGTTGGCTTGGCTTGGCATTGCTGAGAAGGATCTTGGTATATTGCTGACTCAACATGAGCTAACAATGTGACTTAACCCCCCTCCAAAACCCAATGCAATATTGGGACACATTAACAGGAGGATAGCATGTAAAACTTTACTCTGCACTGATTAGCCTCAGCTAGAGTCCCGTGTGCAGTTCTGGGTGCTGCAATTTAAGAACAATATGAACAAAGAACAGAGGCTCCAGAGATGCGTGACAAAGCTGATTCAGGGGTATTGGTTTCTTAGGTAGAGGCATGGAGCGAGTGGATCACGGCCTCTGCCCCAGGCCCTGGCCCCATGCTGTCACTGCCCAGAAATCCTAGGGTTTCAATGGAGACTGGCCAGCTGTGATGGGACCATATGCAGAGGGGAGCTGCATCTTGGAGTGGGCTGGGTGGGCAGGGCTGGGTCCGGGATCTTGGGGTGGTGCCAGCATGGGACCAAGGCCCAGGGCAGAGCTGCAATCAGCTCCCCACAAACCTCTGCCCATGGAACCCGCGCCTGACACAAGACCATGCAGGGAGTAGATCACAGCTGTGTCCCAGGCCCTGGCCCCACACTGTCACTGCCCCAAGATCCTGATCCCCAGCCCTGGCTCTGCCTGTCCATCTCACTCTCAGATACAGTTCCTGCCCACCCGCGTCCCCATCCCAGCCACCTGGCCACGCGCCCTGAACACACAGGTCCCACCCCCGGCAGTGAGTGCAGAGCAGACAGACTGTCCCCCATCCCTGAGCCAGGTGGGGCCAAGAGACCCACTGCAGGCTGGATAAAATGGCTGGATCCAGCCTGCAGATCATATTTTGCCCACCCCTGGATAGAGAATCCACCACCTCTCTTGCCAATCTCTTCCATTTTCAGTCCTTGCCATTAAATATACAGGTTTCAAACTAACAAGAGAAAGTACTTTTTATGAAATGTGTGATTAACTTGTGGAATTCATTGCCGTAGGAGATGGTAGAGGCAAATAGCAGGTTAAAAAATGGACTACACAAATTCATGGATGATAAATCTATTAATAGCTGCTGAACAGAACATTTGGTGATGTTTCCTTTGGCATTTCTAAACCAAAATCGTGGAAGCCAGGGAGGGTTTTGAACAGGGAATAGATCACTTTCGGTCAGTGGTTTTCCACCTGTGATCTATGGACCCCTGGGGTTCTGCAGACTATGCCTAAGGAGTCCACAAAAAATTAGCATGATCAATCAAAATTATGTGAATACCCACACTTACAATTCAAAGGGATTGGCACCTTCATTTGAAATTTTGTAGGGGTCCGGAAATGAAAAAAGGTTGAAAACCATTTCTCTAGATCTTTTCGGTTCAGTGATCTCCCTCTGTAACATTCACTTTGGCCACTGTTGGAGACAGAACACAGGGCTAGATGGACCATTGGTCTGCCCCAGTATGGCAATTCTTACGTTGCAAAACATGTTTTATATCCAGTTGGGAAGTGTATGACTTCAGCTTCCAGTCATTGAGTCTTGTTTTGCCTTTGCCTGTTAGATTAAAAGACCCTGTGCATCAGCTCTCTTCTCTCTTTGTAGGTACTTAAAGACGAGTGATTAAATTACCTCTTAAAATGCATAGATTGTTAGTGGGACTTCAAAAACACTGAAGTTATTAAGGAAAACAAGTCCCCTTTATTCTCAGTCAGCTGATGTATTTTCGATAATCCCGCCTTGAACTCCTTAAATATTTCATTATACGACATTTTCCAGAACACAAAACCATCAGTGCTTCTTCTATGAACCATCTCCACAGAGGGGCACAGAGGCAAGACAGCGAGGTCTCTATAAGAAAGGCCCGAGTTCCCCATGCAAGGCATGACTCCTCTTAACTAACCTTTGCTATCGCTGGGTCTCAGGGAAAGTCTCTGCATCCCTGCTGAGCGCTGGCTGGGGTTTGCTCTCCTGAACAGGCAGAGTTTGTGCCGTCAGTTCAGATGTGTTAAAGGGAAAGGATTCTCTTGGGGGACAGGGATACCATGCCATCAGGCACCAGCTGTAAACATCATTGTCTGGTTCTGCAGAAAAATCCCTTCCTTGGAGGGACAATTAGCAAGGAAGTGTGAAACAGGCTGTTTTGTGTTATTTGACAATTAGAACTAGGCTGAGACCTAATGAGGCATGTAAACGAGACTGCTAGTAACTGCCAGATCTCCACTGCCTCAGACACAAAGCCAATAAGAACTAGTACTCCCAGGTGATAGAAACTTTACATTATTCATATCAACCTAGAGATATATTACATCTGCATTTCACTCTGTCTAATAACTTGCTTCCACTTCTGGGCAGGAGCGGCTCTTGATTTGTGTCCTCAATATATGCTTCTTGCAGTGAGTTGGCACTGTAGTTCAAAAAGTTGGAAGTCAGCATTTGCACGCAGTGTCCAAGAGTAGCAGCAGAGGATGCGGAAACACATGGCAGTTTGAGTCAGATTGCACCTTAAAATGGAGTGCAATGGTCTAGTCATAATCACGGGCAGTAAACTGCCTAAGTCAGTACTGTGCACATAGGAAAAGGGAAGGGCCGTCAAAGATGGGACAAGAGTTGCAATTTTGCCTGCACATACTCAGTGGCCATGCGGATGCTTGTATGCCCACAATTCACATGGAACAGGATTCAAAACTGAGCATAAGTGCGAAAAACAGCAGTTATGTGGCTGAATAAGTGCCATTTTGGCAAGCTAAGTGGACAGGAATCTGTCCCAGGTAGCTCCACTGACTGGCTGGGGATCCTAGCCACCTTCAAGGGTCAATCTGAACTGGCTTTTTTGTAGGCAGTGGCCTATACCTAACTTGAAGCAATTTGAATCTCCCCCTTCTGTTTTGCTATATTTTTCTTCCAACAATGTAATCTTGTTACCTTCGAGATGGATGCCTCAGTCACAACCTCTTCCTCCTACAATTGACTCTTACCATAAGGTCACAGCTGTTCTTTCTCTACCTTTGTCTTCACACAGATACATTCAACAGATGTCATGCACTTCCTGTTGGATCCTACAGCAAGTCTGTGTATTCTTGACAGCCTCTGGTCTACTTGCCCTTTTTTCCCCCCCTTGCACATCCTTCTGGAACCAGCTGTACTTCCCATGGCTGATATTCC
>NW_017729015.1:9769598-9774051 GCF_001723915.1 Gavialis gangeticus | reverse complement strand
GAGTGCCACCTGAGCCCTGTCTGCAGCCTCTCTCCAAGTACAGGAGCACTAAGCCCTCTGTCAGATGGCCCAGATACACATCCCATCAGTCAGAGGAAAGGGAACTTACCATCCCCTTCAGCTTCCCCCCCTTGCACATCCTTCTGGAACCAGCTGTACTTCCCATGGCTGATATTCCAGTCCTGGGAACTATCCTACTAAGTCTGTAATTTTCTTTACGTACTACCATGACTTTGAATCATCCTGCACGTACTCTTTGTATTCATGTATATGCAAAGATACACAATGCTTGCCTTTTTTCCTTCTGCATCCTTGCAAGCCATCTTATGACTGTCCAGAATTTAGCCCCTTCTCCTGGCCCTCATCCTTTAATCCTAATTGTGCATTGGCCAGTAGGGTTTTGTCACCACCTCCTTTAGGGCCTACTTTCAAGTTCTCCTTGCCATGTTAGCCAACCAATGAACAATTGGTTGAACAATGTGTAGCAAGGGGCAACATGCTGGTGTCTGGATAGCATGGCAGTGCATGCAGTATCTTGATAAGGCTTGTGGTGTGCAACCAACTCTTCAGTATGTACAAGAACTTACATAAAACAATTTACAGTAAAAAGAGGTAACAGGTTATAACAACTGCCTTTGTACAGAGTCTGCAGTTTAGCCTTCTTGCTGTTCTGCCACACCTGGAAGTTACTGCTGGCCCCATCCAGACTGGCACATGGGGGAGGGAGGGGGCACACTTCCTGGACACTACTTTTTAGGAGGACTTGCTCTATGTCACAGTGAGTACCATAAAAAATGCCTTTTGGTATTATCCAAGGTTCGCAGAGGATTCTGAAGTGTCCTGATTCGTACTTTTTGGAAGGCCAGAATATCTGTATGGCACAGGTCAGGGATTCCACCTGTAGCTCTGCAGCAGGTCAGGGAAGGGGGGGAAGATGTTGTCACAGACGGTATACAGTCCGGCAGTTCACAGTAGAAACAGATCTTTTGGAAAGAAAGGCCAGTTCTTGATGTGAGAGGTCCATGTGATAGACACCCCCATATCCCAAAAAGCTGGTCGAATGAACACGACCAAAGCTAGCTCTAGATTGCTCCCTGCACCTCTGGAGAGCTGGCTGCCCTGCTTCCATCTCTGCATGTACTTGTCATAAGGCAGTTGCTGTGACAATGCAGTTTGGTCTAGGTTGAGGAAAGGTCAGCATGGTTTTCCTTGCTTCTTCCCTCTCTGCTCATCAAGGAAGTGCAAGACCATCTTACCTGCTGCCCTTACTGCTGTTAATCCTGAAGCCCAGACACAGAATTCTGCCTGACGGAAGTAGCACAGCAGTGCTCCTACACCTGGCCTCTACGCCTCTAGGGAAGCTGGCAGAGAGACAAAATAAATTTTCCTCTCCCTGACCGTTGAAGGGGATGCCTGGGGGTACAGAACCCCTTCAACAGCAGTTTTGGGTCATGAGTATTGTGTCCTAGGTCACTAGAACAGTAACCAATAAGCAGGAATGCTGTTTCAATTGCTTTTCAACCCAGGCCTTTATGGACCTTCCACACATCTCAGCCACTTGTGAGAGCAATGGGACATACTGAGCAGACATACCCTGTGGCCACTCTGAGACAGGGCCAGAGTCCTTTAGTCCAGGGAAATACTGTGGGCATTGCTGCATCACTTCCAACGAGCCCATGGTCCCCTCTCCTAAGATTTAACGTGCTCTGCTTCCTACTAACGTGCCAAGAGCATAACGCGAGGGGAACATATCTGAACATCAGCCCAGCAGCCATTTCCTTTCACATTGGGAACTGGTGTTTTAAAGTCCACATTGGCCAATAAGACAGGCTCCAAGCTAGAGCTCACCAGCTGTTGGAGGGAACAGGGGAGGGTTCTTTGAGCTCCTCTTACGTTTGGGGTAAATTGAAATCTCCATGGCCAAAATTAGACTTTCAGTGAAATCACCAACAAATCTTAGTTTCCACGGTGTCTCAAATGGTTCGACTCTAGGAGGGGGCAGAACAAATAAGCTAGGAAGAAACCCGGATTTTCAAAGGGAGCAGATTCCACAAGCTCTCCAGAGGGATCAGGTCAGGGGCCTTCTATAGATAAGAGTCTGGACAACAGAGCTAGGGCTAGAGTTGGTCAGATTCCAGGAAAAGGAACCACAAATAAATGATTTTTCAATTGATAGGGGCAAGCAATGACTAATTATTCTGATTTATACTGTATGATTATAAGCCACAGAGCTGGGTGAAGAGTGGGAACAATTTATTCAGAAGCAACAGATGGGCCAGCTGATGGGGATAAGTTGTTAGCATGACTTTTGGGAAATATTCAGGAAAATTATGTGACCAGCTAGTTCCACTGAAGTGTGTAGGCTGAGTTAAATCTTTGTCATAAGCTGCTGAAAACGTGCCCCAGACCCCATGTTACTGGTTTGGCGCTCTCTACTTTCAGCTTCACATGGGTTTTCACAGGGTCAGCAGATTTTCATTGTGGTAGCTCTAAACAGAAGCACTTTTTTTTCTTTTTTTCTTTTTTTTTTTTTTTTTAAATGCAGACTTGTCCTAGAGCTGGGGTACTCACTTGGTCTCTAGCCTGGTGGCCAGATCCAGCTCCCAGCACTCTTCACCTAGCCTACAGGGCTCCCCACAGGTCTGCAAGGGGCCCCAGGGCCTTAGCTCTACATGCTAGATCAGCTAGACAGGGTGGTGCGGAGCCTGATCCTGTCCTGGCATGGGGCCCCAGGATCCAACCCAGCCCAGACTGGCCCCCCATCACTTATCTGGCCCATGGGACCAAAAGGTTGAGACTGGCACCAATGCAGACTAGCACCTTGGGCTCTGGAACAAAGCCTTCACAGTGACCAACCTCTTTCCATATTATGGACGTGTCTGGCATGAACCAAACCCCACTACAGAAAAAGGCACAATCCTGCCCAGGAAGTCTCCTGAAAGCTAAGTCACCTTCCCCTGGCTGCAGGAACCACTGCAGCCTGCCAGATCTCATGTGCAACAGGGATTGCTCCAGTGCCTTCATCAGTTCAGGGCCAAAGAGATCCAGCTGCTTCTATTTCTATTAAACCTCCTTATTTCAAAAGCATCTATTTATTACATTTATGCAGAGCACTAGGGGCTTCTTTGCTTCTATATGTTTTACCAAAGCACTAGTCCATCATTAATTCATTCTAAAAAAAAACTTAAGAAATAAAAATCAACAAGGACATATTATCAGCTCACATGACATTCTCATAAGTCCACTGGAGAAATGTGGGCTGGATAAAACCATTAAAATGGATACATAATTGGCTCAATAACCACAAGCAAAGAGTAATTGTAAATGGATCCATGTCAGAATGCCAAAAGGTTTTAAGTGGGGTTACCTAGGGGTCTGTCCTGGCTATGGAGTTATTTGACATGTTTATTAATCATTTGGATACTGGACTAGAGGGCTTCTTGACTGAGTCAGCAGATGCCAAGAAAGGAAGGACTATAAACGCTGTAGAGGATAGGAGTAAATTCCAAAAGGATCTTGATAGATTGGAGAGCTGGGTTACAGACAACATGATGAAGTTCAACGCAAATAAGTATAAGGTGCTTCACCAAGGGGAGAACAAACAAATGCGTAAGATAACTGGCTGGCTACCAGCATTTCTGAAAAGGATCTGGGGGCTTTAACGTATCATAGACTTGACATGAATCAGCAGAGGGATGCATTTGCAAAAAGTGAATGTGAATTTGGGGCTTAATCAAAAGTACTATTAGGTGGAAGCTATACATTATGGTTAGACCAGGGGTGGGCAATTATTTATGCCCATGGACCACATAAGCAGTTCTGGGGAGCGGCCGCAAGCCAGTCAGCACCTCCTGCCCCACTACAGCCCAGAGCCCATGCACCCTGCGGCTCCTCCTCGCCACCACCAACAGTGCACAGCCCCAACCCCAACCCACCCCATGCCTGCTCTGGACTCAGCCTGGCAAAGTGGACCAGCCTGAACCCACAAGCACAACCCAGACCCCGGGCTGCCCCGCTTCTTCTCCAGACTGCCTGACCACGCTGAGCAGCAGCAGCAGTAGCTGGGCAGAAGCTGCTGCTGGGCCCAGGGGAAAAGTACACCCCCCCCTTGCAGCCACTGCTGGGCCCTTCTTGCTGCAGCTACCTGGAGCCCATGCCCAGGCTATCCCACCGCTTCTACCACCATCGCTGCCACCTCCAGGCCACCCAGCAGGGCAACAGTGACAGTGCAGAGGAGCCGCAGGGCAGCCTGGGCACGGGCTCTGGGCGGCTACAGCAAGAAGAGCCCGGAAGTGGCGAGGGGGGGGTGGAGGGGCACTTTCCCCCCACACTGAGCAGTAGCTTCTGCCCATTCGCTGCTCAGCATGAGCAGGCAAGTCTGGAGTAGACAGGCCGTATTTTGCCCACCCCTGACTTAGACCATAATAAATCTGTGCAGTGTTGAGCAGTGGTA
>NW_017729015.1:9762136-9764598 GCF_001723915.1 Gavialis gangeticus | reverse complement strand
AGCCTTACCTTGTGATAGTTCCATCAATGTCAGAAATAATAACCTTTTCATCCCAGTTCCAGAGGTAGATTGTGCTGTGAGCAGTTGCATGTTAAAGGTTAGTACTGTTTCATGCCTTCATAGCTCTGACTTGCCAGAGGGCTGGCGAGGAGAGGTGTAGCTAAGGGCAGTGCATCCTGGGATGCTGGAAGACTGAAAATTGCTCATTTTTCTCTCTGTGGAGCAGACCGAAGTTACCCTAACGTAAGCTAGGTAGCATGGCCCAGATTTAACACTTGCCTGAAGTGGCATAACTTTGGGTGCAGATAGATGTTAGGGCCCCACTAACTCATGGCATTTTAAATAAAGCGCCATGAGTTAGAATGCCTCCAACCCAACAGAAGTTCACCTGCTGGGTCAGCGGGCGGAGGGGCTAGAGGCAGCCTGCACCAGCCCAGGCCAGCACATGGGGGCACTCCAGCAGCCTCCCAGGAAGCTACAGAGACACCCTCAAAAGCCCCAACCCTTCCCCCCCAGCCAGCAGGAGAGACACCGTGGAGACTAAGATTTGTTAGTGATTTCACTGCCGACAGCCAGCTGGAAAGGAGTGGGTGGGAAATGGGGCTTCCCTCACTTCACTCCCCGTCCTCCATCCCCACACCCAGCTACACCAGCTGAGGCACTGGGGGGAGCTGGGTCAGGCCTGTGAGGCTAGGGGCTCCTATTCTCTCCCTGTCCCCTTCAATTAAGACACTGCTCTCCCCGCCCCTCCCCAGCATGTGTATAGGCACCCCATGGTTTTATGATTCTACAAAGTGGGAAACTGAGATCATAGGTATGTTATGTCTATACTGCACAGTCCATTTTAGCCATCACCAGGCTTTAGCTTTAAATACCCTCCTCATCTGAACAAAAAAAGAAAAAAACCTTTGAGTCAAACTGGAAGACATTTAAGAGTTCAGGCTCTATTTTAACTCAAGTGGCAGTGTGCCCTTTTGGCATTTACTTTGTACAGATTGATCTTAAAATGCTTGCAAGGTTCTGTTCTTATCTGTGCTTGCTCTGCTTGAGCAGAAGAGTTGACAATAGACACTGGCTTGAATCATGCACCCCATGGTGAGCCGACTTTGACTAAACACTGGACAATCAATGCAACACGTTCGATAAGGAACTTGAGAGCCAATCTGATCCATTTCCCTGGTATTCATGTCCCTCTGTAGTTACATCAATACAAGCCACAACACAGGAATCAGACTCTGACCTGGATCTTTTAAAATTTCTCCTGTGACCTTGCATTAAAAAGCACTTGTTCGATGGCAACAATGAGTGGTAACAATTGGAGGGTGCATCATGTAACCCGCAGCTCATCTAATGGGATGGCTTGAATAACCCAATGGGAGAAACAACATCAGAAAAAGCAGCTCTAAACCAAGTCTTTTGCCACAGACTGGAATTACTGAGTCATGCCAACACATATGTGCCTCCAGTGAGTAAGTACCAAGGTCTTCAGCTGTCAGTAAGTGATTTTTACATCTCAGGAGAAAGTAATGAGTACTCCCAGAAAGGCTCAGCTCCAATACCCATTTGAAGCTGGGGAGATAGGAATGGCAGAGCCTGCTTCAGAGACCCAACCAAGAGCCTCCAGAGACTGCGCAGAGTACCTCTAGCTTGAGGCCTAGAGGAAAAAAGCAATTCTGGGGGGCTAAGGAGCCAGGTGAGGGTACAGAGTAGCTGGTACAAGAGCTGCAGGGCCCCAGCACCCTGCACTTAACACACCACAGAGCTTAATAGGTTGTAAGATCAACCCCGGGAGGTCTTTCATGAAGTGAATGGCAGTCCAAATCCCAAATCCTTGTCTCCTGCCTTCACTGCACTTCATGGCTGCCTGGTTATCATGTCCTGATCACTTCTTGATTAGAGCTGCAGTGTTCAATTTCTGGCCTTCAGGCTGAATTTGGCCCACAGCATTGTCATCCAGCCCGAGGGGCTCCCCCACTGCCAAGTTTCTGGACCCACGCAGAGCCCTACAGGCTGGATGACATGGCCTGGCATGAGGGGGTCAGACTGACATGGATCACTCTGAAGACTGACCCTGCACCAACTCCCTGCTGATCAGGCTTACAGACAAGCCCCAGCCACAGGATCTGGCCCAGTGCTACTCACCCAGCTTGTTGGGCAGGAAAGTTGAGCACCACCAAAGTAGAGTCATCCAGCCTAAAAAGTCTCCATCTTGCAGAATCTGACCCAGAGGCACATGAAATGAGAGCACATCCAGAAAGCCGGAGACCTTCCAGACTCCAGCAGGCTTTAATTAAAATCCAGACATTTGAATTCTAAGTCACAGCTCCTCTGAATGACCTGTATGCCTTGCACTTAAGTATATGTAGGTGGCTAGACCTGGGCCTGAATTCAGAAGGACAAAATAGCAGAGAGCATAGCAAGAAACTAGAACCAACCAGGCACCATGCCTTCTGACGACAGAG
>NW_017729015.1:9752586-9757136 GCF_001723915.1 Gavialis gangeticus | reverse complement strand
AGAAAGCCGGAGACCTTCCAGACTCCAGCAGGCTTTAATTAAAATCCAGACATTTGAATTCTAAGTCACAGCTCCTCTGAATGACCTGTATGCCTTGCACTTAAGTATATGTAGGTGGCTAGACCTGGGCCTGAATTCAGAAGGACAAAATAGCAGAGAGCATAGCAAGAAACTAGAACCAACCAGGCACCATGCCTTCTGATGACAGAGCCCAGGAATGCCATTGGAGGCACAGTGCTGCTAGAAGGAAAGTATTCCAGGTGAGATTCATCATCTGGGCACCTAAAATAATATAGTCCCAATTCAAAAATGACTTAAAATAAGAAATAAATATGTTTAGAAGTGGTGAGAGTGCTCCCCTCCAAAAATAATGTGCAATAATATTTACTTGTTCCTAGCAGTGCCTAATATTAAAAATGAATCACACCTTTATTTAGCATTTTTATCACTTAGCTATTCCTTCAACAGCTTACTAATTACTCAGTGTCATTAAGAAGAGCTAAACACAAAATGATGCAACTTGGTAGGTAATGTATTCCTAACAGAAAGCATGATTTGAGCAACCCATGAAAGAATAATAATAATAATAATAATACCATGAGCTTAGCTACACTTACAAAAGTATGGCCCTTACAAGCAAAGAAGTGGATATCAAGTGACATCACAGATCTATCTCATTCTGCCCCCAGAGATGCATCATTACCCTGGGCACAATTCAGCTCTGTACAGAAAGCTAGAGCAGAACATCTGCACCATCCGAGTCCCACGCAGACTGTATTTTGAAGGCTCATGTGGGACAAAATGTCAAGCTGGCCCAGTGCCAGGAGTTAATTTCACTTCTTGTTCTTACCCAGCACAATGGAATGAATATTTAAATCGCAGCATCATACCCTTTCCTGGGGCCCACACACACACATGCAGCATAAGCAGTTTGATAAGAAAGGTGCATGACATTGTTGATATACTGGCACATTAGATGCATGTGTGGACCGGTTCTCAGGGCTGATTATTAATGAGCCTTAACACACAAAACAAACAAACAACCCCATGCACTTGTTTCTTTCTCCATCTTTAACAAGTTTTGAGGGTAGTAAAAAGGAGAATAAAATTGTATTTGGACCAGAGTTAAGATAATATTGAGACTGTCATGACATTCTTGTGCACAGTAAGAAAAATGCATTATCATGTTTGATGCAAAATTTAGGTGGCCTTGATTTTTTTATCCCTGGTTTTTAAATGCTTGGGTTCAAGTTAAAGACATGACAAGTGTAAAACTAATGCTGTCATTCAGACATCTTAACTGGTTTTTCTACTTTTTTTAAAAAGATTTTCTTTCTTTCTTCCAGGCAGTAAATGACAAGTCAGTGGAAGGACGTCTGTATTACATTAAAAGTATTTAGTAGAACTGACAAAGCTAATGCACTTGTAACCATAGATCTGAATTTCCCTAGGAGCTTTGAAACTGCTAAGGAAAGATTTAGTGAAAGAGGCCTGGTGCGGGCAACAGCTCCACCCAGGGTCTTTGTCAGGCTCAGAAAAGCACTTGGCAGTGGAGAGTACCCAGCATGCCATTCCTGAGAACATCTATATTGGTATCTGGGGAAAAAAACAAAAACCAACCTGTTAGCAAGGCTCTCCTAGGTTATGCACACATGGACAGCAGCAATTTCATCCATGTTAGCATCACTTTGCTTCTCTTGAAAACAGCCTGGTACAAGACAGCAAGGTGTGCCTTGCTAAGACTGAGCAATCCTATGGCAATGCACATGAGCATGGTGCAGAAATAAGATCAATCAGGTACCAACTAGCTATGGATAAATTTAGATGGGAAGTTCAAAGATTTCCACTGGTCAGAGTCAAATTTTGGAATGGTTGTTTGAGCTACATTGAGGGGAGGGAGGCAAGGAAAGAGAACTTGATTCTCTTTAAAACTGAACTAGACAACTTTATAGAAAAATGATATGATGGGACAGTAAGGTCCAGCTCAGCAGTCAGTGTGCATAATGCTAAGTCTTGTATTTGTAGCTCCCAGATCCTAAAGTAGAAAGTTCCCTCACCTATAAGCACCACATTCAGGAGGAGGTCAACAGTAAAGTCTCTACACGGGTAGCTGCCTTAAGATGTTTAGCTGGTATGACACGGGGTGCCAACTTTGAAGTGCTCGGAGCCACCCCACTTGCAGTGGTCTATGCCCTAGCAGAATACTGTGCTCCTATATGGTCTGGAAGTCGTCACACTAAAGAGCTCAACACGGTACTTAACAGTGTGCCTGAATCTTATAGAGTCTGTTTTCAAGAGCCAGTTCTAATACCTGATTTTTTCCCCCCGTTGGGGATTTGGGGAGGCACTTCTCTGCCCCTGGGATCTGTTGCCCAGAATTCTTTCCTCAAGGTGAGCCACCCCGTTCTTTCCAGAATAGAGCAGGGATGACTCTTTGCTTTCAAAGCACAGTTGGGAGAAAGAGTTGCTTAGAGCAGTGCTTTTCAAACTGTGTTCAAACCCTGGGGCTCTACAACAGGGCACAGGAGTTTTGCAAAGAGATTAGGAGCAAAGACAGAACAGGCTGGAGGTGGTGCACTGCCACTGCCAGGCTGGGTCACCGGGCTCCGCAAAGGGGTAGGGGCTCCACAACAGAAATGACAAGAAAGGGCTCCATGATTTTAGGAAGTTTGAAAACCATTGCTTTACAGGTTAGAAAACTCACCCAGGATATGAACTGTTGTGGGGATTGCATCAGTCTCCCTTCCTGTCACAGCGGCTTCACTGCGTGGAAGGGCATTCTAGGGCTAGAAAGAGAATAAGAGGGATTCAGAGCCTGCAGCCTGGGGGTCAAGGTGCTTTCTGTTTAAGTATTTTATTCAATGATTGCTTCATTAAATAAATAAATAAATAAATAAATGCAGAAATTATCCTTGGAGCAGGGATGGAACCCAGATTTCCACACACCTTCCCCCATCTCCCCAACAGGGAAATGCTCAGTCACTGGGGGTGATCAGTCTCCTGGCTTAGCGTGCGGGAAGAACAGTGTTCAAAGGCCTGCAATCTGCCCCACAATTCCACTTTGCAGGCTGGTATTCTCTCAATATTCCTCAGAGCCTATTTTTCTTCCTTTGAATTTTTTCTGCACAATTCTCCTCCTGCTGTTAGAGTGAAGGGATGCAGAGGGATAAGTGTTCTGTATTAAAAATACATTAACCATAAGCTTCTATTTACATGGTGACCCACTTACAGAACTGTCACTTTTGACTCACTATTCCCATTGCCAAAAGAAATCATTTCAAAAGCTGATTTTTAGCCACCTTCCCTGGCAGGGTGAAGGACCACAAGCTAGCATTCTGCTGAATTTTCATTAGGAAAGAGACACACAAGGTCATCCCCACATTCAGGGGACAATTTGCTCAAAGAAGTTTTAGTTTATAGTGCTCTGTACTGAACGGAAACTGATAACCCAATGATGCGCAGAACTGCAACACAAAGATCCCTGACACATGGCACATTTACACTGGTGTAATTTATACCTGCTTTGTCCACTGGTGTAAATTGTACCAGGAATGTGCAGATGAGCAGCTCTTAGTAAGCACGATTACCACCCCTTGCCTTTACATGGAAAGGGGACAGGTTTCCTGTAGTAATGATTCTCCATCAGGGTTCTGCAAGATCCCTTTAAGGGTGCTGCTCAATATTAGCACTGTTGGGTGTGTAAACACCACACAATGCACAAGAAACCCAGGGATTTCAAATAGGAATCCATAGTAATAGGAGCATTCTGACCCGTTGTGACCTTTGAGTTATTTGCAACAGAAGAATTGCTCCATTTTCTTCCCCTCCGAATAATCAAGAAGCAAGTGACAGCTAAGATCTGGCATTTCCCCAAGTGCCTCAAGTCTAGCAAGGCTGAGAACCACTGGCCTATAGCACATGACTACTCCAAAAAAAAAAGCTGGAAGCACAGCATGGACACTGGTGTAACTTACAGCAGGACACTTTTACCACGCTGTCTCTTGGGACAGTTCTATACTAGATTCAGAACTGCGCAGGAGGAATTAGGCACCAGGCAACCCAGTCAGCAGGACACTGACTGGGGCTGATGCAGGAACAGATTGTCAAATCTGGGACAAAAAGTTCCACTTCGAGGAATTCTCAAGATCATGAGCACCCAGCTCAGAAGGTTAGGACTGGCCCAGGACATTCAGGGTAGTCGGGTGCTTTGTCACCCTCTTGACGTTAACTTCATTTTTTTGTACTCCACTGGGTAGACACTTCTGCTATGGTTCAGAAGAGCAGCCTCTGCTTGAGTTGCAGAAAGGGCGCACAGCAGGGACTTTCAATACACCAAACTGCAGTGTCCATAGTGAGGATAAAATGGGATTTCACATGGTCTTCCTCCCCAAGCCATGAATCAATTATTCCAGTGCAGTTTTTGCTTGGCAAATTTCCCTTTACTGATCCAAAGATCTTTACTGAACAATCTGAACCATATGAAACGGATCACTAGGGGACAAAACTAGCTCCCTGTAGCATGTGTTGGGAGCATCTTTCCTGCCGACACA
>NW_017729015.1:9751614-9752575 GCF_001723915.1 Gavialis gangeticus | reverse complement strand
CAAACTGCAGTGTCCATAGTGAGGATAAAATGGGATTTCACTGTGTCCATGGTCTTCCTCCCCAAGCCATGAATCAATTATTCCAGCGCAGTTTTTGCTTGGCAAATTTCCCTTCACTGATCCAAAGATCTTTACTGAACAATCTGAACCATATGAAACGGGTCACTAGGGGACACAACTAGCTCCCTGTAGCATGTGTTGGGAGCATCTTTCCTGCCGACACAGTTTCTCTGGGGTTTTTTTCCAAGTCGTGTTTCTGGCCCCTGTGGGATACAGAAATTAATTCAACTTTTCTGTATCTACTCTACCCACTGGAACAAGAGTGATGCCAAAGTGGCTGCAATGACTATACAGAAGCTACTGGCGCATATACCAGTCACTCTAGTGCAGAGGTTCCCAAACTTTCTTATCGAGTACCCCTCTCCACACTAAGCAGCTGCCAACATATCCAGAATACATTTGATATTTTAACCCCTTAAATGCCAATTATAATAAAAGTTAAATCTGCCATTACACAATTTCTCCCATGTACCACAGTTTGGGAACCCCTGCTGTTCAAATTAAAATATGATCATGTATTGGCCCACAGTACAATGTGTACATATAATAGTTTATATACAAGTCAGATTGTCTTCCAGTTTGTCTCTCCCTGCCCTCCCTGGGTTGTCAGTTCCCCCCTGTTTACACCTAGCCCTGAAGTTCCAAGTCACCTGCAGCTTTCAGTGTCAAGTTCTTAGCTGGTGAAAGTTGCCAGATGTGCTATTTTACCAGGCACCCTGACAAAAGTCACTATGTGTTGCTTGGTCTAGTTGCTGTTCAAAGAGAAAAGCTGAATCAATTGTAATCTGCACACAAAAATACAGGCTGAAGAGTTGACAGCAATGGACTGTTGCAACTTGCAGACAAATGCAAAGCCAGGTCCTGTGGCTAGAAGCTGAATCAAGACAAATTCAAAACAAAC
>NW_017729015.1:9736074-9751075 GCF_001723915.1 Gavialis gangeticus | reverse complement strand
AAACTGGATGGTCACAATGGTCTTCTGTGGCTCAAGCCAAAAAAAGGTGTGCTGACTCTTAGACAAGAGTTTAAGGCCCCTAATTAGCACCTGCTAAAATGCTGCTTAGCTATAGATGCCTACAGTTCTGCCACTGGTCATACACAGAAGCCTTGAAAGGGTCAAGGAGGTCAGTGCCTAGTACATGCCTGGTCCCCTTTGGGATTCCCCCACCTAGCTTTCCTGTGGGGCCAAATCCACCAGGCAGTCTCTGGGAATGCTACTGGCAAAATAGCAGGGAAAATGGTGTTCTGAAAATCCTAGGTGGCAATATCAATAACAAGGAGGTTTGGGCCATGTTCAACAGCAGATATTTAGGTGCCCAAGGGCTTTTCCTGCCAACCCCTCCCCCTCAAAACCAAAACACTTAGGGTACTTTTACATATGCCCCAGGGTGGGGAGAGGGAGGGGCAGTGCTTCAATTAGAGCATCTCTGAGCACCACTCTAATTAAAGCACCACAGCATCTCATGTATTAGTGTCCCCATGTGCTCCATCTGCCATTTTTAAGCATAGGGATGCTGATACTTGAGAAATGGGAGGCTGCTGGAGGGAGTCCATTACCATGCTCCAGACTCAATCAAGTCTGCTCTGACGCACTGTAGTTATAGCATGTCGGTGCAGCCTCCACATTTGTGTGCAGGCGTGAAGCTGACCACTGTACCTTGCATTTACAATTCTTTGGATAAAATGGTTCAAGAACACTGGGAAAATTTCTACCCAACTGAAGCAAGGGCATAGAATAGGATTTAGAACAGGGGCAGGCAATTATTTTGGGCAGAGGGCCGCTTACCGAGTTTTGGCAAACTGTTGAGGGCCACATTTCCCTCTCCAGTACAGGGAAGCATGAACAGACTCATGGTCCCAAGCCAGAAGCCTCTGCTAGGCAGAGGTTTCTGGCTGGGAGGACAGGGCTGAGCAGAACTTGCTGCTGGGTCCTGTCACTAGCTTCCTCTGGGTCCTACTGTCCCTGGCTCCTGTCATCTTTGACAGGCAGCTAGGAGCAAATAAATATTAATTTTCTAAATTTGTAGGGGCCCTGCAGGCCAGATAGAATGGCCTGGTGGGCTGGATCCAGCCCACCCGGGCTGTATTTTGCCCACCCCTGATTTAGAAGCTCCTGCCATTCAAGTCTGCAGCCATTTCACTGAGCCACAGCCTCCAATGCTACTCTTTCTCCTAGACCTACATATCTCCTTCTCTGGTTTGCCCAGTGGGGCCAGCTTCAAGGAGGAAATTTAAAGGGGTCTGGATAACACGTGACCACCAAGTGAAATACTAGAGCACCTTGCTGGGAAGTTCAAGATAAGGGATGCCTACAACCTGGGTTTCCTGCTCTGTGGAAAGTGCCTTAGCATCTGCATTACTGAGCAAGAAGTCAGGAAGACCCACTTCCTCTGATGTCTAAAATCAGACAGAGTGCAGCCCTAGTGAGCATACTTAGTGGTTGTATGCACATTTATGGCTCCACACAACTATGATTAAATGCCATTTAGGGGTGTGAATGGAAGTAGGGGACTGAGGGTGAAATCCTACAAACAGTGTTTTCCCCATTTCTTCACCTTAGTAAGCAGATTAGTCATAATTAATTACCTAATTTATCTGATGTACTAGAAAGTTTCTCCATTTGGAAGGCAATTAATAGTACTTACTTGCAATTAAATACTAAGCATCTCATTTGTACCGATTTTACTTAATCATCAGATCCATGTTTAATTACGGCAGTAAAGGACTGCTCCCCAGCCATTAGAATATCATTTTAATTATGCTGGAGTACATTAAAAGTTTTAAATATCTAGACATCAACAAGAAGATGCCAAACTCTTAGTCATCCATCCGGCCTGAAGAAAGCCACCAGCTCCCACACAACTCCATGTAGTGCTATCAACAGCATAGATTACCAACAACTGAGCTTTCCATCAACTGTGGCTCTTGTTAGAGATTGACCTCCTCTCCCGTCTCCTTTTAGAAGATAGTACATGAGTGCCTAGGCCCCATCAACTCCAAGCACAAAACACTTGTGCAGAAATCCAACTCCATATGGATGTTAGACCCATTTAAAAAAAAAAAAAGAAGAAAAAAAAGTGACCCCTATCCACAAGCAGAGTTTGAAAAGTGCTTTCAGGTCAACCCTGACTGTGCTAGAGAGGATTGTGTTTGTCAGGCAACAGTCATGCAGCAAGACCCATTGAGATCAAGTCTTTACAGGTGACTAAAAGTACACAGAGCTACTGATTTAATTGCTCATTCAGACTAGAGATATCATCATGACAAGCCCCAGGAAGTGGGACTGATACATGGAGCCTTTCAAGGTATGCAAACAAACATTCATTCATGGCCTGCTGGACCATCAAGTCTACTCTGCTGGATTCTCAGGCTTATTTACTAAAGAAATCCTCCAACCCACCCCTTGAAACCCTCATATACAACTATAAGGCACAATATGTAAAACACCAAGAACTCACCATAGGCAGAATCAGCAGAGACAGGACGTGACAGTGCAGGTGCTGAGGACCTGGGGCTACTGCTGCTCCCTAGAGGTAACTCCTGCCTGCCCAACCAACTAAATGCCTAGGTCATTCACCTGCCACACCTCTGATATTGGTAACTGGGGTGTAAGCCCTCAGCCTGAGCTAAGAGTAACAACTTCAGGCATCTCTCCCTTCTTGCATCACATGACTCTTTCCCTGGGGCTCAATGTCCTGCCTTTTTGCAGACCCCTGTGCCACCCACAAAAGTCAGTCCAGCTGGCTCAAACTAAATCAGTCGCAACCAGCTGGCAGCCCCATAGTAGTTCAGCTTACCAGCCCACAAAAACACATGCCCCCCTGGAATACTCTGGTTGCAATCTCCCCTTACAACTCCCCCATGCATCTTGGCTCAGGCTCCTGTTGCTGAGTTGTCTTGCAGTCTATTCAGTTCCTACACAAGCTTTCTTGCTCAGACTTACCCCAAGTCATCCTAAGCACAGCTGGGCTTTACCCAACTCTAGTCCTACCTAGTTACAGTCTCTAGGACCCAGCTTTATCCCACAAGCGCTGCTCTCCCTTCCACTGCTAAGGACCTCCTGCTTATTTGGCTTATATGGCTCAGCAGGGGTGGAGTCTGCACTGTCTGCCTTCGAGGTGCAGCTCCTCCACCCCCTCTCTCTTTTTCTTAGTAATGGGGCTAGGGGCCTCCCATTACAGAACAGCATTGCCAGTCCTCTGCCACTGCAATGACAGTGAAGTACATGGCTAATATACATGCAGAAGATCATGTGGGAAAGGACCATACTTCAGGCTACAGAAAAAGGTGCATCCTGCATCCACCCCACCTTGTGTGCCAATCTGCCCTAAAGGAAAAATGACTCCATGACCACAAATTTAGCAATCAGTATGCGCTGGAGAAGTATCCTCCCCCACCCCCAAAAATGAACAACAACAACAAACAGTAGCATTTGTAGGGAGAAGACTCCTTCCTTGCCCCATATCGGTGACCATCAAAATCCTTCAAGCGTGGAATTATTAGACACCTTCTACACCACAGAAGAGCTGCCTCTATACTCCAACCTCAGGACCCCAAATACACAAATCAACAAATCACACATACTACTGGACCAGAACTCCTCGTCCTATCATACCATTTCTTCCATAAAGTTTTCCAATTCAGTTTTAAAGCAATTCAGATTCTTTGCCTTCATTACTTTGCTTGAAAGATCATTCCAAATCATCATTCCTCTGATAGCTAGAAATCTAGATCTAGCATCTTACATTTATCTGTGTTGAACTTCATCCAGTCGTCTCCTGCCCAGGTCTCCGATCTGTCAAGATCCTTTGAAATCTACTCTTGTCCTCCGTAGGGTTTGCAGTTCTGATTGGCTTCTTGTCATTTGTAAACTTGATCAAGAAGCTCTTTATTCTGATAACCTGATAACCAAATCATTAATAAACATGTTGAATAGCACCAGATTCAGGACTGAACCCACTTGAAACCTTCTGTCATTCTGACATGGATTTATTTATAATAGCCCTTTGTTTGTAGTTATTGAGCCAATTATGTATATAGCAGTAGTACTGTAATTTTATCCAGCCTACATATCTCCAGTTTACTTATGAGAATGTCATGTGGGGGTTTAAAAGAAGTCTTATGACATCCAAATACACGGTGTCCACTGCATTTTCTTCATCCGCCCAACTACTTATTTGTCAGCAAAGGAGATCAAGCTGCTAATGATCAGTCTTTTCTTCTCCAGATTTCTATAGACCAACTCCCTTATAATTGTTCCAGTAATTTCCTGGGGGTTGAAATCAGGCTGACCATTCTTTAATTCCTACTTAGAAACATCTTCAGCTAATTATCCTAGGACTCTTATTTTATTCATGTACCAGTAATATAATTTGAGAGGGCAAAGAAAGAGACAAAGATGGTAACCACCTTGTTCCGAGTTCAGAAGTGCCCAGGTACCTGCATCATCTCAGAATATGTAGGCCTGTGTGAAGCAACTAGTATTGACTTCAGATTTGGATTCGGCTGATTCAGGGGACAGTGATTCGATTCGGTGATGCGATTCACTGTCCCGAATCAATTCGGCTGAACCTGCAAATCTCTGGCAGCAGCCGAATCTCTGAATCACCCAGGCCCATCTCCCGCCCGCTCCCCCAGCCCAGCAATGGCTGCTTTACCTGACCCAGCTCCCGGCACTTTGGGAAAAAAAAGCCCCAACTCACCGGGTGCTGCCAGGCAGGCGGGTGATCCCCACTGCCCCATATCATGTGGGGGCTCTGCATGAGCCCCCCAAACCCCTCCCTGTTGTCTCAGCTGCACCCTCCCCCCCCCATGGCTGCCCCATCCTTCCCAGCTCTGGCCCTTTAGGGGAAAAAAAACCCTGCCCAGCAGGGTCGATCCCTGCTACCCCATGCCACATGGGGGGCTCTTCCACAAGCCCCACAGCTGCTACAGGAGCAGTGAGTCCAGGGTTTTTCTAATTTTTTTTTCCTTAAAGGGCTGGAGCTGGGACAGGCAGGGCAGCCATGGGGGTGCTGGGACAGCTGGGCAGGGGGAAAGTCAGCGGGCTCATGCAGAGCCCCCCATGCAGCATGGGGCAATGTGGGGCAGCAGGAATCACCTCCCCCTGCCCGGGAGTACCCAGTGAATCGGGGGGAGGTGGAGAGGGTTAAAGCTAGGGCAGGCAGGGCAGCCATGGGAGGGCTGGGGGAGCGGGCGGGGGACGGGGCCTGGCAGGGGTCCACCCATGGTCCCCTGCCCCCACCCACTTACCAGCTCTGAGTAGGGCTCCAGCTCCCTTCTGCAGTGAGCAGGGACCTTTTTACTAGTCCCCTGATTCTATTCAGATTTGGAGATTTGGCCACAGAATCGGGCCGAATCTCCTCCGAATCAAATCAGCACCCATAGCTTTGCACAGCCCTAATGAATAGTCCTGTTGATTCCACTGAGATTATGCATGTACTTAAAGGTATGCAGATGTTTAACAGTCTCCCCGATTCAGGGCCTGGGGTCTCAGAACTACTTTACACTCTGGGTGGCCATGGGGGGGGTCTGTTTGTGCGGTGTGTGCTGCCAGACTGGGGCTGTAGTTTGTACGCAACAAACATATTTGGTGGAACCGGTTCCCAGGCTGATTGAATTGATCATATTCATACAAACAACGACATAGTAATGATGTTGCTTGCAGCACTTAATTTGTTGCAAGTCTTTAATATGATTATAATTTTTTAGAAAAATCAAATATCTTTATTCCTAACAAGATGCTAAAGGGTTTGTAGCCCCTTATCTCTGCAGTTGAGGAATTTAACACACTTGGACTGTATTAGAATATAAAACAAACTAAAGTCAATCCCAGAACCAAGATGTGCTAAACCATTAATTCCATCTATTAGAAGCTATTCTTTAGTACTCTCATAAAACGGGCTGTTTAATTGCCTGAAATAGAATTTGCTAATTACTTCTGCAAGCATTTCGGAAAACTGAGGAATGTGAATGTTTCCATAAGACAGCAGCATCCACATCTCCTGCACGGCAAACCACCTGCACTGCATTCCCATATAGACTCATCAATATGAAACATATATTGATCAGTATATATATGGGAATGCAATGCAGGTGGTATGTAAGCATGTGTTTGATGCTTGAATGTGTTGTATGCATGCACACATACTACACAAAAATGCACGTGTGTGTAGATATCTGGTGCAACGACGTTTATATGTGATCTGGCTAAGGTATGGTGTGTTGTAGTAGGGAGAATTGTATGCGTGTTTGCATGATATATTTGTGTGAGGCAGTGAGAATATATTTTCTGGCCTGTGGAGCCTCTGTGGGGTCTGCCTGAGGTATGTTATGATGTAGTGGTGTAGCAGGTTTGTAGCCATTCGGGTGGTTGTGCATTCCCTGCCTGGCTTAGGATCTAATGTAGCCCTCCCTCGTTCACTCACCCACCATGGCTTGTTCTTATTAGAGATAGTGTAAGGGAGCCTGCCCATGGGCTGTTAGAAAGAGCCTGAGTCTGTGCAAATCACTACGGGCCACTCCTGGACCTCCTTTGACTCAGCTCAGCCTGCAAGCCCAATAGGCCCTTCTCAGCTTGACTATACTCCTGCAAGGCACCTGTAGCCTTAAAGGCAGATTGCATGGCCTCATTCCTCCCCTATACCATGCCCCAAGCCTCACAAGTATTATTGCACTGTTATTCACTCTGTAGGGGTCCTGGTCTTATTAGCCTTCTCCCCCTATGCTCTCACTAGACCCTTTAGCCCAGGCCCATGGTACAGGACCTGGCTTCTAGACTCCAGCCTCCCTGCCTGTGGGTCCCAGACCCTCTTAGGCTCTGGTAGTGGTCCCTCTTGGACCTTTGGCCCCTCCTGGGCTCTGACCCCAATCCTAGGCCAGTCAAGGCCTCCCAGCTTCCCCAGCACTGGCAGTCTCTGTCTAAAGCCCCTCTTGGGTTACCAGCTCTCCAAGCAGGCCCTGAGCCTGCCCTAGCGGGGCTCAAGACTAAACCACCAGTAACTTTAAAACAAAATACCTACACTCTCTCATTGATGCTCAACTCTCTCTGGGCTTAACATAAACTAGGGAACCCCTGCCTGCACAAGCCAGCCTTTTGTTTTGCCCCAGACAGCTTTCACCTATTCCCAGACCTGCAGAATCACTAACCTAGTTTCACTAGGACTTCAGAAACCTTGCTGCTCTGTTGCCAGGATCTCCTCTTTTCCTGGCTCCCAGGGGTAGACTGCCTGACTACCTGAAGCCTTGGGTTTATATAGCTCTAGTTCTGCCTCTACTGGTCAGTTGACTCTCCAGTTATCCTCCTCACCACCCAGGTGCCCTGCTACAAGTGGGTAGAATTGCTTGCATGGTGTGTGTATGTGTGAAGCAGCCAGTCTGGAGAGACTTGGGAGGGGAGCAGTATGGTTACAGAGAGTTCTCAGAGTGGGGAGGAAGGGTGACTTAGTATTGGGGATCGAGAGTCAACCTCAGATGGACACTGCTGCTTCCACTTGCTGAACCTGAAGCTGAAAATATGGCTTAATGTGCAAGGGAATTAGCTCTTACCTTTGTGGGAGCACTCAGTGCTGCCTTTGCTCAGCCTACAAGCCTAACTACATTGCAAGCCAGCATCAAGGCAGATTTCAGAGCACACTACCTTGGTAAATTGGGACCATGCAACAGCTCAGCCTCAGTTAGGAGCCAAGAGCACATGGCAGCATCATGCATCCTCCCCTACTCCCCTGGTCTTAGAGAGCCATTGCCTCTCCTCCACCGAAGTAGTGTGTAATGCATGTGCTTCTAAAACTGCCACAAAGCGGCTGCTTCTTAAACGCTCTTTGCAAGTCTCCCAGCAGAGGGAAATTAGTCATTTGTGCTTAGTAAAATTTCTGCTGCAAACACAAGCTTAAAATACTCTCTATTCTCCAAAATGATCCATTTCCTACTGGTACCAACTTCAGAAGTCCTACAAGCAATAACAAAGAGAGCACAGCCTTTCCCAGGGACAGCCAGTTGCAGAGAAAACAAACTAAAAAATGAGGAATAAAAATTTGTGGGAAAATATTAAAAATCAGTTAATTTAAACCAGGGATGTCAAACACAAAGCCTGCAAGCTGGATCTGACTCATTGAGGTCATCTAGCACACAGGGCTTCCCACTGACTGGACCACTTACCTCTGTGGACCAGATACAGCCCACAGGTCTCATTGCCTTGACTTTCAGGAGCCCCTGCAGTGGCAGTATTAATCCTTGATGTTTCAGCATTGCTCCGGGGGCTGGGGTGGCACAGGTGCTAAGGCACATGGTTGACAGCCCAGAGACTTCAAGACTGAGGCCATAGCAGAAGCATTTGTGGCAGATTCCAATGGATCGGCAAGTTCTGCTAAACACCTTGCCACGAGGATACAAAAAAGGAAAGGAAGCATAGCTCCAGAAGACAAGGAGTTAACACAATATGCCTCCCCAGTGCTCCTTGCCTCCCACTAAAATTAGGAGTTTTAGTCACCCCTGTTGACTAACATCAACACTGTGGGAAAAGAGGGGGACAAGTGCAGAAGCATTAACTCAGGCTGGATCTGAAACAGTGATTCCAGTAGTTGTGAGGATTAACTCTGCTGCCCCCACTCACGGGTCATCCAGCCCTGTGCTCTAAATCCAGGCCCATGGGACTCAACAAGTTTATCACCCCCAATTTAAACAGAATTGCAAAAGAAACAAGCCAGAGCTTCATTGCATCTCATACTGATCATTAGAGCTTTTCTGGGGAAATGGGAGCCAGCTGGAGCCCAAATTTGGATTGAAGCTTGAAGAAATGTGTTAATTCAATGTTGTTGTTTGTATTATAACAATCTCTGCTTGAAGCTGGGGCTGGCAGCAGAAACCTCATGATACACAAGGGACTAGTGTATACCCGAATCCTCCCGAGACATCCAGGAGCAAAAGGAATGTTCTAATAAATAATTCATATGTGGGAGGCAAGGATTTCTTAGAAAAGTATCTTTCATTGGACCAACTATGTAGTTGGGATAAAGTTAGACAAGCTTTCAAATGCAAGATATTTCTTTCTAGCCTTCTGAGGTTTACCCAGAGCTGAGAGGCACAAGAATACAAATGCCATGGTTAGAGTTGCAGACACAGCCTGAATTGCATCAAGCCCTGTACTTTCTCCCAAAGCATCTGTTCTCAGTGCTTATAGAGCTCAGTGAATTAGGGATTTTTCAGCTTCAGCAAAATGTAAAGAATAAGTTATTTCATTTGGGGTCTACCTCCAACATTTAGTTAAACCCAAAGGAAACTGGTCAGTTCCCCTCAGATTATTTAATCCTATTGCCTAACTTCCTACATCTTGATTGATTTTTAAATAAAAAAATATCCATTTGAGAGCCACAGTCAAAATGTTTTGTCCTGAAACTGTCAAAAATGAAACATTTTGACATTTCTGAAACAAAAGTGTCTATTCAACAAGTGTCAAAATGAAATGCTCCCACATTTTCAAATGTTTTCCTCCTTTTTTCAGCTGAAACTATTTACAAAATGTGACCCAAATTTTGAAAAACTTTGGTCCCCCCAAATGCCACTTTTCAGCAAATTCACTGCTCACAGCTTTCTCTGACTCATGGGCTGCATTGTCAACAGCAGTGCAGTCACAGTTCAACTCCCCAGCAAGGCAGGGGATTGTGCTTGTACAGATTCCAATTTAATGGCAGTTTATAGGAAACTGAGAAGAGCTGAGTCTGAGATTCGGGATATTATTCCAATGTTTTGCATTTTCTCCTCTGTAGTAGCTGTCAGTGTTTGGTTCTTTTTTTTTTCTTTTAAAATATCCAGCGCCAGTCCAATGAAAGGCTGCTCAGTTAGAGGACCTGGGTTTTCAGAGGGAAGATGAGAAGAACTTCATCAAGCACCATCTTAGATCATAAATTATGTGGGGATCATGCTGTCATGGTCTGTGTCTGAGCCACACTTAGTACCAAGGATCCTGAGTCCATGACTGCCATTCATGGGTGCTGTCATCTGGCTCATCAAAAGAAAGCTAGAGTTTTGGCCACATCAGAAGGAAATGGTTTTGCCCTGTAAATTGCCAGGTTTACTCAGATGACAAAAATGAATCTTCCTACAAATTTTGAAGACAATATACTGTGCTGCTTGGGAGTTACAAAGCTTACCCAGTGTCTGATATTTATTTTAGTCGTTCTTGCTTAAAACATCTTGTTGCTACTCCATCAAGTCTGTCATATTGCTACAGTTTCAAATAAACTCATTCATCAGCTCCATTTGACAAAAATCAGGCTGCAATTAATCAAAGTTATTGACAGTTGTCATATCTAATTGTGACAGCTCGTGCGAAGTGGCTCCATATATTCCCCTGTGGAGGCTATTTGGAGCTTTGCTTGTCAAAAATGCTCCTCCAGAGTTAATGAAGAGTCTTTATCTCAAGTAACAGCAGCATTTGGGGGACAGGAAATAGGAGGTTGCCACTCCCAGCGACCTATTGTGGTTGATTTTGTAGCAATGAGTGAACTTCACCTGGAAAGGCTGGGGGGTCTACTGATTATAAATAACATTGGCAACGTTGTCTTTGGAAGATGCTTTCAAACATTAGCAACAGGTCACACAAAAAAATCTCAGAGAATTAATCAAAAACAGAATGGAAAAGATTCTGAGCAGAAATTCTTGGCTAAAAGATCTTGCCACTCCACCCAGGGTCAGACTGACTGCCATATTTGGGGTTAGGAAGGAATTTTTCCCCATCATCAGACTCATATGGACTGCAGATGTTTTTGTCTTCCATGGTAACAGGGCATGTGGCCTCTTCCTCAGATCCCTTGAGTGTATTTTGGCAACCTATGCAGTGGCAGGATTCATAGATGTCATAGACGTTAGGGCCGGAAGGGACCTCGGAACATCATCGAGTCCAGCCCCCCGCCCCAGGGCCAGGAAGTCAGGAGGGGTCATAGGATCCCAGCAAGATAAACATCCAAATTTCTCTTGAAGGAGTTTAAAATAGATGCTTGAACCACCTCCAGCAGCAGTCTACTCCAGACCTTACGGTGACAGGCTGAGAGCCATGGGACTCTTCAGCCTGGAAAAGTGCAGGCTTGGGTGATCTGATGGCTACCTATAAGTTTACCAGGGGTGCTGCTCACCAGGATCTGGGGGAACGTTTGTTCAGAGCCCCCCAAGGGATGAAAAGGTCGAACCGCCATAAACTCCTCCAAGACCATTTCAGGCTGGACATAAGCAAGAACTTCTTTACTGTCCAAGCCCCCAAGGTCTGGAATAGATTACCGCCGGAGGTGGGTCAAGCACCTACTTTGAACTCCTTCAAGACACATTTGGATGTTTATCTTTCTGGGATCCTATGATCTCTGGTGGCTTCCTGCCCCTGGGGCAGAGGGCTGGTCTCGATGATCTTCCGAGGTCCCTTCCAGCCCTAATGTCTATGAAGTCTAAGTCTATGAAATCTATGAAACCAATTTGACTTCTTCTCCCAGGCTGCTGTCACTGTCACCAAAACATTTGGAGTCCCTGAGCATGAACCTGGCAAGCTAGAGACTAGTTTAAATGTACTCTCACAACCTCTAAAATGCAGCTTTCTTTAAAGAAGCACTGGGGGAAACTGGCAGATTTCCCCCTCTCCTTGTTTTTCTCCCAATTTCATTCTTTCCTTTCCTTCTTCTGCTATCTCTTTACCTTCAGTGATGTGATAACTCTTGCATCTGGATGGCTGAAGAAGGAAAGTCTCGCAAAGGGTTCCATCAGTTTCATTCATGAAGTTTTATACCGTTTTACAGCAGTTTCTGGAAGCAATAAAGACATCCAACTTGACAGCATTGGCAAAAAACCTGCTGTGTGTGAGCAGACTGCCTCTAAGCAGCTCAGTCATCACAGACATAAGTGAAACAGAAAAGGTTCAAGGAAGGGCAGCTGAAAGGACGCTACAGCCTGGATTAGATTTGTATAACGATGATGCACGCTGTCACAGTCACTGCTGTTAGGCATGGCTCTATCTGTAAGGGATACGCACTTCCCCACTTCAGGGAACGAGCCAGGCGCTGGCTGACACTTCCCCTGAGGGTAGGTTACTGCTCACCAGTGTTCATCGCAGCATTCCTGGCACCTTCCTCTGGAGCGGCTGGTTCTGGCCACTGCTGAAGACGTGGAAGTGCATACGTTGTTGTGCACTTCCCTCTGGCTTTGCCAGTACATGGGCAGGTCCCTCTTGCCACCATTGTGTAGGCAGGTGGTCTCCATCTCCGATTCCCTTAATAGTTATGCACACCTGGCACTTAGCCCTCGGTTTTCTGCTTTCCTGCTAAGACCCTACGCTCTGAAAGAGCAGAGACCAGTGCTGCCTCCCTCTGCAGGGGTTGGGGACATCAGCTTTTCCAGAGCAAATGGGAGTTTGTCATGCAGAGTTCCTTGCCTTTCTGCAGGGCCTGCTGGATGCTGCTGCCCTGGAGAAGTCAGACTGGTTCTTCCAGAAAGGAATGTGAGGGATTTTAGCCATGGAGAGATCTGCTGGTTTATTGTAGCAGCAGGGAACATGACATATAGGAGCCTTTCTCTTCAAGGGATAAGAAGGATGTGGTTATGCTAAATAGGGGCCTTGTCTATGGGAGAAGGTGGGAGTGTAGCTCCTGCTGGTCTCATCATGGGGGAGGCTGTACCTGGGTGAGATCCTCGGCCTTCTGGCACAAGTGTGCAAAAATGTGAAAAACAGCTCTCTTTCTGTGGCTGCCTCATGAGTTTTTCTAATGCCTTCCACATGCTTTACCTCACTCCCAAGAGCTCTCGGTCCAGATGTGGCCAGAATCCTGGATCCATTCATAGCACCCTGCAGCTCTGGAGTGCTGCAGATGGAAATAATAATGAACTAACCCGCTCAGCGTGTGATCAGGTTGCCAACAGAAAGGTTGGTGTATGAGAGGTGATGCTCCCCATCAGTCATTAGCATTCAAATCCATTCTTACAGCTGTAGGGAGCTAAAAATCAGGAGTGAGAGGGGGCAGAAACTACCACAGGATAGGGTGGTATGATTTCCCTTACTCCCCATTTGTATGACATTTACTCTCATCTTAGTCTTTGCCATAGCTTGCTGCCTATTTGTTTTCCCTGATTGAGGACTAGTAAAATATGGTAACAAAATTCCTTCACATATGCCACTCCACATTTTCCAGTGGAGGCATTACTTGTCTAGCTCTAGGTACAGACACTCAGACCTCATGAAATACTACTGAAGCAAAAGTCCACTGAAAAGTAAATTCCTTGTCAAGGATTTTCTGTGAACTTTCATATGTTTTATAATGTTGATATATGTACTGTTATATGTAAAAAAACAAATGCCCATTTGAATAGATGCTCAGTAACTGCAGTGCAGATAGCAGCAGACTCCCTGCCTGTTCAACCTGATCCATTTAGTTTGGCAGAAATGTTCAACTACTTCATTTTTACCAGTGTTTTATAAACCAGGCTCTCTAGTACTTTGACCTTTGGCCAAATACACACTAATCTAAAAAGCCAGGAGATACAGTAGTGTCATTAAGTGACATTGGTGAGTCTGTTTGTCTGCCACTGATAAATGTCCCAATCTCTGCCTCTTTCTCTCCGGCAGGTGGTTATGGTACAATATATAGTAAATGCATCTAATTCTGGTGGGGGTTGGGATTTGGAATTACAGGAGGAATCAGAGAAGAAAAGAGGGAGCTCATCTGTTCATTCTGGAGACCATTCCCCTCCCTTGCTGTCAGTGGATAAAGTGGCATATCTCAGTGCCTAGTCATGCTGCTGCTGCATTTTGATGCAGTATCTTTAAATACCATCCAGATGAAGACATTTGTAAAACATTATCAAAAAAGCCCCTTGCTATTTCCCACTGGGTTGTAGTGATAATAAGAGAATAAAGCTAGGAACAAAGGGGCAGCTGTCAGGTGAAGATTTAACTGCTACCTGCAAATGAGGAAAGCAGTCTGTTACAATGCTTTCTAAATTTCTCTGGCTGTTAATGCAGCTCCCCACACAGGGATCCCTGCTCCTAGCTGTAGTATCATGACTCAAATTTAACTCTCTGGATAGCATCCTCTGCAATGATGCTCTACAAACAAAACTCTAGTGATTCTGGCACTATGGAGAGGTCACTATGGAGAGTGAGCTCAGCATGGAGAACGGCCTCACCAAGGGGAATGACTATGGAGCGGTCAGATTGAATGTCCTACTTTGAAGAAATCCAAACATATTTCAGTGAGAAATGTACAGGTAGGGCACTAAGACCACCTTGACTACCTGTGCCTACCTACAAGATTGATCACAGGACTAGGCAGTATGGCTGCATGTGCTGGAGTACACCTCAGTACTTGTGGGTTAACCATGGTGGAGCTCCATGAGATCATCAACTTCCCCCAAGCCCTGGGTGCAATAGATGATATGCAAAGGAATAATTGCAAGCCACACTCTGACACACACTTTCATCCATAGGTATCATACATATGGTATGAACATGATGCTAATCAGCTATCCCTATCCTAAGTTCACCACCATCATTGCCAGATTTCCAGGGTCTACCCACAACTTCTGTGTCACCCCAACTGGCTCTACCCAGACAGACACCCGACTCCTGGGTAAGTCGCCATCTTTGCATAGACTATGCACACTTCACCATGTTGGTCTTCCCTTTCTGCCTCTCCCCATCTCAGATATTGCCCTCAACAGAGTACAGTGCCCAGTGCCTAGTAGCTGCACTCCTATCAAGAGTCCTTGTCTTTCCTGTTTCCAAACTGGCCAGAAGTACTCCCCAGCAGCTTACCCAGGCCAGCCACCCCCACAGCAGCTACCAGTGTCTTAGTGACTGTCAGGTGGCAGACTGGAAGGCATTGAAAGCCATAGGGGCAGCTGAGGGCTCCAAGATTACCAATATACTTTAGAGCTCCTCTACCCACTCATTTGTGCCGGAAGCCCAAACACACAAAGTTACCACT
>NW_017729015.1:9725200-9731074 GCF_001723915.1 Gavialis gangeticus | reverse complement strand
GAAAGCTATAGGGGCAGCTGAGGGCTCCAAGATTACCAATATACTTTAGAGCTCCTCTGCCCACTCATTTGTGCCGGAAGCCCAAACACACAAAGTTACCACTTGAATTACAGTAGTGCCTAGAGATCTCAGCCAGGATTTAAGCCCCACTATGCAGGGCATTGTACAGACAAGGGTAAGAGGCAACCCGTCTCCCAAAGGGCTTGCAGTAACTGAGAAAGGATAGAGATGAACGAAAGAGAAAGTGATTTTCTTCAGGTTATACAGCAAGTCAACAGCAAGGAGAGGAATAGAAGTATATCTCCTAATGCCTAGTCAGATCCTCTACTTGGTGGATAACACATCCTCTAAAAATCAACCCACACCCCCACCTCCACACCCCACTCCTAGAATCAGGCCACATTATTAAACCAGGCTTTGTTTTTACCTAGTTAAAACCTAGCCTCTGGATAGTTAAACCTAGTTTGTATAGGGAGGGATGTTTTAAAGGTACAAAGGGGTTAATTCCCTCAGAGTCTTTGTGCCTTTGAACGTCTCCCCACTAAGCCTGAAGTCATCTACTAAAGACCTTTGCTTTTCAGAACTTACTTCCAATCTGCACTGTTGTTAGACTCTGCCACTCATAAAACAAGTGTCACACATTGTAAGGCTCTGCCCTGTAACTAGTGTATATGGTGAGGGACTTATATATATATGAGAAAGCATAACCCTAGTGTAACTACAGGGGAAACGTGAATTTGAGGATGGTAAAGATGAGTCTGGGTTCAGGATCCTGCACCTATCATTTGAACGAAGGCTGAGAGTTAGTTTGCTAGCTGCTAGTTCATAATCACCCCATACAAAGATGGGAGATGGCAACACAGAGCATGTACCCATTGTCCATCCACACCCTTTCAGGTAAAAGCTGAACCAAACTGTCAAAGCAGGACACCCTCCACCCCTCCCACCTGACCCCTTTGCAGCTTGGGCAAAAGAAAAGAACCTGCTGATGAAAAAAGTTATAGCGATCTTCTCTGCTAATGTACAAATATCTGCATTTAAAATAAAGGCAAAAATACGAACAAAATAAGAACAAATTCACCCCCCAAAGCAAACAGCTCCACAGTTGTTCACAGACTTACCACACATGCAAGATTACCTCCTGGGAGCTAAAATGTCCCTAGAAGCTGCTAAGTCATGACACATCCTTCCCTGTGCCTTGTAACGGAGTGAGAAATTATGAGGTAATTGGTCTCTCCATGTGACAAGAAGCAGGGGAGGTGGTGACTGGTAGTGAGGAAGCTCTAAGTGGTTTGTATTGACCAGCTGCCCATCACCATCTCCTGCCAGCTGAGCATTAGTGCCCTCCTTTGTGGTCTGTGGCTAGACCGTCCCCTTGCTTCATCAAGAGGAGCTGGAATCGAGAGGGATGTAGTGCTGGAGCCCCATGACGCTCATAGATTCATAGATGCTCAGGTCCAAAGGGACCTCAACAGATCATTGACCCCCTGCCTGTGCAGGAAAGGGTGCTGGGGTCAGCCAGATACCTGTCCAGCCTTCTCTTAAAGACCCCCAAGGTAGAGGAGAGCACCACCTCCCTTGGAAGCCCATTCCAGATTTTGGCCACCCTTACCATGAAGAGGTTTTTCCTGATATCTAGCCTAAATCTGCTCTCTCTCAGTTTGGGTTCACTCCAGATGAGTCATCTGGGGCCTGGAGGCTGCAGAAGTTAAAGCGCTACAATGCTCTGACTGAACAGGGATGGTCTTTTGTGCCTGGCACCATCATGAGCAAGAAGAGTTACTGTTAGCTCCTTCCTAAACCATGAGGAGATGCTCAGGGGTGCAGAGAGACCCCGTGTAATGTCAGGGTGCATCATATTTAGCTTTGTCTGTGGATAGCTGCTTTACGCCCTAAAGCAGATGGCTTCTGTGAACCGGGTTTCTCCCTGCAGGCTTTCGTTTGCTGCTGACCTTGAAACCATGGCCCTGAGCAGGGGCTGCCTAGAGGCTGCAAAGAGGAAACACTCAGGTCCCATGCTGAAGCAGGGCAGAGCCCAGGTCTCCCACCTCCTGGGCAAGTGCTCTATCCACTAGGCTTTGACACATAAGGTACATGAAAGCAACCACTGTGTATGGGTGTGGAAGTGACCTTGGCTGCAGCAATTGGTACTGAACTTGGTATACGGCAGGTGCAGAGGCATAGCAGGGCAGCTCCACACCCAGGGCAACCAGGGTGGACAGGGCAGCACCAGGCTGCAACGATACAAATCGAGGCAATGACATGAGCCACTGCTGCGGTGACAGCTATTTTTGCATCCCTCCCACCCCAGGAAGGTGGCGCCCAGGGCTGCTGCTCCAGTGGTCCCCCTCAGTTACGCTACCGGCCTGGTGCATGTGAAGCGCTGAACTGCTCTGGCTGCGAGGCTTCTACACATACATGGGCACCAAAGCTTTGGTACCCAGATCTTCTGGCAATCCAAAATATCGGGGCCAAGTGGCTTTTATGACATCTGGACAAAGGGTATTCTAGATTGGTAAAGTTGGTGCCATGTAAGGCACAGCAAGTCAAATCCAGACTCAGCACCTAGTTCACCCTTGTCTCCATCCCTCACAGATGGGAAGGTTATCAAAAAACTGGGGCGGGTCACAGAGCAAAGTGACTCCCATTTTTTGAAAACCTGCCCATCTGTGAGGGATGACAACAATTGAAATCAGGGTTGGCACCACCTGATTTTAGTCTACCTGGACCCCAACCTACTCCAACCTTTGATTTAATTGTACCAATTACAAAGTTTTGTGGGAATGTTGCCATTCAAGTCAACAGGGCCCAGATTTCACCCTCCCTCTCCCACCCCACCCCACCCCACCTCGCCCCTTTTTTTGTGTTAATCTCTGTCTCCAAGAGATGTTGCTTGGTCCCTCCTCAGACACTTCCTATGAAAAAAATGTTAGCTCGATAACCCAGTATTTCACTGAAAACTAGCTTCGCAAGAAACATTTTTGTTAGCCCTACTTGCACTTTTTCCAACTTGTGAGAAGGGCAATGAGGTGTTGCCTTAGCAAGAGCGTCTGTCTGGATTTTATATGGATTTAATAATCACATCGGATGTAACATTTATGAAAACAATTTTCATTGTTTAGTTCCAGCTTTAAATGTGCTACATCTCTGAAACAGATTTGCTGTGCTTGCTGTCCTCTCTTTAACAGCTTCTGTATAAAAAAAAAAGTGCATTGTGAAGGACTGTATATTTTTAAAAATCCCAGCATCATCCAGAAGTAGGCCTGAAAGGGACCTGAAGAGGTCATCTAGTCCAACACCACGCTCAAGGCAAGATTATCTCTGTCTAAATCATCCTAGACAAATGTTTCTCTAACCTGCTCTTAAAAGCTTCCAAGGATGGAAAGTCCACAACCTCTCTAGGTATTGCTGGTACTTAAGCACTGTCCAAGTGACAAAGATATTTATAATATCCAAGATTCGAATTACAGGGGAGCTTGGAGGGGCTGAGTCCCTGCATAAGAGATGAGAGGTGTCCCCACCCCCGTGGGCCAGTCAGCACCCCTTCCTCCCCATGCCCCCACAACAGCCTGGAGCCCATGCACCACTGTGCACAGCCCCCTGGCTTGCCCCCCACCTTTCTAAGCACCCAGGTGGTGGCGGCAGCAGCTCCTTCCGGCTGCCAATGCCACTGGCCCTAGCCCCGCGGTACTAGCAGGGACCCATGCAAATGGCCCCAACCCTGGCCAATTTTTTTTGCAGACCCCTGAAGAGTCGAAGTATGATTCGAACCCTGATAATATCCAACCTAAATTTTTCCAGGTGCAATTTATGATGATTGCTCCTTCTCTGCTCCCCTCTGGACAGAGAGAATAGTCTATCCCCATCCTTCATGTAACCACATTTCCTTCAGATAGTTGAATACTGTTATCAAATCCCCCCCTTCATTCTCCTCCTCTCCAGACTAAATAATCCCAGCCCCAGTTCTTTCAGCCTTTCCTCATAAGCCATGTTTCCCAGACCTCTAATAATTTTTGGTGCTCTTCACTAGACTCTTTCTGATCTGCCCACACCTTTCTTGATCTGCAGTGCCTAAAACTTGACACAGTTGTCCAGGAGAGGCTAAACAGAGCCAAAGAATCTCTTCCTTTGCCTTACAAGTGATATTTCTGTTAATATGGTCCAGTATGGTATTGGCATTTTTTTGCAACAAGAGCACACTGTTGGCTCATATTCAGGTAATGATCCACTTTAATTCCCAGGTCTTTTTCTGGGGTGCTACAGCCCTGCCAGCCATTCCCCAGTCTGTATTTGTAAATGTGATTGTTCTGGCCCACGTGCTGGACTTTACACTTTTCCTTATTGAATTTCATGCACTTACTTTCAAACCATGTCTCCAATTTAACCAGGTTGTTCCAAATCCTAACCATACCCTCCAGGGAGTCTGCAACTCTGCCCTTGGGGAAGAGAGGATCAGTCCCTAGAAGCAACTAAATGCTGCTCATATAGAAATGAAGATTATGCAGAGCAAAATACAATGCACCTCAAGGTATACATCAAGCTATGTGGCAGAAACAACTGAGATACCTTTTCAGCCTCATTCCTGAGCCTGACCCAGGAGGCATCCAAGAGGGAAAGACTCATGAGGCCAGAAGAACAGCAACCAAGACACAGCCTAACTCTGACTCTGCAGGGTAGAATGGATATCCTGGGCTCCCTTCCTTGGTCCTAAGGCTGGTTATGTATTTTACCCAATGAACCTTTTATGACAAAGGCATCATGCACACTGGTGCATATCTGGAGTCACGTTGTTGTAAGGAAGGGCCCTATTCTGGATGATATTTTAATGAAAGGAGACAGGATCTAACTTAATGAATCTGCATCAATGCAAGCAGGAGAGGCCTGCAGTGCACAGGGTGACCTGAAAGCAAGTGGATACACAATCTTTATTCGGCCCACTCTACCCTCCCGTTCCTTGTTGGGGAGTAGCTTGTGGACTATACATAGAATAGGATGGCACAAAATTTTGAATGATACGTTTTAATACACTCCATACTACATCGGTTAGTTTAATTGCCCGTACCAGAAGCAGAAAAAATACTAGGTTATCCATGAAACAATCCAATGCAATGAATTACTGATATCAGAGTACAATATGCAATATTCACGTATCCAGCTCAAACGTGTGCTTCTTGTATATTTTATCAGCAATGCTCAGAAGTTTGTAACGATAAAATACAGACGGGTTACAAATGGCTGAACTGTGATGTGCTTTGAATTTGAATGGACTTTAGTGAGAAAAATCTGCACTCAAGCCTAGTTCTGAAACAGTGCTTTCAACATGTTTGGCATCTGCTTTGGTGCCTGTGTTCACCCTAACTGGTTGGCACCATCTGCTTTCGTTCTTCAGCTGTTGGAAGTACTCAGCACATCCTCAAAGGGATTCACAGCTAGTCAGAGACATTCACAGCTAGTCAGAATCAGTGACGAAATCCAGTCACCCAAAAATATTTCAGCAAAACAACCTGAACAACTACATAACTATTTCATCATGATGATGGCCAGGTTCCTGGCTTTGGGCCAACTCAGAAAGACTTATGTGCCCACAACAAGATTTAGGTGGATTTTAGGGACACAAATCCGGAACTGATTCAAACCCCCCCCGTTCAATGTCTGTCCCACCATGGGGGCAACCTAAATTGCCTAAGTGCCTTCTTCAACCTGATAAAACCCTAGGTACCAGATAAGGAACAAGCAAGAGGGCCCTGATGTAATGAAGCAGGGCATGGGTGCAGGGCTATAGGGGTAGGTAAACTAGGCACATACCTAGGGCCCTGAGCTGCCAGGGAGCCTGGTCCTTCCCTCCACCATGACACCACAAATGACCCCATCCAC
>NW_017729015.1:9719977-9720200 GCF_001723915.1 Gavialis gangeticus | reverse complement strand
CTGATGTAATGAAGCAGGGCATGGGTGCAGGGCTATAGGGATAGGTAAACTAGGCACATACCTAGGGCCCTGAGCTGCCAGGGAGCCTGGTCCTTCCCTCCACCATGACACCACATATGACCCCATCCACTTCCCTTTCCTTCCCTTCCCTTACCCTCCAACGGCCTCACCGCAGCGGCTGCTTCCTAGCAGTGGTTTTGAGCCCCCATTCCTATAGGCAGCA
>NW_017729015.1:9710198-9714977 GCF_001723915.1 Gavialis gangeticus | reverse complement strand
AATGACCCCATCCACCTCCCTTTCCTTCCCTTCCCTTCCCCTCCAACGGCCTCACCGCAGCAGCTGCTTCCTAGCAGTGGTTTTGAGCCCCCATTCCTATAGGCAGCAGCACCAGGGTGGGAAGGGTGCTCTCGACCAGCCTAGGGCCCACGACTTTGTTTGCCTAGGGTCCACTAAAGGGTTAATGTGGCCCTGCATGGGTGCTTGGGATACATCACCTGAGTCCCTAAGTCACAAGCCAGGAGTTCAGACACTAGGTTTAGGCAGGATGCAGGCTGGAGCAGACTAAAATCCAGGCAAAGGGTTTCTAGCCAGCATGCTGCTGATGCTGTTCTGCCATCCCCGGTGCAGGGGTCAGAGCTGCAGCTGCTGTGAGGGACGGGGTAGGAGGAAAGGGACTGCTCAGGGCACAGTACTGACAAGCAACAACTCCAGCAAGTAGTGGATGGTAGAAGCATGTGAACAGCTCTACATGTTAATGCATTGCTTCAAAGAACCAGGAAGATTTTTGGCTTAACACCCCAAAATGCTCTAAGAGGGCTTGCTACAGAACAACCTTAGGAAATCAGGTTAAGTCTGTAAAAATGTTCTTAGGACAAGCTCTCAACTAGTCGGGATGCATTAGCTGCTCCTGAGCTGGCACCTGAGCAAACATTTCTATTGTAAAACAGAGAGCGACCTGTGCAGAAAGCATTTTAGAAGCAGATACTGAAAGTTTTCAGGTTCTTCTGACAACAGCTTCAGCTCAAAGAAGATGTGGTGTCCCTCTCTGGCTCCTTGTCTTTTACTGTTTTTTTTGAAGACAAAGCTTTGGATGAGGCACGGGGTGTTTTTTATTCTGTTAAACCGACCTCACTGAAGATCCGTGAGCCAAAAGCATTCAATAAAGTAATATCTGATTTTTCTAAGTAAGGAATGAACCTGCCTTTTCCTCCAACAGGAAATGAAAAAGATCATTCCCAAGCAGGGAAAGTGAAGTCAAGATCATAAGCAAGATTGGGGGCAAAGTGAAATTGCGAGCGTCTATACAGAGCAAGCAGCAGTGGCGGTGGGGAGCATGACATCACGCATTCACCAATAGGCTCCAGCCCCTGCGGATGTTCTGTAGGGAATGAAGGCGAAGGATCAAGGAAAGGAAGGTGCCAAGATGCAACCCACAAAAGGAACTATAACTAACCAGCTCAAAGGGAGGGAAGCTGAAAAAAAAAGAAAGTGATTTCATCTGTGGAAGCAGGAAAGAGGTAAAAGGGGTGAGCCTGTGCATGAATGGAGGTGTGCAGTGAGCTGGAGAAGCAGCTGGTAGCAGTGAGGTCATCCACCTCCATTGGTCAAAGGACCAAAAAAGATACGACAAGGCTCTGAGCGGGTAGAGGTGGAACTGGGCCACGATGAGCTGAAGGGGAGCAGATTAGGGAATGACTAGAGAGGTGTTTAGCTGCCAGTGTATGTTCCCTATTCTACCCGGTCATGTCACATCCTCTGGTCCCCCTCCGGAGTCTGTGGGGCACGGGGCTACAGGGCTCTAGGTGGATGGGTGCAGCCTGCCCTGTGTGAGCGGTGGGGCAGCAGCTGTCTCTGTGATGTCTACAGGGTTGAGTGTTCTTGTTGCATCAGCTGGCAAAGATGTCCACTGCCTTCGCTTGTTTCCACTTAATTGACTTCCTTGCAGATGAAGCAGAAGAAGGTGGTGCTGATATTCTAGATGCAGATCACTGTTAACGTGCTCCAAAAAGTACAGAAGTCCTTCAGGTGGAGCTCCAGTAAAATAAGAGCTGGTGTGCCTTCATGTCTGGTTGTAAACAGCCCAGGTCACATACCACAGGTCTTATGATCCCAGGGCAACAAAGTTCAGCATAAGTCACAGAAGTGGCACCTTAATCCGCTGGGGAGATCGGAAGTAAAGCACTGTGGGATGCTGGAGGACCAAACAATACCCTTTTGTGATCTGCTGGAAGGTACAGTGATAATAAGAAGTGATTTTAAGTTGCTCCTGTTTCTCTAGGCATTTTTGAGGTGCTTCATTAGCTGTGTACATCTGTACCCTCGTGTCTGGAATCCTTTGAAGGCACTTGATACACTTCAAATGCGCTGTCTGTCCATACATTAACAAAATGAATCTAACCCCTTGAGCAGGAAGGGCTACTTTCACCATCTCACAGCTTAGCCACTCAGGTGCCTCAGAAAGTAGGTGACATCCCCACAGATGCAGAGTCATCCAGATCCCAGACCAGTACCTGCTCTGGTGAGCAGGCTCCTGTCCTTTGGAAGCTGCAGCTGTGTGGCCAAGTGGGAAAGAACAAAGGCAAGAAAGAAGAGTTTTGGATGCAACTCGCCCTACAACAGGATCCTTTCTCTACAGAGAGAGATCCCCACAGCCAGATAAACTGTCAACCCAACATCCCCTTCCTGGCATCAACAAATATGGGGCATGGGTTAACTGGGATAGACACTGGGCTCCTCACCCTCCAGCCAAGTCAGAATGGGAGTATGGTAACATCGGTGTGCTGCTGGGGAACCCTGCCATGCTGTGCTCATGCAAAACTTGGGCTGTGGGTAACTGGGGACATCGGTTTCCAGGGCTACTGATCCAGGACTTCACACCAGTATGATATGCATTTTTAAAAAACCAGCTTCTGTAAAGACCATGAATTTTGGCTGTAGCCATCAGCAAATCTTCCTTTTCCATCTTTTCTAGCCCACTGCATCATTGCTCTGACACTTCCTAACCGATCAGGTCAGCAACCTTGGGTTATATAAGATACAACAGCAGAAATGATGGAGCTGGAGATGATGCATTTAGACAGGAAATGGGCATTTGTTGAAAACAGCAATTCAAACCCAGGGGTGCTGCGTGTTTGGGGGCTATGGAGCACTGAGGCTCATCCAACCAGGAGCACCTGGGTGCATGAGAGCTGCCTACAAATATCAGCGAGATCAATTTTGTCTGGATATCACAGAGTGCACAGCTGGTCCCTATTGCTTTGAAAAATGATCCCAACTTTTAGGTGATGGAGGAAGTTGTACATAAGGCCTATGGGACTGCTGTTACTGGAGAGATCCCAGGCTGACAGCACACACATTGCTGGTAAGGGATGCTAAGGACACTATAATCAACCCTGCTGTGACCCATGAGAGCTTTCTGTTCCACCAAAGGCCTCTACAGCATTTTAAAGCAAAGCAGGAGGCTGACATGTTCATGGCCATCCACAGCCCTGGCAGGCTGGAGCCACAGGACATGGATGCATGAAGCTGGAGGGTATATAGACCAGGTACAACAGCGGTAAAAGAGATCTGCTGAGCCCCAGACTGAGGCCAGCTGCTGCCATGACACTTAAGCTACAATTTAAGTGATCTCTAATTTAGGGCATCTCCACTATGGGTGTCTGATTCCAGATTCGGGTGCCAGACTATAGAGGCAGATGTTTGCCAAATCCCTACAAACAGCATGAGCTGGCCTAACTGTGCTACTGAGTGAGTGAGCACTGAGGCAGCCGCATCCTAGTGAGGATGGCCTCACATACTCTCCGCCCTTGCACTCCTGATCATACACTCCTAATTCAGAAATCTGCCAGCGAGGCCACCCCCAGATCGTGTCCAGTGGCTGCTCTCAAGCATGTCTGAATGAGGTCTTGCGAGTAGCCAGAGAGAGTCCCGCTGGAGCACCTTCACCAGTTCTTTCAGGTTTTGGCCAGTCGGAGTGGCTGGGTGGGGCATTCTCACACGTCCCAGATGGGACATATTGCCTCTGCGGTGCAGATGTGCCCATTGTTTCTCCACCTGGGTTCTCTCTAGAAGTCCCAGGCTGGTGCAGTCCACGGCCACATACTCTGTTCAGGCTGTCCCATGTTCAAGAATGATGAATTCAAACTGGAAGAGATGCAGGGAAGAACTATAAAAGTGATCAAGAAACCTAATCTTATGATAAGAGATGCAAAGAGACCCCTTCCTTAAGGGGTCTGGGTTTACAGAGAGCAGGTGATCGTAACTGAGCTTCCTAGCCTAGCTAGCCCAGCCATCTCAGACCTGTGTGTGATCACCACTCTGGAAAGAAAGTACTGGTACCTACCAGACCATCTAGTCAGTTGTCCCTCAGGAAGCTGGGATTCAGGGTTGAATAGCCAAGTTGGGTTTTTTTGCATCCAATTCTGGGCTCCACACTTTAGAAAGGATGATGTGGAGAAGCCTGAGAGAGTCCAGAGGAGAGCCACATGCATGATTAGAGGCCAAGAGAACAGGTCTTATGAGGAAAGGCTGAGAGGCATGAAGAAGTGAAGGCTCAGGAGTGACTTGGTGGCAGCCTATAAGTGTACAAGGGGTGTGCATCAGGAACTGGGAGAACGTCTGTTCAGCAGGGCACCCAGAGGGAAGACAAGGTCTAACAGTCACAAACTGCTGGAAGACCATTTTAGACTAGACATAAGGAAAAACTTCTTTACTGTCACAAATCTCCAGAGTCTGGAATAGACTCCCCCCAGAAGTGGTGCAAGCACCTACTCTGGATACCTTTAAGAAACACTTGGATGCTTATCTTGCTGGGTGATCTGACCCCAGCTGACTTCCTGCCCCTTGGGCAGGGGGCTGGACCCAATGATCTTGCAAGGTCGCTTCCAGCCCCAATGTCTATGAAATCTGTAACACTTCATACAGAAAGCCCAAAATTCTCCTTTTGCTTTTAGCCAGCAAACTCTTTGACTATCTCTTTCTTGTTATTTATTCATTTATATTTACAAAAATAAAGCTAAAAGCAGCCAACCATAAAATGCACTGCAGTTTGAGCTG
>NW_017729015.1:9703990-9705198 GCF_001723915.1 Gavialis gangeticus | reverse complement strand
GCTTCCAGCCCCAATGTCTATGAAATCTGTAACACTTCATACAGAAAGCCCAAAATTCTCCTTTTGCTTTTAGCCAGCAAACTCTTTGACTATCTCTTTCTTGTTATTTATTCATTTATATTTACAAAAATAAAGCTAAAAGCAGCCAACCATAAAATGCACTGCAGTTTGAGCTGAGCACATGGAGCATGCATAGCACAGAATAAAGCAAAAAGATGAGGGGCCAGAGGGACTTAGTCATGTACATGAGGATACAATACCATAGCAACAAAATTTGGTGCCTGGGGCAAAGCCTGCAGCGGCAGTTCACCCTCACCCTGTACACAGATCCGGGGGGCACATACCCCCCCATGCTTGCCTGGGAGTGCACACAGCAGCAGGAGTCACCCTCTTCCTGTCCCCACATCCCCCCAAATGAGCTGCTTGCAGCTCTGTCCTGTGTCCTGCCCTGGCTGGGCAGCACCTGTTGGCCCCGCTTTGCTTTGCCGCCTGGGGCAGTCACCCTGCTTGTCCCTACTACCTTGCTATGGTACTGTGAGGATACCATGATTGCCACAGAGACAGTAACAATCTAGCTGATCAAATAAGGAAAAGAAATGGAGGGCAAAGTCGCAGGATGATCCTGAGAAGCTCCTCAACCAGTACAGCTAATCTCAGTCACAAGGTGTAGAATTGTTTCCCTGCAAAATCATGTGAGACTGATGAAGATTTTAGACACCTAATTCACTCCATGGTATCCTATTCTGCCTTGTATATTAGCCTGAACTGCATGTACATCGCTACATGCTTCACTCTACACATTAACTTTGTCCCTGCTGTGCATGCCTGGAAGTGATTCAGTGCTGCCCAGGGGGCATCAAAGTCAATTTTCACCCTGAGAATTGAAGACAGGACAGCTGGGTTAAAAGATGTAAACCCGGATGATTAAATACATCATTATGCACCTGCAAGGACCTGGTCATAGGCAGTCTGGCCTAGTGGTTAGGCCACCAGGAGAAGGCAGGAGCAGACATGGAGTCCAAGCCACAGTCGGAGTCAGGGTTCTGGAGTCAGGGACCAAGTTACCAAAGCCAGACAGAAGTCCCAAAAGCCAGAGTCCAGAGGCAGAGCCAAGCAGGGTCAGAAGTCAGCACACCAAATCCAATGAGGCTCACCATAACAGGCCAACTTCTTCATCAGTGATTTGGACGAGGGGGTAAAAAGCACCC
>NW_017729015.1:9700213-9701785 GCF_001723915.1 Gavialis gangeticus | reverse complement strand
ACCCCAGCTCCCAGTACTTTAAAAAAAAGCCCTGGTGCTCACTAGGTGCTGTTCAATTGGGGGGGGGGGCGATCCCCGCTGCCCCATGCTGCATGGGAGGGCTCTGTCATAAGCCTCCCAACCACTGCTCCCCGCTCCCCTGGCCCCCCAAAGGCTGCCCCGCCTGCCAGGGCTCTGGCCCTTTAAGGGAAAAAAAAGCCAAGAAAAGTCCTGGGGTTTTGGGGGCTCCTGCAGAGCCCCCACAGGGCAGGGAGAAGCGGGGATCACCCCCTCCCAGGAGGAGCAGTGTGTCTGTGGTTTCTTCAGTTTTTTTTTCCTTAAAGGGCCAGAACTGGCCCATGTGAGGCACCCTTGGGTGGGGCTAGGGGAGCAGGGGAGGCACTGGGCGCTCATGCAGAGCCCCCCATGCAGTGTGGGGCAATGGGAAGCAGTGGTGATCACCCCCCCCGCACCTGGCAGCACCCACTGAGTGGGGGCTTTTTTTTCCCCCCAAGTGCCGAGAGCTGGGACGGGTGGGGCAGCCATTGCTGGGCTGGGAGAGGGGCAGGGGATGGCCCTGGCCTGGCAGATTCGGAGATTCAGAGATTTGGCCACTGCCGAATCTCCAAATCAGATTGGGCCGAATCAAATCGGGACAGTGATTCAAATCACCAAATTAAATCACTTTCCCCTGAATTGGCCGAATCCAAAGTGAATACTAACCACTTCGCACAGGGCTAGTAGACATGCATCTGGTATCAGAGGGTACTTGTACAAGTGATATTTTTCATGTGATCAGGCTCCTGAAAGTGCTCTATAGCTGTGACATAACACATGTGCATGGCTGCAGAGTGCTTTTAAAATTGCTGATTACACAAAAAAAATCCTGGTAAAATGGAATGTTAGATTAAGGTATTCTACAGCAGACCACCTTTAGGAACTTGTGTTCCCTCCAGGGTTAATTTTTCACATGCGGCTGGGGCTGGGCTGATGCTCAACAGTGGATGGGGTGGGGTGGGGCTCTAACTCATGGTGCTTTATGTAACCTGCCATGAGTTACGGTGGGGCCCTGAATGTCTGTAGGCACCCAGAATGTCTTTTCAGTTTAACTTGAACAACTTCCAAAATAACATCAGTCAAACCCCCAAATGGCATCAGATGGTGAGTTATACTGGTTTACTAAATGAGCCTGAATTCATACATTGGTGATGACAATGGAGCCCACCTTTAAATCAGATTTTTTATTATATATTTTATGTTACTATGCTTATCTGTCTAAGGAGGTCTGGATAGTATATGGATAGGAGACCACCTGAGAATCCTGGGTACTCAAAATACAAGCCTAAAAGTTAGGTCAAATACTTGGTGAATTTTAGACCCTGGAAGCTGAATGAATGGAAAAACAAAGTTCAGTCCTTTTCCTGCTACTGGGCTGAAAAATCAGAATCAAAAGAAAAAAGTTCAAAGTGTTGACAGTGTCTCTTGTCAAAAAGAAGTTAGGGCAGAGTGGTATCTTAGGGTGTCTGTACACGTGGAGGACACTGCTCCAATGTGCTGTAATTACACTGCATCAGAGCAGACTCGAATAATGAG
>NW_017729015.1:9694327-9695213 GCF_001723915.1 Gavialis gangeticus | reverse complement strand
GTATCTTAGGGTGTCTGTACACGTGGAGGACACTGCTCCAATGTGCTGTAATTACACTGCATCAGAGCAGACTCGAATAATGAGTCTGCTGGAGCATGCTAATTAGCATGCTCCAGCAGCCTCCACATCTCATGTATCAGCATCCAGGGACTTCAAAATGGTGGCAGAGGCATTTTAAATAAACCTCATTGAATGAGCTTTAGTTAAAGCACCTCTACTGCCATTTTGAAGTGCAAGGACACTGATACACAAGATGCTGTGGGTGCTTTAATTAGAGTGGCTTTCAGAGCTACTCTAATTAAAGCACTTCCCCTCACCCACAGAGCACGTGTAAAGACATCCTTAGAGACTAACTGGTTGAGAAAGGCATGGGCTTTTTAAGGCAATAAACAGCTACATCAGATGCTAGAAATGGACTGGCAGAAAGAAGGGGTTTTATATACCAAGGAAAGAGACAAGAGTTGGGAAGGCTACCAAGAGAGCTAAAAACTGGGTTGTCAGAGAGAAAACAACTTTTGCTGTCAAATGTGAACAATCAAAAGTGAAAGCTTTCCTTTTAAAATGGAAGTTGTAGCAGGGGCTGGGATGCAGCCCATGCTAGACCCCATGGGACTGGCAGCATCAGCAGGAAACTCGCCAGGAGGGGTCTTCCCCCGCATGCCAGAGAAGAGGTATGGGGGAGGAACCTGGAGGGCATGCTGGTTCCAGGGCCAGGAGAACATGTGCCACCAGGAGCCGGCGCTGACTGGCCCAGCAGGAAGCCTGGACTGTTTAAAAGGAGATGCCAAGAGAAGCATGGCATTCAGTGTCTTCTGGAGCACAGATGGTGCAACAGGACCGGGAAGAAGATTATTAGCACTGGAGACCCAGCCAGCCGAACCCTCGT
>NW_017729015.1:9688162-9689327 GCF_001723915.1 Gavialis gangeticus | reverse complement strand
CAGCAGGAAGCCTGGACTGTTTAAAAGGAGATGCCAAGAGAAGCATGGCATTCAGTGTCTTCTGGAGCACAGATGGTGCAACAGGACCGGGAAGAAGATTATTAGCACTGGAGACCCAGCCAGCCGAACCCTCATGGGACACTGCAATCCAGCAACCACAAGCAAAGGAACAACCCAGTGAGATAAGCGGCATTGGGTGGCGGGATAGTGGCGGGTGGTCCCACAAGCTGGAGGGCAGGGGACACGCAGGGGGAGTTCCCTAGGAGACAAGCAGCCAAGTCCATCTGTGAAGAGGGCAAGAAAAGCCTCACAAAGCCAGGGTTAGTTTTGAGGGACACAGCAATAGCTCAGACAAAGGAGGGATTTGTCTGAACGGACTGAGTAAATATACACCAGGTTCAAACCAGTGGCAGGGAGCCTAGCTGGACCTTCGAACCCAGGAGGCTCAGAGTTTTTCTTTACAGCATTTGAGCGTACAGACCACAGGCAAGGTTGGCAAGAGAAAGCCAGTTCTTTTTTTCCATTTAGTACTCCCACATATCTTTTAGTACTACAGATCAAGTGGCAAGACAAGATTCTGGATACCAAGGTGCTCAGAAGATCAGGTCTTCCCAGTAGTCACACCTGAAACTGATACAGCTATGATGGGCTGGCCACCTCTCAAGAAGGCCTGACACTCGCCTGCCAAAGGAAGTCTTCTATGGAGAACTGTCAAATGGAGTATGCTGTTGCGGTGCACCAAAGAAGTGGTACAAGGACTAGGCCTGTGCGAGTCGGCAGTGATCCAATCCGGCTTCGGATCCAGCTGCGATCTGATCCGAAGCTCCAGACCGGGTTTCTGCTTCGATCTGGCTGAAGCAGCTCCGAAGGTTTGGAGCCGCCTCCGAGATCTGACCATAGGGTATAATGGGGGAATCAATGGAAGATCTATAACTTTGTTGTTTGTTGTCTGATTTAGTTGAGACTTGCAGGGATGGTAGCCTCTGCTGAGAGCTTGATATCTGCCAAGTTTGAAGAAGGTCAGTGCAGGGGTTTCAGGGAAACTGTACCCCAAATTCTTGAAAGCCAAACTCCTGTCACAGCTGTGTGTTACACCACAGGGGGGTCAAAACTGCAGGGCTGGTGGCCCTTCCTGAGGCCACAAAGCCTGCCAAGTTTCAAGGAG
>NW_017729015.1:9685510-9687934 GCF_001723915.1 Gavialis gangeticus | reverse complement strand
CCCTGCACTCCTAGCTGCTGACAGACAAAACTTGTGCCATGGGTGCCTGTGGGACTGCCTGTGTCGGTCTTGGGGCAGTTGATTGTCTGTATTGATTCTTTCCTCTCCTTAGCCTGGTTTTGTAGGTGCTAATTGATGGCAATTAACTGGCTACATTAGCTAGGTCCTGTGTATTGACCTGGTCCCTGAGTGAATCACGATTGTTCCGTAACTGGGAACACAGAACTTAGCAGCCAGGCCTGCAGTAGTTCTCCCCAAACCTCTGCACCAATCTTCTTGAAATTTGGCAGGCTTTGTGGCCTCTACATAGGCCACCACCCCTGCAGTTTTCACCTCCTTACGTTGTAACGCCTACACATGACATGAGTTTTGCTTTCAAGAATTTGGGGTGCAGTTCCCCCCAAACCCCTGCACCGATCTTCTTGAAACTTGGCAGGCTTCATGCTCTCTGCAGAGTTTACCATCTCTGGAAATTTCATCCAAATCAGACAAAAAAACCCAATGAAGTTATAGATCTATTATTGTCTTCCCATTATACCCTATGGCCGGATCTCCAAGGCAGCTCCGAGGCTCTTCAGGAACTCCGAACCGCTTCTGGAAGCCGAACAAGGCCAGCGCTCCAACTCAGACATGCTGCTTCAGTTCCCAAAGTGTCCAAAGCTTCTCCAGATCTGAAGCTCTGTCCAAAGCCTCGCACAGCCCTAACAAGGTGTCCCTGAAGAGTTTTGGCATCAACCCAGAGTCGTGGGAGCAAATTGTTCATGACCATCCATCCAAGAGGTCCCAAATCCAGAACGGAGCATTAGCCTTTGAACAGCAATGCACAGCAGAAGCAATGAAGAAACAAGCTGTCAGGAAAACTATAACCTCCCGTATCCTGTCCTCACCACTCTCCTGCCCCTGCTGCAGCAGATTGTTCAAAGCAAAGTTTGGACTTATAAATCTCTATTATACTCATGTGACCTAGCCTCCACCCCCCTTCATTCTCTTCCCTTTCCCTTTTTTTCTCCTTTTCTCTTTTCTCATTCCCTTTTTCTTTACTTCTTTTCTCCCTTCTTTCCTCCCTTCCCCCCACTGGATCCAGTCATCTTCACCCATGAAGGATGAACAATACTCATAGGTGAGGGAGAGAGAGCTGGGGAAAGCAGGATCCCCTATGCGTTTGAGTTACAGCTAAATAGGTCCTAATCTGTAAACCTGGACCCTATAAAGCCATTTAGTTGAGAGTCTTGGGGACAGGCAGAAGAGATTTTACCATGCAAGACCCACCAATCCAGAGAGATCCACTGAACATAGAGCCTCACAATAAAGAAATCAGAGGACATAGTGAGGGAAGTGAGAGAAAGGGGAGAAGGAAGACAATTGCACACTATACCAGATCATCTAAACCTGAAGAAAGAGACCTATCTAGAGAAGACAGACACCAACTATTTGTGGAGCAAGTAACTGAACCAAGTTGGGGAGGAATCGAGGTCCAGTGATTCCCACTTACCATCAAAAGAGAATTATGACTGAGAGAAAAGGGGCAGGGAATAGTAGTGGTGGAGCCCAGTGGAAGATTGGCCCCCTGTCTGATGGACCAACTCTCGAGGTACTATCCATCCTCCCAAAGATTAGCATAACATCAAGACGTGGCAGGAGAGAGGGAAAAGGAGGCAGAGGTCCTGGTGATCATAACTTGACAAAGGGAGAAGAGGGGACCCACACGCCCACAGAAGTAAATACAAATTAAAATGTTTTTATTTTCTCTCATTTCTCCCCTGCCTCCCATTCTCTCCTCCCACCTTTTATCTTCACTCTAAGATAAAAGTTTAAAAAAATAAATAAATCAGAGAAGGGCAGCATTTTCTCAAGATTGCCAAGTGAAAAATTCAAAACTATTGAAAAATTTCTTTTAAAGAAATTATTTTTGACAAAACCTTAATTTCCATCAACATGTATTCAAAATTTAGGCCAGAGACAGCTCTGCCCCAAGGTTCCCTCTAGCAGCTTGAAGACAGAGACAGGCTGTGACCAGACTTGGGTCTCCACTAGCTATTACGCCTGTGTGAAGTGGCTAGTATTGCTTCAGATTCGGATTCGGCTGATTTGGGGGGACAGTGATTTGATTCAGTGATTCGAATCACTATCCCAAATTGATTTGACCAAATCTGATTTGAAGATTTGGCAGCTGCCAAATCTCTGAAACAGCCAGGCCTAACCCCTGCCCACTTTCCCAGCCTGGCAATGGCTGCCCCGGCCACCCTAGCTCCCAGCACTTTAAAAAAAACAGCCCCGATTCACCAGGTGCTGCTGGGCAGGGAGCAATCCCCACTTCCCCGCACTGCCCCACACTGTGTGGGGGGCTCTGCACGAGCCACCTGACCCTCCTGCACTGTCCCAGCCCCTTCACATGTCTGCCTCGCCCACCGCGGCTCCGGACCC
>NW_017729015.1:9679914-9680510 GCF_001723915.1 Gavialis gangeticus | reverse complement strand
GCAGGGAGAGCCTGGGGGCTGGCAGGGGTCCCCCTGTGGTCCCCTCCCCCAGCCCCCCTTTTCCCACCCCTACTTACCAGCTCCTAGTCCAACTGCAGGTCCCTGCTGCAGCCCCTGGGTACTGTCCAAATCATCGAAGCTCTCCGAATCTTTTCCAAAGATTCGTCCACCTTTGAATTGGTTGGGACCTTTTAATTGGTACCCTGATTCAATCTGGGTTCAAAGATTTGGCCATCAAATAGGGCCGAATCTCCTCTGAATTGAATCACCACCCAAAGCTTTGCACAGCCCTACTAGCTATTACTCTTCGGGAGATGCCATAAACCAAGACAAACACTGTTGTGGGAGCCTCCTCAAATAGCCTAAGCAAAACGCTAGGGACCCAAATAACTGAATACAAATAACCATAAATGACTGTTCCTGGCATTAGCACAATTTTGGTGCTAATCATCCATTAGAGCATGACTGTTATGTTACTAACTGTGAGCACACAGACATATAATTGAATTCAGCTCGCATTACCCCATGAGATCGTTGCCATGCATTAAAAGCATTCCTGCAGGAATACATAGGCGTCTAACCAGTAATAATCATAA
>NW_017729015.1:9674276-9674914 GCF_001723915.1 Gavialis gangeticus | reverse complement strand
ATAGTGATTCCCACTTACCATCAAAAGAGAATTATGACTGAGAGAAAAGGGGCAGGGAATAGTAGTGGTGGAGCCCAGTGGAAGATTGGCCCCCTGTCTGATGGACCAACTCTCGAGGTACTATCCATCCTCCCAAAGATTAGCATAACATCAAGACGTGGCAGGAGAGAGGGAAAAGGAGGCAGAGGTCCTGGTGATCATAACTTGACAAAGGGAGAAGAGGGGACCCACACGCCCACAGAAGTAAATACAAATTAAAATGTTTTTATTTTCTCTCATTTCTCCCCTGCCTCCCATTCTCTCCTCCCACCTTTTATCTTCACTCTAAGATAAAAGTTTAAAAAAATAAATAAATCAGAGAAGGGCAGCATTTTCTCAAGATTGCCAAGTGAAAAATTCAAAACTATTGAAAAATTTCTTTTAAAGAAATTATTTTTGACAAAACCTTAATTTCCATCAACATGTATTCAAAATTTTGTCTGCCTCGCCCACTGTGGCTCCGGACCCTTAAGAAAAAAGAAAACAAGAAAAACCCTGGGCTCACCATTCCTGCCAGGTGGGGGGCAGTCCCTGCTGCCCCCGCACCATGTGGGGGGGCTCCTCCATGAGCCCCCTGAAGCCCTGAGACCACTGCAGGA
>NW_017729015.1:9661091-9669276 GCF_001723915.1 Gavialis gangeticus | reverse complement strand
TTCGTCCACCTTTGAATTGGTTGGGACCTTTTAATTGGTACCCTGATTCAATCTGGGTTCAAAGATTTGGCCATCAAATAGGGCCGAATCTCCTCTGAATTGAATCACCACCCAAAGCTTTGCACAGCCCTACTAGCTATTACTCTTCGGGAGATGCCATAAACCAAGACAAACACTGTTGTGGGAGCCTCCTCAAATAGCCTAAGCAAAACGCTAGGGACCCAAATAACTGAATACAAATAACCATAAATGACTGTTCCTGGCATTAGCACAATTTTGGTGCTAATCATCCATTAGAGCATGACTGTTATGTTACTAACTGTGAGCACACAGACATATAATTGAATTCAGCTCGCATTACCCCATGAGATCGTTGCCATGCATTAAAAGCATTCCTGCAGGAATACATAGGCGTCTAACCAGTAATAATCATAAAGTGATAAATGCCAGGTATTGCCGGTGCTCATTACAGGATTGTGATAGCAAAACAACTTGGGAGCTCTGGCTGAGGGAGCACTTCAGTGACAAAGCACGTATCCTATTGAAAAGTGTCAGTGGGGATGAAATTCTCCCAATTTCTTTCCAGCCCCCAAGTGATATGCAAAAATTAATTCTTCCCATCAATAAATTAGCAGAGCATGAAAAAAGGGGTTTCCATGCTCTGGAAGGAAAGTCCCCATCTATTCCATGTAGGCCAAGGCTTGACACCCCACACCCGTTTCAGTGGAACACTTGACACTGACTGGGGACTTGCTGGGCAAAATTGTCTTTCATTTTCCACACCCAAATGGCATTTCCTCAGCAGCACGATTGCTTTTCTGGCACTTGTGCACATAGGCACCGACTCCATGGGTTTTATGGGGCTCAAGCACCCACTGAAAAAAATTAGCAGGTGCTCAGCACCCACGAGCCACAGCTTTGCTGCTTGCAGATGTTAAAAAAACCCAACCAAACAAAAATGTGCTTTACTGGAAACAGCAGCGAGTTACTTCAACCCAACTCTGCAGTGTCTGTAAAGATGAGGTACTTCAGCGGGGCTTTTTGGCACTTTTAGCTAAAGCTGATTCAATCAGCTATTAGACAAAAGCACCAAAAAAAGCCCTACTAAAGTGCCTGATCTGTACAGATGCTGTAGAGCTGGGTTGAAGTAATGAGCTGCCTCCTCTGGGCATGTGCACGACTCAGCACAGGAATGTGCCGATTTGAAATAAAGCACTGTTTTGCTGGGGGTGTTGGGGGGAGTTATGTCTGCAATCACCCACTGGTAAAAAGAAAGTCAGCATCTATGCTTGTGCCCAGTCACCCTATTTTACATGCAGTGTGGATGTGCACAAGGGCACCTAGATCCTGGGCCTCCCACTTCCTGGCTAAGTACCAAAACCACTAGGTTATGAAACTTAATGAAGAAAGAAGAGGAGGGGTCCTCCTCCTCTGTCTAACACCTGCTAGGCAGGGGTTCTTGCCTGGCTACAGTTTCAGGACTTGCACTTGCCCAGGTACCCATGTACAAAGCCATGCATCTGCCCAGCCAGAATGTAGTGTACTGGACATGCTCACAAGTGATCTGGATCTTGTGCCTTTACCGTGCACCTGTAATAGGATCACAAACTGTGCATAAAAGCTATGTAACTTCCATTTGAGTACATTATAGGATTCTGCCCTCTGTGCTTCATGGTCAGGTGGACTGTAACCAAGGGACCAAAATGAGACTGCAGATCTGTATCAAACAGGTTTGGCCCCTGGCTTGGCCTCAGACTTCCATTGCAGCACTGAGCAAGTCACTTCATCTCCCTGCTCCCGTCTCTCTAAAGGGAATAATATCTCTTTAGCTGGCAGGAGCGCTGTAGGCTGAATCTGTGAATGGAAGTGGTGTGCTGCTCTGGGGGCATGAAGTATCAAGATAAAAAAGTGCTAATACTTTTTTGCAATCCTTTTTTTCTGTGGAGCCTGCCCACCAATCCTGCGGCGAGGGGGTGAACTAATAGCTGCAAGGCGTCGTTGCAAACTAAGCTACATCAGGAGGATGTAGCTCAGTTTGCAACGATGCAAGCTCATTTAAAACCCCCAAAAGTCTTGCATATGTACAGAGTGATGCCATTAAGCTACACAAAGTGACATTTTTGCCACATGTACGTGGTAATGGCCTCACATGTACAAGTGCCCTGAGTTTTAACATGAACTGGAATCACTGCTGCTGCTGGCAGGATTCAGAGTCAATGATTTTCCCCTGCAATTCTGTGAGCTTCTTGCAGCGTTGCTCACAAAACTCCAAACCACTGGCTTTCAGCAGAACGGTTCTGTGCCCAGCTGAATTTCACAGATGCCACTTATCACTGACTTCTCACTCCATGGGTAACAGAACAAGTCCCACTGCTTGCTCTTCACCACCATATTTTGACAGCCACATTTCCATCATAAAAAGCACATGTGAGATGACTGATGAAACTAATGAGCAAGTGTTTCTGCATCTTCAAGAGAAGGTCTCTGGGTTACCAGGGGAGATGAATGGCCTGCAGGCTGGCTGGAGGACAACACCTTCAGGTACCCCATTTGCATCAACCTCCCCCTTTCTAGGGCATTGCTGTATCCTGTCTTTGCAAACTGCTGCTCCATCCACCCAAATGATCTCAAAGGCTAGTCAGCCTGAACTGGTCCCAGTTTGTTGTCCCTAGATCAGTCCACAGGGCTTCCCCAGCCCAAATCAATCTCTCAGTCACTCCAAAGCAGCTTGTCAGGCCAAAAACAGTCCACCAGATCAACAAGCAGCCTGCACACACCCACACAGCACTTTGCTTGCAGCCTCCCAGCTCCCTTCACAGCCGCCCCATGCTTCTTGGCTCAGGCTCATGTCCCGGACACCTCACAGCAAATTCAGTCCTTACTGAATGTCTTCCCACATAGCTTTATCACAGCTCTTCCTAGATGCAGGTGGGATTCCCCAGCATGGGGCCTTCCAGAACACTTACAGGTTCTGGTATCCAGCCTCCCGACATCTATCCCATAAGAGTTCCTCCCCACTTTCACTCCCAGAACCTTTTTGTCCCGCAAGCCTTGCTGCTTGGCTTATATAACCCTGCAGGGGCAGTAGCTTGGCCTGAGCTGTCTTGCCTTAAAAGAACAGTTTCTTCTTTCTCTTCCTTCCTCTTTTTCAATAATAGGTATAGAGGTGTCTCCCACAACACTTTCCCCTAACTATGGACATTTTGCTCAGAACCACATGGCATAACAATAGGATTTAAACCTTCAGATACAGAACTAACAGAAGTGGGGAAGGGTCCAAAGGGTTTTTACCTTCTGCACGGACTGTCTCATACTGATAGGTGCAATGCACATGACTTGCCAGTGACTTGCATAGGTAGAAGTAGCAGTAGGAACGTGGATGACGGGCATCCTGTTTTTTATTCCCAGAGGAAAAATGCATTGTAGTGGTTACAGACAGGTGCACTAGCATCCCTTGTTGGGTCATCTTTGGGGATATAACCTAGGTCCAGTGAGTGTAGAAACAGGAACCTCTCCCACCTATGCCAAGGGAGAGCTTGCAGCAGAAAAGTATCAACGCAGTTCTAAACTGATTGACAGCAAGAGAGATTCACAGAGCTAGTGAAAAATAAAGCTACACCTCGTTTAGGGTAGGTCTTCTGAAAGGCTCTGAGCAGTGTAGGGGTGACTTAGTTCTGTTAAGACATAGCCATAAGTTCACATCTAAGCTCTGCCTGAGATGACCTCATGCCAGCTTTTAATTATCGTGCTGTTCTACAATGACCTGTGCATGTTCCACATTGGAAATAAAGCACCCAGGCTTATCTTGTTTTGTTTGTAATCTTGAGTTTATCTGCTGTGCGTTTCCATTTGAGGGCTGCACCATGGCAGACTCCACTTTTGCACTCCTCTGGGCCTTTCCCAACAGTAACTTGGTGTTGATTCAATCTCCCGGTAGCCCTTTGATTAGCAAATCCAGACCATCCCATCTTGGGACTCTCGGCATAACTCTGTTCTCTTAGAATAAAGAGTTGCTGACACATAACCCCAGGAAGACAGCAAGTTACTGAAACATTTTGGAAATCAGCTTGACTGGAGAAATTTCATCATGGGGCAATGGCAGAACAAGTGCCATTGGCCCAGCATCTACCAAGCACGGGAAGCTGCTCCCCACAGCCCTGCTCATCTAGTCGGTTTGGGGTGTATGGAGCACAGATTACTGGGTTAACTTTGACCTGTTGTGAAAGCATCAACACAGTCCTTTCAGGAATCTTTTTGCCTCTTGGATCTTCCACGTTGGGATTGAGAATTTGCTCCTTGAAAAAGAAAAATCAGGTGCTGTCAAAGGAACAGAAATGCAGCCATCTGGCTTCTTTTCCCATTGTTGCAGAGACCTCTTGTAACCAAGACTAAGTTGTTTTGTGCCTTGATTTCCCCATAGGCAAATTGGGGTGGTCAAGATTCCTTCGTTAGTATTTGTGAAGTGTTTTCAGATCCAGAACTGGTATTATCACATGGAGAGAAGACTCTGGGAACTGCCACAGTTCTTTTGCTTTTCAGCCATACTTATTTTCATAAAGAGATTTAAGGAGGGTTATTGCTTGATCACTACTGCATTACTATTGCTGCCAGAATCTGAGATATCGTCGGGTCCAGAGCAGCTGAACCACAAAAGTTAAAAATGCCACTGCAGTGTAATATCTCTCGGCCTCCCTGTGACAGAAACTGGAAATATCCCACTAGTGATTTACATCATCTCTTCATCTTGGTGCCAGCTTCTCTCTTTCAGGGATATGCCGGAAAGCAAAATAAGCTTTGATGCTGGTAACTCGCACAACTTGAATGTGGATGTCTCAGACAAATTTACTTTTTATCTAACTTATCTTCACCTTGAGAAAGAGAGAGAGAGAGAATACACAGAGCATCACAAAAAGCCATCCTCAAATAGAGAGCTTAGCAACTTTTACAAAACAAATATTAAAAACGATCCCAAATCAGTGACAGAATATACACAGCACTATGTAGATAGGCAGCAAGTGAAGGATGGCATGGAATTCATGCAGTATATGTAGGAGGGCAGTAGATACAAGCAGATGTATTGAATTGTATGGGGCATATGGAGCTTGCATAAGTTGATATGGAATATACAGTTTGTACGATGTGGAATTGAATACGACACATGCATAGGATCTTATTGGGCACATGCAAGATGTATTGGACAGAATGGGAGATATACAGTACATAGGGCAGTGATTCTCAACCAGGGTGCCAGGGCACACTGGGGTGCCGTAAGTTCCTTTGAAGGGTGTTGGAGGAAGGTGTGAAGAGATAAGCAGGTAAGATCAGGCTCAAGCTCTCCCTGCCACACTGTTCACCCTCTCCCACTGCCTGGCTCCTCCCTCTGTAAGGACGTAAGCACCACAACAAACACATTAGTTTTTGAAATGAGGTACTGTTCAATTCACAAAAGTTATGGAGGGTGCCTTGAGTCTAACAAGGGGTGCCTTGAGTTTAAAAAGGTTGAGAACCACTGATCTAGAGGATGGTGTGGGATAGATGCAGTACCTCCATCTTTACAAAAATGGAAAGAGACTGAATATATTGAAGCGCCAAAGCTGCACCTGGCCCATGTTGAAGAGAGCATCTGGGTGGGAACCAGGCTCAGTCCAGAACAGCAGTGATGGTGACATGTGCGTTCCTCCTTCCAGACTCTGCTCCCTACCACCCCTTCCAGGCATCCTCTGATGGCTGGGAACAGGCACTGGAAGGAAGAACCTGCATGCCACTGCCACTGTCCCCTACCAAGCCCAGCACCCAGCACAGCAGGAGCCTACAGCCATAGTGGCTCTGGGACTTCCCCTGCACCTGGGTCAGCCAGGGATTGCAGCAGTGGCAGCAGAAGGGGGGCTGTCCATGCTGCTGCATTCTGGGTCTGCCCCTGGTCTCCATGAGCAGAGAGGCAGTTAGTGATGTTAGTCTAAAAGGTGCATCTCTACCCTGTCTTCAGATTGGTCTGTCAGGCCTAGCATTAAACCCCAAGGGAACAGAACCCAGATGTGAAAGCTGCTTAATCCTATTTAAAATGGCTAATTACAGTTTTTCTCTTATTTATTTTTATTTATCATTTTTAAAACAGTCCCAAAAGACCTAATTCTATCACCCTCACTCCTACAGAGAATAAAACTTACACAATAGCCTGACTTCCCTGGGCTCACTTGTAGGGTTCAGTATCTGAGTGAGATTTAGAGAACTTGACTCAACAACACAGAGTATTTTGATCCTCAATAGGAAAATTCTTCTCTATTTAATTCCCACCACTGAATTTCTAAGTTTACGAGCAACCCTCACAAGTGACTGTAGTGGAAACATACATAAACTGCTAGTGCTTCGGAAGGGAAAATGATGACAGAATCATAAATCTGTATACATGGAAATATCCAGAACCTTTTAAGAATCAGCTAAGACACTAATAACATTTTTTAAAACAGTGGTTAAAAGAATTTTACCACAATTTTTGTATCATAGTTCATTTGGATGAATTGAAAATGCTGGTTTGCAGTACCAGATATACAATCTGGAGAAGAGATATTTAATGATTAGGCAAAATAGAGTAATCAAAGTTTTTGTTTATTTGTTCAAAGCAAGCTCTTCAGAATAAAGAAAGAAATTTTAAATACTTCTGCATCCTCTTGCATGTGATAGGGCATCATATACTTTAAATGGCTGTGGAACAGCCCACAGTAATGTGTTCAAGGTTTTAACTAATCTAGTAGTGACAAAAACAACACTATTTCATGAAAAGACTCATTTTCAGGTGCTTGTAAATTCCTCATATCTTGTATCTTAGGTCTTAGAGCAGAGGCAGGGAAAATACAGTCCACAGGCAGGATCTGGCCCACCAAGCCATTCTATCCAGCCTGCTGGGCCCTTAAAAAATTTTAGAAAATTAATATTTATCTGCCCCTGGCTGCCTGTCAAAGATGACAAGAGCCAGCAGCAGCAGGACCCAGAGGGAGCCAGTGGTAGAACCCAGCAGCAGCAGCAGAAAGCTGGTCCCGCCCCACCCCAGGTCTGGGGCTCTTCCCCACCTTCCTTCACTCAAGAGGGAAATTCAGATAAGAACACAGAGAGGAAGGGGGAGGGGGGAGGCAGGGGAGGACCGCAGGTGATTGTCCCAGTCCTCAGGGCTGGGCTGACTCCTGCTGAGTCCTGCAGTCCCAGCCATGCAGCTGGGAACTATGTGGTGCCAGAGTGCAGTGGCAACGGGCAGGAAAGCAGGGAAATGGTGGCGGCAGGTGGGGGGGAGGCAAGTGCCAGTGAGCAGGCATGCAGGAGTGCAGTGACAGCTGGGTGGGAGCATGGGACACATGCCGGTGTCCCAGGGCCAGTGCCAGCAGGGGACCAGGGTAGGGCGGCAGGAGTGCGGCGGCAGGGCTGGCAGGGACTCTACGGAGCCAAGCTGGGCTGTGCCAGCAGGGAGAGTGGGGAACTGGCCTGGCTCCATAGAGTCCTCCCAGTCTGGCCTTGTGCTCCTGCTGCCCCACGCAAGACCCCTGCTGGCACTGGCCCTGGGATACCTGCGCAGGCCCCGTGATCCCACCCAGCTGTTGCAGCACTCCCGTGTGCCCACTTGCTGCCACTCACCCCCCTGCCTGCCACCACAATTTCCTCACTTTCCTGCCCACTGACCACTCCAGCACCATGTGATTCCCAGCTGTATCACTCCAAGACTCAGCAGGAGCCCCTGCAATTCTCGGCTGCCTCCGTGCAGTGCTGGCCGGACCAAGCCTGCTCCTCCTGCATCCTGCAGTCTCAGCCATGCAGCTGGGACATGGTGCCAGAGCAGTGAGTGGGGCAGGGAATGGGGAAGCGGCAGGAGAAGAGCAGCAGTAGCAGACAGGAACAGGAAGTGGTGGCGAGCAGGAGCACAGAGCCCGTACTGGTGCCTCAGGGCCAGGAGCAGCAGGAGAGAGAGAGAGAGAGAGAGACTGCCATACACACACAACCCAGACCCCCTCCCACATCCCAGCCACCCTCCCCTTCCACACATGCCACAACCCTCCCCAACTACCCTCCCCACCATACACTCACAGCCCCAAGTCCCATACCTATCCACATCCCACATGCTCCCCCAGCCCACATACACACCCCCACAACCCCATACACATCCACACACCCCTCCACACATACCCACACCCTCCCCCAC
>NW_017729015.1:9636271-9656091 GCF_001723915.1 Gavialis gangeticus | reverse complement strand
GTCTTTCCAGGTCGAGAAGGACCCATCCACTACCACCCTCCACACATACCCACACCCTCCCCCACACACCCACACACACAGAGCCCTCAGCAAACCTATATCCACCCACCCATATCCGCCCACAATATACAAGAATAAGACTTCATTTTAAGCTATTATACAATCACCTCCATATACACTACACAAACACATGTAAAATCAGGACAAAAATATTTGTTTAAATCAAATTAATGAATGTTGTAGTAGATGTTTGATTTTTTGCTGAAAGGAGTACTTCTGGGGGCAAAAGTCAGGAACTAGGGGGTGGGACTTCCAGTCCCAAGATGGTGACCAGGGGGCGGGGCATCTGTCAGGGGGCAGGGCTACTCTTGCGGCCCTCAATAGCTTGCCAAAACTCAGTAAGCAGCCCTCCAGCCAAAATAATTACCTACCCCTGTCTTAGAGCAAGCTTTCAGGGAATCGACTAAAAAAATTAATTAAAGAAATTAAATATCTGGATTATAAATCTTTGGAGTAACCTTGAGAGAATGCTGCTTTCCCAAATATAAAATAAATTTTTCCATGGAAATTTCCTTTGGAAATGATGCCTAGTCATCTCCTCTAATAGATATGTAGAAATATTTCCTGCCATTCTGGATCTCCTCTCAGAAAAATTTTGATCCAAAAAACATACAATCTGAAGAGGGAACCTAACGTAAGTATGTTTTGATGCCGAACAAGAAGTATAGTCCATTTTCTTGATCAATTGATATGATAATTCTTTGAGTCTCCATATCAAATTGCACTCACATACCTCCCCTGCTTTTGTCATATGAAACACTCTGCATGATAAGAAAAATAATATGGCAAATGGGCATCCTAACTTATAGATATATCTTCAGGATAATCGAGGTTCATAAACAGAAAATAAAGTAAAATATAGAATGTATTAGCTTGTGCCAATGAGCTACTTAATGAAACAACAATATGACAAGAGAGGCTGCTGGATGGACACTTGGAATTACGAAGCTGCAGCGGCAGCGTGATGTCCATTCGATGGAATCGCAAAGATTGTCCAAGATTAAAAAGCAGTAAGGAAAACGAGGCAGCTGCAGTAACTAAAATCACAGATACTGATATGCTTCTGAGACAAAGAACAGGTCTGGTTAACAAAAGACAAAGGAAAAAAAAAAGAAAAAAAAGAAAAGAAACGGAATCTGAATAAGACCTATGTAAATAATTGATTTTGTGATTCAACTGAACCGAAAGTCTCCTTGACATTTTTTCCTCATTGAAAAATCCCAAACTTTCATTTCAGGTTACACAAAAAATGTTTCATTCAACTAGAAAAGGAATGTTTCATTTGGGTCACTTGTAATAACAGCTAAGGAAATAAAAGGCTAGGTTCACAGAAAATTACCGTAGGACAATTCCCCTCCATTTTTTACCAAGAGAGTTAAATATCTCACGATGCAGGGGAGATGGGAACTGACTTTTCAGAAAGGCCTGTATCTGTTTGACTATAGAGTAAAGTAAGGTAGCTTACAGATGTTGGAGCTCTTCATTTTGTTATCATACCCTTAAAAACATCTGTTAGAACACAGGTGCCCCACCTGATCACTGAATGCCTTAACCACCAGCCCCTAGCGTCATTCTTTCGCTTGTTTAATGAATGTAAAGTAGCTTATACAAAGTGTAACATCCTCAGTGAGAGAAACAGAGCAAAGCCCACCTGGGAATGCCCTATACCCCAGGAGAAAGCACATGCTTCTATGAGATAGGAGTTCATTTCCCTGAAGAGCATCTTGACAATCAAATCAAGAGGCTACCGTGGAACTTCTCTGACTTTGCCGTTTCATTTCCTTTCAGTAATATAAGACACTGAAAATGTAATGTTCCATTGCAGGTCAAATTATATGTTTTCCAAAGAGTCAAACAGCTCGTTTCAATAAGCTGAAATTTGTCATTCAAAATTCAGCTGCAGCTATTTTGTTAATTCACTTCAACCTGTTATTTTTGGGAATAGTTTCACCACCCCCTAAACTGCATTTTGCAGAAAATACGTTATCTGCAAAAAATAATAATAATAATTGTTCTTCCCTCTAGTTGGAATATAATTATCATTTATTATGATAGACTAAACCACATAATGCTATGATTATTGTGTGAAACCAATCAACCTCTCTGAAACACCAAAGCATTTTCACAATAATGTTTTCCTCCATCCTTCCTGCTGCTAGCAGAAAAGCCTTGAAGAAAGGTGCTCTGGTTTAGACTCTTAAAGCACTTTTTCTGCTTGCTGTATAGTGTACACATTCAAATAAATGTGATTAACCTATAGGACGAGGCAAACAGTCTACTTAGCGCAGGGCAAAATCGAACAGGGGTTTACCAAGGGTCAGCTCCTTTGTGGCAATTGCCTGTGTGCATCCTTTTACTCCATGTTCCATGAAAACTAACTTAGAAAAGATTAGTCCTGGATGAAAGAGAGGCTTATCTTCCACTTTTTGTGGGGTAAAAGCATGCACGCTGGCAGTTATCATGAAACTGCTGAAAGGAAATAATTCCCTTCCCCCTTCTAATTTGCCCATACACTTGAGATGCATCAAAGATGCAAAACCTTCGAACAAGTCAGAAAAAGGAAGACAGAGATCTCTGGGGAGTGGGCGAGTACTGTGAACAAAATGACTCTAGCACTGCCACATGCAGATGAATGGAGGAGGAATTTCAAGAAACAAACCAGAGAATTTCAAAGAAAGAAACAGTACTAATGTCTTAGAAAGGGGTAGGTGACTCAGGGCTTCTTTCAAACTAAAACCTCAGTCTCAGACTATTAAACAGCAGCTCTTAATCTGTTCCAAAATCAGCATAAGATTGGAAAAAAGGTGGGGAGGAAGTTTGGATAAAGTAGCTTTGCAGAAGTGAAACAGTAGTGTAGTGTCTTCCTTCTCCTCTATACAATGCTGTAGAGTTTTATAACTTTTGGTAATAAGGATTAACCTGGAGTAGCAGTCTCTAGGATGGGGTGGGCAAAATGTGGCCCGTGGGCCAGATGTGGCCTGCCAAGCCATTCTATCTGGCCCACAGGGCCCCTAAAAAATTTAGAAAATTAATATTTATCTGTCTCCAGCTGCCTGTCATGCAGCCCCCGATGGCTTGCCAAAACTCAGTAAACGGCCCTCCGCCCAAAATAATTGCCTGCCTCTGACCTAGGAGGAGAGCTGCAGAGTGCTTAATTGAAACAGCCCTGCCAAAGTAAGCAATGAAGGCAAGTTCAGTCTCCAGATAGCAAACTGCACAGCAGGGTTGCAGTTCCCAGATGAAGACACATTATGGATGTTATGGCAGCCTTCAGTGTAACAGAATGAGCCCTCTCCTCTGCACTAGAACTAGACTTGGATAGTTCAGCCCATTTAGATAATCTCTGAACCAACACCAGTTTCCTTTTGGATCTCTCCCCCAGCGCCACCAAGAGCCGAGTCAGCTCCCGCAGGGCTAGGTCCTTTTCAAATTGGTCTTCTGACATGCAGGCTGGCCTCACCTGTCACTCCAGGAGGCAGCCGGGAGAAGGCCAGATGTGGGACTGTCTGTTTAAAATGAGAATAGCAGATTGCTTCTCTGCTCACAGATCAGAAGGGACAGCTTGGCAGAAGACTTAGGGCAGTAGCTGTCAGTGCATTAGAAGAACATCACACTGTTTGCTTAGAAGAAGCAGGAACATTTCTCTTCGTTTTGGAGCAGGCTGAGGAGGGAGCTTGGCAGGGGAGGAAATGAAGATTGTGCCCATTTGAAGGATGCAGCCAGGACAGGCCTGGGTTGCTTTGGAACAGGGCAACCCCTCTCAAAGACGATGCTACAAATTACTCATCTGAAGCTTTAATGCCCCCCCTCCAGTAGTGCTGTCCTTGTAAGCTGAAGCAGAACATGGAGAATCAAGTGACTCCCTTCCATGGCTCTGCAGTCAAAGAACTTTTCCTGCAAAGCAGCTGGCACGGTCTCATCTCAATAGTAGAGGAGTTAGCAGATTCATTTCAGTTAAAGCCCATCTCTCTCTGCCCTCTTCTCTGCACCATTCACCCCACCCCCTGGCCCCGTGGGAGACATCACAACTCCTTTTCCTTATAGCCAGACACAAAAACCATTACCTCACTTCTGCTAGAGGCCAGAAGGCATTTCACTTCTCTCCACTGCATCCGGGAATGGTTCTTGGGAGATTATGTTTGGTGGGAGCTGTCCACAGCACTGTAGGAATAGGATAAAAATTCCTCAGTGAGAAATTTTGAAGTGAGAGGAACAATGTAACAAAAGCAGCCAGGCAGCTATTTGGGTTAAATAGTAAAAGCGGAATTTGGGCCCAATTCCCAGGGAACCCTAGAACTGGCTTATTGTCTGAGGACTTAACCTTTATTACCTCTGCCCTGTCCTGCTGAGTACTCACCTGCATGCTGAGGTATCTTGTGTGACCATTTGCAATGCATATAAAATGCTCTAGCACCTTTTTGCCCAGCAGGTCAGATGGACAGTGCCAGTGGCCCCAATCTGGCTGCTGGGCAGGAGCAGTGGAGCCCCATCCAGCCCTGACCTGGCTATGCAGGGAGAGGGATGTGGTCCAGTTCTGGGCTGTCCGCAGGACTTGGGAATTTGGCAGCGGGGAAGGGTGACAGTATTAACTGCCACTTCCATCAAACTTCCTGACTTGCAGGGAGCTCTGCAGGCCAGATGCTGTGGCTCCACAGACTGGATTTGGCCCCTGGGCCAGAGGCTGAGTACTTCTGATCTAGTGGGTTGGTTTCCTTCACTTTCTTGAAAGAACGCACAGAAATTAAACTATGCAGCACTGAGTATAGGCCTCAGTAGTAAACAACACACTTGCACATTTTACAAAAGAAGGTTAAGGTGGCAAATTTACACACTCAAACACGAGAAGATGCCAGAAACCAGGCTGCTCATGATTCTAGTTTCTTTGGCATATGTGATCTGCCATCCCCCATGCTGTGGAAGCAACCTGATACTACCTTTAATTCCATGGTCCCATTTTCCAGGGATCAGTCTCATGTTTAATCCACTGCATGAGTTGGGCTTAAGGAAAGAGGCTGTTTGCTGATTCTTCTTATCTTTATCATTCATTTAGTGGCCTTATGCACCATGACCCTCCAACCATGGTACTGAACACAGAATTATCCATGCTATAATAGGGTTTTCTGTGATGCTCATTACTATAGAGTATGAGCCTGACAAACTTAACTTAGTTTATCTTCACATTCCCCGGTGAGTGGTCTGGCTGGCTGGGCTACTCCCCGCAGTTTGCATCAATTCATCCACCAAAGAGGAAAGGCTTTTTCCTGGGCTGGCTGTGAAAGTTAATTTGGCTCTGAGATCTTGGTCAGCATGGTTTTGCTAAAATGAGGATTGGTTTCTTGGGGTGCACTTTAATACAGCTTCTAACAGTAAAAGCTGGAACCGTAACAATACCCATTGTGTGCTTCTATATCTTACTGAAGACTATTCTGGCCATCGAGCAAGGGGAGCAGCTTGGCTGCTGTTCTCTTGTATTATTTTGGCTCTTCAGTAAGTCATATGTTCTTAAATATTTGTTAAACAGCCAAGTAGGTAGGACACAAGATCAATACAGAAGATGTTGCCTAATTTGGACATCAGTCATACAGATGAATAACAAGCCTTCAAAGTCCATTATCAGACTTCTTCCCAGAATGCTCTGGGTTTATTGATTTCAGGTTCAGGCTCCCATAAAGTCCATTTCCCCATGTTATCCTGACAGTTCAGAATTCCTTTTTTAGTATCAATCTGTGCTCTCAGGTTTTGTGTTCAGAGTAATTTATCTGACAGAGCACTCCTATTTCAGGGAAAGTGCTGCCTCTAGAGCTGCTCTGCTCAGTTAACAGCTTATACAAGTGCATGAGACTTCTTACTAGCCCTGCATCAGAAGAGCCCAGGTCCAGCAGAGGGTTATTCATTGGTTTAGTGTAACAGAGGGTGCCTATACACGAGCAGACTTGATTAATTGAGTCTGCTGGAGCATGGTAATTACCATGCTGCAGCAGACTCCAGAGTCTCATGTACCAGCAACCCCATGCTGAAAAATGGTGGTGAGGTGCTTTAACTAAACCTCATTCAACAAGCTTTAGTTAAAGCACTCCTGCCGCCATTTTTCAGCACGGGTACGCTGGCAAACCAGATGCTCTGAGCACTTTAATTAAAGCAGCATTCAGAGCCACTCTAATTAAAATACCCCTCCCCCCCTCCCCCCCACACGCAGTTGCAGAGAAAATGTATAAATGCCAAGTGAGCCTACGGTTGTTGGTTGTAGCTGTGTTGGTCTAAGGCAGGGGAGGGCAATTATTTCAGGCAGAGGGCTGCTTACTGAGTTTTGGCAAGCCATTGGGGGCTGCATGACAGGAAGTCAGGGGCAGATAAATATTAATTTTCTAAATTTTTTTAGGGGCCCCATGGCCTGGCAGGCCGCAACCGGCCTGCAGGCCACATTTTGCGCGCCCCCCCCCCAGTAAGGACACAGGCAGACAAGGTTCTTTGGGTAAATGTGATATCTTTCATTCAACCAACTAAATAGGCAGAAAAAAATTGTTCTTTGCAAGCTTTTGGTCACAAACTCCCTTCTTCAGGCATATTGAGCGTCTGCTGGTGAACTGTGTGCTCTCTTGGGTAGAATAGAAGCTAAAATGCAGGTCTGTGAAAATGCAAATTCCTGGCAGTGAGGATCAGAGGGGCAGAAGACAGTAGGTGTGAAACAGGAGGCAAGGGAAAGGGGGAAATGTAGAGCTGGTGATAGAAGAATGTAGCTTGTAAAATGCAGACAAGTTACCTGGGGTTTTCAGATGGCAGCCCAGTTATAATGTCCATAAATCCATCAATTTTTGGTGTGTGTTCATTCTGGTACACAGTTGTTGTTTGGTTTCTTCTATATATTTTCCATCCAGGCATTTAGCACACTGGATGAGATATATTACATGTAAATAAGCCTCAGTATTATATCACATGTATGTTATGTTATGTACATGTCCTGCCCAGCCCCTTCCCCTTGACTGGAAGGATCAGGAAGAACACCACCTGAGCTCCTGTCCCCTTTACCCTTGCACCCAGAGCCCATCTGCTCAGAGTCCCCCTGGCTGTATCATTGGTGCCCACATAGATGAGCAGCATGGGGTAGTAGTCAGAGGGCTGGATGAGTCTCAGTAATCCCTCCATTACACCTTGGATCCAGGCTCCAGGCGAGCAGCAGACCTTCTGAGACAAAAGGTGAGGCTGGCAGATGGACGCCTCCATCCCCCGCAGAAGGAAGTCTCCAACCACCACCACCTATTGCTTTCTCTTGGTGGCAGTGGTCTCAATCCTCCAAGCCTTGGGGATGCCTGGTCTGGCCTTTTCCACCAACAGAACACGCTCCTCTTCCTCTGTTGCTAGGACTTCGTATCTGTTCTCCAGGCAGACTGCTACAGGTGGAGATAAAGGCTTCTGCTTTATCTCCGCCTGTCAAGCTTGAAACTTCCATCTTCCTGGGAGTGCACATCCACCTTCCTTGGAGTCCACATCCTTCTCCTTCTCTAGTGTTGCCTCTGGCAGTCCTTCCTCTGCAGTCCTAGGTGTCTCCTCCTGCACTGAATCAATGAAGTCCTCCTGGCGACAGATGCTTCAAAGCCTTGCCACCTCCTCCTGTAGCTCTCTTGCCTGCTCCCTAGGGGACACCACCTGGAGGCACCACTCACATGGCAGGCACTCCCCCACCTGGCTGTCACTAGAAGGAACCTGCAAACTGCAGACTCCACAGTGCTGAACCAGGACCTGGGTGGAAGTCTTGACAGTGAGCGGTCCTGCTTGGACAGACATCTCACAGGTGCAAACTGAAGAAGAGTAGGCAGTGACATTGGCTCGGGCACTGCCTTTAAAGAAAAGGCCTTTTTCCCTTTTTTTTTTGTCCTTGTTACAAGATATTTAGCAGAATTTGCAGATTTGTTGACATCTGACAGGACTGTGCCATGAGCACTTCTGTTATGGCCTCGACCTTGCAACCTCTGGGCTGTCAACTGTGTGCCTTAGTGCCTGTGCCACCACCGTCCCCTCCCTGTGCTGCCATGGACACTCACATTTTAAATGCCCTTGGTACGGTCTAAATGGTATACATTAGCTACACCCAAAGACAAATAATGGGGAACAATTCTGAATGAACCCATCTCTCAAATAACTGGGAAGAGGTTTATTGTTTACATTTTATTCAGGCTTCCCAGGCACACCTGGGGAATTTCAGCCTGAATAAGTAATATTAAGAAATTCAAACAGAAGGTTAAAACAGGGTCTTTCAAACAAACTTACCCATAGCTTTACTGGCTGTTAGAGCTTTATTCTATTGCAGAACAGCTAAGCTATCAGGAAAAGAAGGAAAGCCAAAACCTAAGAATGAAGCTCTCTCCTAACAGGCAATCAATCCCTAATTAGTGTAAACCGCCATGGTGGGCAGGAACCTGCATGTTAAATGGATTGCCTGTATTTGTAGTTGCAAAGCCAGCGGCTAGCATATGTGATGACGAGTGTCATTCTTGCTCATGAGACTCTTTTGGTTTGACAGCAAACATTTGACACCAAGCTACTATCAAACTAATGCTGCTTCAAGAGAATTTCAGAGAGGGCAGCCCCCCGAGACACCTACATACCATGGCCTGAGATGGTTAGGCCAAGAGTTTACTGCGGGGAGGGAGAGGGTAACAGACTCTGTCAGAGACTTTGGTAGGAAATCAGGCTTTGTGAAAGCAGAATGGCACCAGGAAGCCAGGAACCTCGAGGCATTTTGGTTTAAAGTTTTTGGGCTGAGCATAAGTTTGGCTCTTTTACTAAAAAAAACCCACTGAGTTGAACACCTCCTAGGGTATGTACTGTGTCCCTCCCACCACAGTGAGGAATGTGCTTTCTTTTGCTAGCTTTAAGGCAAGATCTGTCCAGAATTCAGCACTACTTCACTTTCTATTCACATTTCTTATTTCAGTAAACAACTGAGCTCCTTTCCAGAGTTTTGATTATGGCTTTATGGATGGCCTGGTGAGATAAAACAGGAGAACTCAAGCAGGGAAGTGGTTTAATCCTTTATGCCTTCCCACTGCTAAGTCACCTTGCTCCATGTAAAGCAGAATTTATAGACATATTAAAAACACCAAAAATTGGGTACTGCTAAATGCAGGGCCACCCACAGCCTCTCAGTCTATTGCAGTGTCAGGCAAGAACAAGATGTGTGGGTTTTTAATGGCCTCTGGCTGGCATGGGAGACTCTTGGTCTTTTTTATAGATTATAAATAGTGATAATACTTTTGTCTTTTAGTAGCAATTTCTCTTCCAGCAATCTCAAAATATTTTTACAAACATTTAATTAAAAGTAACTTGTAGAGGGGAAGAACCAGCCGTGTGCATTTGTTTTGTTTCTTTGTGGCTTTATAAAGAGGCTCTGACAAGTTTATAAAAATCAATACTTATTTTCTGCTCTTTATTTCTTTAGAAATTCATATAATGTCTTCATTGGCTTTCCTGGAAGACATTGGACAACTGGAGATCTGGCTGAACTGAGCATATTTGGAAAAGAGAAGCCATACAAAGAGTATAAACAGCAGAAAGAGATGCTATAACTTCACAAAATTCAAGCTTGACCCTGGGAAAAGAGTGGAACTAACTTCATTCATTTTAAACTGTATTGTCACAGTACATTGCAGCTCCCACTTGTAGGAGGTGAACTATCTGAACCTACCTCTTCCCAGTCTCCTAGAACAATATTCTAACCATCACACCATGGATAGGTAGTATCCAGCCTACCCTCCAGCCCTACCCTTCAAGCTGATCTACTGCATCTTTCATTTAATAGTCATTGGATAAAATGGATGGAGAGCAGTGGGAAAATTCCTGCTCCATTGGGAGCAAGAGTGAAGGCTAAAACCCCAAGCAACTTTCCTGCTAGCTTCACGGCCATCCTACTGAGATACGTATCCTCTAGTTCATTCACTTTCTCCTGGCCACGTGCATCTTCCTCTTTTGGCTGTACCAGAGCTACACAACTTACATGGAAAAATGAACAATGAACATTCAAGAAATATAACATACTCTTCCAAGGCACCAAGCTTTCCCGTTATTCTCAATACAGATATATGCGAGTTTATCTTTACACGCTAGAATGAGACAGTAATTATTTTTGTAGAAACAACATCTAAAGAAACCCTAGCCTACCTGAAGCTTTCTAGAATAAAGTACAGGACTTTTGCTGAGAATCTTGAGATATTATTTTTAAGTAATCAGTTGTCACGTGTTTAAATCATTTTAAAACATTTGTTTTGTATGATTTCCATAAACTAAAACCATATAAAGTACATGATATTTTAAGAACTCAAGTTATTATAATTAATTGGTTAAATGGCTAAAAGTAATAAATTGTTATTGTAATGATTCTGCCCTCCCTTTGGCCCAAGGCTTGTCCTCTTTCTGGAACCACTGAAGCACTTCCCCAGCTGTTCCCATGCCCTGCCCCTTGCTGTCCTGGGAGCTATTTCTTTGGCTCGAATCAAAAGCAGATGAGAGTTTCTAGGGTGTGGGAACTGGGAAGTTTTGCTGCTTGGTTGATTGGCAATCTTGGTCTACATGCCGGACTCAAAAAAACAGTGGTAATAGAAGATCTACCCAAAAGAGCATTCCCTCCTGTAGATGCCAAAGTTACAATCCATTCACATGAGCTGGCTCCAGGCTAGGTAGCTGCCTTTTGTTCCCTTAGACATCTCCCACCTCTATCTCTGTTGTCTGCATCTCCTCAGCTTCCTCCTCCCCAAAATGTTCTCCTCTTTAGTGGTCTGTAACACCCACCCCCTCCCCCACCTCTCTAAGCCTCCTTTTTCAATGCGTTTCATAGTCCCTTCCCACCGCCCACATTTCTGTTTCCTCCTGGTCCTCTATGCCCTGCTCATCCCACCATTCCCACTCCACCCTTGCCGGGTCTCCAGCGATCCTGACAGTCTGTTATGCAATAGTGAACTCTGGTCCCGTGAACCACAGGGTGGAGCCCATTTTTTTGTAGACGTGGCTTCAGTCCCACTGAAAATAGGAGGACATCAGGTAGCATTATGAAAGAGCTTCACCACCACACTCCATAACAGTGTGATAATCTGTTCTCTCTTCAGAGGGGGAAAAAAAGGAAAGAGATTCCATCCAGGAGGGTCTTTGTACAATGGAAAGGATCTGGCTCGAGTTCTGCCTACCACTGATCCTTCTCCATCAGCCTCTATGAAATCACTGCTCTTTTAAATAGCTTACATTTCTTTTAAAGAGCTGTATCATTCACAGGCTTGCTTTTAAACAGCCTGGAAGAAGCCAGTGGAGAAGGTAATCAGTGGAGCTGCAGGTCAACAATGGAAAGGAAAGTCAAAGAAGCAGAAGGAGCCAGTGGCAGAAAAGAAAAGTGAAACATTGGTGGAGAAGACAGCATAGCAGAGACCTCTGGCAGGGACCAACCTGCTTTGAGATGGGACTTCATCAATCTACAGATTAGGAGTGAGGTATAACAAAGGGACGATGGTCGTGGCTGGCTTCCCTATCAACTTCTCATAGCCTGTTAAGCTGAGGACTGTGTCAGGACTGTTTCCAAGGAAACCTTGGAGTTGCCTAATTTGATACTGGCTGCTATCTATGCCCTTCAGCATTCTCCTATTGACTGTGCTTTCCCTGTTGCTGTTGTTAAAACCTTGTTTGATTAATTCCTCACTTGCAAACAGGGAAGATTTTTGCCCATTCCGAGCATCCAGATTGATCTGGCAACTTGTTTTGCCAAGGTTTCCGAGTGGGGACTCAAGCTGGTGTTATTGAGGTTATTAGCAGAAACTCCTAGCAACTAAACCCAGTCCCTTTTGCTGCCAGGCAGAAGGGTTGTATGGCCACAACTCCACGCAGCTGAAGCTTAGTTGAACAATTCTTCACTTCGGAGAAATAACCAAAAAGAAACAAACCACGAGTAATGTGCTGTTTGGCAGGGAGGACACAACCAGATGGCATCCCAGGGCTACTGGAACACAAGTGCTGTGGTTAGGTTTAGTGGCTAGGTCATTGGAGGAGGGTCTTGCCCCTACAGCAGACATACCAGGAAATGTGGGGCCCTTGCAGGACAAGACGGGGAATCTGGTTGTCACGCCAGACGACAAGGCCAACATATTTAATAACTTCTTTGCCTCTGTCTTCCTCAGTAAGGACCAGAACTGCCACCTCCCTTCGGGCCCCGGGGGAGGCTCACCTGGGCCTAGGGTGAGTGAGGATTTAGTTAGGGAGCTTCTGGAGGGGCTGGACGTTTTTAAGTCAGCCGGCCCGGATGATCTTCACCCTAGAGTCCTAAAGGAACTGGCTGGGGTCATTGCAAGTCCCCTGGCACGGCTTTATGAACACTCGTGGTGCTCTGGAGAGGTGCCGGAGGACTGGAAGAGGGCCAACGTGGTTCCCATCTTCAAAAAGGGGAGGAAAGAGGACCCGGGGAACTACAGGCCAGTCAGCCTTACCTCGATCCTGGGCAAGCTGTTCGAGAAAATTATTCTGGCACGCATCCAGGAGGGGCCAGCAGGGAACGGCATGCTCAGGGGCAACCAGCACGGGTTCATCAGCGGCAGGTCCTGTCAGACCAACCTGGTGGCCTTTTACGACCAGGTCACTAAATCATTGGATGCAGGGGTGGCAGTGGATATAGTTTTCCTAGACTTCAGGAAGGCTTTTGATACTGTCTCTCACCCCATTCTCATTAGGAAGCTGGGGGACTGTGGCGTAGACACCCATACAGTCCAATGGGTCGCCAACTGGTTAGAGAGTCGCACCCAGAGGGTGGTAGTGGATGGGTCCTTCTCGACCTGGAAGGACGTGGGAAGTGGGGTCCCACAGGGCTCGGTCCTTGGGCCCGCCCTGTTCAACATCTTCATCAGTGATTTGGATGAGGGGGTGCAAAGCACCCTGTTCAAGTTTGCTGATGACACTAAGATGTGGGGGGATGTGGGCACAATAGAGGGGAGCAACAGGCTACAGTTGGACCTAGATAGGTTACAAGGATGGGCGGAGGAGAACAGGATGGGGTTTAACACAGACAAGTGTAAGGTGATGCACCTGGGGAGGAACAATCGGCACCATACATACAGGCTGGGGAACTCCCCTCTTGTCAGCACGGAGGTGGAAAAGGATCTGGGAGTCATTATTGACTCCAAGATGAACATGAGTCGGCAATGTGGGGAGGCGGCTAGGAAGGCCAACTGCACCTTGTCGTGCATCCACAGATGCATCTCGAGCAGGTCCAAGGAGGTGATCCTCCCCCTCTATGCGGCACTGGTCAGGCCGCAGCTGGAGTACTGCGTCCAGTTCTGGGCGCCGCACTTTAAGAGGGATGTGGACAGCATCGAGAGGGTCCAGAGGAGGGCCACTCGTATGATCAAGGGACAGCAGGGTAGGTCCTATGAGGAAAGGTTGCGGGACCTGAACCTGTTCAGCCTTCAAAAGAGAAGGCTGAGGGGGGATCTTGTGGCCTGTTATAAACTGGTTAGGGGGGATCAGCAGGCGCTGGGGGAGTCCCTGTTCCCCCGAGCGCCGCAAGGAGTGACCAGGAACAATGGTCACAAGCTGGCGGAGGGAAGGTTTAAGTTGGACATCAGGAGGCGCTACTTCACGGTCAGGGCGGCTAGGGTCTGGAACCAGCTTCCAAGTGAGGTGGTGCAGGCTCCCACCCTGGGGGTTTTTAAGAGGAGGTTGGATGACCACCTTACTGGGGTCATTTGACCCCAGTGCTCTTCCTGCCATGGCAGGGGGTCGGACTAGATGATCTGCTCAGGTCCCTTCCGACCCTAGAAACTATGAAACTATAAAACTATACATCCTACAGCCATCGCTTCTCAGAGTCTCCTTCAAAGTGCAGCCTCCTGCTTCCCTTTCTAGCCACTCCAAACCTCACCACATCTCTGGCCATTGTCAGTCAGAGCCCATCCAGTCTCTGCTGTGCTTCCCCCAGCATGGGCCTTTTCTCGGGCCTATTCCTGGTCCCTCTGTTTGGCTTTCACTAGCCCTGGCCTGTCTTCAAGCCTCCTCCCTCCTCATCTCGCCAGGTTTCCCCCTGCCGCAGCCCTGCTCACAGGAATTCACATATTTGGCCCAACATGTTACACCTGCCACACCAGCACAGCCCACAGCATCTGCTTTACACCAGTGCCACCTACAGGGAGCCCTGCCCCTTAAAGAATAACTAAGCACGTTCTCTAAAACAATTCCTAAATATCTAGCGCCTGAGGAAGCGCTACACTGATTTGCTCCTGCTCCAAATCTAGCCCTAAGGTAATAGGCGGTAGGTGATACAAAAATCAGTCACCACATGTGAATCTGACAGAACCACGTACTCAGCAAAGCTGGGGCAAAACCACGAATGTTTTTCACTGACATGTTCTCAATTGTCCTGATTTTCATTGAAATTTCAAAAGGTAATCAATGTTCCAAATGTTTCCAGAGAGTGGGTAGGAAAAATGGAAAAAAGACATAGCCCAGATATACAGAGTCCAAGAGAAAAAGGGCTGGAAGGGACCTCTAGGTCACCGAGTTCAGCCCCCTGCCTGAAGCAAAATTATCCTATGCAAATCCATTTTCTAACTTCTTTAACAAAATGTATACAGCAAGTACCTATAGCAGAGCACGTCTTTCCATTGTTTCTATCAATTTTCCAAATCACTGAAATGTTACTAGCAGTTCTGGCCATCAGCAGGGGATGATAACACAGCAGATACATTACAGAAAAGCAGTCTGACCTGAGATCCCAAAGGCCAACAGTGTCAGTCATCCATGGCACTAGCCTACATCTTGGGGGAACTGTGGCTGAATAGGAGCTGAGAGTCGTGAGGTATCCCAGACATTTACACCTATTAAGTATCTCCAGGGAGAAATGGATTTGTAATACAGCCTGGGACCTGGTAATCTGTAACTGCCTCTGAAGTCATTACAAAGTGGCTCCAAGGGGGAGCCGGAATAAGAGCTGCTTCCTCAGCTGGAGCCCAGCATGTTAGCAGAAATGTTAAACCACGTTGTTGCACAGCATTTGTGGAGGAATAGACGCGGGTGTAGACCAAGGAAGAGCTGGTTATTTTGCAAAGGCTATTCAAGAGGCCAGCTAAGGAAGCTGGGCTCAGGAAAGTATCAGTTTTCTAGTATGATGCAGAAAGCATTTCCTTCTCTGCCTGACATCAGTGCAATTCCTCGTATGTGTTAGAGGGGTGTAGGTTGTAGCCGTGTTGGTTTAAGGACACTGGCAGACAAGGTTCTTTGGGTGAATCTGATATCTTTTATTAGATCAAGTTAAATCGACATTTATTATTAGACCATCTTAAATCTACATTTTCACTGACTACCTGTCTTGTATGCAGACCAGCCCAGCCTCGTGTCATTCAGTCCAGGAAGAGCACACACCAACTGCTGAAACTTCCTTAGCCTGACGAAGAGTTTTTGAACCCAAAAGCTTGCTTAATAACTGTTTTCCAACTATTTAAGTTGGTCTAATAAAAGATATCAGATTCACCCAAAGAACCTTATATGTGTTAGGTCATTGCTGGATCAAGCCGAAGTACTCAGTCACATTCAGGATCAAGTCCTACGATGACAAGAAAGTAAAAGTGCCCCTGAACAACCACACAGGGAGACTACTGTAATGCTATCCTGCCTGGGCCATGTTTGACACAGCTAGACTTTACCTGTGTGAGCCAAGCTGGCCCATGAAATACAGTCCTGCTGCTATAGTCATCACCATCCTGTAATAGCCATGCTGTAGTCACTGCCAGGTTGCTCTGGCGAACCAGTTCTGTCAGGCCCAGTAAGGGATCCACAGAGCTCTGCAGATGGTGGCAGCCTGCAGGATAGGAGCAAACCAAGCTGAAGGCAATGTCAGACCCATGCCCATTTTCAGGGCTACATCAACCAGCTCCAAGCCCAGACAAACCAGCACCCCTTCTACCTCTCTAGGTGTAGCATCCTCCCCTGGTCTCTACATGACAATATCACCATCAGGGCCAGAAGATTCCCATTGCTGAATGACATCTGCTGCATCCTGGGGATTCAAGGACAATTAATAAAAGGAACCAGTGTTATTAGCCTGGGCATCTGCATGGAGTGCTCATTGTTGGCTATGGACCAACATCCTGATTCTGAGGTACTCTCAGTCCATCAGAAATTAAAAAACATACCATTGTCAGATGCCCCATGCTCACAAAGGTCAAAATCAAGGACAGTTTGCAGGACTTATGTGAATAATTTTGGCTAAAAATAAGTGTAGGAAAAAAATAGCAATCTGCTTCTGGTAAATTAGCAAACCAAAACAGCCGGGCTACATTTGCTTGAAAGAGAATTTGTTGCAAATAACTTGCCCTGCCTCGCAACTGCTATGAAAAATATGTGACCAATATTTCATAAATCAACTGCAAATAGAATCATAGAAAATTAGAGTTGGAAGGGACCTCAGGAGGTCATCTAGACCATCTCCAACTAGATCACCCCAGTCAAGGCTTTGTCTAGCTGGGGTCTTAAAAACCTCCAGGGATGGAGAGTCCACAACTTCTCTTATATGAAAGCATGGTGAAACACCATTCTGTTAATTCATTCTGCAAAATAGATACTTGTACTGAATTTGTCTGGCATAGAGAAGGAGATTACAAAAAGCGCAGCAAGGAAGCTATTTTACAGCTGCACTTTCAATGCCCTGGCTATTTCATCTACTTCAGAGCAACATAAGCACCAAAAATTATATCCATCCACCACCTGTTATTAAAGATTTACAGAATGTACAATGGATCAATAAACAGCACAGATCATCTGATATGTCTGATGCTGTGCAGACATTTTTTCACTGCATGTTTTATATCTCTTCAGGGACAAAGTACTACATTAAGTAAAAAAAACTTCATGCCTCATAATATATTTTCTATTGAAGATGTAGGTACTTCTGTATTAAATTCTGCACACACTCAGCTCTTTTGAAACAAGTCAGATTTCCTTTGTGCAATTCGAAGATCTCAAAAAGGAAAGAAAATGTATTTTATTATAGATGACCCTCAGTGCGATAGGAAAAGTAACAGTAACAGTATTTCAGCTACATAATGTTTTATATGCACTGGAGGCCTCTGCAGATCAGCAGATATGGAGCGAGATGCTATGTCAGAGCTAGGATAACACTGTGAGGAGGGCAGTACAGGGCTGTTAGATAGATGTTTAAATACCTTGCCATCTCAAAGCCAGAGCAGGTCAGTAAGAGCTATTGCTCAAGGACTGATGTCAGATTAATTGGAGGATCTCTAATCCCTGAAGGTAAACATCCCTAGCTAAAAAAAGGCTACATAAAAATGGCAACTTTGCTGGGCAGAGCCAGGACAAAGGTTGAGGATTGAACTCCCCTCTCTCTATTTCAGGGGTAAGGCAGTAGGTCGATGCAAAGGAAGCTCTTTCTGGCGACCACCTGTGTACTATTCTGAGGGATATGCAGCAGGATGAGATGAGTCTTGGTTGGATTTTCTAGCGCTCATTGGGCACATCTACACGTGCCTCTGACTACAAAGTACTCATCGGTACAGAGCAGTCCTGGTGGCACATGGGTCATTTTCGAACCTACTGTGCAGTAGCTCATTACTACTGCACAACAGCAGCATCAGGGTCAGTGCCCACCAATGCTATGTCACCATAGCGATGAGCTATGGCGATATAGCATCTCTTGTGGACGCGCCCATTGTGAGACAGCAAGGAGGAGCAATGGTCCTAAGGAGCCCAGAGGAAGTTTAGCTGGATGACCAAAAGGTTCATTTTCTGAGGTATTGAGGGAAATGGAAGAAGCTGTCAAAGGAGAAGGGAATCTAAACAATTTTACTTTAATCTCCAAATGCTTCTCAGTGGGTGCATCTACACATGCAATTAATGCAACGTGATAGACTTTGGAGCAGTTTGCACCAGAGTACACTGCTCCTGGGTGCAGTGTCTACATAAGTGCCTGGGACAGCAGCACTTTGAGCTGGGGCAGGAAGCCCTGTGCTGGCAGCAGGCTCAGGGAGTCAGCCCGAGGCTCTGGATGGTGGTTTCAGGCAGTGGAGTGGCTGGCTGTGGCACGAGAGGGCTGAAACTGCAGAGCCACATGGCCGCCCTGCAAGCCTGCTGCCAGCCTGGGGCTGCTCCACTTTGGCTCAAAGTGCTGCTGTCTTAGTCACTGTCCACACATGTGCTACAATGCAGCAAATGACTCCACTGTAAGATCTTATCTTAAGGCAGAGTTAATTAATTTTAACTTTACCCTAATACTAGCGCTCATGTAGACAGTGATGCTTTACTGTGGAGCTAATTAGTCAACCCTGCAGTAAAGTGCATATGTAGATGCACCCAGTGGTACTGCTTTGGGCATTGCAGAAATGAATATACTCAGTTCCAGAATAATTCATATGTTAACTACAAGGTCAGATAGAACAATAGCCCATTAACTAGCCTGGCTATTGGTCAAATTGCCAGCCAGTGTTAAGAGATTACTTAAAACCTATTCCTTTAACTCTCTCATTTCACTCCAATTCAGATATTTTGACTTTCTGCAGCACTCCATAGGCACCCCATGGCTGTCTGATGTACAGCGTTCAAGTCAGTGAAGTGTCACAACAGAGTGGCTCCTCTCCGAACTAAACATTTCATGTTCTTACGTACCCTGGGATTCCTTTCAGTAATACATCCGAATAATGATAGCATCACTTCATCTAAGCCTCCAACCTGTGGGCCTTCAGTCTGATCATTCTTGAGCACTTTCACAGCCAAAGGGAGTTCTGTCTTCTCACCCAGAGCAAATTTGGAGGGTTGGTGACAGGGATAGGAGGACACAGCTTTTTTTTTCTAGAATAGAAGATGTTAGAAGAACAAAGCTTTCATGAGTCAATTTTATAGGGCCAATATCATCTAACTCCATGGTTTAGGTTGAATTTTTGATTAATTTTCACCTAATTTGGGGATAAGGGAAGAAATAAAAAGGATAAAAATTAAATGTGTTTTTGAAACTAAATTTAATCTACTCACAAAGTTATGCTGGTTTAATCATGATCCTATGCATACAGAGGTTAGAGCAGTGGTTCTCAAACTTTTTAGACTCAAGGCCCCCCCATAACTTTTGTGTATTGCGCATCTCATTTCCAAAACGAATTTATTTATTACAGCGCGTACCTCCTTGCAAAAGGGCCGGTCAGTGGGGGCGAGGGAGTGGCTAGGCAGGGAAAGCCTGAGCCTGCCCTTAATCTGCTTATTTCCTTGTACCTGGAGCCTGACCTTATCTTCTCATTTCCTCACACCGTGCTTATCTCTTTCCACTTCCTGCAGCACCCTTTAAAGGATCTCACAGCACCCCAGGGTGCTCTCAGCTCGCAACATGGTTGAGAGTCACTAGGTTAGCATCCTCAGCAAGTATGTCTGGTGGTAGCAAGAGAGGCAACGGCCTCTGAAAAGGAGGTGCGCCAAGCACCACAGGAACAAGCCAGGCTATCTGCTGTCTGCCTCACCATGGAGATGGCAAAAATATCTCCAGCCTGATCTATTCAAAACCTTTGGGGTCTTGAAGGTATTTCTAGACAACATGACCCAGGAGGCTGTCACCTACACTGAATGCTTTATACCAGAGACCATGACAACCATGGACTTTGAAACACCAAGGTCACACTCTCTATGGACGTCATGATGAACCTCGTAGAGAAACCCAGCATCCACTGTTGGACAAAGTTCAGCTCATTAAAGTACACTGACTGTGAATTTTCTTCTTTTTTCTTTCTTTCTTTTTTTTTTTTTTT
>NW_017729015.1:9618430-9636141 GCF_001723915.1 Gavialis gangeticus | reverse complement strand
GCTTTTTTAATTTTTTTTTTTTTTTTTTTTTTTTTTTTTTTTTTTTACACTTACCCTTAAACCAGAATTTCCTAGGTTTGGCTAGGAAACATTTCCTAACATTTGGCTTGGAATGACTGCCGATTACCCCATTCCTGTAACTTATTTTTTTAATTACCAATCTGCTCTCTCAACATGAACTCAGTCTTAGTGGGATTTTAGTTTAGTATCTCAAATGTTGTGTCCAGCAGATACAACAGGCTAAGGTGGGTGGGCTGCAAGAACAAGGCTCAGCACTGGGGTCTCTCTCATAATCAGTAACTGCTCCTCGTGCTCAGTGCATTACTACCTCTTGGGCTTCTTCTTGATTATATATTTATTATGTCATTAGCTTTTACTTTCCAAGAGTAAACAATGTGCTCACAGCTCAGCAGGATAAAGAAGCTCCTAGTCCAAGCTGACAAAGATTGATCATAGTAATGGAGTGAAGAACCCAGAAGACGGTTCTAGAGGGCAAATTCTGTTTTCAGTTGCATTAACACGGGGGTTGGCAACCTACAACCCATGGGCTAGATTCAGCTTGTGAAGAGACCTGATCCACCCCATGAGCTCTGACCTAGCTCAGCAAAGGGGATTAGGTAGCACTCAGCTGCTTTTACAAAGGGAAAAAGTAGGACCCAGGGTATGGCTAGCCTGACATCAGTACCTGGAAAGATAGTGGAGCAAATTATTTTAAGAAAAGACAATTTGTAAACATCTGGAGAAGGAAAGGGAGATCACAGCAGTCCATATAGATTTGTTAAAAACAAATCATGCCAAACCAACTTGACCACCTTCTCCGAGACTGAAGAGAATGCAGTCCACATAGTATAATACATCAGGGTAGGCAACCCCCAGCACATGAAGGCATCCTGCTTGCCACACGTGCCTTGGGGTGGACGGCAGGGAAGGGGCTGGGGCTATGCTGCCACAGCAAGGACCAGTCCCCACACAGCTCCCCTGCCATCTGCCCCTGGCATGCCAACATCTTACAGGTCCAGGTTGTGGATGTTTTAGGCACTGTGCCCAAAAACGTTGCCAAGCCCTGGTATACATGGATTTTCATAAAGTTTTTGATATAGTCCCACATGACATTCTCAAAAGTAATCTGGAGAAATGCAAGCCAGATATAATTACTATAATGTGGATGCATAATTGGCTCAATAACCACAAGCAAAGGATAATTATACCTGGATCAATGTCAGAATGGCAGGAGGTTTCAAGCAGGGTGCCAATGGGACTGTCCTAGCTCTGCTGCTGTTTGACATGTTTATTAATTATTTGGAAGTTAAGATAGAGAGCTTCCTGATCAAGTTTACACCTGACAAGAAGCTGGAAAAGGATACAAACACTTTGCAGGATAGAAGTAGATTTCAAAAGGATCTTGATAGGTTAAAGAGCTGGACTGGAAATAACAGAATAAAGCATAATACGGATAAATGTATGGTGATGCACCTACGGACTCAACCTGAGTCAGAGATATGAGGAAACTGCAGAAAAATAAAATGTAATTTGGGGCTGCATTAGCAGGAGTATTGGGTAAAAGACAAAAGAGGTGACAGTGCCACCCCACTTAGCAGTCACTAGATCTCATCTAGAGTGCTGCATGCCAGTCTAGTTTCACATTTTAAAAAGGATGTGAAGAAGCTGGAGGGGTCCAGAGATGGATGACAAAAATGATTAAAGGCTGGAAGGTTTGGTAAGTTTAGCCTGACTACCTGGAATTCCTTCAAAGCAAGACATTCTGGTAGTGTCTGCTCCCCCAAACACATTACTTTGCTCTTTTTGAAGTTAAATAGTGCTTTAAATGCCTTCCCCTACACTTCCAGAGACCCCTAAACAAGCTGTAACAACATAAGAATTGCCATACTGGGTCAGACCAATGGTCCTTCTAGCCCAGTATCCTGTCTCCAACAGTGGCAGTAATGGATGCTTTAGAGGGAGTGCATATGAAGAGGGTTTCTCTAGAGTTATCTATCCTCCTCACATCCACCATCATGGATTTAGATATAAATTTGGAGATGTTACTGTGCACCCCTATTTCAGGTCATTTGTGAAAATATTGAACAAACCAGGCCCAGCACAGATCCCTCCGTGACTCCACTTTTGACATCTCTCCATCCTGAAAAGTTATCATTTAGCCCTACTCTTTGCTCCCTATTTTTCAAACAGCTCTTAATCCACAAAAGAACCTTGCCTCCAATCCTGTGCCAATTCAATTTATCTAGAAGCCTTTAGTGAGGGACTTTGTAAAAAACTTTTTGAAAATCCAGATATATTATGTCAACTGGATCAAGCTTGCCCATGTGATTATTAGCACCCTCAGAAAACTCCCAACAGACTGGTGAGGCAGTATTTCTCTTTACAAAACACATGGTGATGTTTTCCCAGCCTCCTGGAGCCTCTTACTTCCCTCTTGGCTGTCACCTATGCTACCTATACCATACCATAGGCTGTCACCTATGCTATGCTGTGGCATCCACAGATGCAACTACCTTTGGGAAGGAAAGATAAGCTGGTGTTTTTTTCAGTTTTTGCTCTGTGTTACCCTGAGCTTCCCTGCACAATATTCTAATTAATGGATCCACTGAGAAAACATTAAGCAAGGGAGCTCAGTAGATATCCTTGTCTTACCCCCACCTTCAAATCAATAGGTTTTTAACTTAGCGATCTATTACTCAGGGGCAAGCTAATTGTGCCCGTATATAAAACTCTCAATCAGGCTATAATTTCTTGGGGAACTGCATAAGCAAAAAGCATCTTCAACAGCCTTGCTTTAGAAGGGAATAACAATCCCCTTTCCTCTACTTCTCAGCACACACCACCAAGATCCCCCAGAGCTTTGATAATGCACCTGTGTTTATGCATCCTGTTACTGAATCTGGCTATGATGGATGAAGTAATTTGGGTACCACTCTAGCCAGCCTCTTTAACAAGATTTTAGACAGGATTTTGTTATCTGTCTTCAAAAGTGTCAGAAGTTGCAGGTTATCAAATAATAGCTTGTCACACCCTTTAGCTTTCAACATCAATAGTCCTTTGTTACAAGATTTCAGCACTTTTCCTTGATTTAACATTTGATTACACAAGGCTGTTAGGAGATTCTAGCAATAATGACAGGGAAGAGGTGATACGGGTCTCTTGTTAAACCATACGGACCATTACTGACCATTAGGAAGTCCACTGCCTGCTTACTCTCATTCCCTACCTGTAACAATCTGGGATTCAATTCCTGGACTCCAGAACCTGGGGTGAGATTCAAATTAACTCTAGCTAGATAGCATTGTGACATTTCTGCTGTGTATCCCCTAAGATATCTCTTCTTTAACATACTTTCTATCTAGTCTAGTTCTCCTGCCTGCTCTAAAGAAAACTATATTTTCCCAGTGTTTAAAACCCTGTCTCTGGCAACCAGAGTTCACCGTTTCTTCATAGATGACAATCTTGCTTGGATAACTGCTGCAATATTTTAATCTCTTTACTTTTTCTTACCTCTGCTTCCATATTAAAATTAAAGTTTCCTCCGAAAATTAAGATTCTAGTTGTGAACAGATAGGGGTACAGCTCCTCCAACAGACTCACTCTGTCACTCAAACTTTTTGGGCTCCCATTCATATTCACAACTTGATATGCTAGTCCAACATTAACAAAATCTATTACTGTACTATATTTCCCTGGGAAGGACAAGTCCTTACCATCGGTTCTGAGATCCTATAGGAAAAGCATAATATTGCTAACTCTACCTGTGTTCTCATGGCCCACAAACAAGAAAGATCACCTCTTAGTCCATAATGCTGCCATGTACTCGCAATCATCCTGGGATTTCAAATAAATCTCTTGCAATAACAATATATCAAGGCTTTTGAATGTAGTCAGAACCATCCATTTCTAAACCCTCACTTTTCTCCTCAAAGTATTTATATTCAAAGTGGGTATTCACAGGGGCAGTGTAGCCTAATCTCTACCAGACACACTTGAGGTAGCATTTCTAGTTCCTTGTGATTGTCTAAATTTCATTTTTGACACTTACATGCAGGTAGGAATTCTGTTTTCCAGTAGTGTGGATGTATATGTGGATCTGTCCACTATGCGCGTAGGCTGAACATGTACAGTTAGCTGTGTACATGACCAGCTATATGTGTTTGCCCCTGTGCTGTTTATTGAGTTTGTACCATCTAATGTCATCCCTGTGGGGGGGCTCAACTTGCTTGACTTAACCCAAGGGTGTCAAACTCACCCCAAACCAGATTCAGACCACAGGGGCTTTTTCTATAGATCAATGGCAGGTGTTCAGGGTGGGGTCTAGCAGTGGCATAAGTTCAGTGGTAGCATGGGTTGGGTACTGGCAGGGCAACTATGGACTGTATCCATCCTCACTTGCCCCTCAGCTGCTGATGGCTATGCCCCCTGGGATCCATGTTCACTGCAGCAGTTCACGCTCCACTAGCCCCAACTTCTGATAGCCCATCAGACCACCGGTGGGCTGGACAGAACAGTTATGTGGGCTGTATGCTTGACACCCCCCTGTGTTAGCCCATCCAAAAGGGATCTCAATGTCACACAGCACCGCACATAGCCTTGGGCAAAACACTATGGGGCTCTGCTAGAAATGGAAACCATGACACCGCTTCTCTCTCCCTCATGTAGGTGCAGCCAGCCAACCAGTAGATAGGTCCAGGTTTTAAACCCTGCTGTGCTAAACTGTGCTCACTAGCACCCTCCAGAGCAAGAGCTCTGTTACCCTTTAGCAATCTCCTTAACAGCCAGTCCCTGTGAGCACTGATGTCACACTTGTGGGAAAGAAGCTGCTTTCTCAAGACATATGCTCATTAAACCAAGTTCACAATAGGTTAGGACTTGCACAGGATCTGCCTGTCAGCACACACGTAGTATCTTCTCCAGCCTGTATTTACTGTTCAATACATTTAATAATGAGGTGCTCCACCCTGCTCTTACATCTTCTCCTTGTGTCCTGTCACCATGTTCAAATTTGAGTCCAAAAAAGGCATATACTAGTGCTCTATGTGTAGCCTTAGCAAGAGTCTCATTGGTGCACAGTTTCCCCATGTATGGGCAGACCAGGACATGTTCTATAATCCAAAAGTTTCCTCCATATTCACACATGGTATTTGCATCGTTAGAGCATCCCCATAGTCGCTCTTACACGAAAAGCTCCTGTTAACCAAAGCTGATGGGCATTTCTCTTTCCATTACCCGGTGTCTTCTCTGGCTCTCACATTGGGCCACCACCTTCCATCTTCAGGATCTGCTAAGGTCAGCCAGTGCCTATCACAGCCCAAGGCAAGCAGCAAATTATTTGAGAAAGGGCACTGTGTGGGCTGCAGGGTGCCTGGTAAGCTGATCTGACTCGACTCCAGTCTCTTTCATAGGCAAGACATCAGAAAGCAGCACCGCTGGGCTAAGAAGACACAGGGGAAGAGGATTTCTATTTGCAGGGAGATATCAGGACTGCAGGAGCAGCGGAGTCTCAACAAAGGTGGGGAGACCTTCCCATGCCCAGCACCTTGGCAATTCCCCAGACAGGAACTGTGCTAAGTGAGACTAAGGCGGTGGCTGCATGACACTGTTGTCTGGGCACTGAACCATCCTCAGTGCGAGAGCTTCAGTGCCCCAAATGAAAATGGGAAAACTGGGGGATTGCAGTGCACAAAGAAGCCAGATATCTCCCCAGTCGCTCTGCTCTCCTAGGGATGCTGACAAGCACACATTGGGACATCACAGCATCTTCTGACAACCACCATGTCTCTGAGCTGCCCAGCTCCAGTCCAACAACCTCTGAGTATTATTGAAGGGGAAACAATCTTAAAAAACCCAGTGGTAATGGGATTCCCTATGTAAATAGTTCCCAGCAGCTCTCATAGCACCAGAGACATGCTCTACCCTTGAGAGTGCCAAACACAAGTGCCTCTGCAAGTAATTCAAGCCCAGTGACTGACATCCAATTAATGTGTCAACAACATTTCTAATAAAGCAAGAAATGTTCTTGCCAAGGCACTGGCATAGCCTGGGTAATTACAGAAAGAGCCCCATTTTCAAGGTCTACTCCTGATCTCAGTAAGAAAACAACTTTAATTGTTTATAGGAAAAATACATAAAAATACTCCTAACTGCGAGCACTCTTCATAAAACAATTGTCTGAACAATCTGGGAAGGGACGGATGTGGGCAGATATGTGTGGGAATAGAAAGCAATCAGGGACTGGTTGCATAACTCAGACTTTTTAAAAATTAACTTCTGTGCCATCCGAATGTTGCATTATTTAGCAAGGAGCAGTTACAGTTCTGTTGGAGTTATCCAAGTTGTCAGCTCGGAACCAGTGACCCTGGATTGCTGAAGGGAGGTTTGTGGGAACACCCAGTTGAGAATTGCTGTCCTTTGAATGCGAGGTGTGACAGCTGGAGTAGTTTCTTGCTAGTGAATGCGAGGTTTGTGCAGGGTACTCTCTCCCCAGACAGGAACTGTGCTAAGTGAGACTAAGACTGGAGCCAAATGCCCTGTTTCTAACTAGCCATTTCAGCCTTGGTGCTGCAGGATGGGACACCCCACCAATGCATCTGGCAGCACTGAAAATAGCTGTCCAGAATCAACAAGGAAGACTTACCAGGCACCTGCACAAAATAAATAGCTTTTTTACAGCAGGGCCTGGCTAGCAGGGATTAGCAGAATCTGCCTTAAGCATGATCATTTCTCCTGGTCATGACAAATCTTCCTCTCCTAACCCCATTAAGGCTACTTTGTCAAAACCATAGGGGCTGATTTACCCTCCAACTTCTCTGTTCTTCCATGACAGACAGGTAGCTCTGCCGGTCTCCAAAGTCTCTCTCAGAGCTGAAGATTTAAGTACTTCCCCAAACAACCATCCAGTGACAGTGCCTCCAACTCCATACCAGAATGACTCAGAGAAGAGCATCCCATATGAAATGTCAAAAGCCATTCTCGGCAGCCCCAAAGATATTCTGGGACCAACTCTGTCTCTGCTCTCCTCCATATATCACTCACCCAGCTACGACTCTTGCAGCACAGTGTTATTAGGCACTAGAGCAGTACAAAAGGGAAAGAGCCTCTCCCTTTCCTGCAGAAAGAAGGAGAGTTTATTTCTCGGAATAAAATTCCTTGGAACAAATCCACCCTTGCACCAGCCCCTTGAATCCTCTTCATTCCTTGCAAGGATCCTTGAGCATTGACTAGTATCTGGTACTAGTCCACTGGGCATTTCGAGATGTTTTCAGTTCTGCTGCAGTAGTTCTCAACCTTTTTAGGCTGCCTTGAGTCTAAAATGACAGCTCTTTGCTTTTGCTCATTTCTTGGCTATAGGAAAAGCAATAGAGAAATTCTTCTGTTGCAGAGAATACAGAAAAACCACAACAGGTCGGAATGGTTTTTACGCTAAGAATTTCTATTTGAAATCGCTGCATTGATCTTGTGAATCGCATGTAGGTGTTTGCACATAAAACAAAGCTAACATTGTATGGCACCCCATGGCACCTTTAAAATGATCTCAAAGCACCCTAGGGTGCCACTGGTTGAAAATCACTGTTCTACAGAAATGCAGAGGAAGCACTGGTTGGAGATTATATGAGCTGTGATATCTATACTAGGTTTTGTACCATTTTGTAGGACAGCAACATTGGATTTTACTGAGTCTAACCCTAGACTTAAAAAGAACTTGTGTGAGTTACTGTGAGCCTTTGGGTTAGAAGTCTGTGGGCTCAAATAGAGGTGCAAGGTGAATGCAGGTCCTAGAGTCACATCTCTGGAGGGTCACTGTGTGCCCCTTTGACCAGAGCCCATCTGAACAGTGAGCACTGCTTGAACCAATGCCATTGGCTCCTGGCTTGGTGCCCCATGCTTTTTGTTCTTTACTTTAGAGCACGGATTCTCAACCTTTTTAGACTCAAGGTCCCCCTTGGAAAATGTCAGCTCTTCATTTTCACTGTTTGCTTGTTTTTTTACTGTGGAAACATAATAGAGCAATTCTCCTTTTGCAAAGAACACAGAATGACCACAACAGGTCATAATGCTTTTAACACTATGGATTCCTACTTCAAATCTCTGCCTTCATCTTGTGAATCACACCTGACAAGGCTAACACTCCATGACACCCTGCAGCATCCCTGAAAGGAACTCAAGGGATGAAGGGATAGAAAGTGAAGGGCAAAAACTTAGCTCTGAAGGGGCTCTGTCTGGGAGGAGGAAGAGAGGAGAATGGGAGCATCCTCATGAAACGTCCCTATAAACATGAAGCCTTCTTGATCCTGGAATGAAATTTCAGGCCCACCCAAGTGCCTCTGCACAGAGCCCACTGGCTTTCCCCAGGGCAATCAATCACTAACATGATTTACAAAACCCCACCAGCTGTCTTTAAGCCAAAGCTCACTTCATAGCCTTCTGCTTCTTCATACTCACCCTCTGCCTTCAGCAGATCTGATGAAGGTTGCTGCGTAAGCAGCAGTAGATTTCCTATCTACAACCACCCATTCATTTCTCCAAAGCAGGAAATCATAGCTAATGCTCCTCTATTATTGCCTTTATCTCCCAACACCTGCCAGCTTTCTGCGAGCTGATTAACTAGAGTCAGCGCAGCAGAGAGTGAAATAGGCACGGCTGCACTGTGAACACCTGTTTGGGATTAGTGGGTATACTCAATGCAACAGCAATAGCTGCAGACCACTTTCTCTGGACTCACCCCACTCACCGCTATGGTGTACATCATGCAATGAGTAGAAAATAGCATGGACCCACCTCTACCCATATTGCACCCTGAGTCCCTTCAGCCTTCTGCAAGTCTGTTGTGGTTCAGCCAGGGACTCTGAACAAACCCAGGGATTCAAGCTGACCAGGAGGATGGGGCTTCTTCCACAACGCTTACAGGGCTCACAGTGGTGAGAACTCCCATCTCTTCCCTGGGAGTGAAAGAGCTTTTTTTGCAAGGGAGAGCAGCTGCCATTTGCACTAGGAATCATTAGTGACCCACCCCCAAAACTCTTACCTACACCTGAGCTGCATGGCAACCACTACAATGGGTTTGCTGGGTCAGTCTCCAGTCCCAGCAAGGGAGTGTATGCACGTGACTGAATACAAAAAGGAACTATTGGCTTCCCTTGCTCTCAGTTTACTTCACACAATGACAGCTGCCAGTGCTGAGCACAGAGAATACAAGACCCTAGCAATTACCTTACTACATGCACCATGGAGATGTAGTGCACCTGGGGATTCATCCACATGCGACTCCTCTAATCCAAGTAGTCCCATAGCAGCTGTGAGGTCCATTGTGGGGACCTCAAGCCCAGTGGAGGACTCTCAGTGGCACGGGGACCCAAAAAGCCAGCTGTAAGCTCTTGAGCATGGGGCACAGCCAGAATGTTCCTGCCCAAGCAGCTTCCCCTTAGTGCTAGGAACAAGGGGGATTTAGGACTAGAGGTGCCCCTAAAGGTGTATAATCTCTGCTAAAAGCTAAGGCAGCTGGTGGTAGCCAGAGAATAGGAAGTTGGGAGTTGCCACAATAGTTTCAGCCCAAGCTCCATCTAGGCCAAGATTTCATCCTCAGTGGCAGCTGGCACCAACTCCTTTAGAAAGTACAGTAACACCTATATAAACCCCAAATAGAGTGGACCATCTGGACCCCAGAGAAAGTTTCCTTCCAACTCCCATCAGGCCTGTGACCTCAAGCAGGAGGCTCTCTGTATTGTGACGCACTTGAGTATCTTAAATATGTGCTGTGCTGCCCATTCTTGTTCTCCATTGAAATACAGGGTCCTTTTCTGAATTCTGCTCGGTTCTTGATTTCATTGTTATCCTGTGACCATGAGTTCCAGGGCCAGTCCTAGCACATTCCCTGCACTTTAGTCACGTAACTCAGAGCTGGTGACAAACTGCATGTTGGTCATCCACTAGAAAGAATTCTGCCCCAAATGTAGGAGTAAAGTAAGAAGTGAGGAAGAAACCATTCTCAGTAGTGCCAGGGGAAAGGTACTCATTATTGTGTTACAAACATATCCAGCCCTTGATTTTATAACTAGGGTGCAAACCTTGGAAGGGAAGGAGACCAGAGACATTGAGAAGAGCCTGAGACCATCTTACAGGGGATAGAGAAGCTCTCAGAGTATAGAAAAGAGCAGAAATAGAGACAGCTATCCCAGTTTACACTTTCAGGAAAATTCTCTTGGCCTGGGGCAGAGGCTAAAAAAAAGTGCCAAATATTAGGGGTGTGTGAAGCAGGCCCTATTCCATTGGATTCAGATTCAGCCCAAATCAGGGACTGTGATTCAATTTGGTGATTTGGATCGCTGTCCCTGATTCTATTCAGCCGAATCCAAATCTGAAGTTTCCATGCTGATTCGAAGAATCGGTGATTCAGACATAGACAAAGCTTTAAAAGTTTTTTCTACATACCTTGAGGTAGCAGGCGCAGCTCGTGAATGCTGTGGTGCTGGGGTGCATGAAGCATCCCACAAGAGTGCAGGGGGGGCTCCACATGCTCGACGGTGAACCCGGAAGTGGACTAGAAGTACTTCCACTCCATTTCCGGGTCTGCCGGGCAGCACGCAGGGGGGCTGCCTCTGTACCCCCCCACCCCGGCTCAGTGATCGGCCACGGGACCCCAGATGCCCCCCTCAAGATCCAGGAGGTACCAGTCACCAAGCTGGGGGAGGGCCGGGGGGGCCGTCAGCACTGTCCCCAGAGGACCCAAAAGTGGAACCAGGGACCGAAACTTCGCACTGCCCTACCAAATATGGTTTTTGGTCTGGAAATCATGGAGCAACTTGAAAAAGCCAACAGAGCGGGTATACTTCCTGGTCACTAAGAAAAAAGCCAAAACTAAGGGTGCACCGATAGAGATTTTGGGGGCTGATACCGAGAGATGATTTTTAAGGAGGCATATTGGCTGATACCAATCTGATTTCCGATATAGCATGGATAGTTTCATGCAGCTGGTAAGTGTGTTGGGGTGGAAGGTGAGGGGGGAGGGAGCAAATCAAAACCCCTGCAGTGTGGGAAGAGTGGGACTGGGGCAGGCAGCCCTGGAAAGGCGCTATGGAGTGGGGGGGCTGCAGCTACCCCAGAATTCACTGTAGCTCCCCCATAGCCCCCACTCCCAGTGCCACCGCCACTTGCCCCAAGCCCAGCCTAGACCAGTCGCTCCCCCTCACCCCCAACATGCTGGGAAGAGCCCAATGCAGCCCCTGCCCCAGCCGCAGCCTACCCTGCCTGAGCCCTGCGCAGATCTGGGGAACAAGCCCCCCACCCCCCCATGCCCTCGCAGGGTGCGTGCAGGGTGGGATCCACTGGTAAGTGACAGAATATGAACAGACATCTTTGGAATTAGCCAGAAGAGAGAAGCTAAAGCTTATCAACCAAAATGAAATCCCATTTTATAAAAAGAACACACCTGGAGACAAGCTAAAACACAGCAAGGTATACAAGAAGGTCACTGTGAGGCTGTGCGTGCCTGGCAGCAGGCAGGAAAGAAGAACAAGTAGTCCTTCAGATGGCAACATATGTAGCAAAGCTTGTGCTTAGTCAATCTGCCCAAACCAGCAACCTCAGAACAGAACTGTGTAAAGATGAACAATATGGGTCTTCATGGGGAGGTTAAGAAACCGATGCAGTTAAAGGGACTCTCGTTCTTAGGTACTATGGCAGTAACTACATTTATTGTAATATGGTCAGAGAAGGAGAACAGTGGCTTCTGTGTCTCAGGTGCTAACAGCAGCTGAATGTTAGTCCACTCAGAGAAAGAGGCTTTAGCTCCTATGTTAAATGTGAAATTTCATGTCTTTATTTATGGGAAGCCAGTGTTAGCTGAAATTCACCATAAGCCACTTACTGCTGTAGCCAGGAAGAGTCTGACAACTCTTTTCCCCTGTGAATGAGATAATTAATCATCTAAAAATATATGATTTGCAAACAGAGAGAGATTTGATGGTTGTGAGCCAAATGTTCTGCAGAGCATTTGACAAAAGTGCAGTGGAGAAAAGACCTGCATTTATTTTAGGTACATGTCAAAGCTGATTAAAAAAAACTTGTCTGATCTCAGATAACATATGGACTTGCAGAAAGGGGCACATTCTTGCATAAAGTATGCAGGCTAGTAGCCCAGACCAGTCAGGAAAGCATGTTCATAGCCCCCATTCTAAAGGTAAGGGGAGACAGATGGGTTTTTGCCTAAAGACACCAGGAAGGTGACATTTATTGAGGTTTTACGGAAAATATGTTAAAAAGAATGCATGAAGTCACTAAAGGATTGGAAAATCCAAGAAAAGGAGCAAAGATTTTTTAATGTCCTCAAAAGAACAGTGACACTGAGGAAACTGTTTGAGTTTGTTGCATTATGCTAAAAATACAGGCCATGTCAAGAAGAGCCCATGTTGGTGGCATGGGAAAAACTGCCTGCTTGGAACAGGTTAGAGATAGAGATTGTACCTCTAAATGGCAGTCTTCTAGGCATCTACCCAGTTGGTTTGGCCCTGGCTTTACACTGTGGCTCTGCATAAAAGTGTGTGTGTAGACTGAGTATGCGCAGTATGGCAATTCACTGGCCAGGTAATTATGTAACTACAAGTACATATATGTGCATAAGAGCCAGAAAAAGGATGGAGGCTTGGAGAAAGAGGGAAGCCTTTCCATGTTAGGGTACCTGCTTGAGATGGAGCTACGCCTGCCTTGTGGAAAGGGGGATTGAACCCACGTCTCTCTGACTTCAGGTCAAGCACTAATCAAACACCTTCCGGGACTACTTTTGAAACTGCACCACTTGCATTTAATAGTCATCAGATAAAATGAATGAAGAGCAGTGCAGTGGGGAAGCTCAAGCTCCCTTGGGAGAGAGGTTCTAGGCTAGAACCAAGGACTTGCTCTCTTCCAAGGTAGCATCCACCTCACTGCACCCCACACCCTTTACTGATGCTCATTCTCCTAGACCCTCTTTCCTGGCTGCCCCCAGGGGGCTAGCTTCAAAGGAACAACTGGAAAGCTGCTTAGGCATTGCCTCATCTGTGATATGGCTAGACCATCATGCTGTGAAGTCTGAGAGATACAGGTTTAAAACCCCACTGGATGAGAGGACCTAGAAACTGGGTCTCAACTTCCTGGGCAAGTACTTGAGCTATTCAGCTGTTGGTGCTAAAAGACCACAGCTAAACAATGAATAGTGCATATCAAATCTAGCTATATATGGTATATCTGACTTAGTAATGTCTGGCAACAGGCTATGGCTTAGTGGGCATGAGTTTAAGCAGTTTGCAATAAAGATTACTTTTCAACATATCACTGCCAGTCCCTATTATCTCCAATCAAATGGCTTGGTGGAAAATGGCATCAAAATAATAAATCACCTCCTGAAAAAGACACTGGAGTCGGACTCTGATCCATTCTTAGCATTGTTAAATTACAGACTACCAGCAGTGAAGCATGGACTGTCACTTGCTGACATTTTGTTCAAGAGAAAAGTGAAAACAAGAACTTCTGCATTAGAAATCAATGTCAGAGCTGCTGGTGACTTACAGGTATATAAAAAGACGAACAAGGCAAAACAACAAAATTGCAGCTTGTGACCTCAGGAGCTGCCATTAAGTTGCACATATGGGAGATAGCTCTTTGCAGCCACTTTTGCCTATCATGTTACAAGAGGTGCCCTGCAGTTGTAGGAAGATGCCACCCCAGACACAATCTGCATCTTCTCCAGTTCCTGGAGGGAAGATACAGTATAAAGATCACTGAGTGGATGCTTTTGCAGACAGTAACTATGGCAAGTTGGAACATGTGAACTTGAGGCCATGACACAATCAAAGCTAACAGACTTATCATTGTCTGGCCTTGAAGTTGAGCCACTAGCATCGCCATTGGAAAGATGAGATGAAAAACAGTGCAAGGGGGAAATTTCTGCCTCACTGAGGGCAAGATCCTGACTAAAACTCAGGGCCCAGGCCCAGACAGGCCAGCAGCCACCTTGCACATCTTCTGGCTTGCTCCCTTCCCACTGGCCTCACATAACTCTGCAGTTCATGACACACTTCGTACCCTCAAACCAATAGTCCAGGTCATCTACAAAGTTGCAGATACCCCACTGCTTCCTTTACACTCACATCGCGATTTGTAGGTTTGCGTCACCAGAGACTCTTCTAAGAGCACATGGAGAATCTGGAGGACAGATACATGGCATCTTTCAAAATAATCTAGGGTGATACATGGGACCCAGCACTGATAATAGATACTATTTCCTGTGGAGTCACATGGGATGGAGAGGAATGAATCTGAAGCCATTGTTTATGGCGACACAGCACTGGCCAGCCTGTATGAGTACCAAAATGTTTGGACCCCTGGTTTGTGGGAATCAGCAAAGCATTTGGCTGGAAGACTTGGATTAGAACTGAGTTCCCTGATGCCTGCAAAAGCAAGAAATCATTCAGCCTTTGTTGAGCAGCACTTAGAGACAGGAAATGGTGGTTAGAGCTTGAAAAAATACTAATTACAGACAGTTACAACCTGCTATACCTGCCCTAATAGGGAGTGGTGAGCAGAACCCAGTCAGCCTTTGTAAATTTGGGCTAGCTTGTGCTAAAGAATAGACGAAAAACCATGCTGGGGCAAACGCCTCGTTGAGAGGCACAGGATCAGTGGACAATGGGATGGCACTGGGGTAGTATAGTCCAGCAACTTGCACAGCTGCAGCAATGTACATTCCTTATGGTCTGAGTTGGGAGCACTTTACATCTTCCATCCAATGGCTGAAATCAGGTGGGGCACTGGAGCCAACATCCCTGGCTGCAAAGGCAAGGCATTCTCAGTGCCTCTGACTCTTTGGCCTGCCAGGGGGTTCAGAAAGGGAGTCCAGAGAAACCTGCCTTCTGCCAGGGGAATTAAGGGCAGCACAGCTGGAGAGGAGCTAGCTAAGCTTTGGATCCCACATAGAAGCACCTCTGTCAAGAACATTAGGGGTCCCACAGCCTCCAAGGCTCAAGAGATGGCACTGAGTAGGCCCAGCTCCTCTGATGACCCTGGGGAAGGGCGGAGTGTTTCAGGAAGGTTTTGGATGAACAGTCTTTTACCCCCTCATCTCCAGCCCAACCTCCTTATAAAGAGCTGCAAAATATCAGCTCCTGGGAGCAAGGCCTATCCCCCCTTTGGGGCTTTGGAGTTAGCGTATGGATTTCACCTGGTTCGAGACTTCTGCCCATGACTCTCTCTATACCTGGCCTGTTAACAGAAGGTCACCCTTAGTATTCCCATGCTTCCTGTACAGAAGCCATCGTTGGGCCCTCAGCCAGCTCTGTGTGTTCCCTTTGCATTTCTGTATCATGGGAAATCCCCACAAAGCAGGGTTTTGTGAAGCTGCCCACTCCTTCACTGAGGAAACGCATCTTCCTGGAGCTGGATTTGGACTTTTCCAGAGAACTGATGGAGACTGCACGTTCAAGGGACATGGTTGTGATGGGTGACCTCAATTACCTTGACATCTGCTAAGAGGAGCACTTGGCCAGATCTGACCCGTCATGTAGGTTTTTGACTTGCACAGAAAAACTTTATTTAGTACAGGAGATGAACGGGCTGACCAGAGGGAAGGCTTTGCTGGATTTGGTTCTAGCTAAAGGGGACAACCTGGTGGGAGATCTGAGGATTGAGGGTAATCTGGGAGATAGTGAATGTGAGATGATAGAATTCACTATCCACTGTAGGGCAGAGAAGTCAGCCAGCAGTGCAGAGGTGCTCGACTTCAGGAAGTCTGACTTCAATGAGGAAAGACTAAGGGATCTGGGACTGGAAAAGAAGACGGAGAGGACTTGGCGGCCATCTATAAGCATGTAAGGGGTGGCTATCAGGAGCTGGGAAAAAAACTGTTCATTAAGGTGCCCAAGGGGAGGAACAAAGAGCAATGGCCATAAACTGTTTCAGGGTGGTTTCAGGTTGGATGCAAGAAAGAACTTCTTTACCTTAAGGATGACCAGAAACTGGAATAGACTTCCCAAGGAGGTGGTGCAGTCCCCATCCTTGGAAGTCTTCAGGAGGAGACTGGACAGGCATCTTGCTGGGATCATTTGATCTAGGCAATATCCCTGTCCAGAGCGGGGGGACTCAATGGTCTTTCAAGGTCCCTTCCAGCCCTTAATTTCTATGATTTCCCTCTGGCTAGAAACACACTGGTCAGACAGTCCCAGATACTTGGCACCTTTCTTGTATCTAAACCCTATCAAGATCCCCAAACCAGAGAGCCCTTTTCATCTCACATCTACAGCGCCTCATTTTCAGAGCATGCCATTGAATTGGGCTCTGCTTGAAACACAAAGGGTGAAACACACAGTGGATCAGGATCTGGAACCCAGGCCCTCACTCCTGTGAGAGTGCCCTCACCATTATGCTGTACTACACTTAGTCATTTCCTGACCCAATTAAATATGAGTAGTGCATGCCAGCTGTTGGGAGCAAAAGGGAGGAGGTGACAGCATGGTTAAGGTGCCTTGCTACCGTTCCAGCAGCCTGAATTCAAACCCTGCTCTAGACCTAGGCACCTGATTATTCAGGTTGGGGAGTCAAGTGTGACTGGACATGAGGCTGGAACAAGGAAACATCTGTGTGTTTCCAGAGGGTGATCAGATTACTATAACAGGGAAACTTGTGCACTGAAGGGAAGCTAAAACCACTCCTCCACTTCAGTTAGTTAACTTGGAGCTGCCCATAAGCTGCACTTCGGTCACCCATGAGGTAAAATAGAGTTCTGCCCCAAGAAATGTCAATACCCCTTCATTAAATGTATCCCTTCATTAAACTTAAACTGAATCAACTCATAATCATATGAGCCAGAGTTATTTTTTACTGCCAGCTTTATGATGCTGTCATCAGTCACCAAAACCAAGTCTAAATTAGCATCACTTCTAGATGCCTCCTGTTTGATCAATAGCTTAACCAATCTGCTATATTATTCCAAAACTAACTGCTAATTGGAACCAACTGAAATTAATATTTCCACTAAGTAGTGCATGCTGGCATGTCTTCAGTGAACCAGAAACTACTAAAAGCATTTCACTGATGATAAAATACTTTTTTAAAAAGTAGAATTGATTTTGGTGCTGAACTCCCTACAACCCAAACCACACACTTAGAGGGGACATTCAATAGAGGCAGGAAATAAGGAACTGACAGAAACCCATATTTAATTTTGCAATTTACCTTGAAGAGGTTGGGAGGTAAGACAAAGAAATACTGAGAAGCCAACACAACCTCTGACATTCACCAAAAGGCATGAACTTGTTCTTCCTACAACATAGGATCAGAAAGGATCCAGCCACGTGGGATCAGCTTTGCAATCTGCACCAACAGAAAAGTTAATATTCTTGCTCCTTACAAGGGCCTCCTTATAAGGCTTTATAAATTAATAACTCAAGGCAGATAATGTAAAATTAACTTCTGCTCCGTGGTCAGACCCAGAGGGTAGTAATTGACAGAAGTCAATCGTCGTGGTGCCCTGTGACCAGTGGGGCCCCCCAAGGCTCTGTCCTTGGACCCATCTTGTTCAACATCTTCAGTAATGATGTGGGCATTGGAGTCAGAAGCAGATTGGCCAAGTTCGCCGATGACACCAAACTTTGGGGCAAAGCATCCACGCCAGAAGACAGGCGGGTGATCCAGGCTGACCTGGACAGTCTCAGCAAATGGGCAGACAAGAACCTGATGGTGTT
>NW_017729015.1:9603090-9618129 GCF_001723915.1 Gavialis gangeticus | reverse complement strand
AGCCTGGAAAAGCGCAGGCTCAGGGGTGATCTGATGGCCACCTATAAGTTTATCAGGGGTGACCACCAGGACCTGGGGGAACGTTTGTTCACCAGAGCACCCTAAGGGATGATGAGGTCGAATGGTCATAAACTACTGCGAGACCGTTTCAGGCTGGACATAAGGAAGAATTTCTTTATTGTCCAAGCCCCCAAGGCCTGGAACAGCCTGCCATCGGAGGGGGTTCAAGCACCTACTTTGAACACCTTCAAGAGCAAACTGGATGCTTATCTTGCTGGGATCCTATGACTCCGGCTGACTTCCTGTCCTTTGGACGGGGGGCTGGACTCGATGATCTTCCAAGGTCCCTTCCAGCCCTAATGTCTATGAAATCTATGAAATGCCCCTCCTTGCAGTGGACACAACAGCCTATCAACAGGAAGAAAGAGGAATGCTCAGAAAAAAGCCTGCACTGATTCCATGCTAACTTGAATCATTCCCACAGGATGTTGGACGTTGAAGGCATTCACTGGAGCAGTTAGTCTTCTGATAGGAAAGGTAGCAGGAGAGGGGCCAGTGCTAAGGACACTAGCTCCAAGCATGTCCTGTGTCTGCCTTCTGGTCTAACTGCAGGGCATGCTTGGAGCTTGGAGGATCACTGGTCTTAGTCAAGAATTCAATTAATTCAAACATCACAGCACTAGGGCTGTGCGAGGCTTCAGATAGCTTTGGATCCAGAGAAGCTTCAGATGCTTAGGAGTCCAAAGCAGCACGTCTGGGTCGAAGCGCTGGCCTCGTTAGGCTTCCCAAAATGGTTTGGAGCTTCTGAAGAGCTTTGGAGCCGCCTCAGCGACCCGGCCATAGGGTATAATGGGGAAACAAAAAAATATCTATCACTTTGTTGTTTTTTGTCTGATTTGGATGACTTTTTCAGAGGTGGCAGACTCTGCAGAGAGGATGAAGGCTGTTTCAAGAAGATTGGTGCAGCGGTTTGGGGGAACAGCCCCCCAAATTCATGAAAGCAAAACTCACGTCACATCTATGTGTTACCACATAGTGGGGTGAAAACTGCAGAGCTGGTAGCTCTTACTGAGGCCACAAAGCCTGTGCCTGCCAAGTTTCAAGGAGATCGGCGCAGGGGTTTGGCAGGAACTGTCCCTCAAGCTGCGGACAAGCAAAACTCTTGCCATGGGTGCTTGTGGGACTGACTGTCTCCGTCTTGGGGCGGGAGGGGAGACACTGCACCGATCTTCTTGAAACAGCCTTTATCCTCTCTGCAGAGTCTATCTCCTCTGAAAATTTCATCCAAATCAGACAAAAACCAACAAAGTTATAGATATTTCATTGATTCCCCATTATACCCTATGGCCGGATGTCCGAGGCGGCTCCCAAGCTTCGGAGCCGCTTCAGCCGGATTGAGACGGAAACCCGGTCCAGAGCTCCAGATCGGATCACGGCCATCCGAAGCGGCCGGATCCGAAGTCAGATCGGATCGCTGCCAACTTGCACAGGCCTACTTGCTCCAAGGTAGGCACCAGCTTCCAGGCTGGCGATGCTGTGCCACGTTAGTCCTTGCTGCAGTCACAGTGCTGAGTAAGCGAGGTCAGCCTCTTCTGAAAACAGAACGTGTCTCCATTATTCATCGCACCTCCATCTGCAAAATCCCACAGGAAGGCAGCTGAAAACAGTGTCACCTCCTCCTCACGGTTTCTCCTTACAGTTCGACTAGACACGCTGGGATAATTAGGGGGGATAGAGGAAACGGCCAAGTCACGGCACCTGCCACAGCCTAGAGGTGTAGGCCAACCCTGTCAGTTCCTTGCTACTTCTCACTCCTCTTCCCTTCCCCATTCTGGCAAAAGGCACTGCAGCCCTACTGCTGCTCTCACCTGGGTGGCAATAATCAAGTTAGTGCCCCTGCTGCCTGGAGGCAGTAGCAGTCAAGGATCCTGCTCAGTAACAGGGATCCTGCCTTTCTAACCATTAACAGGAAGCTTTGGCCCCCAGAAGCCATTCTTGCCTGAAGAAGGGATTGGCACTGCCTCTGTGTCACTGTGTGGGCGAGTGCTTGAATAAGGCAGCAAGAATGAGATGAAAAGGCAAATGGAGGACTGAGCCAGAAAGAAGCCAGGGCTGACTTTATCTTTATTTAGACCAGAGGTGTCAAATATATGGTTTCTGAGCCAGATACAGCCCATGGTGGGAGTTCCTCCAGTCTGCTGTCTTCTCAGGCCAGGATGGAGGAGTGAGGGCAGAAGTCACCCATCTGCGGTCGAAGGCAGAAGCCTCCAACTCATCCCTCACACTGCTCCAGGAAGAGGTATTGCTGTGGTACCTAGTGCAGCAGCCACCAAATTTACCGTTCCCCATCACCTGTGTCTGCAGGAATTGGCAACGCTTAGTGTCGGAGGTCAGCAGTGGTGGCTGCAGCGAGGGCTGTGCTGACACGTCCTCCCTCAGGTATGTGAGGCCAATGAAGGGACACAAATCTATGCTCACCCCAAACTTCTGGCTGCCCTGACACTTCCCCCCACAGCAGCAGCTCTGGCCCTGCCACCAGGCTCTTAGGATAAAACATGGGAGATGGGTCACTCTGCCTAACATGCACTAGTCATTGGATCTTGTCGGGCTAAAGTGTCAGGACTTGCCCAGCCTCAGGCACATACCTGGGTGATGCTATGTCCCCACAAGCCTGCTCAGTCAGAGTGCAGTCCTCCTCAGCACACTGGGTGGGTGCACATATACTTGCACACAGAGCAGAATGGCAAACTGCACATAAGTGCCCAAAACTGCTGCCACATGACCATGCACATGCCACTGAGGTGTGTAAAGTAAAATAAGAAAATTAGTTCAAAATGGCCTGTCTAATGGACCAGTCTTCCTTATTTATGCACACAAACCAGAATCCCCAGTAATTTAGATTAGGGGCAGCCAACCTGCAGTATGGGTGCCACAAGTGGCATGGGCAGCTTGCATTTGTGGCATGCGGCAGATCGGGGAGGGGACAAGCAGGATAGTGGCAGATGTGGCAAGAAGAAAGCAAAGCAACAAACTGGGTAGAGAGCACAGAGAAGGAAAAGGAAACAGCAGCAAATCAAGCAGGGAGCATAAAGCAGAGCAGCAGATCAGGCAGGGCAAGGGGACTGAAGTGACACCCGGGGAGGGTTTGGGGCTAATTTGTGGCATGCTTGACAAAAAAGGTTGGCCCCTGCTGGTTGAGACTAAAGTATGTCCTTAAGACTGTAGTTTCGCTATCCAACAGGCAACTCTGAACAGATTAAATTCCACAAAATATCCATATCTTATCAAACAGCAGAAGGTATACAATTCATTGTGCAAACTGGACATATGGCAGTTATTTGGGAAAAAAATCTAAAATAAACATAATAAATTAACCAGAGCCCTTGATTTAGAGCAATGCTCACCCATCACATCACTATCACTTCATTCATCAATATTTCATCATTTTCAGAGAGAACACAGGTAGCAAATGAGTTTAACCCGTGCCCCCAAAGTACTCACTATGCAATGCCTGACAAGGATGGATCCCTCCACATTTTTATGTACGTTATGGGGGATCTTCTGTCCCTCACTGGCAATGGCAAGTGTGGGTTTCTCTGGAGAATCTCGACTGGTTTCAGATTCCTTGGACTCATTTTGTTGCTTGTGACTTTCAATGGCACATGCAAATTTTGCAGCAGTCCAATTAGGATTTTCAAGGCTACTAAAACAGCAACATACCTATTTCTCAAATGTGAATCGTTAGCATCTCTGGAACCAGAGTCCCAGCACCATAGACAATATCTGGTACCATCATATAACACAGCTAATCTTCACTTTTACCATCAAAATCACTGGAGCCTGAATCCCTGTCCTCATCTTGACCTCTAAGCGAGCTCATTTGCTTTGTTCTGTCATTTTTTGTGGCGGTGAAGTGGGTGGTGTTGGATTCAGGGTTAAGAAGTCATAGAAAAGTAAAACACTGAGGTGAAAGGCTCTAAAACCCCCTTTTCTGTCTTCTACTTTCACTTCCTGGGGTGGGCCCACTATTTCCCTTCCTTTCAAGAGCTACACAGATTCTATCTCAGCAATAAGATTTTAATTTGCTTGTTCCCACTCTCTCGGAAAAATACCATGAGAAGCTAAGAGAAGCTGTCCAGATGCTGACTGGGGACAACAGCAGAGATACATGGTTCATTGCTGACTCCAGCCAGAGCTTCGAGGCCCAAGCCAAGGGTAGAAAGGATCTAGTGGAAGTCCACTCCTCTTCATGGAGCTGGTCCTGTGCTCTTAGCATCTCATCACTGTTTTCCTGTGTGATCCCTGCCCGTCCAATGCTAGGACGCCATCCAAAGGCATGAGCCCATGTTCACCCAAAATGAAACCTGTCTATAACTAGGACCCTGTGAACATAACCTGAGCCCTGCAGCACAGCAAGCAACAGGAAAAGCAAAATACTACAAGCCCACAGACCATTTGACCCCCCAAACCTCGTTTGACACCACAGGCAGGCAGCACTGTGTTCTCTATAGAGAAGCATTGGCATTGCAGCAGCTCTGTACCAAATCTGCCTGAGCTATCCTGGTGGAGACAGCACAGGATCGTCATGCTAACGCTCACCAGCAAGACCGACGTCTCTGTCTAGCAAAGATAATTCATTGCAGCAGAACCTCCTCAAGCACCGTCCTGGTTAATGGGAATAATAAATACTTTGCTAGGCTTCCTCTGTCTTGGGTAAACAGATACCTCCTCTGTCCCTTCAAATGCATGGGTCCAGTGTCATGTGTTCCAGTGAGGACAGCCCGATGTATGGAGACAGGGCTTAGGAGCATCTGATCCCTGCCGTAGTACAAACTCCCCTTCCTCAACTCACCTCTCCAAAGTGAGAGCCACAAGCATGCCAGGCAGTGTAAAGCGCACTGATCCTTTTAGTTAAAGTCCTTTTCTCCAGTGGCATCGGGACAGTAGAGTAGCAGGGCTGCAAAAGCCACTGGGCATATGATCCTCCATGGCAAGGGGATCCCCAGACTGGAGGTAGCACATACAAGTAGTATCCCAGGTACGACTGGATGTCTCAAAAGGCCTCTGGGAAGTTTAGGACAGAATGATACTTATTATATTCCTCACTTGTTATTATTCCCCACTCCAACTTCCAGGCTAGGTGGAGCATGGAGGTGACAAGGCAAGCCATTGCAAGAAAGGCAGGAGAAAATCTCTGGCAGGAAAAAGAAACACAGCAATCACCAAACAGAGACCAAGGCCGACTTTTCTACAGCAGCCCCATGTATTTTCCCTCCAAATTTCTGGGTCAGAAACAAGTGAGCAGAACTTCACAGAGCCACTCATCTCCCTCCTCCAGGGAAGACTGTCCTGTGGAGCCCACTACCTTGGACTCCTCCAACCCACCTACTGGCTGTGTGCCAATGAGAGCTAGTAGCAAGAACGGTTCATGGTTCACCTACTCCACCCACAGGCTGTTGGCTCCCTCATCACATTTACTTCTTTAAGGCACTTTTGCCCCTCTCCTGTGGTTAACTTGCTGAAAACTATCATTTAGGAGCAACAATCTTTATTATCTGGTATGTGTTTCTTGAAACATGATAGCACAAGTCCCCTCCCACGCCCTCACCACCCACTGCTTGTCAAAGCAGTTGGTGAAGCTCCCTTCAGAAATTACCTGTGGGTTGTATTTTATGATAGATGCTGGCTCTGGTCACTTGTACCCATGTGACAGCTGCTCAGCCTCTACCATTCATCTCTTCCCATTAACTTGCCCCTTGTCTCACACATGTTGCATAGGAGGTGGGCCACCATCACCATACTAGGAAGCCCTTTCAATTTGTGCATGGAGAACCATAGTGGGCAGGACAAAGGATTGGCATGTGTCCTGTCAACAGCACTGCTGCAGTGGAAGTATGGGAGCATGTGTTGATGACCTCCTAGAGCCAGAGAACCTGAGGAAACACAGGTGAGCACCTTCTTGGTGACTGTGTCGTCCTCACAAATGGTTGGTCCAGGAGTGCATTTCCCCACATTAAATGAGTTGCGTATGAACCAAAGGGGAGGGGAGTTCAGAACAAGTGGTTGCTCCTCAAGGGAGCAATCCTGGATGTACAAGCAAAGTCCATCCCGTCTCAGACGAAAGGTAGCAAAAGGGCACAGCAGCCCCCTTGGCTCTCCAGGGAACTGGCGGACGTCCTCCGTCTCAAAAAGAAGACCTGCAAAGGATGGAGGACTGGAACCACCACCAAGGAGGAATACTCTGCTCTGGTCCAGACCTGCAGAAAGCAAACCAGGAAAGCCAAGGCTGTGATGGAACTCCAGCTAGCTCCAAATATCAAGGACAATAAAAGGTCCTTTTTTAGATATGTGGGGAGCCGGAGGAAAAGCAAGGGCAACACTGGACCCCTGCTAAACCAGATGGGACAACTGACAACCAATGCCCATGAAAAAGCAAACTTGCTAAATGGGTACTTTGCATCAGTTTTTCACCAGTCCCATGGGACAGCCCTGCCCACTATGGGTCAGGGAGGCCCGGGTGAGGGAGATTCCTTGCCCTCCATTGAAGCTGACCTCATGAAGAAACACCTTAACAGACTGGACACCTTCAAGTCTGCCGGCCCTGATAGTTTACACCCAAGGGCTCAAGGAGCTGGCTAGCTTCATAGCTCAGCCCATGGCACAGATCCTTGAGAACTCCTGTGCCCTGGTGAAGTGCCTGACGACTGGAAGAAGGTCATCGTGGTGCCTATCTTCAAGAAAGGGAGGAAAGTGGATCCGGCAAACTACAGGCCCATCAGCCTGACCTCTATCCGGGGGAAGGTCTTGGAAAAGATTATCAAAGAGGCCACCCTTAACAGACTAGCTGACAGCAATATCCTGAGGGATACCCAGCATGGGTTTGTTGCGGGTAGGTCTTGCTTGACCAAACTCATTTCCTTTTACAACCAGGTGACCTATCAACTGGACAAGGGGGAAGAGATTAATGTCGTATATCTTGATTTTAAAAAAGCCTTCGATCTGGTATCCCATGATCACCTCTTGGCAAAACTGGCTAACTGCGGCCTTGACCTCACCACAATCCGCTGGCTAGGGAATTGGCTCCGTGACAGGACCCAGAGGGTGGTGGTTGATGGAAGTCAATCGTCATGGTGCGCGGTCACCAGTGGGGTCCCTCAAGGCTCCATCCTAGGGCCTATACTGTTTAACATCTTCATCAATGATGTGGACATTGCTGTCAGAAGCGGACTGGCCAAGTTTGCTGACAACACCAAACTCTGGGGTAAAGCATCCACACCTAAGGACAGGAGGCTGATCCAGGCAGTTCTTGACAGGCTCATGAAATGGGCAGACGAGAACCTGATGGTGTTCAACACTGAAAAATGCAAGGTTCTCCACCTTGGGAGGAAAAACCTTCACCATGCTTATGGGCTCGGCAGTGCTATGCTGGTTAGCACTACAGATGAAAGGGACTTGGGGGTCATCATTGACCACAAGATGAACATGAGCCTTCAATGTGATGCTGAGGCTAGTAAAGCGAGCAAAACGCTGGCTTGCATCCATAGATGCTTCTCAAGCAAATCCTGGGACGTCATTCTCCCATTGTACTTGGCCTTGGTGAGGCTGCAGCTGGAGTATTGCGTCCAGTTTTGGGCTCCACAATTCAAAAAAGATGTGGAAAAGCTTGAAAGGGTGCAGAGGAGAGCCACGCACATGATCAGAGGTCAGGAAAACAGACCTTATGATGACAGGCTAAGAGCCATGGGACTCTTCAGCCTGGAAAAGCGCAGGCTCAGGGGTGATCTGGTGGCTGCCTATAAGTTTATCAGGGGTGCTCGTCAGGATCTGCGGGAACGTTTGTTCACCCGAGCACCCCAAGCGATAACAAGATTGAATGGTCACAAACTCTTCCGTGACCGATTCAGGCTGGACATAAGGAAGAATTTCTTTACTGTCCGAGCCCCCAAGGTTTGGAATAGATTGTCACTGGAGGCAGTTCAAACACCCACTTTGAACGCCTTCAGAACACATTTGGATGCTTATCTTGCTGGGATCCTATGATCTCTGCTGACTTCCTGGCCCTGGGGTAGGGGGCTAGACTCGATGATCCTCCAGGGTCCCTTCCAGCCTGAATGTCTATGAAATCTATGAAGTGACACTCAGGGGGTGCTATCATCAGCTTCTCCCCAGCTAAGGAGACTTGTATGTTAGTAGCTAACTAACATCCAGAGCTTTAGGCTTTCCACTATAAACAACTAGGCACAAAAGAGGCTCCCCAGGCATCAAGTTTTAGCTGCTTATATACTTATTGTAGCAGAAGGAGAGGCAGACCAGGGATGGCACCAAATTATGGCAGCTGATAAACTGATGTTAGGCCGGATGCAGACAAACCGAAGTCGAGGGCCCATGCTTCCGATATCTTCATTCTGGAGGGGTTCCCTTGGGACACTGAGAAATTGAGAGCAGTTAAAGAAATGTTTGGACCAATGGATATTGGTACATTGATATATGAGGGGAATACAATTTACATGGATAGCAAGCTATCGCTCTATATCTGTACACACACATTAGAAGCCTGTGTATTTTGAAACAGTGATGACACAATGATGCTGACAAGGAACGGTCAGAGACCCAGGAATGGGCATTTAAAAGAGTAAAGAAAATCATATTAAGGCACTGATCATAGAGTCATAGAAAATGAGGGTTGAGAGGTACCTCAGGAGGTCACATCTAGTCCAACCCCCTGCTCAAAGCAGGACCATCCCCAACTAGATCATCCCAGCCAAGGCTTTGTCTAGCTGGGTCTTAAAAACCTCCAAGGACAGAGATTCCACCACCTCTCTGGGGGCACATTTACACAAGACATTTACTGTGGAGTAGACAAATTAGCTCCGCAGTAAATGTCTTGGCATGTACACATGCAGGGTTATTCGAATGGAGTACTATCTTGAACTCCAGCCTAATAACAAGTACTATACTGCTGTGGAGCTTTTTACTCTGCAGCAGCACACGTGTAGACAGTGGCAGGGCTGGCTGGAGTACAAGGGTGCTTTAGTGCAGGAGCTGCCTACTGGCTAACCCTGCACTAGAGCACCCTTGTGCCCCAGCCAGCCCCTCCACAGCACAATGAGCCAAGTCGGAGCAGCCCCAGGCTGGCAGGCTGACTCCAACACAGCTCAATGTGCTGTGGTCCCAGACGCATGTGTAGAGACAGTGCCTGGGAGCAATAAATTCTGGGGCAATAAGCATCAGTGTTTATTGCATCGCATTAATATGCAAGTATAGATGCACCCTGGGTAACCTGTTCCAGTGCTTTACTACCCTCCGCATGAAAAAAGTTTTTCCTAATATCTAACCTAAACTTCCCCTGCTGTAACTTGAGACCATTGCTCCTTGTTTTGTCATCTGCCACCACTAAGCACAGTTTAGCTCCATCCTCTTCAGAATGGAGGTAGTTAAAGGCTGCTTCAGAAAGTTAAAGGCTGCTGTTAAAGCCCTCCTGAGTCTTCTCTTCCCCGGATGAAATAACACCAGTTCCCTCAGCCTTTCCTCAGAAGTCATGTTCCCCTGCCCGCTATTTTCATTGCCCTCTGCTGGACTCTCTCCAATTTGTCCACATCCTTTCTATAGTGGGGGACCCAAAATAGTGGCCTCACCAGTGCTGAAAAAGGGGAATAATAAATTATGGCAATGCTCCTATTAATTCCGCCTAGTATGCTGTTAGCCTTCTTCACAACAAGGGTAAACTGTTGACTTGTATTCAGCTTATTGCCCACTGTAATCCTCGGGTCCCTTTCTGCAAAGCTGCTGATTAGCCAGTTGGTCCCCAGCCTATACCAGTGCATGGGACTGTCCCATCCTAAGTTCAGGACTTCACACTTGGCCTTACTGAACCTTCTGAGATTTCTTTTGGTCCAATCCCCCAATTTGTCTAGGCCACGCTCAATTCCAGCCCTAGCCTCCAGTGTATTTACTATTCCCCCACATCTGAAAACTTGCTGAGGGTGCACTCCATCCCATCTTCCAGGTCATTTATGAAAATACTGAACAAAACCAGCCCCAGGACTGACCCCTGGGACACTCCACTTCCCACTGGCTGCCAACTAGACATCAAACCATTGACCGCTGCCCTCCGAGCTGGATGATCCAGCCAGTTTTCTATCCACTTGACAGTCCATTCATCCAACCCATACTTTGTTCGCTTGCTTGTCAGAATTTTGTTGAAGACCACATCAAAAGCCTTGCTAAAGTCAAGCTATTATCATGCCCACTGCTCTTCCCACACCCACAGAGCCAGTCGCCCCATCATAAAGGCAATCAGGTTGGTCAGTCATGACTTGCCCTTGATGAATCCATGCTGACTGTTCCTAATCACCTTCTTCTCCTCCAAGTGCTTAGAAATGGATTCCTTGAGGACCTGTGCCATAATTATTCCAGGGGCTGAGGTGAGGCTGACTGGTCTGTAGTTCCCCAGATCCTCCTCCTTCCCTTTCTTAAAGATGGGCACTATATTTGCCCTTTTCCATTCAGCTGGGACCTCTCCCAGTCACCATGAGTTTTCAAAGATAATGGCCTGTGGCTCTGCAGTCACATCAACCAACTGCCTCAGCACCCTCAGATGCATCCTATCTGGCCATCCCATGGACCTGTACACATCCAGCTTTTCTAAATAGCCCCTAAGCTGTTCTTTTGCCAGTGTTGGCTGCTCATCTCCTGCCCAAAGTAGTCTGGGAGCTGACCTTACTTGTGAAGACTGAGGTAAGACAGGCTCTGTGTCATTTGGCCTGTAGTACTAAAGTATTGGAGTTCTGCAGAGCAGCTAAAGCTACAGGGTGGTGCCCCAGGAGGAAGCCTGGTTCCTGCAGCTTACAGACACTGGCGGAGGGGGTGCAGTCTTTAACACGTATGCAATATCTACCCCAGTTCTGGGAGTTTTGGCTTCATCTCCCATGACCCCAGTGAAACTACACAGGGAAACAGATACAGCACTTTCTGCCAGAACAGAGTCTGAATGGGTGCAGCTTTAAGAATGCACTTTGTTACCACAGCAACCAGGAATTACGCAGAGTTGCAAAATGGTGAAGAATAATCAGTGATAATCCTCTAAAACAGCCTGTAATTGCAGCAGAGGAGGCACGGCTGACAGGTTTGATTCAGGAACGAGATCCCTCAGTGCTTCAGCTCTTGAGGGAGCTTTCAGTGCCGCAGTAAAAACCCAGGAATAATTAGCAAGAACCTCTTAGGATACAGAAAACCAGCACTTGCTCACGTGTAGGACTCTGGCCTCAGACCACCTGCCATTGCAGTGGGGTCTTCTCACCTCTCTGAAACAGTCATGTTGCTGTCACAGAGAATCAGGGTTGATATGAAAGTAGACGATGGTCATGGTCAGGCAGTTCCACTGGACATCACCTGTCCTTGGTCCCTGGTTTAAGGTTCTGTTTAGTTTACAGGGGGAGCAGTGAACAACAGATTTACTCATTCTTGCACTTTCAACATGACTGCAGTGAGTTTGTAAAGAGGGGGAGTTATCCTGTCCCAGGATAACATGAGACAACATTTCTTTAATTTTCCTGTAGTCGAAGTGGTCCCCACCTCCCACTGTTGTCAATCAAGCTGGAGCCAAAAGGATGGCTGCCATTTCATCCAGAACATCTGCTTGTGGATGTGAGGCTGCCGTTAATGAATATGGCTGCCATCTTCCATAGTTCTCATAGAGATTGAAGCTATGGCCACAGGGAATACGCTGGCCACCTTATGGTGCAGGAAGGAGGTGCTAGACAGCCCACAAGGAAGATACCCCTGGGGAGGATCAGTGGAGACCACTTGAAAGGTAAACTGGGGACAGGGAAAGGTGGGTACAAGGTATCATAAGATGATGCAAGGTGTGGGAGGGAAAGGGATAGGAACATAGGGTAGGGAGCGACTTCCTGGGCCACTGGGTCCTGTCCCTGCTATTGCAGGTCGCATGTTACAATCCCTTTCATTACCTGAACAAGCTCCAGCTGAAACTCAAGTCAGCTCTTTCTCTACCACCTCCCATTGGGAGGCTCCCAAATACACTGCTGTAATGAAGAGGAATCCTCTTCTGGATGTCAGCCAAAATTTATTTTTGACCAGGTTATCCCCACTTGCTCTTGTGACAACATGGGCCTTTAGCTTCAGTAGCTTTTTCCTTCCTTGTTGGTTATACCTCCTTGCCTCCCCCCAGCCCTATGTGTTTGGAACAATTGTATTACCAATGAGACTTTGCTTTGTTAAACTAAACAAGCCAAGCTCTTTTAATCTCCTCATGTATAATAGGCTTCATTTCTGATCATCCTAGTAACCTTCACTGCACCTGCCCTGGTCTGAATTTATCTGTCTTGAATTCTCACTTTATTTTTACACTTGCCAACTTTAAAAACACAATTGACACTTTTCATCATTCATTTTCTCCATAATTTCTAGGTTTCCAGCTTACTCCTAAGGTCTTCTTTTAAGGTGCTTATTCATCCAGTTAGGCCTGAAGACTTTCCTTACAAGTTTTTTCTCGCCTCTATGCAAGTCCCATACAGTTTTTATACCTTTGATTTAAACAAATCCAAAGCATTCTTCACATTCAAGTCCCTGAGCTCTTTAGTTCAACTGACTTCACTAACCATTTCCCTTTGTTAACTAAAAGTTTGTAGTCACAGGAGCCAAGGTTATTTTCTATGGCCATTTTATCTTCCATGTCTTCACTATGTATCAAAAACAGATTTAAAAAGCTTCAGTTCTTGGTGGTTCGTTGACTATTTGGTGAAGTCTGATGGCTATTGCATCCAGCAATAACTAGGCCCTATTATTAGAGCAGTATTTGTTCTCCTGGAATGACACAATTCTCAGTAACATTTCTCTCTAATAATATACATAGCATAATAAATCCAACCCAGAACCACGTTTAGCTTGTATTTTGACTGTGATTTGCCAAAAATATTTAAGAAATCTAGTAAACTTGTCAAAATGTGGCCTGGGTCTTGTAACATCTGGAATGGGCAAACATCATGGTTGGGGAGGTCAGTTGCAAATACTTTGCCAGATGCATCTGATTTCCTAGCTAAGCAGGAGTGGAACGGATATGACACTGTCATTTTGGACCTAGTGTTCAGAGCCTGAGAGCAATCATCTTTGCAAATGTTGCTCCATCAATCACAATCTGACACAAGAAATTTAGGACACTCATGAGCACAGCCTTATTCCAGGGATGCTGCGTATCCATGTCGGACATGTGCACTCCTGCACAACACTGATGTGGCTTGAAGGCAGAGAAACCAGTCTTCAATTTAGACCACAGCCTTCATTAAGTAAGACAGTCCAGCCATCTACCCATCCTTCTACCCTGCCTTCAAACTACCACATTTCAGACTCTAGCACTGGAGGACCCACAGCCTTTCAAAAAATCAAATCCTATTTTCATAACTAAAGCCAGTAACTCATCTGCATTTCAAATATCCTAACTCTGCTCCACTGAATAATTTAAAACCATAAAAGCTGTTCCTTTCAGTAATGTAAATAGGTGGTGAAATGCTATAGAATAGTGACCACAGGGATCCAGAGAATCATTACAAAGTAAATTCTCTCCCAAGGCAGGTCATTCTAGTCTAATGAATGTGTCTGAGCTCTGTTAAAAAAAAAAAGTAATTTAAATTCAATTTCAGGGAGCTTACATATTAGAAAGGCACAACAAAATTTGAAATTACTGATGCCGGAGGAGAAAGAAACACAATGTTCACAGTCCAAGTTAGAAATCTTATTTGATAGCTGGGTCTGGCTCAGGAAGTTTGCTCTGTCCTTAATGAATACTTACTGCCATTACAAAACTCCTTCTAAATCCTCTTCTAGGAGGTACATTTTCTTCTATAATTGCTGCATATGGAAATGGAAAAGAACTGGCAAATTGAGTAACAGTAAATCCATTATTGTCAGGGTGCTGGAGGGTTTTATATACAGGACAAATGAAGAGGCAATAACCTCATGGCTAGGCCTGGAATGGTGCTGAGCATATATAAAAGTGACTTTTAAACCCCCCACCCCCATACTCTGGGATAACTCCTAGTTTAAATCAGAATAGTGTCAGCACTGTTTGACTTCACCTGGCCCCTACTGGCCTTGGGAAGCAGAGAATAAGAAGTTACTTATTTGTGCAGTAACTGGAGTTTTGCCAGCTGCGTTGTCCACAAACTGATTCCACTAATGAGATGCACGCACTTCCAAGGAGAAGATGGAAGGGTAGTTTTGGAATGGGCGTACAGAAACTCAGCTTGAAGAACTACCAAATGGTAATTAATTACCAGTAATTCCAGTACCAGTACTTCCAGACCAGTTCAATCAGAGGAAGAAGTTTCTGCAGAATCATTTCTAAAGCACCCACTTCCTAAATGTAGCAGAGGCTTCAGAGATCGCTATGCCTAATGAGCATTTGAACGGAGCCCTAGGGGACTACTTCCCAGCTCTCGGATATGGATGCATTTTGCAGTGAAGGGGACAACATTGCTTGAGTTCAGGTGAACTCTTAATAGTTGTAGGTTGGTCTACATTAGCTGTCTCCTAGCATATCTTTACACAACCTGTAATTGGTTTAGATAGCCTTTAGGTAGAGATTGCTTTGCCTTTCATTCTTTCCACTCTGATCACTCAGAGACCCTCTACACATGGAGGTAAAGGTGTGATGAGATCTAATGTATGATCCACAAAATCACCCCTCTTGCCATGGCACATGTGTATAGCAGGAGTTGTGACTGCAGTATTATGAATCAGATCCTATCACCGGTGCAGGAGGATCCTGGGCTCCCCCGCACTGGCAAGAAGTAAGCTCAACTGGGAGCCCTCTCAGCTGACCTGAGCTCCCACCCACAAGGGCACCCTAGAGGTCCTTGCAGCAGGGAGACTGCAACTGACAGTGCCCCAGCCACGGGGGTTCCCCGTATAACTCTTGCAGCTGGGAGACCACAGATGATGGGGCACCCAGCCACAAAAACTGGGAGCCAGGTCAGCTGGAAGCTCCCAGGCTAAGGGGTGCAGATGCCCCCCCCCCCCCCT
>NW_017729015.1:9569522-9602861 GCF_001723915.1 Gavialis gangeticus | reverse complement strand
CCCCCCCCCCCCCCTTCCACCCTCCAGCTAGGAGCTCTGATCAGTTGATGGGACTCCCAGCCACAGGGGCCCCTGGATACAGTTCAATTAATGGTGTGATAGGAAGCAACTACAAAGCTATTACACATTTTGTGGAATAACTTTATAGCTTATTCCTCTTTTTATCATGCCATACATCAGTTAATCATACCTTAAGAGGTCACCCAGCCACACATTCAATCACTTTGGATACAGAAGGGGTTTCAGAAGAAAACTAAAAGGTTACAACACAGCTAAAATATCTACAACCTAAGCTAACACTAAATAATTAAACAAATGTATAAAATTAAGAGGTAGATCAGGGGGTTTCCTGTCAATCTGAACTCAGACAACCAGATGTTCTGTTTTGAGTAAAGAGGTGGTTGAAGGAAACTGAGGACGCAGACAGAAGTGCAGCTCCCTGCTGTGACTGAGAAGGTTTTGCAGGAAGCATTCTGAGTTACAACGATCCCCAGGACTGAACAGAAGTTCACTATTGGTTCTAGGGGGGAAGGAAATCTAGCTGCTGGCTGCGAGCCTGCAGCCGGTTTCCCCTAGCAATGGGCCCTGCTCTCTCCCAGCCTGTCCACTGCAGAATGGGAGCGGGGAAAAGGGAGGATAGGGAGCTCATTCTAGGGTTTCCCCCGCCAGCATGGAGGGAAGGGGGGGTGCTCCAGTGTGGAGCTGGTCGGCAGGCAGCCTCATGCCCCAGGCAGCCCCATCAGCATCTACAGGTGCATTGTGGCAGAGTAAATAACACCGCTGCAGGATAGTACTTGGGTTTATAAGTACTAACCTACAGTAGCATTTATTAGTTTGCTGAGCCTAATACGACCGCACACGCAGACACTGAGACTTTACTGTGGAACTAATTAGACAACTACACAGTAAACGTCTCATGTAGGTGCACCCAGGAAGTCCTAAATGCTAGAAGAGACCTGAATCCCTGAAATCGTAGACTATTTACCATAGCAGAGGCAGAACGGTCTGTCGCTAAATTCAATTTACATACAAAATGGATACTTCACAACGTGAAGAAGGAAGAAATTCAACAGTGACAAATACGTTCCAAGCCCGGACTAAATATTCATATTGGATTTACGGCACCCCACATCCTGCCTGCCATCTGAAAACCCCAGGTACCTTGCCTGCTTTAGCTAGTGTTTCCTCATTTGCATTCTCAGAGCAGCTTTTTACAAGCTGACTTTTCTACCCTGGAGAACTCTTACCATCTTTATTTCTCCTTTGTCCGATGAAGGGCATGTAAGCCCAAAAGCTTGCAAAGAAAAAAAAAGAAGGAAACATTTAGTTGGTCTAATAAAATATATTACTTCTACCTGAAGAGTTTTGTCTAATTATATACATACGATGGCAGTTATACGCTATTCAACAGTTGGAGAGTGAATCTTTCCTCGCCCACCTATAACAACATACCTGAGGTGCTTTCTCCAGTCAGGGATATGATCTCATAGTGAAACTTCAATTTAGCCTCATCTTTCTTGGGCCCTTTATTAGAGACAATGGCAACAAGCTTTATGTCACCCTCACCAATGAAAATGTCATTCCTGGCTGCTCATTAGAAGAGTAGGAAATTTAAGCCTCAATGCCAGACCCTCTTTCCACAATCTTTTACCTAAACTACAGGCATGTCTGTACTACTACCTAGGGTGACTCCCAGACCAGCAAACCACCAACATTACAGACCCGTTTGCTTAGCCCTCCTCCCCATTCCACTCTGGCAACAGGCTGGCCTGTCTCTAGAAGCTCCCCTGAGTCTCAGGGCCCAAGTTTTGAGTTTCTCCTACCCTGCCCTTCCTCTACAGGGTCTTCAGATCTCTCCTAAGCCTTGCCCAGGTGTTGCAACTTCCAGGGACATATCTCCAGAACCATTGCTGCTGGCATACCAATGAGTAAAAGAAACCAAACAGCCTTTATTCACTGTCAGTCCAACAGACAGTGGGGATATAACAGCAACGCAAATCCAAAGCCCTGCAGAAAACATGCATCTTTATACATTTGCTCGCTGAGCCATCAGATCACAGGCTACCGCATGGACACACACAACTAGACAGCATTCCTTTCTCTTACCTCTCAGTGCATTATCATTTCAATCCACTTTCCGTATTTGTTGACTATCTATCTGTCAGTGTCCAGGTCACGCAAAGCTATACTTTGATTAAGGAAAACCACTTAAGAGTTTGATACTACCCAGTCCTACCAGGATATTTACTACATCCTTGTTACAATCCCAGGTTGAGTCTTAACTATCAAACAATCTTGAGGATACCATGACTAGAAAGTTTGCTACGGGCCTTCTACACCCTGCTTGTAATCTCTGCTGTCCCTAATTAGAGCAAAGTACAGAAGGAGAAACAAATAACGGTTGCAATTACTAAAAGGGTTTTTTTCTTGATTTTGTTCTCTTAGGGTGAAAACAGACATTGGATTGGATTTCTATAGGGGCAAAGGCTTTTATCCTGGGATCCTACAGACTTATAAGCCCAGTGTCCTACTGTAAGTACCTGTGATATATCCAGATTTCTGTCCCCCTCCAATCCTGGCTAATTGATATTCTTTCCAGGGACAAGCTGCATGTGTAAAGGGCTAAGCCACTCCCAGGTTTTGAGTTGGATCAATCAGAACTGATTCAGGCATAATACCTGTTTTTGCCCCTAGAAATCAGTCAGCTAATTACTTGTTCTCTTCTGTGCTTCCTGCTTGCTGTCACAGCAAGATAACGTACACACTACACAGGGAAGGAAGCCTTCAACTCACTCCAAAATAGAAACATTTTGGATATGTCTCCAAACATTCTTCCTTAAGCTGCATGCACACATGGGGGTCAGATATGTCCTAACAGTCTACATATGAAGAACAAAAAGCATTCAGGTCATAACCTGAGGTCTTGTGTCACCACTGCAGAAATGATCAAAGGAAAGGCAGTTTCAACTCTGTCAAAATGGATTGCATACTGTGTATAGATGAGAGATGAAATAGCCAAGATAGACCTAGCACTGTTAATGTTCACTCTACCAGATCTCAGGCAGCACCTGCAACTTTATTAAGAAACAGCCCTATCTTGGACACCTGTGAAGCAGTCACCTGGAGCTCAATCTACATGTTAACAAGGCATTAAGCAGTATGAAATTTCTAAATCTAATCGAGTGTTCAGCAAGTAAGTACTTCCATTGCTGTTCTTCTGAGACTCGAGGTTCCAACTCCAATTGAACTAGCTCATGTCTTTAATCATTAGCGGAAAATGCACATGGACAATCGCTCAAAGGAGAATGAGAAATTATTTACTCGTGTGGTATATGGAGCTCTTCGGTGACTGCATGCATTGGGTGCATTTCCAGCAAGAGTGGAGCGCTTGTTCAGACAGACAACCCATTGCAAATTAAACAAAAGTTACTTACTAGTAACTGGTAAACAATAGAAAAAAAATGTAAAGGACAGAGATATGCATGCACCATTAGGAGCTCATTTCCCACGGTAGAACCACTCCCTTTCTGACCTGACTATCTTCATGCTCAGTGGAAATCTACTTAACATCTTTAATGGGACAACTTGGGAACAAAAAATTCATAAGCTGGAATGAGGGACTTAACACTGATATTGGTGTTATAGCACATTGTAACCTACTTGATTCCTGAATCTACCCCCACGCACAAAAGGTGATCAAGACCCTCCTCCCTTTTGACAGGCCTTAGTCTCCCAGTAATCAGCTTTTCGCTTGCTAATTATTTTTCTGTTACCCCTGGGAATTTCTCTCCTTCCCTCTTCCAATCTTCTCACTATGCTCTGCTGGGTTTTCTCCCGACTTGAAGAAGGATGTCTTGCATTAGAAAATGTGTCTAACTCTATCCCAACTATGCAGCTGGTCCAATAAAACACTACATTTTGTAACATCTTTATCCAATACCTCATGCAATGAGGGATCAGATTTTCACCCAACTGGCCATTTTTTAAGCTGTTTGCAGCCATGTACTTGTGTTTGGTTACAATTATAAACTGCTTTCTGTGGCCAGATCAAGTGCAAATTGTTGCTTCTGTCTGCAGCCTAGTCGACTCCAAAGAGGTCATTTAGTCCAGTGGCTCTTAAAACTTTTTTGTACCAGGACCCATTTGCCAAGATTGATGGTTTGTCCCAATGCATAGCCCTGTGCCCCTGCCAGTGCCCAATCCCCAGCCCCTGCCCTCCCAGGCTATGCTGGGCCCATCACTCGCAACCCCAAGCCCCCTACCAAAGGGGGCTCCCAGCTGCCCCTGTGCCACTCAGACTGGAGCGCAGTGGCTTTGGCTCATGTGGGCAGCAGTGGAGCAAGTCCAGTGGCCAGATCAAATGCAAATTGTTGCTTCCGTCTGCAGCCTAGTCTAGTTGGCTCCAAAGACAGGAAATCACTTGCAGTTAGCCCCCAAAGCAGCTCCCCATCATGGAGGCCCTCATTCAACTGACAGAATAAGCTTAGTCTTGCAGAAGGCAGGCTCTTGTCAACAGACTCTAGGTAAGCTCAACAAATTCAATGGTTTGAGCTGGAATTATATTCAACTTCTGCTGACTGACAAGCCCTGAAGACTGGGAACAGCTCTCTGAAGATTTTCTGATGCCTGATCAACCAAAGTAGCTTTTAGTTTGCCCCTACCTTGACTTATTAAAAGTCCCCTCTGTAGGTGCCCTGCCATTACTGTGAGAACCTGGAGGGGAAACTTTCAGGGCTGTGAAGCTGAAAGAAAGGCAGGATGCTAACCTGGTAGCAGTGCTGCCCTACAGTGAATCCGAGATACTCCGTGGATGGGGACGTGAAAGCAAGTGTGCTGCATGAGACACAAACCAGTCCCCCTTGATGCAACGAAGGTATTATTGCTGCCAGAGTGACCATTTTGAACTCAAGCTCACAGATGAACATGTTGAACCAAACTAGGTCCAGGACTGATCATAGAATGATAGAAAATGAGGGTTGAGAGGGACCTCAGGAGGTCACATCTAGTCCAACCCCCTGCTCAAAGCAGGACCACCCTGACCTAGATCATCTCAGCCATGGATTTGTTGAGCTGGGCCTTAAAAACCTCCAAGGATCTCCAATTTCTCTTTGGAACTAGGAAGTAACCACTGTAACTTTTCCCGTTTTAGATGTATGGAAGAGTTTTATTCCTATGGCTAGAAAGGAGTTAGGTATTCCCCTTGCTTCTGGGTTTTGCTGGGTGCCACACGGAGCTGGGAGGGATTTCCAGCCCCCCACCCCTCTTGCTGCTACGTGTCAAGGAGGGGTGGTGGGTATTGAGCCTTCCTCAGAGTAACTGGGGGTAGCTGCAGCCAAGGTTGGGGATTTTAACTGAGGCCAGTACTCCTGGGATTTAGAGTCTTTTTCATACCAGGACCCATTTTCCAAGATTGATGGCTTGCCCCAACGCACAGCCCCGTGACCTTCCAGTGCCCAGCCTGGCTAAAGGATCTTGCCCCTTCCCTTAGGGTCAGACCAATCACCATATTTGGGGTCAGGGAGATATTTTACCTTATGATCAGTTTGGTATGGATTATGGGGGGGTTTTGCCTTCCTCTGTAGCAAGGGGCATGGCGCTCTACCTGGAACCTCCTGAACATATGAATAGGACGTTGACTATCATACTCTCCCTGCTTTACCTGCTGTCTTGTGTTGTGTAAGGGTCGACTGTAGTTTTATTAAGAAGTTAAATTATGGATTTATATAGGATGGTTTGGATAGGGATGATCCTGGCTCAGGCACAGGGTTGGACTAGACAGATGATTTATGGAGGTCATACAATCATAGAAAATTAGAGCTGGAAGGGACCTCAGGAGGTCATTTAGTCCAGTGGCTCTTAACCTTTTTCGTACCAGGACCCATTTGCCAAAATTGATGGTTTGTCCCAATGCACAGCCCTGTGACCCTGCCAGTGCCCAATCCCCAGCCCCTGCCCTCTCAGGCTATGCTGGGCCCATCACTTGCAACCCCCAGCCCCCTACCAAAGGGGGCTCCCAGCTGCCCCTGTGCTGCTCAGACTGGAGCACAGTGGCTTTGACTCATGTGGGCAGCAGTGGAGCGAGTCTAGTCTAACATAGGCTGGAGGGAGGGGGTGGGGCCTGTAGCACACCTGCCCTGGGCTAGAGCTCCTGCGCCATATCAGGCAGCCTGGTCACGGCCCCTCCCATCCCCCAAAGAGTCTCCCCCAGCCACCCCACCCCACAAGCATAGGCATCAGCCCTGGTATTGCTGGCCTGACCCCCCCCACACCACCACCACTTCACCCACTCGCGAACCCTTTGAAATATTCTTGTGAGCCACAGGTTGAGAAACAGTGATTTAGTCCAACCCCCCACTCAAAGCAGGACCATCCCCAACTAGATCGTCCCAGCCAAGGCTTTGTCTAGCTGGGTCTTAAGAACCTCCAAGGGTGGAAATTCCACCTCTCAGGGTAACTTGTTCTAGTGCTTTACTACCCTCCTGAGAAAATTATTCCTGATAAAAACCTAAATTTCCCTTGCTGCAACTTGAGCCCATTGCTCCTTGTTCTGTCACCTGCCACCACTGAGAACAGTCCAGCTCCATCCTCTTTGCAACCACCCTGCAGGTAGCTGAAGGCTGCTATTAAATCCCCTCAGTCTCCTCTTCTCTAAACTAAATAAGCACAGTTCTCTCCTCCTGTCCTCAGAAGTCATATTCCCCAGCCCCCTAACCCTTTTTGTTGGTCTCCACTGGACTCTCTCTAATCTGTCCATATCCTTTCTGCCGGGGGGGGGCGCAAAACCAGACTACTCCAGATGTGGCCTGACCAGTGCTGAATAGAGGGGAATAGTCACTTCCCTTGATCTGCTGGCAACACTCCTACTGGCAGCCCAGTATGTCGCTAGCCTTCTTTGCAACCAGGGCACACTGGTGACTCATATTTAGCTTATTGTCCACTGTAACCCTCAGGTCCTTTTCTGCAGCTGTTGCTTAGCCAGTTGGTCCCCAGCCTGTACCAGTGCATGGGACTGTCCCATCCTAAGTGCAGATCTTCACAGTTCTCCTCATAGAGCCTCATGAGATTTCTTTTGGTTCAATCCTACAATTTGTCTAGGTCTCTGAATCATAGCCCTACCCCTCCAGTGTATTTACTACTTCCCCTAGCTTGGTGTCATCCGCAAACTTGCCAAAGATGCACTCCATCCCATCTTCCAGGTCACTGATGAAGATATGGAACAAAACCGGCCCCAGGGGCACTCCATTCAATACTGGTTGCCAAATTGACATCAAACCATTGACTACTACCCCATGAACCTGATGATCCAGCAAATTTTATATCCACATTAGTCCATTCATCCAACCTGTACTTTCTTAGCTTGCTTGCTAGGTCCCTTCCAGCCCTTACTTTTCTATGATTCTGTGACTGACTCTAAGTGTAAGGGACTTCACTTGCACATAGATATATAGAAATCTATATCACACCTGCTTCTAAGCCCTACAAGCTTCTGTAAGTAACCCATAAGCCAAAAAGTATTGGGGGGCAGAAAGTGAAAAGGGGCTGGAATTTTTTTGAAGGCTTTGGAACCGATTTGTTCCAAGAGGATTCAGGAGCCTTGCCTCCTTTCCGAAGGCTCGTTGGACACTAAAGGCTACTAAGTTTTCTGCTGATGTGACAAGAGGCCTTTCATTGCCTGTCTCTGGTTAGAGGTTTCCTTCTTGATCTTAATCCGGAACCAACATGTGAGTACAGATCCTGATGGCATCAAAAAACATGGTGGTCTACTCTATGGTAAGAGGTGGGTGGGTAATGTCAAGCTGAAACCCTCAATCCCAGGTTGGATGCTGAACTGAGCAACTTGTTGACGAGGAACAAACAGCCAAAGCTTAATTTTCATTGCTTCTGGTTCTCCAGTTGAGCAGTTGTCAGGGATATGGATCTCCTCCTGGCAGAAAAGATACTATGTGTGGCTGTCAGAGATTGGGATCAGGCCATCATATGGAGGGCATAGGTAGAAGCCTGGTTCTCGGCAAGACCATTGTCCCCAGCTCACACTGAAGTATAATAAAAGGAGAAGAAAAAAAGGGCAGGTTTGACCTGAAGTGAGTGTGAACTAGCCAAAAGCTGTGTCAACAAAGCTACAAAATGTGGTATTCTTGTCATCATCATCACACAGGTGGGAGATCCCACTCCAGGAAAAGGTGCCAGGCTGCAGCTGAAGGCCACAGGCTATTCCAAACCAAATAAGAGCTCTCAAGGCGTTAGAAGAGTGTAAAAAACAAAAGAAAAAGGTACAGGTTTAGAGTACTTGCTAAAGCTCTAAGGGTGTTTATAGATGCATGGAGCTTTAACTAAAGCTCCTTGAATGAGCTTAAGTTAAAGCAAACCTGCCACCTTTTTTAGTGCAGGGACACATGCACATGACGCTGAAGTTTGCTGGAGCACAGTAATTACCACGCTCCAGCACGCTATAGTAACCTTGATTAATCAAGTCTGCTCTGACAAACTGTAATTACAGCACGTCAGAGCAACCACTCTGCATGTATATAGGTGCACAAAGTCAGTAGGACAACAGAGATGCTCTGTTTCTAGCCAAGTAGTTGAGAAGAACTGGGGAGTACAAAGTGCACACTACTAGTAATTTTCGCAGCACAGACCCATCTCTTCATAGCCCTGTGCCAAGGCAAAAACTCACCAGTCAAAGCTCAGGAGACATGAGGGCATACTCACAACATGAAGCTTAAGGAACAATGTCTATTCAGCTTATCAAAGAGAAGATTGAAAGGCAACCAAATCCTTTTGTATGAGTGCACATGGTTCAAACTCACTGACAAAATCCAATGGATAGAATTTGAACTTTGGTAAATTCAACCTTAAAATTTGGTGCAACTTCTTAGCAGTGAGGATATTTAAACACTGGAACATTTTACCAGGTGAGGTGGTCGGCTCCCATCACTTGGGAGTCTTTAGCAGATTAAATAGAATTTAATCTTTTAGAAAATGAAAGCCTTGGGAACTGACAGGATCACTGTTTATCCCTTTTGTTCATAGGAACATGGGAGGTTGCATTCCTCTATGATGTATTTAATGGAGGTCAGCATTAAAACAATGACTATAATTAAATCTCAGGCTTCACAGTTTTTTCCTCCAAGTGTACAACTGGTAAGAAACATTCTCTAAGTGGGGTTTAGGGGAGTTGGAAGTTCCTTTAACTGAAGCAACAGGAGTTGGTTATAGCAGAAGACAGTGGGGCAAAGGGAAAGGGATGAGGCTTTCACCCAGGTGTTCTTGGCACTAATGCAGTTTACGGTCTTAGTCTACAAATAGCAGACGAACTTGTGCACAGCCACTGAGTGTGGTCAGTAAGTTGCGCTCTGGCTGGGCAGGTATGTAGCTCTGTCCGTGAATCTGGGCAAACATGCATTAAGCCTGGGAACTGTAGCTGCTGTTGACTAGCTGGCATCAGATGGTGGAGAAGCCTCCCATGTTTTACCCTAATAGTCTAGTGCAGAAGTTCCCGAACTCTGACAGATTGCACACCATCCATTTAAAATGATAAAACCTTAAGTACCAGCAGCAAATTTTTGTCATATAATTATAATAAATCTATTAACACGTGCAACAAATTGGGAGCCACTGGTCTAGTGGTTAAAGCACTCATCCAGAAAGTGGGAGGCCTGTCCTAGGCCTCCTGCTCAATTGGGTGGAGGTAGAACTGACATCTCCCGTACTTCCCAGTACAGTGCTCAAAGCAACAGGCTTTTAGGCATTAATCAGTCCCTTCTCTAGTTTTCCTTTGAAGCTAGCCTGCAGGGCAGCTGACAGGGAGATATGTGGGGCCAGGAGGAAAAGCACAAGCTACATGATGCGACTCAGTGACATGGCTGCTACCCTGGCAAGGAAAGGGCCTTGAGGTTCTAGTTTCAACCCTTGTTCCCAATGGGGCAGAAATCCCACCCCCTCCCTATCCATTTAAGCCAACAATACATACATACATACATACATACAAGATGCAGTGACTCACACATTATCCAGTGCCCTCTCCTTGAAACTAACGTGTAGCCTAGTGGTAAGAGCACTGCATCAGGCAGCAGAGGAGATATGTTTAAGAGCCCCCACCTCTTGGGAGGAGGATCTAGAACATATATCACCCACCCTCTAGATTTCCTTAACAGCTAAGCTATTGGAGTAAAACAGTTGAGGGCAACCATCCTTCAAAGCCCACTGATCATGTGTTTGTGTGTTCCCCCTAAATATATGCACACAGAGGAACACACCTGCCCAGGGACAGCACAGCCAACTGAGCATGCACAACAGCCATACAGATGCTCATGCATCCACACTGCACACTAAACAGGATTGCAAGCTATGTGCAAGTCCCATTAGGGTGTGTAAGAACAAACAGGATTCTGTCCAGCATGTCTACCCACTGCATCTCACATGCTCACCAATGCCAAGGGCCAGATTTAGGATCAAGAATGAATTTTTCCTCCAGGTCAGGGATCTGGCATGGACATTTTTATTTTTTTAAACCCTGCAAATGTAATCAAGATCTAATCAAGTCCATGCCACTACAGGGGCCCTGGCAACATTTTTCCTCTTCTCTAGCAAATAGCAGTTTATTCTCCTGAGGACTGAACACCTTACGTTCCAAGATTCTCTAGCTTTGCCTACTGCAAAACTGTAAAGCTCTGGGCAGTGGTTTGGGAGCAACTGCTATATTTTGTTCTCAAATTTGTCACAAACTACTTTTTTTCATATATTAAAATGTTTTGGAAGTGAATAGGGGCAGGTAGGCTAAGGCTGACCACTAGGTCTCAAACACACAGGCACCAAATCAAATCTTGGGAGGGCATACTCAGCTCTTCTCTCTAGTTAAATTCAGTGGATCAGGTGACTCCCCCATGCTCCCTTTCCACCTACCACCGTTCTCCTCAATGCACCGAAGGGGAAAGGGAACACGATCTCTGTGGAATTTATCCTATACCGGTCCAACTTCTCCTCAGGGAGAAGCAGAGGTAAGTGCATCCTATACATATTGTCCAGCCAGAAAACTGCAGTTTTTAGAGGGAAGTTGTATGAAGGAAATGCGATGTGCAGCCAGAGTAGCAAAAAGTACCTCATAGGGAGCTGAGAGCTCAAGTACCAACAAAACCCTTCGATGATCCCCAGCTCCACGTACAACTTTCCCTTTCCCCTGTAATCCATCCAACTATACTGGCCTACAAGAACTTCCCACCCTCTGGCTCTTTTGTCTTCACTACCACAAAAAGGTGAGTTTAAGATGAAGCCCTGGGAATGGCAGGGGAATGTATGTATTTCATACAAATACTTGAGTTTAATTAAACTCCAAGCTCCTAAAACCAACTCAAGTTGTGTGCATAACTGCCTGTTTCCATGCATTAACTTTTAGTGAGATAGCAGGAAGTAACACACTTTTCCCCCCAATCAAACATGACCTAGCTAGCGTGGAAAATAATTCACCATAAACAATGTGCTGTGGTAACATAAGCTGGTCTGAGAAGTGTAAAGTGTGGATGTTGAAGATCCTATGCTATGATCTTAAGAGCAGGGGGTCTGGGCTTGGGCCATTCACCCAACTCCCTCCTTTCCCTCTCCTTCCCCTAAAAATCCCTTGCAGTACTAAATGACAGCACATTGCTGCTAGTTAGTCTCCTGGTAGCTGTGATTCACTCTCTGACTCCATGTATGGCTTTCCAAATAACAGAAAAGGCTTCATCAGTGGTTATTAAAGCAAGCTGTCTTCCATGCCTTTGTGGAAGGAGGTGTGCTTGTTGGGAATCAGGGATCAGATCCAATTGCATCATTAAATGAGCGTGTGCCAAGGGCTCTTGAACTGAACGGGGCTCTAGGAAGATATAATCATGGTCAGTTGCAAGTTACTGGTACCACTGGCTAGGCTTTTAACAAAGCAACTTCACAGTTCAGTTTCTGCCAACTCTCTCCCCCGCAAAAATCAAAGCATAATTATAATGAATGTAATTAACTCAAAGAATGGTTTGGTAGTGTCACCTACTGGCTGCATGCATCTCAGTGAAAAACTACAGAAGTCACTAATGGACTCAATAAGCTAGGACTCATCTGCCCATGCTGCTGCTAGCAAGGACACGGTGCTTATGTTTTCTTCAAGATGCAGCTTTAATTTACCAGAGCCCCCAGTACTGTTATATTTTACAGTCAGAGTTGATCCAAATCACTTTCAGTCTCAGAATGGAGTGAAGGAAGGTTCCCAACACACAACCACAAGCAGGCTTGACAGGGCCATTTTCTAAAACTCAAATAGATCTGCCCTAGTGCCTTTCACAACTCAGGAATCTGATAAGCCTGCTAATGCCATGCACAGCAACAAGAGACAATCCCACTGGTTTCCTGAGCTCTAAAAAGCTAACACTTATTTGGCCTACAGTCCAGTTTTGCATTTCAGGTTGACGTCATTGAGGCCTTGCCAATACTGGGTGTTGAACTAGCTTTAAGTTAAATTGGTCTTTAAACAATTAAATCAGTGCTGATTCCTGCATTAGCACCTAGGGCAGTTTCACGACGGCCTAATTCAGTTTAAATTAAGCTTGCCTTATTATCTAGGCTTCAGTTTTCTTGGAAAAATGTTTCCTGGAAAATCTAAGCTGGGAATTTAAACCAACATATCTATATAGAATAGAGATGCCTAGCTGAACATTTTTATTAAGCATAAAAAGCAGTTTTGGATTTAGCTTATTTCTCTTGGAAAGGGACTTAAAAAAAAAAAGCCACTTGCATGTTCTACTTGTAGAATCAGATATACTCATCAAGGTAATCTAAAAGCACTGTCATTTGAAGCTGCTTATTGTGAAGCAACCCAGGCATAAACATACTTCGGTGACATTTGTGTGTTACCTGAAGTAAACCCAAAAGTGCCATAACACCGGGTATGCAATTAAAGCATTGCAAACAGAAGAAACGCAAGAATTTCCAGTGAGATTAAGCTATTCCTCATTCATTTTTAAGACATTTTTTGCCATAGAGCTAAAATGCTATCTTAGCCAAGGTTCAGAAATTTCATGTGTTAGCTTGTAAACTTTCACTTCTTTGAAGTTAGCAAGGTTTTCTGTACCTCAACAAGAATACTGCCATCTTGACATGTTGGTACATTGTGGTGAAGCAAAAGTGGAGGAAAAAAGAAAGATTCCATTTCAGTTCAACTAAATGAAAACAAGGACAAACTGATCAGCACAACATCTTCCATAGCCAAACATGTGCTTACAATTTTAATGTCCGTTTAAAAACCACATCTGCCTGCATCTCAAAAAGCAGCGTCCAATTCTCTATTTTCAGCACCAGATACACATACTACCCAAAACCAGTGAAGGTCCTCTGCACAAAACGTGCAGCATTTACAGCTGTTGCAGACCTCTGTATTCAGACAGTCTATTTTTTCCTTACATCGTTGCATCAGAAAGTACACATTTTGCATTGAACTTCTTTCAGTTACTTATGTAAAACCAAAATAAATGTTTTATAGTGCTTTAAATCCAGACAGGATTTAGCCCTCAAAGGGAAAAGTGACAAGATCACAACTAACTAACATTTGGGGTCCCCTCCTCCAAACAGCCACAACACCTGAACCATGCTTCGTGAAAATCATTTTCCAAATTCAATTTATTGGTAATTCCCCAAATGGTAAGTTGAACTCATTAAGCATTTTCAAACGCACTGAAAGGAGGTACTTTTAGTGAAGTTGGAATGAGAAAGTCTTAAAGTCTACAACTGAATTCTATGTGCAAAGTTCAAAACTAAAGGTTATGACTTGAATTTTCTCTTCTTTCTTTGGTTGTGCAGGAAAACAGAAGTGTTGCACTGAAAGCAAGCAACGTAACATCTAAAACCATTGGAAAACAGCCACAAAATACTGACTTCAGGAAGATGTTTATTAGAGGAACTGAACATTACAAGAGGACTAATGAAAACAAATATACAATTCACAACACTGCATATTACAAAAGAAGACTAAATACACTTACAACACTCACCTGGTATTTTGGTATGCACGTAACTTCTCATGTGATGAGCAGCACACACAGTGGTTTCTTGATGAGGACAGCAGTCAAAACTGTAATAGTTGGTATTTATTTCCAAAATACAGATTTTAGACATTGTTATAGAACAGCTGAAATACATGTTTAAGCTCAGGATTTTTGTGGCACCTCCGTATAATGAGCAACATTAACATACTTTTAGCAAATCCCTATATTCTGCCTTCAACACTTGATTTTGAGACTGAGTCAAGACTTCAAAAAGACATGAATGTGACATCAAGCAAGAGACATGGGATTTCCATATTTCTGTAGTAACCACTTATCTTCCCCCTTCCAAATTTTCATACTAATTTCTAATTCCTCAAGGAAGACTGCGTTTTCTAAGCAAGTTTCTTTCTATCTAGCTAAAATGTACACATGAAACCTGTTTCCCTTAATCTCTAAGAAAGCAGCAATCCAGAATAGTCCACTAAAAATGAGCTGCTTATGCAGGTTCTTAACTAAATTAGGCCACATGAAATATCTAGATTTTCTAAGTCAAATATTTCATTAGGCTTCAGGAACTTTCCCATGATGAGCTTTGAAACATAAACAATTGTTAAGGTCAGAAGACAATATTCGGAAAGTTGGAATATACTGGCAGGATAATTTCCTACTTACTCACTATTCTTTGTTGAAAAAAATCAAGCTGTTAATTTAGTTTCATAGCTTTTTAAAATAAATTTCTATGAACTTGGAAAGAGTAAAAGAAACTAGAAAATAATATTAGCCGAACAAAAAGATATTTACCATGTTACAAGAAGACTAGAATAACACTTTCCTCTTGAACTGCAATGGTTAAATGAGTCACTGCCACTCATAATACTGACCTCTACTTTTGGTGTACATTATAATGTTTGCACATCTAAATGAAACTATCACAACATTAATTTAATTTAAATTACTTCAAGTTCCAAGCAGAAGGAGGGAATAATGTAAAGGGACACTCCAAGGGAAAAAAGTTATTTTTTAAATTATAGCTTCATCTCAAGAATATGAAAAAGGACACAGAAAAGACCATCCTAGATAGAAGGGTCTGGGTATGCGTAGAAGATTCTCACACAATATGAGAACTTGGGTGTTTTAAGGCTCATACAAGGAAACCCCTTCGTCTTCATGGGTTATTACTGTCACTATCATCTAACTCAGGAGTTTACAAACTGTAGTACGCAAGACATCTTTGGGGGGGGCAATGTGGGAGAAACTGTGCAATGGTAGATTTAATTTTCATTATAATAATTGGCATTTAGTTAAAATATAAAGCATAGGCTGACAGGGGGACACGGGCCGCTGGTTAATCTGGAAGGGGGTGTGCAATAAGAAAAGGTTTGGGAACCTCTGATTTAACTTAATAACACTATAACACTTGTCATACACTTCCCAGTCTTGTTTCCACACAGAGTTTTCTCAAACTACATGAGCAAGGGCTCAACTGCAGACACAGCCTTATCTCTGCGTGCATAAGTGTTGACTACAAACTACCAGTACATCAACAGTTGTAGCACTGGCAGGCATTTGGTCAAAAAAACACGAATGTAGAGAAGGTCTTCAAGGTCCCAAGAATGCCTGGTAAAACCATAGGATGATAGGGTTTTTCAGTATGCAGATTTTGAAGGCCTGTGGATCTCTGATTTTCAGGTGATAAACACAATCTAAGGCACTATGCATAAAAGAGCAGGAGGAAGAGTGTAACTGTGCTCAAGCGCAAAAGAAAACACATATGTATAGAATGACCAAAAGGAATGAATAGGCCAAATAGTTACCAATTTCAGATGAAAGATAAATGTCAAGATTCCTCAAAAGTTACTTGGCAACCATGATTACGACTTGCTCTACTAGATGGAAATAGTCAGAAAATGCTTCTATGCATATAAGCTTTGATGAAGTATAAGTCTGCTGAGTCACGTGCAATGTTACATTTGAACAGCCAGGCTGTGAGCAGAGAAATCTAGAAGAAAACAATCCTTTCTAGTACACTTACTCTAGAAGCTATGCTTTCCATCCAAGGGAGCAACAACTGATAGAAGGGAACCATATTTCCTGCATTTACTAGCATGCCACATGCACCTCCCCACTCCCAAAGCAACCCTCAAAATCTAGGCTGCATGTCTGAAGAAGGGAAGCTGATTTTCTTGCCTGGAATAGAAGCTGCTCAGCTAAAAATTGCTGCCAACATGAGAGCAGCTTTGTCAGGGTTAATACTGGAGTCCATCCCTCCTGTTCGCTGGCTGAGAGAGAAGCTAGCAGCCATTTTGCAGCACAGCTTCTCTATGGAAAAATAGAAACACACAGCTCTAGACCATAACTTTGGAAATAATCCTTTTTCCCAGATCCTGATTTCCAAAACAATGTACATGTCTTATTTGGGGGCACAAGACCTATGAGAAAATGCGGTGCGTAAACATGAGTACATCTCACCATGAACAACTTCCTCATTCTTAATCCGACACGAAGTTTCCTTCCAGGCATAATGGCAATGACATCAGCAATGGGACTGGTTTTCATTAGACACAGACCATCAAACAATAGATGATTATCATCTAATTGACTCCTAAAATGAGATAATCGGGACTATTTTTTGTGAATCTTGGTTCTGTTTTTCCTCTTCTATACTTAAGATTTCTTATTCGGCAATAATTCCAAAGACAGTTCTTATACTCAGGATGCTAGTTCCTCAAAGCCTTCAATTTTCTGTTTTGCTTTATAAAAAGCAGATAAAACACAAAATGGACTAACTTGGCAATGACTTCCAAGCAGAACATTTTTCTACCCAAAACTAAGTCAGATGGAAATGCACAACAGACAGAAATTTAAACTCACATTTTTGAGGCTCATATTTCCAGGAGACTAAAGATCAAGAGAGAGTGAAATGCATGTCTACAAATGTCAGGATCACAACTTTTGGAGAGAAAAGTTATGGGAAACCCTAGCACAGACTGCTCTGAAGATACAGCAGAAATGTACCCATTCCTTTTGCTGTAGCTGGGATAGGATAAACAATTGATTATATATCGTAATTGAGATCAGCCTGTTCTATATAAAAGTCTCCACCAGGATGGCTAACTAAACATCGACAGGTAAAACTGCTGTGCTTTCAGTGGATGTTAACGTCAATGGAGAACACCAGCACCCCACTTATTCCAAATCTTCAAGGACTTATACTGCAAGTGTTTCTCTTCTCTCTGAATGTGCCAAGCCCAAGTGCTACATGACAAGAGGCCTTACTTCAAGCATCCAGCTCTCAGAGCTGGTTGAGAAAACAGAGAACCAGAAACAGAACCCAAGGGTATAACAATGCAACTGGATGCCCAGGGCAGCTATGACTTCTGCTTGCCACCATGCCGCTGTTAACATCATGCAGCTGAGCTGCAGTGGTTTTGTTCTGCGTCCCCACCCAAGTTGGTGCATTAGGCAGCTGCCCAGGTCCCTCCCTTGCCCTAGTTACACTTCTGCCAGAACCACGCCCTACATCTGCCTTCCTGTCAGGTAGTCAAGTATGCACTAAGAGTGAACTTCCCCTGGGCTGTGAATTTATCAGAGGAGATGCTTTTTTCATTTGATTCTACCTCCCCTGCTGTATAGCATCACTCACATAAAAGTACTAATATGCATTACTGGCAGAAAGGGGGCAGGTCCCCAATCAATGCCTTTTTAAGATGGTAACCCAGACTCCACTTCAAAAAGCTATCGCCCATGAAGACTCTTAAGCAAAAATAATCAATGTCTCCATTGGTCCCGCATTTAGGCTTGCCTTCACTAAACTGTTCCATCTTGAAGTACAGAAACTACAGCATGACATCCTTAAAGAGAACTAGATGCTCACATTGTTTGAATACATTTGCAAACAATCCATTCTAAAGTGAGTTTAAGTTTTCTGACAGGAAGTGCAGACTGGGATGCCTGATGGGCCAAACAACTGTTGAAAATGTAGCTGGACTCCTAGAGAGGAGTCTAAAGCCAGAAAACCTAAAAAGAAAATAATAATAAAATTAAAAAGGAGAGTTTTTTTTAAATGAACACAAACAAATATTCAAAGAAACAAACAGAAGATTTATATAACCTCCGCTATTTTCCCTTACACTTCTTCTACGATTTTTTTTTTTTGGATATGGAAAGAAGCGTTTCATAAACACCCCGTAATAAAAGGAAATAATTTTAAAATAAAGTTGAATCAATGAGCCAGGTTCTAACAACAATTAAGCATTACAGAACGTGCAAGAATCAGCCAGCTACTGGAAAACTCTCTGGGTGACAGAAGACGTTCAGCCAAACAGCAGGACCTGTCAGAATTGATTGCTACAGTTTAGCAATGAGATGCCAAGATTTCCTAATTTAATATGAAACTCAAATTTTTGCATGGAAAATAAGAATGTAACAAAATCCATCAAATTGTGTCTTCTACCACAGGCTATTTTAAAATCAAGAGGCACCGATCCAAATTTAACCCCAATGAAAAGTGGAGAGAGAATTTCTTTTGTCTATTGTTATTTTGTCTATGGAATGTGCTCCAAAGTAAAAGGCAGTGATGATATTTACATTTGTGCTTTAATAGCCATTTCCTCTTCCCCACCAACTAACTTCTAGGATAGCAGCCTATCTTATTTTAGAAAGTAGCTTAGTGGGCTAATAAGGCAGATGAAACAAGTCTCATTTTGGAAGCCTGCTTAAACAGTTTGATGTTACCATTTAAGTATATGTGCATTTAAGTATATCCCAGGATCGGATATATTACTTAAATAAAAAAATTGGATTTAAAATATTTATATAATTTTCAACAAATTCAAAATTTATTTAATTTACAAAACTCAACTGATGTCATCCAATATTTGTGGTGAGTGCAATGGTGTACAACACAGAACTGTTACATTACATAAAGCAAAAATGCAGTACAAGCAAGGAAATGAAAAATAAAAAAGCAAGCCATTCCTATTTGAATCCAAATGGGTCTTCTTCAGAGGTATTCAAGTGAGACACTAACATTACTTACCATGCATCTAGAAGTGTAGCATCTTATGCATATTCTAAGATAGATGAAACACAGGACATTAAGGACACTAGAAAATGTGATAAAATAAAACTCAACCAGTTGGAAGGGATTTCTAACTGGCCCTCAGGGAATAGGGGATTAGTCATAACTATTTCCAAAGCAGATTTAACAGAGTATTTTACACAGCCATCTGCCTGTTATAGGAAGAAAATAATTTACAAATTATGGAACACTCAGGTCTCTTCTCACTATACTTATATTCTTCCAGAAAGTAAACCACCTTATAGGCACCCTCTGAACTGAATGCTAAGAGTGATTAGGGCAGGGGTGGGCAAAATGCGGCCCATGGGCCAGATGCAGCCTGCCAGCCCATTCTATCTGGCCCGCAGAGCCCCTAAAAGATTCAGAAAATTAGTATTTATCTGCCCCTGGCTGCCTGTCATGTGGCCCTCGATGGCTTGCCAAAACTCAGTAAGCGGCCATTTACCCAAAATAATTGCCCATCCTTGGATTAGGGTATAACTAGTCTTTGAAGGAGTTAAGCACATATGCATGTGTGCACACACTTTTTTTTTCTTTTTGCATACAACGTGCATCTTTTCCGCAAAACCCCCCAAAAAAACAGCACCCCCCAAAAAATGTTCTGCTCAGGATAGAAGCACCCTGCTTTGATTCCTGCCCCACAGTGCAGCACCTGTTGCATTACTATTACGGCAGCTGAGGAAGTCAGTGGACTGAATGACTCACTGTTTTTCATTCTACAGGTGTTAATGCTCATCTCTCCTTTTCAGTGGTTTCTATGTTCTGCTAATCATACTAACCTCTCTCAGAGCAATTTTGCTATCTGCTACCTGCTCCTAGTCTCTTCATTTTTTATAGCTTGGAAACTCTTTACCTCTTTTCAGAATTATAGATCCACCCATGGAGACCCTTCTCCAACAGCAGCTGGTGCTTCAGCTTTAGTTAAACAGGAAAGGGAGGGTGAGTCAGCTGAAGATTAAGCTCTGTCCCTGCTCTGTGCAGCCATAACTCTGGAAAAATCCTCTCTCTTTATTCTGCCTTTCAAAAAAAAAAAAAAAGGTGAATATTATACCTAAGGCATGCTGTATACGAGAAAACATGGTGCATATAATCTCACATAGAAAAAACACTTTATTTTATTTAAAGCCAGTAATGCCTCATTGTTCATGACTGAAAAAACAAAAAGTGTATGGACAAGCATACATTTGTAGCTGCTTTAAAAAAAAGGAGAAGGCCCATCATATGTTATGTCGGGCTGTCCAACTTCTGAGTCCCTGGGAGCCACATGCCCCAGAAGCTGCATGCTACACAGGCTGCACCAGGCACACTGCATGGACCCCACCACTGTACTGAGTGCCCTTCCTCCCCACTACTGCACCACACATGTACAATCGTGATCCCCCATCCTCCCGCACATGGCCATGACCCCCTGGGCGCAGCCCTGAACTCACTCTCAGCTTCCTGTGCTGCCACACTGCCCAGCCTGCTGGAGCAAAGGCAGGAAAGCAGCACCTGGAAAGAGCCTGGAAACTTCAACTGCTACTACAGCCAGAGCTTGGAGGGGGTAGGAGTGGCAGCCAGGTGAGATTCTGGAGCTGCATAATAAACCCTTGTAGGCACATGCAGCCCCCACAGGCCACTAGCTGGACAGCCCTGGGTTATGCTGTGGCTATTGAGATTGCACCGTCCTGTCATATCACAAGTGTGCCAACTCCTGTAACTTTCACTCTGTATGAATTAAAGCTGCAACAGTTTTGCTACATTCGTATTGCTAGAGAATCCTGAAGACTTCAGAACTACACGGTTCAGCATCTCTTAGAGTGATAGTTACTTATGTCCATACACAGAGCAAATTATAACAGTAAGCATGCCACGTTACCACTTTTTTGTTTTCCGTGCCTACACGTAATTTCTCTAAAAGTCAGTTTTCAAAGGTAATTTTCATTAGAACTGAAAATCCTGCAGTATTTGTACTACGGATGTGAAAGGTTAAATGATTAATCGTTTAACCCAAGGGTTCTCAACCTTTTTGATACGGTGACCCTGAGTGCTGGATGGCAGTGGGGGATGTGGCAGCCACCATCATCATCCACCACTCCACGCCTCCACCACGCACAGCTTCCCTGCGCGTACCTCCTGGGAAGTTTGTGGCCCCCTTTTAAGTTGCTTGCGACCCCCCAGGAGGTTGCGACCCACAGTTTGAAAACCCCTGGTTTAACTGATAACAGCGATAACTTTTTAGCTTACTGGTTATCCTGTAGCTCAGGGTGGGTGCAGTCTGGCAAGGCCAGGGGGAGGAGAGGGGAAGGGAAGCTATATGGTGCCCCAGCAGGATTCAGAAGGCAGTGGGGGAGGCAGGAGGAAGGGAGAAGCAAGAAGAGCACGACTAGTACCCATAGCTTAAGAGGAAAACAGGGAGCAGTCCAATTACTCATCAATTAAGCAATTAGCTACTCCTTCACAGGTGCTCCCTCCCTCCCAGCCCAGGGCTTCATGTGGGCTGTGTTGTCTGGCTGGGCTTGCCTCCTCCCCGCTTCCTCCTAGTCCAGGGGCTCCAGGAGTTAGCAGCTGGGTGCAAGCTGCTCTGTTATTTAACAGATCTAATTAGAGGAGGTTAAAATGACTACTGTTTAAAATGATATTTGCATCCCTAATTTGTATACCCCGTTCTCTCTCCGACCTGTGATCCTTACTTAATAGTTCTTCTGCTAATTTCAGTAGGACTAATACAAACAGAAGTTGTAAGAGTAAAATTTATCCAAGTAACAAATCAAGGTTTATATGCTAGCTGTTAACTACTTAAAACTTGTCTAGAAAAAGTTACCTTCTTAAAACCTAAGGTATGATCCTAGCTGTGGCCCCTACCTTTTCAAAGCATTGCTACCATATCCTCCAACCTTTCCTCAACACTCATACCTAGAAACCTTGGGAAGACAGGAAATTATAAGAATCAGGCCTTTAGGGGAAGATACCAAGAATCTGATTTGCATTAATACTGCTTCACTTTGATTCAAGGTACATTTCCTCCACAGACACAAGTTCTTGGAAACTCCAACTGGTCCCATTAAAGGATCACTCTTTCCATTCAAACATTTGCTTTTATGAAAGCAAATCTTCTCAAGATTTGTTTATCTGAACTTAAACATTTTTTTTAAATGAAAGTATAAAATGTTCTTATTAGGCTGCTACTTTCCTTTGCAACTGCACTAAAATACTTGAGAAGGGGTGCTAATAAAATTTCACTTAAACACAGCATCAGGAAATCCAGGGGCATACTGTATCCACATATCTTCCTGGAATCTAACAACAATGTAGAAAGAGATTTAAAAAAAAAAATCATGATTTATTTTGCTAAAAAGTATACAGCATTTAGACAAGTCATTTTAGACACAAGTCATCTTGCTAATTTTTCATCTAAATTACCCAATCCAAGCCATGAGCTTCTAACTCACCCAAACCTCCTCCCTTTTATAGAACCTGAGCTCCAAGGTCTGCTTTGCTCTCCAGATTAGCCTTGAATATAAAACATTGTAACCTGGAAGGAGCCAGCCAGATAACTTCTCCCGCCACAGTGAATAATCCAGACATTAAGGCTGCTTACAGATGTTAAAAAACAACAAAATGGCACTTTATTTTAAACTTGGTGCACCCTGTGCCGAGCCCAGCACATGCCCAAAAGAGAAATAACATTAGATGGATCCAGCTTGCCCAACATCTGTATAGATCAAACACTTTAGAGGGGCTTTTCTGGCACTTTTATTTAACAGCTGATTTAAATCAGCTTTTAGATAAAAGCCCCAAAAAGCCCTACTGAAGCACCCAATCTATGCAGATACTGTGGAGCCGGGTCAAACTACTCTGCTGCTTTCTTCTGGTAAAGCATGGGGGAGGGGTTAAATGTCTGTAAGCAGCCCGTTATCTTATCTTCACTGAAGCTGGGAACTTGCTTTCAACTTTACTAACTGTTTTTCCCTCTCTTATTAGGACTTTTAACATTACAGCTTCCCTGGACTTAGCTATACTTTCTGGCAAGCAGAAGTGAACAACTGAACTCAATAACATGGTCACACAATGTTCTTAAGAGGTAACAGGCATTTCCAAAGTTACCAGTCAAGTTATAGGAAGGCTGTTCTGCACACTACGACTCAACAATTTAACTTGGATTAGATTAGAAGCAGTCAAATACACAGGTCGTGCTACATTACCTTCTTTTTTAAAGACACTGTTACAATCTGCTTATTTTCCAATACTTTCTATTTACTGCTCTATCACAAAATTACTTTAAGTTATTTATCCCTTTATTTTAAGGAAGATCACGGACAGATAAGGCACAAAGGACGATACTAATTTTTAACTATACTTCAGTTGAAGCTGCTGATGTAAACAGTCTTAGGTGTACCTAGTCAATGCCAGAGTCCAATCACGCTAATTTTCCGAAAAAGAGAAGACCTACCAGAGTAGAAGATTAACTCTGCTTTGGGAGCAAGAAGAAAACTACTCGGTGTGATTTCTTTGAAAAGAGGTGTGTGGGTTTGAGATTGTGTCATCAATAAATGCAGTTTTACTTACACCCCATCAAAATTATTCTAATTAATAAGCTTTTATCCTTGGCTTTACTTGGAAGATAAGAACATTTAAAAACACCAAAGCATGCTATACTGGTTTATTGCTGCCCTCTTGTGGCACTTTTGAAAATGGCCCCATTTCATTAAGGCTAGGAAACATTACATTTTTCCCCAAGGCAAGTTGCATCTGTGTTTGTCCCAGAAAAGAAATATCCTGGGATTGGCATATATACATATCGCTCTTCTAATCAGGGTTTTGTGAGCAACTGAATGCACTGCAGCTTTTCTGCCACTGACTCAATTATGCACTCCTGGGACAACACTTCGGATGCAATTTGGGATGTCCTGGGATAAACTGTTAGTACTTCTTATCCCATGACCCTTTTTAGGATTTCTCTCAGGACAAATACAACATCAGTTTATAGCCTAAGAGAAATAAAACATAAACGCAAACTGGTTCAAGCACGAGCTTAAATGTAATGTATTTTTGCTGGCCGAGGATAGGATTTTCATGAGCCTAAGGATAAGCAAGGGCATTTTCCTAGGAGAATGCATGCCATGCCCTCTGTAACTGAAGAAGTGTATTTGTGATTCAAGCTTTGGTTTCTAAGAAGTATATCAGTCTTTCTGGAAGCCACCACCCTATTGAAAGATAACAAATCCTAGAATGAACCCAGTGTAAAACCTCCCACGCGATTTAAAGTCTGACTTCACATTAAAAAAACCCTTTAAAACTGATCTTGCACTAAATTGCTATTATTTCCTTTATGAATCTATTTTAAAACTTGCAAGCAATAGGTCTGCCTATCAAAGGAAAGCTCACACTTATTTCTAGTCAAAGTTTTATTGTCAAGTATAACTTCCTATTTTTATGTAGCAAGAATTCTTTTTCACTGAGGATTTTAAAATCTCTGCTTTTTCAAGCAAGCCGAATTCCAACAGGTCCTAGCTAAGGGTGCTAGCTATGGCAGGTCAAGTTAGAAGGTTTATACCAGAACAAGAAAAACTGTGCTGTTTACAGATTTTCTTACAATTTGCTCTTAATTATTCCCATATTATTTTAAGAAAAAACCCAAGACGAGAACAGTTACCTGCTTTCTGCATTCCATCGTATCCATTCCCGATGGGTTGGTCCTGTTCTTGAAATGCAACAAACTCACCCATCTGGAGGAACGAAAGGGTCTGGTGTCCTCTGGGGCTTTTCCTCACCAGTTGAAAATGACTCTATAAACACATCTTAATTGACAGAACTAATTAAATGTTTTATAATTAATGCAGTAACTGATGGTTAAGGCAAGCTGCTGTTAGAAAAGAAGTACAGTCAAGTGGCTAAGTAAGGAAGTAAATGTTGTCAGTCTTGACAAGGTTCAGTCTTGGTTCGTGTGCCATCTTTGTTCCTGACTCAAAACTGGATGAAATCTGTCTTTGTATAAAAATACCTACCTCAGAGCATGCCATTCCCATTTAATGCCTAACTGTGTGTCTCAAGTATACCATAGTGAGAGTAAGTTGGGAGGGTTTACTACTCAGTGGAGGACTATGAAGATGTGGGGGGGAGAGCCTTAAATATGCAGTGTCTTAGTGACTATGTTCAAGAGTTGTTAATATGAAAAGTATGTTACAGTGTACCAACAAAAAGCACACATTCAGTACAAAGAATATTGAAGATTCACTGGCACATGGAAGCCAAGTTAAAAGCAAAAATAGTTTCAAAGTTAACTGCAGCTAAAAATCTGCACTCTTGGTTTTTTAAACAAAGCATGATTTACAGAGATGCTGACAAAATTATTAAAATACTCTTATCTTAGAGAGCTTATCCTATATAAAAGATCAGTTAAGGAATACTGGATATTTATGCCAAGAAAATGCAAACAAACTATTTTTCAAAAAATGTTTAATATTGTAGAAAAATTACTGTAACAGTTTTTCACCATTTAAGAAACAAACAGGGGCAATTAAAAAATGAGGCTCACCATCAAACCATTTGGGATGTCCCAGCTGTAAACAGTCAAGACTCAGTGGTCATGTTTCTAACTTCTTTCTTTCCACATTTCAAGAGGATGTGTTTTAATTCCCAAAGGGCCTCAAGGTATCATTTCACAGCTCCATTAGTACAAATTTGCTTGCATTCAATACCACCCCACAATGGAGCACAAACAATAGCAATCACTCTCATCGGTCAACCTTTTTGTGGTGGCAGCACTCTAGGTGGAGCTCTATGGTTTGAATCTGCACTCAGTGATGTTATGGGATTGAAGGGTTTCAGGCATAGTTACAATGGGGCAAGAAACACACTCCCAAATCTGGCATTTCCTAACCTAACTATTTACTTAGCTGAAGAAGGGATAGGATTATCCACGGGCCTGAAGGTAAACATGCATTCCTCAGCTCTGCAATGTTCTCCTAAAACCTCCACAAAACAGAAGCTTAAATAAAGTTCTCTCCTGCAACTCTGAGAAGGGCAACTTTTGGCAAGTTATAGCCATATGAACTTAAGAAAATAACTCCCCCAATTTTTTTGAACTGGGACCAAAAAATTACAAAAATCCAGTTACATTAGATACTTCCGTTTCCTCTACCTTCATGTAATAGTACAAAATTGGTGGGATCTTTGAATCATCCCTTAATTTAAAAAAAAAAAAAAAGAAAAAGACAAAGAGAAAAAGCATGCAAATACAGGAAAGCTGAACTGTCTGAAGGGAAACACCTATAATCCTCACAATGCCCTCAAAAGCCATGTATTATGAACATTTTATGCCCAAGCCACTAAAGCTGGAAATGGGGGGATAAAATAACTCAACATATTTGAGGAACAAGCTCCTCAAAGTTCTGTCAAGTCTTGAATTACCCAAATCGGATAAATCCCTGATCTATATTTGAAGTTTGTATTGGATCCTTGGGTTCCTGACTTTCAATCCTCCTCAGGAACAACCTACCAGGACTTTGTTCATATCTCTTAATAAAAACCTGGTCTTACTTCAGTTTTCATTTCAGATTAGGAACTGTGATTGTGGTTAACACCCCCCCCCCAACATAGGGACTATTTAAAGATTATTCTACGAAGATAATGAAGAAAAGGAAATTACAGAAGGCCAAAAGATGTTCAAATCTCCATGAAGAGAGATCTACCAGGCAAACTTTCAAAATGTGATCACAAAGAAGACATTAAGCCTCTACAGTTGCATACTTGTCTAATATTCCTTTCTTGGCAAGTAGGATCTCAATTATATGCATTGTGAACCACAGCATTCTCCGTTAACTAAGTGGTCCACAACTTTGATGGCTTACGCCTGTCCATAAGATTCCCCCAGAAGCCAAGATCCCTTTCTGATTCTGATCCATTACTACAGTTCATTGCAATCACTCTAGGGTTTAGAAAAATTGCTCCACGAAACTAAATGCACTGCAAAGATGACATGTTCCAGCTCTATTAAAACAACACAAGCCAAACACTATCATTAGATAGAGCTGTGCAATTTTGTCAGCAATTTATTCAAAGGTATGATTTTGGGGAAGCCCACACTATCTGGCAAATCTGAGTTGAGCCTGATGCACAGTTTCAGCTGAAATAAAAATGACAAGATATTTGTAAATGTGAGAGCTTGTTTCCAACTCTACAAAACCATTTTTGGTTTGGGGCACTTGTGAAAGCTGAGGAAAACAAGTGCTAGATAAACACAGGAGTTTGTCACCTGCAATATAGGTTCAATTCTCTCCTGTACCTGTGGGAGATCAGCTCAAATCTTCCTCCAACCAGGAAAGCTATCATGCTATAAGGCAGTGGGAGCCAACCTTTTTAGCGGACATGCCACAGATTAGCCTCACACTCTCCTTGAGTGCCACTGAGATTCCCTTCTTCTGCCTAATCTGCTCTTTTTGCTTCCTGCCCTGCATTCTCTGCCTGATCTCCTGTGCTGCTTCCTGCCCTACCTGCTGCTGCGCGCCTGTCCCCTCCATAATCTGACAAATATCACAGGTTGGCCACCCCTATAAATGGGTATTCCAGGATGGGTGGTTTTCAGGTCTCATCTTCCAATTCAGTTTGAACATGAAGTACACCTCTCCCTTGCCTTCCTTTTGATACAGTTCCACTTTGTGTGGACTACTCAAATAGCTCTTATTGAGCCAAGAAGAAACCTTCCATAATTTGTTGTGTAGGGCATTAGAAGCCATGGTTTCCAACCCTTCAAACAGGAAAAAAATTGAACCTGCCTCTCCTATTAGTGAAGTGAAGGCTCTAAATACTATCCTACTGAGCAGAAAAGGATCCACAACCCTTTCCAGCAGCAGCGTGTTTCAAGTCCTGTTTCTTTGGCTATCGTAGTGAATTTCTGAAAACAAATGGAGCAAAAACATTTAACTCCACCACAAGCAAATTTTGCCCTTGCCCTCACCAAAAGATTTTATTTCAAATTACAGATTTATTTCTCTGTTTCACCAGACTAAGAAAAATAAGCCTACAAGTCTACTCACTGAGACTAGAAGCTATAACGCATACTAACATAAATAGGAAGACTTGGAGCCCAATACAAAATTCTTGCTGATTATGTGGCTGGATAAGTGAGAAAGTCCCCCAGATTCAGAGTCTACTGTAGTTACTGAAATGGCTGTTAGCTGGTATTTTAGTAACAAAATTCAATTTTTTCTGGAGAAGGGGTAAATATTCTTGCTAGAGAATTCTTTGCATATTCTTTGCCCCTAAATCTATTGGGGATTTTTCAGAACTCTGCTATCTCCTCAATTGTCCTCATATCACTTTCTTCTTGGAGAAACAAGCATGATCTATGCAGTGAAGTTTCCTGTAATGGAGACACAACCCCTTAAAGAATGCCAATGGAAGAGAGTCCTCTGGCAACAGAGTAACAAAAGGATACAATTTAAGTCCAAATTTATTTCTCTGCAGATGTAGAAAGGTCAACTTGAAGAGCAGGAAAGAAACTCTTCTTATCCACTATGTCTTAAAACAGTGGTTCAAAATTAGCCGCAAAAAACTAGATCCTGGTATAGCTTCAGGTACAGTATTACTGAATTTCTCCAAAGAATCTCTCTTTCTGTGGAATGTACCTCTACATCTCAGTCCACTAAAACTACCACCACCTTTCATTACCTCTCCTAAAAACTAATTCTCACTGGAAGCTCATAAGTGTGCTTATCAAATATGAGAAAGATGTAAATCTCCTAGATACTAAAATCAATCGCCAATGCAATGTACGGTTTACATCGAGTCATGAAACTTAAGTATTTTGGTGTCCACTTCGCACAGTGCTAAGCTCATTTCCTGCATCTTTCCAATGCAAGCCAATGTAGCCTTTGCAGAGAAGAAATACCCATGGAGGACAAAGTCTGAGCAAGTCTGGTGGTTAGAGGCTCAAGTTGGAAAACGCAGGTTTCTTTGTGGAACAGGAAATAGATCAGAGAATAATATCTGACAACTCAGTCCGTGTGTCAATTTTTCTGGGTGAAGAGTAAAGAAAATAAGATGTTTCCATGCCTTTATCAAAGACTGATTGCACTTCAGCTGATGGTGTTAAATGTGCATTATCCATGTGCCTCTGGTCTTCAGCCTCTTCTGAAAACCCCACCAACTTTCTTGTCAAAATGATCATGAAGCGATGTTTTGTGCCCATCAAAGGAATGAATGGTCAATTTACCACCAGAAGTGTTACTACAGAATTGGTTTTCAAGAACAATCCATATATGGTTCTTTATTAATTTGGAGTTTCACATCTTGGAGACATTATAGCTTGTTTCCTATATAGTAAGATGCTTTAATGATAATTTGTATAAAAAAATTACCTGGTGCACACCTTGCATGGAAGGCCTTAAAGTGATTTATCAAATCAAATTCACTTGATGTAAGCATGTAAAACTATACATACAGGGTTTTGCATTGATTTAAGAAATCTTAACACATGTTCCTTTAATTTGTACTTGTACAAGTTTGTGTATGGACATGCTTTACAACAGTATTCCCAACCTTTTGAGCAGAAAGAAATTTAATTTCTACTGTGATATCCTTCAGAGAAAGAGGGCAGTCAGAAATCCTGAAAGACACGTGTGTAAAAACTGCTGCAAAGATTGCTTGCCTCGAGTTAAAGTGGGGGAGAGGGGGAAATAAAGACTCTCTGAACTTAAGGGGGAAAAAAAGCCTCAGCCTGAGGAATGGGTTCCTAAGACTATGGTCTTAAAATTTTCCTCTTGCAGGAGAAGCTGATCTCTCTTCCTTTTTTGTTTCTCCTGTCCAGAACCCTGCAGTAAATAGGACTTACAGGAAAATTATCTACCCATTGCTCTTCATATTACAAGCAATTTGAATACTTGAGATCAGTCATTTCCTATAGCATAGGTAAAAGTGTGCAGCTTCATATAATTTAGCCTCTAGCTTGCTGATGTGACTGGCACAAGTGTCAAACTACTGATGTTAATACAATCAGCTACAAAGGAAAGGATAAATGAAAAAAGACATCTAACGGACTCATGCTGTCTCATGTAGCTGTCAAGATAGAGGGGAGAGCAACATTTGAATGGAGTGCACTGAGGTTACATTGAAGCCAATGACATGTAACTGTCTCCTAATAGAAAAAACTTAAAATCTTGAAAGAAATAAAAAGGTTTAAATGGTTAAATACAAGGACTCTATCCAATAATTACAGATAAAGTGTAGAACTGCCTATAGTTAAAATTACCTGGTACTTTATTTTAAAAGCTCGTTTTTACTTGCTTTTAAATGATGCTAAACTGTTTGGGGTAAAGTTTTCTATGCTGACCATCTATCTCAACTGCATTTTTGGGGGATGTTTTTTGAGCTAAACACAATTCAACCATTCTGAGAATGACCAGGACAAAAAAAATCTCTCACTAGTATTAATTCTTTGTAACTGCTCAACTGAACTATCTTCATGTTTTGGCATAAGCACTACCATGTCTCAACAGAGTTTTCCTGGAAGTTTGGCAAATTAATTATGCCAAGATAATTTCCACTGAGAAAATATTCTAACTTGAGAGCAGCAGATACAAGCGGAGTGGTCCCTACAACTGGTCCTCCTCCCAGTTGCTATAGGTCTGGGAATAGAAATAAACAAAGGAATACCATCTCTCTTGTGATCTGTGTCAGCCACACTAATAATCCAAGCAATATATTAGAAAAGGCAGGAGCCTGACTGGAATGAAGTGGATTAAGTTAATCCTAACTACTAGAGCATACTTCCCTTCTGAACCAGGAAGCCAAAACTGGATTTCAGAGTCTCTATGTTTTACTCTCAGAAAATAGCTACAAAACCCACAAGCTTAACTAACCTCTGTGAATGAGATAAGACTCCTCTTTGGTACCCTACTGCTTGATCCAGCAGAAGTGCTGACTGTGGACCAGCTTTTTAAACCCTGCTAACCACTGAAATGGAGAATCAACAAGATAAAGCATGATAGAATTTGACTGATTTTTTTATTTAAAAAGTTGGGAAAATGCATCCAAAACTTAAGCCTGAAGAATCAAGCACTCAAGCTAGGAAATGTCAAAACATGTTTGCTAACCACAACTTAAATTCAGTGTTGGGCAGATACGTATTATGAGACGGTCTTTTAATTACATGATCATGTAATATTTTTACCACGAAACTTCTGCCTCATTCAGCATATAGGCTAGTTGATGCCGTGGAAATGAATCAGGGTCATTTGTCACATTCCGTCCTCATTTGTTGCAGACACTGAAAGGTACATAGTAAATGAAGCAGAAGAGAAGGAAGGAAGAAAAAGGATGGTTTCACAACAAAGGTGATTAAACGCTGCCCTGGGGAATTAGATTTTACCCCTGATTTTGAGAGTTCCTCTGTGAGTCTCCTGAACCAAGTCATTTGAACTTCAAGTTGCGAGCCCCATAAAAACATCCATAAGGAAATTAAATCCACAATCAGTAAGTACAGAAATCTGAAAAGGCAAAGCAAGAAAGACAGAGGCTACCTATGGAAGGGTTAAGAGAATATTGAGTTACTAGATATTCACTGAATAACACAGGGATCCCAAGGAAAAAAAGTAGCTATGATTCTATAAATGAAGACTAATGCATATGTACAAAGGAGACAAAATTTAGGCATGAATGGATACCTTTAAAACGTTGTTTGGTGCGGTTTTGGGGATTTTTTTGTTTTTACCTTGAGTGTCTGTCTTTGCAATCTTGTTGTTGTTTTATTGGTACCTATACCAATAATCTTTTGAAAATTACAGTATTTTAAAAATTAAAATGGAGTTCACAAGTATGGATGTTATTTGTGTTTCTAGAAAAACCCTATCATCTATAGCTCTGAGCTATTACCTCCTTCCCCAAACAACTGTTGTATTTAAGATTGTGTGCAACTTCCTCTTGTTTTTTCTCTTAAAAAGCTTTCCTACTTGACCATGTTCACCAAGTCCCATTATCTTTTGTTCTGAGCACTACATGGCCAATTTGGGAAGCTAGTATTCAAATAGCAGAAAAGTAAACTCTTCACAGTTCTCTTAAACTATGAATGACAGCAAGTACTTCCTAAAGCAACATCTTCACTCTGAGTGCTCCTCAAGTTTCAAGTCTGCACGTCCAAAAATACTTCAAGCTACCATTTGCACTCTTTAGGACTGTTCTGTTAGAATTGGAACACAGTAAAACTTAATAACTAATTTGGGGGTAGTCAACCCCTGGCACATGTGCCAGACTGTGGCACATAAAGGCATTTTGCTTGGCACAAGCAACTCTGGGCAGATAGTGGGGAAGGAGCCAGGCTGCGCTGCCACAACAAGGCTCCCCTGCCATCTGCCCCTGGCATGCCAACATCTCAAGTCAAGGTTGCAGGTGTTTTTGGCACTCTGTCCAAAAATGTTCCTGACCCCTGAACTAATCTGAATTGCTTCTGTAGTCTTAAGAACTTTGTATCTCTTTGTCATGAACAGAAGGGTCTCATGCCATTAGCTAAATCCTGACATACAGCTGGCAGAAACCTTAAAAATGAGAATCCTTCTTTGATCTTTCAGAGCACTTCAGCCTTTGCCTGCAGCACTTATTTTGTCTTTTTCCTTCGAGTTTTGCCAAACAATCTTACAATGTTACAAATCAGGCTTCCCCTGAAGAGGAATGATCCATTCTAGATTGCAGGGTAGTTGTGACATGGTCTAAATCAGGGGGCAACAACCTATGGCCCCAAGCAAAATGACTGGATTGGGCTCATGTTGGCCTGAGGGACCAGTGGCATGTAGCTCAGATCAGCATGTTCCCCCCACCTCCCACACACCTTCTCCACCCTGCACCATGCTACCAATCCCCTCCAGATCCCTCTACTACTCCTGCACCTGCTATGGGAGGTGCCGCTAACTAGGGCTGCATGAAGCTTTGATCCCGATTCGATCTGGTGGAGATTTGGCCCGATTCGGTGGCCAAATCTCTGAATTCAAATCAAACCAAACCAAGAGACCCTTTAATCTCAATGAATCGAATCAGAACCCTTCGAATTGATTCAGAAAGTTTCAGCAATTTGGCCAGAGACGCAGCTTTAAATGTTTTTTCTACATACCTCAAGGTACCAGGTGGCTTGTGAATGGTCCGATGGTGGGGCGAATCATGCATCCCACAGGACCGCAGAGGGGTCCACAGCGCATTCAGCAGCAGACCTGGAAGTGGACCAGGAGCACTTCTGATCCACTTTCGGGTCTGCTGGGGAGTGTGTAGGGGGATCCCCCCGTGCCACCCCCC
>NW_017729015.1:9568305-9569512 GCF_001723915.1 Gavialis gangeticus | reverse complement strand
CCTGGCTTGGCAACTGGTGCCTCCTGGGTCCAGGGGGAGGCACCAGGGTACCCCTGTAGCCGATCATCAAGGCGGGGGGGCCTCCCTTGCACACTCCCTGGCAGACCCGGAAGTGGACTGGAAGTAGTTCTGGTCCACTTCTGGGTTTGTCGCTGAGCATACGAAGGCCGCCCCGCACTCCTGTGGGATGCTCTATCCACCCCACTATCGCAGCGTTCACGAGCTGTGGCTGGTACTTTGAGGCATGTAGAAAAAACATTTAAAGCTGTGTCTATGGCTGAATTGCTGATTCTCTGAATCAGCATCAAATCTTCAGATTCAGCTGAATCGAATCGAATACGGCCTGCTTCACACACCCCTACTGCTAACCCTCACTACTCAACCCTCAATACACCTCCCTGTTACTGCTGGGGACTGGAATCAGCAGTATGTGGCTTGCGATGGTAGCAGATGGCTTGGATGTTGGAAGGAGATTGGTGGCCTGCAGTGGTGGAAAGCAGGGAAGAAGGGCGGAAATTAGCAGCCTGCACATCAGGGGAGTCACGATCAGTGGCCCACCTCTCGTAAGAGGTTGTCAACCCCATGTCTCATAGCAGGTCACCAACCCTTAAATACTAGTTGAGGTGACAACCTCAGGTGACTCATTCAGTGCAGTCTCAAGGTTCTACAGAAAAAGTGGTTAAACCCATTTGGTCCCTTGCATTTCATTTAGGTTTTTTTTTTTTTTTTTAGGTCTGGTTTTTAGATACAATTTTGCAAAATTACAAGGTCTGCTGGAAGGGGAAAAAGCTTTCTAGCACTTTAGAAATTAACTTGTTTCCGGTGTTAATAGTTCATTTTTAATCCCAGTGATTCTCAGCCAGGAATATCACCCTGGAAGGTAGTAAGACTGAGGTAGCCACACAATATTATCAGTTAGGTGTGCAAACACCAACACAATTCACAAGAAATAGAGATTTCAAGTAGGAATCCAGTGTCAAAAATATTCTGACCTGTTGTGGACTGAGGTCTTTGTAACAGAAGACTTGCTCTATTACTTTTCTGTAGTGAAGAAAAAAACAAATGAAAGCTAAGGGCTGGCATTTTCTGAGAGGTGCCTTGAGAACCAGTGACTGAATGCCTCAAAGGCCTTTCTACTAACTGTAAATGAAAATATTCTTCCTCTGATTTTTTTTTTTTTTAAAGATTCATTTTGCCTTTGGAAACC
>NW_017729015.1:9565404-9568294 GCF_001723915.1 Gavialis gangeticus | reverse complement strand
TTTTTTTTTTTTTAAAGATTCATTTTGCCTTTGGAAACCAAAGAGCATTTAGCTTATTTCAGATGTTGAAGTTAAATCGTACTGCTTTTGAACATAGATCAGATGGGTTTAAATTCAAGTATTACCTTCAATATGTTTGGAGAGTCTCCATAGGTAATGGTGAATTTTTCAAAAAGATTCGTATGATCCCTACCACTGAGATAGGGTTTGAGGATTGACTCCTCCCTCCGCCCCCAAAAGCCCTTTCATCTTACTGAAGAAGAATTAGAAATAAAGTTCTCTTACCGACAACTCCAAGGTAAATGATCCCTGCGAACCCCACCTAGCAAGTCGACATCATGACATGTCAGGTCAGGGCAGCCTCAACCACGCTTCCCTGATAGTCAGGTAAAAGGAAGGAGTTAAAAAAAAGGAACACACTTGCAGGTTTCTGGACAACATCAGAAAATATGATGCAACATATTCTGAACTGATACTCAGAGCTTCTGGTAACCTCCAAACAAGATGTTAAAACATTTGTCCAGAGGAATTCTGCTACTTTAAAGTTTCAGAAGTTCCTGGCAAATATTAAGCATTTGAAAGATGCATCTCAGCTGTTGAGTGTTTAGGGAAAAGATTACAGATTTCACATTTTCCCTTAAAAGACTTTTTTCTACTCCACAGATTTTAGTCAGTAAATTAATATACTTAAAGTTGCCATTCTTTACTGTATAATACAAATTACGAGAGCCAATTCATCACACACAAAGCAGCTTCAAATGAGTCCTAAGTTAACAGAAGCTCATTTTAGCAAAGCAGGAACATACAACCTGGGACTCTCCCTCTAGAAGGCTCATGGCTACTCACAAACAATTCACAAATGACACAGAACCCAATCTTGCAAACCTAAATCATGCTAATAATTTTTACACAAAAGTCTCACTTAAATCAACAGGTGAGTAAGCTTCATTCACAAGATTTGCAAGATTTGGTCCATCATATAAGATCAGGAACCCAATCTTGTAGTGCTTAGCCAAGCAATTTGTGTTGAAATAAATTTTGCTTGTACTACAACTACATGATTTGGTGCCAAGTAATTCTGTACACTTATAAAAAAAATACAATAGTCCCACCCAATATTTGCATTGGTTTTGCTGCTAGTAAGATTTGTATTTTCTGAAACAAACAAAAAAATTCAACAAATGGGCTTAATATGCTAATACAGAAGACAAAATCTAACTAGTTGAAAAAGAACCATCAAGAATCACATTTATATAGATCTTTTAGTTCTCTGAAAATTTGAAAATTTTTAAAGACAGTTCAGCTACCTAAAGATTGAGATCATCCTTTATACAATATTAAGACACAGACTGTTGTTTAACAGATATATTAACTGGAAAAATTAGACATTTAGCTCTAATGATTTGGCAAATTAAATTTGAGAATTAAATTGACCTTGTTGAGAAGAAACTAAGCCTATGGAACATGACAGCTTTAGAAATCTTGCTCAAGAAGTTTTGGAATAACTAGAAATCTGACGCTTTTTTGTTTTTTCGTTTTTGTTTTTTGTTTTTTTGGGGGTTTTTTTTGTTTTTTTAAGTCAAACACCTTCTTATCAATACAGACATTTAAACAACTGCTATAAATGAGTGATCAAATAATTCTTAATCCCATTTCGTGACTTCTCCACCAATGTCAGCAGGACACTTGCACAAACTGAATTTAAAACATCTGTGTGAGGTGAAACTCATTTTCAAGATAGTTATTTTTACGTTAGGTTTTTTGGATGTTATGCAGACAGAAAGAAAGATCAAGACACACGCAAGTAAAATTTTGGAAGTTTGCAAATTTGTTTCCATCACATTTTTCCTTAGTATTTGTCACAGAATATACTAAGTCCTTTAATTTTATTACAGAATCTTTATGGAGTAGAGTTTAATAGTTTTGATGTAGTTTTCTCCAAGTTCAATGTATATCTCTGATGCACTAAAATTTTAATAAATATCTTCTGAAATGTTTTAATAAAATGCTTTTGCAACTTTAACTAAATTTGAGTACCCACAAGTTGCATAGAAGTCAAAGCAGCTCGCAAATTTTGCAAATATAAAAAAAAAAAAAACCAACAGAATTTTATTTTCAACTGCACAAAATATGAATGATTTTTCATATCCAAGCATTAGGATAAATAGTATTTTGGTGGAAGCATATCCCAAAAAAATACAGATTTATGGTTCTTCAGGTAAACAGCTTTAATGCTATTTCTGATCCTTGTTAGTTTTGTAACAGATTATCTTCCCCCTCCCCCCATAAACAAATATTTTGGCATTTTACCTCTTTGGGACTCCTAACAGTTGAAATGTGCATTAAATGAAAATTCCATTCGAGTCAAATTTAGCTTGTAATAGAACCTCCTTTTTTATAATTTGCTGAAATGAAAGTACTTGTTTTGTATTTGTGTGGTTTTATTTACCACCACAAAAGAAAGATACAGTAACCATTAGAGATGTAACTACTGAAAAAGCCAGATTTCCAGAAGAGGTACTCCTTGTGATTCATTTACAAGCCAGATCCTCATCACAAGCAAAAAACCCACTACTCTCACTCAGGCAATCCTCCCTCTGACTTCACTACTTAAAATAAGGAATAAGAAATACACAACTTGGCCCAATGACTTGAGGTAACTTCCCTCCTCCCCCAACATAACATCTGGAATGCAAATTTAAAAAGTACTTTATAAACTTATGTGGCATTTGACTTCGTTTTATTAACTTGAAGGGAACAGAGACCTTCAACATAAGGAGAAAACTCATTTTGAGAAGTAGGTATGTGTTCTTGCTCCAATTCCAGTCAGAAGCTGTAACCCAAGCAATTGTCTACCAAACTCACAACCCCCCCCCCCCCCCCAAAAAAA
>NW_017729015.1:9561741-9565393 GCF_001723915.1 Gavialis gangeticus | reverse complement strand
AAAAACCCCACCATGATAATAGGGACAAATTTGTTTTCTACATTCTGATATATCATATGAAAGACACCAGACAACGGAAGGCAAATGGAAGAGTATGCCCACTGACATTTAATTTCTCCAATGATTTTGTTTAGCATGTTGTAATCAAGTTTGAGCAATAGATTTAAAGGAGGGCAAATGTTAATTTTGATATTCAGAAGTCAAGCAATAATTTTCTTTAGAAGTTCTAATCCTTCTTGTTTTGCTCTTTCCTGAAAAATAAAGGTTCTTCACTGGGATAGCTTAGATAAGAGAAAGCTAATTTCATGACTTGGCAGCACCAAAACAAAAAGAAAGAAAAAGAAAAAAAAGCCCACCCAGGAGTGTTAGAAACAGGGGTCAATAAAAGCCATATACAATACCCCAAGATATGTTACCTAGCAATCTCCCAGAAAGATGGTGACTAGCATATTTTTTAATTAAGCCTTTATTACAAGGCATGAGAATTCTAAGGCAAATTGTTCATCATGGCAGAACATCAAATCAAAACGCCAGTAACTAAATTAAGCAGAACGTAGAGAAGGTTTGTTGCCTGTAGCAAAAACAAAACACCCTTATCCTTACAGAGCCTCAGCATTTAAATTTACAGCAAAATTCTTATCCCTATCACATTAGCTCAAATTTAACCATTTCAATTAAAACTAAGATTCTCGGAATCAAAAACATCTTATGCGGCTGTGCGTTACATAGTACAATAGGGCCAGAATTTGGACACAGTAGCCCCTACAGGTGTCCCACAAATACACAGTACTCATAAAAAGGGAACAAAGCTAAACACACTATAGGCTCCGCTTCCTTCTCCACGTTAACACTTGCAAGAGAATTCTAATTCACCTAGACCCTATATGAATGTTCAGGTATAACTGAATCCTTTCTTAAAACAGAAGAAATAAGTTTCAAAATTAGATGCAGTAGTTTGAAAACATCCTTTAAACAGTGTCCTTTGAACTCTTACTGCAATTTCACCTAGCTCTCAGTCTGATGTTCATAGTGTTATATGCTGGAAAGCACAAGAAATTTTTGCATGAATTTGATCACTCACATAGGCAGTTATACTTTGAAAACAATGCTTCTTGCAAGAATTACCAATAAAATAATGTTTTAGGACGCAATTGAATTTGAAATAGGTAATGTTTTGAATAGATTTTTTAGTTTTATTGAAATCTTACATGAACAAGAAATTGGAAATACAATCACATCAAGGAACAAATTGCCACGGCTTTGACGTTTAAGTCAAACAAATTTTGTAGGGCAGATTTTCAAAAAGGTGTGAAGTTATAACAATTTAAAAACACAGTTAACCTACTTCTAGGAATGCAAAACATACAATCATGTTATTTTCAATACAAGAAAAAACTTAATTTTTCTGTAATTTCTTAAAACTACTAAGACAAAGCACTAGCTTTTACTTTTATGTACAGCATACTCCTATGTAGTCTATCCCAAATCCAAAAAAGAAACTGTCCAAAACCAGAGGTTCTGCAAATCATGATTGAACAGTGTGCCCATCCTGCTTTTAAACTGCTAAAAATGAAGCCTAAAACGATAAAAGCATCGAAACCCCAAATGGAGTTCAGGAATTCTGCAAGCCCAGTAATGTCCAAGTGCGTTTATGAAAAAAGAAAACTAAAAGACTCGAGTATATACACAATAGAGTGATTCTTCAGCCCAATACAAATGACAGCCAATCGCTACTGAAGGATGAAACATTAAGCCAATTTTTTTTTTTTGAAGAATATAGATCTATAGCCAATTCTATGTTGCCAATATCATTCTCAAGCCCTCCTCACTTGTCTACTTCCACTGCTGCCCATAAGTATCCTGATAAAATTCCTGGTTGTCATTATTGTAACCATAGTTACCGGCATAGTCACCACCTTGCTGGAGCGGCTGCTGAGCGATGGGTTGGGAGCCCCAGTTCTGTTGGTTGTTGGTCTGACGACGTTTGGAATCAGGTTGGTTGTACCCATCTGCCTTTCTCTTGCCTCCTACGTTGCCCCCACGGTTGCCCCTGGCTCCACGAGCACCACGTCCTCTCTGCTGCTGTGCAGGACCCCCTCTCCCACCCCTGGCTCCTCTTGCCGGTCCCATGGGTGCCCCCCTCTGTGAATAGCCAGCTCTACCTCTTGGTGGTGGTGCTCCCCGCCCCCTAGGTGGTGGAGGAGCGCCTCTCCCACCCCTTCCTCCTCCTCCTCTTCCTCTTATAGCATAGCCATCATCATAGCCGTAATAGGGATCTTCATAGCCACCACGGTAATCATGATAGTCATAACCATAATAATCATCGTAATAATCTTCATAGCCATAGTAATCTGGGGGATAGCCATATCCACCTCTCCCTCCACGACCTCGGCCTCTAATAGGTGGTGGCATACGAGGTGGAGGGTAGTAATAATAGTCTTCATACCTAGTAAGAAAAAGAAATGCATATTAAAATTTGTCTATCTTAAGAGAGTCTTCTAAATAACTATTACCACCACCCCCCACTTAACACGTGGTGCGTGGGAAGAGAAGACCGTTTGTTTCAGATATTTCTATGCTAGCTCACATTCTGTTAGAAGCATGAAGTTTTGCTATTTCTGCATTACAACACTACAGAAATGAAGACTCACGCAGTGCTTCTGGAGGCTTGTCTAGCAGCCTGACGTTCTTTCCTTTTCTTATCCGGTGGCTTTGCTAAAACTATTTCAATTTCTTCCCCCTCTATCTCTTTTCCATTCATTTCATTCATAGCCTGCATGAAAAGAAAAACAAATGAAACCAGAGAGAAACACCTGAGTTAACAGGAATTGGTTTCCATTAACCAAAATCTTTGTGAGTTGCTACAAATTCTCAAAGGTGTAACAAAATAAAATATCACACAGCTGAAACTGAAAAGGAAATATCCTTAGAACTTTCACTCCTGAACTCCAACTCCAGCACCTGTCATTAAATTGTGATGTTAGTTGGGCCACCAAAGGTTACACTTTCTTCAAGGCTGTATTCTTAGACTTCCTAAAAGGATGCCATAGTAGATTGCACTCTAACCCCTCTTTATCCACTATGCTGAAACAGGTCTAAGATACAATGGAAAGATAGAAATGTCAAAGATCATATTTTAATAATATTAAAATTGTTCCAGACTTGTCAAAGCAAATGATCCATGTTGCAAATATGTAGCGCTCCCACGTTTCTTAAAAAGGAACATTTATTTCAGATGCAAATACTGGAAAAGTTCTTGATTACTGACATGAACAGCACACAGACACTAAACACATACTTAAACTCCTAATTTATATGCAAGTCTGGTTTTGTATACAGGTGTAAATAGCTACAACCAATAGGTAGAGAGACTCTACATTTGATGGTCTGACATTTTTTCTCTTTGAAAAGTTATAAGTACGGGGGGTAAGGATTCTGAAACTATGCTGTGTCTATGATCCTCTAGAAATACTTCTCCAAAGCCAAGTGGAAAGAAGGCAAAATGAAACAAAATACAAAAATATCCAGGAGCAAGTATTCTGTATTTACTAGGAGTGCACCAATAGAGATTTCGGAGGCCGATACTGATAGCTGATTTTTAAAGAGGCATATCGCCAGACACTGACCCAATTTCTGATGCATAGTCCAGCAA
>NW_017729015.1:9534221-9556741 GCF_001723915.1 Gavialis gangeticus | reverse complement strand
AGAAATACTTCTCCAAAGCCAAGTGGAAAGAAGGCAAAATGAAACAAAATACAAAAATATCCAGGAGCAAGTATTCTGTATTTACTAGGAGTGCACCAATAGAGATTTCGGAGGCCGATACTGATAGCTGATTTTTAAAGAGGCATATCGCCAGACACTGACCCAATTTCTGATGCATAGTCCAGCAACTTGAAGAGCTGCATGCAGCTGGTAAGTCTGTTGTGGTGGAAGGGAAGAGGGGAGGGAAGGAAGGGGTGTGGGGGCAGCTCAAGGCCCCTGCAGTGAGGGAGGAGTGGGGCTGGAGTAGGCACTGCTCAGCCAGGGTGGGGCAGGGCATGGGATAGAGCCACAGCTCATCCAGGGAGCACCGGGGGGGAGGGGGGAAGCTCCTCCCAATGTGCATAGCCCGGGAGGACAAGGAGTGCATGCCCCCAGATCTGCGCAGCGCAGGATGGGCTGCAGCTGTGAGCTAAGACCAGGGCAGTGGTGGGCTACGGGGGAAGGCTGCAGTCATCCCAAAATTCGCCACAGCCCCCCTCCCAGTGTCGTCGCTGCCTACCCCAAGCAGAGCCCTGGCCCAACCCCTCCCTCCACACATGCCAGGAAGAGCCTAGCTCAGTCTCAGCCTGCAGTTGCAGCCCACCCCACCCCAGCCACACAGATCCGGGGATGCACCCCCTTCCTCCCTGTGCCCTCCGGACAAGCCACACCTCCGTCCCGCATCCTACTCCAGCCCCTACCCCACTCCCTCCCTCACTGTGGAAGCCTCGATCTGCCCCCACAACACCCGTTCCCTCTCCCCCCCCCCCTTTCCACCACAACAGACTTAACAGCTGCACACAGCTGGAGAGCTTGCTCCTTGCCACCTACGTGCTGCACCGTGGCTGTGCACCTGCACGGGCATTTGTTGGCCAAATTATCAGCCACATCACACCTATTTCCAATGCAGTCCATTTTCTTTATAGAACAGTGCCAATCTGATCTTGGACCGATGCCTTGATGCACCTCTAATGTTTAGCTTGGGTTTTGATGGTGAATTTCAATAAGGTCTATGTCTACACACTGAAAGAAGAAACTATCAAATACATTTCAACAAGAACAAGTAGGAGTTCAGGGGGAAGTAATACAAGTTCATGAGTCACTAAAAATGGTACACATATAAGGGGGTCAAATTAGGATCCTAAGTTAAAAACATAAGGGAAGTTGTACCCAGGGCATTGACAGATACAGTATTTGAAGCACTTCAATGACTTTAAATCTCTCCAAGTGTGCAGAAGTACTAGACCAATGATGTGCTTCAAACAGCCATTCTGCTTCGCAAATGACCACAGAAAAAACAGGAATAACTGTGAAAGGCTGTGTCACATTTGTGCCCTATAGCAAAAGGCAACAGAGGGTCGGTGAGTCCTCCCACATCCCAGTGCTCTGCTGTCTACCCCATCCTCCCCATGCCTCAAGGCTCTACCTGTGACTCCAACTAAACTCCAATGTTTGTAGGATCACAGAACCTGTGTGATACATTTGCTATTTACTGCCAGACACAAAAGAACACCAAGCCCATATTCTGGCAGATACCTACCTTGAGGACTATACTCCACTGTAATACAAGTATCAAGGATTGACTGCAGCTTGTTACCAGGGGTCTGTGCCCACAGGTCACATCCCTATGAGCTGGAATGTACATTCCACAGGGACAACTAGCAGCAGCACATTTGTGCCACTGCTAGTTATCCCCAGGGAATGCTTCTGCATGCACACTCGGTGTGCAGCAAGTTGCCCCACACCTTGCACCTCCTAAAGTGGTTTAGGAGAAGCTGGGGCCAGCATCTGGGCTGGCCCCAGCAGCCTTACCCGAGGTCCTAGGGGCCTCCTGGGGCTCCAGCAACAGCATTCTGGGTCTGTGGAGCCTGGCCAGTCAGGATTCAGTTTCGAGCAGCTCATGTTGCTGCCACATGTGCTGCTCCACTTTTTCTGGCATAGGGATTTCTTTTTTGATCTCCTGATGTCAAAAATCCTCCTGCTCTGCAAACTACCAGCAAGGTGAAGGCTTGCATGTGCAGCACACATAGTTTGTGATGCCAGAGGGGCCTGCAATGCCACAAACCGCATATTCCCACCTATGGGGATGAACCCACAGTGTCCGTGCCATCCTTTTTTGCCATGCCTACAAAGCAATTTACCCTCTGGAGGCAGACAGAGATAATCACTTCCTTGCTATGTGGAGCAACAAGGACACTTAGTACTCACTCTAAGCAAGCCACTGCAACTAGCGCACTGCCTCCAATTTGGCACCCGTGGTCAAGACCAAAGTGCTGAAGGTACAGTATAAGGCCTGAGGCACCAGTTGGGTCTTGGAAAGTGAGAGCGACTAGAATCTAAGAGAAGTAGTCACAGACTGACACAGGTAGAACAGAATCCCTCTCTTCTGTTTAGGAGGGCCAATCTGGAGGCTAACCACCCATCTGCAAGCAAGAGCTTCAAAGACACTGATATCAACCAACCTATCCCATCCCAGCAGACTGACCACATACCAGTATGGGCCACCAACTCCATACCCGACAATCCTGCCAACTGTCCTCCAACCACTACCCAAGAACATCTCCCAACAGCCACTCACAAAAAAGCAGCGTATCAGCCCTCTGATAAGCTTCAACACTCCAGCATGGTAACTGTCCCAGCATCTTTCCAACCCCACTCCCTCCCCACCAAGAAACCCTGTATCATAAGGCTACCTATGGAAATCATGGCCTACACTGTCACTGTGGGGAGGGGCCAAGCAGGTGGGGCATGTTCAAAGAGAGAGAGAAAAAGTGAGAGAGACACTCAGCCCAGCCAACAAAACTAACTTAAAAATGGATCTTGGGTGTGACTAACAGTAAAAATCAGGAAGTTGTAATAAACACCTATGAACAGTCCAATAATACTGAATCGGTAAAAGCAAGACTAAAAGCCTATAGCTGATGACCTCCGGACAATTCATTGGAGTTTTCCTGTGATAGCAGGACTGTTACACAAGTCCTACAATTACAATTGTGTGATTGCAGCAAAGCTACTTTAAGAAGCTGAGACAAAAGTTTTATAGCAAGTTCTTCCTACACATTTGGTATGAAATGTTACAGTTAATATTTAGTCCACCGACTGTTTAGTTTGCCAAAAGGTAATAAAACAAAGCCTACCTTTACTGCTGCACCTCTATCCTCAAAGTGGACAAAAGCATAATCCTTCAATTTCTTCACTCTTTCCAGCTTTCCAAATTCTGAAAAGGATTTCTCCAGGATTTCTTCTGTCACTGTAGTGGCCAAGTTCCTTACAAATAAGACTTTCACCTAAGGAAAAATAAGTGTCAAAGTTGAAAAGTTAACAGTTTTTAAAAAGTAGGTATTAAGTGAACAAGTAGCAACCAACTTCTATTAAACAAAACACCATTTCCCACAAAAAATTTCTGGTAGAGTCTTAAACTCGAGTGTTTATCTTCAAAGAATATAGTTGTGTGAACATTTGCATGACAGTCTCCCCATTTTCTTTTGTTGCTCCCAGAGAGCCAACCAATGGCATTAACAATGTCAAGTTCCTTTTACTAGGAACTCCCATGATCCATATTCCAGGAACAGATTTTCTGGTTTTGCACTGGTGTTCTTTATTTATTTTTGCAATAAGTTGGTGAAAAGAAAACAGAAACTTGCCATTCCTAAATGGGAATTCCCAACGGATAAAATTGGGAGAGACTGCTTTTATGCTTGTTCTCCGTTACTGTCTAGAAGGGAGTAACAAGGTGCAATTCTCAGAGAAAATGGATGTCTCACTGTACCCAGAGAAAACTATATTCAGAAAATCTAGCCTTCCACCCAAAACACTCTAGCATTGGTTCTTAGTCAATGAAACAAGAATACAGAATTCCCGTACGTTATATTCCTAGGAAGTGAGTTATGCATGAATATAATTTTCATTAGGGTACTGGACCCTGGAAGAAACAAAACATCATGAGATGGACTTGTGGTTCAATCCAATAGGATAGTCTTATACAGCCTGTTCTGCTATGCTAGATAAACAAGTAAACAAGTTCCAGAGCCAGTTTTCCAATTCTTAAGCCATAGGGAGCTGGAGTGCTAGGTGAGAGGGCACACAACCAGGGGACAAAGAAATGCTTTCTATTTTTCACAGCCCCCTCTAGCAAACTAAAAAAGGGACAAAAAAGTACCACTAATTCTACTGCCAACAAGTTGTAAAGTTCTCCCTAAATCCACGGCAACTTTTAGTATAATCCCTATTTATATTACCTTTGCCATGACTTCTGGATCAGGTTCCTCTACTGGGTCAGCCCATTCCACTGTCACAACATTTCCCCAGACTTTTACTTTCCCACTCATCAGCCGACGTCGAGCTTGTGCGGCTGACTTGTGATCTTCGTATTCCAGGAAGCAGAATCCCCGATTTTTCTTTTTATCATCCGGCTGATGATACAGAATTACATCCACCAAACCCTCTGAAAATGCACATACCTTCAGTGTGAAACTAGCAGTGAAAAAAGTTCTCTTTAAAAATAACAGGGCATGTTTAATGTACTTCCATCAATACTCTGTAGACTCCACAGGTGATTTGAAAGGCAAAGTTCTAACTTATGCACGCAAATCATGCGCTCAGTTCAACCACAAAAAACAATAGTCTGAAATTGGGCATTTGTGGTAGCAATGCATTAACGAATTTCAATGTGGAGACCACACACCAGACCTCTGAACTACTTAAACAGGAAACCAAGAAATAGGAATAACAGATTCCTTACTTCCCTGAAAAGACTAATGTTTGCCAAGTACCTGTGGATGTTCAGTGCTGCAACAGACAGTTCTATTATCCCCTAATTTATCACACAAACTGCATGATGCTGGCTCCTCACAAGCTGGCATGTTCAGAGGATGTGCAATGCTGGGCTGCATGTAGGCATCCAGGAATTGCATATATGCCACATGTGCAAAATAACCAAGATGTTATAAAATGCCAAACCAGCCACACAGATGACCTACATTTAATGTGGAGCATGCGTGTGGCTGGTTTGTATCACATTATTTTGAACATGTAACATACACAGGTATCCAGGAACATCACATGCAGCCCAGCACTGCACACTTTTGAACATGCAAGTCTGCTGGGAACCAGCAAAATCAAAGGGCAGTGTGCAAGTTTGGGCTGCACATCCACTGTTTTACAAATGGCCAGGGTACCATGAGCCTGACACTGGAAAAGTTCTATGCAGTGACAGACACATGGAGCTCTGGACATTTAAAAAGCAGGTATGAAGCTGGGCTCCCCCGTGTCACGCTCGCAGTGCCCTGGGAACTTAAAGCAGGTATGTGGCCTAAGCCTGAGTGAACCTGCCCCCTCAGCAGTCACAAGACTGGGATCAGAGTTATTTTATGTCTGATCCCCAAAATTGTTTTACCCCTGTTATGTCTGATGTGCATGGCAGGATGCATGATTTTTTAGATAAGGCATTAAATTCCTCTGATGCAATTGTGGAAACATATCAAGGTCTGCCAGGGGCCTACGGCTACAGCAGGACACACATGACCCCTCCCAAACTTTGAAAGAAGTCTCCTACATTTCTTGCCCATTTCACAAAGTCTTGCCTTCTAACAAAACCTTAAACTGGCCTCAAACCCATACCAGTAAAACGCACACAATCATGAAGTCTGCATATCATGTAAATTATTCCGTCTTAAATCACCATTATGGATTAGCAGTAAAACATAACAGCATTCAGAACTGAATGAAAGTACAACATTTGGGCTAGTGGTGGCAAAATGTTTGGAAATCAACAGCTTGTAAGTAGCGGCAAGATTCAAAGTCCTGCTTTCCGGTTCAAGGAACCCTTTCCTCCAGGGTACAGGATACTAAGAGATAGGAACCTGCACTGCCTCTATCCCACTTCCCCTGCAGTTTCATTTATTTTATGCTTTCTGGGCAGATAGTTTGATTGTTCTCTCCCATCCCTGAACTAACTTTTAAGTGCTACTTGTAGGACATTCTCCAGCAGATGATACTTTTAGAAGCAACCCAGATTATCACACTGCTACTAGATCCAAGGTAAACTACTCAAATTATTCAATAATGGAAGCTTTAAAGCTAGGCCCATTAAAAGTTTTAAGCTGGACTAAAAAAGTCTCATCTATTTTTCTTTTTTCTTCTTTCTTTTCTAAAGAACAGGTCTTTATTTTTTGTTGTTCTGTATCCATCTGACATCAACACTTTAATATAAAGTTTCAGAAACAGTCAAATTGAGTGGCAGCAAGAAACAGTGAACATAAATCCTTTTTACACTTCACTTGAAGTGTTCATACAGCAAAAAGGTCCCATCTGAAATAAAGCTGGAATTTATTTAAAAATCATCTCATCATCACTTAAACTGAAAATTTACTATTGGTTGTCAACTTGCTATAAAAGCCCAGACTGGGGACTCATCTGTTATTACTACAAACATAGGAAAAAGTGGAAAAAATAAACACACTTTACCTGTGACTTTACTGAACTCTTCCAATATATTCTCCTTGGTTTTGTTCTTTGGAATTGACCCAACAAATAGCCTGTTGTTTGCCACAGAGATGCATACTCCAAGGTGCTTTCCTGGACGGATTTCATAGTTGTCACACTGAGGAAATAAAAGGAGAAGCCACTCTTAATATATATCAGGTTTAACTTTGCAACAGTTTTGACTTTTCAATAAAAATGTAAATTGAGCTAGCCTTTATATATTGTGCATTGGATTATGTATTACAATAGGAGCACTAAAATGGTCAGAAATTACTGGCAAGAATGCTGCTGGCATTAGTTTTCCAGCAAAGAGGTTTTTTTAAACTACACCCTCACAGTAAGATATTTGAATTACATACTCTTGGGAAGGAAAAATTTGTAGTAGGACAATCAAATTCCAGCCCTGCATTGTCACCAGATTTAGTACCTTGCTCCAAAACAAAAGACAAACAAGAAAGTGCACATTTGGTTCTACAAAAGGGAGGTGAGACTGTGAAAACACTTCAGCACAGAGTACAGATGACCTCAGTCTGTAATTAATTAATCACAGGTTACCTTAAGACAATGCTTATCTCTAACATTTCTATGGAGAAGAGATGAGGAGAGATTTTTAGATTTTTAAAAAGTGCTGCAGCAAAGAATCTGAGGATAAATCAGATTATCAATAAGTTACTCAGTAGTTTTATTACTAATTGTAATAAAATTCTATCCCACTCAAAATGACTTACCAGCTTAACTGCTTCCTGTGCTGCATCTTTACTACAAAAAGTAATAAAAGCATAACCTCTGTTCTGACCAGAAAGAGGATCCATCATAAGGCGCAGGTCCCAAATTGGGCCAGCCTTCTCAAAGAGTGGCACCAACTCATCCTCATACAAGTCTCTGGGGATCTTGCCAACAAAAACCTGAAGGGAAAAGAACAAGTCCTCCTTAGTCAAAACATTTATAACACTCCAACTTGGCAGAGGTATTTTAAATAAAATTTGTTGGGGAACAAGAATATATAAAACTGAGTGATTTATGAACAATAATAGACAATAGAGAATATCCATTATAGCTTCTCCATACTTACCTTTTACCTTCAGCACTGCATTTTTTCCCATTCTTGGGTTTTTCTGGCTTTGCTACTCAAATACAGCATTCCAAATCTGTACCATTAAAAGTTTAATATTACTTACCTGTCCATAAGGTTTTCCTTCATTACATAAGAACAGAAGTGTACCTGATTATTTAACCTAGTCTCCTGGCTCATAAATGTCAAAGGACTTTCTTAAATTAATTTAACTGATCTTCATGTACTTGCAGGAGATGGACCAAATACCAAAGGACTGGAAAACGGCCAATGTAGTACCCACCCCTCTTAAAAAAAGGCCAAAAGGAGGACCCAGGGAACTACACCTCAATATCTGGGAAGTTACTGGAGCATACCCTAAGGAAGGCCATTTGCAAGCATTTGGAGGAAGAACCCAGCCAGCCTGGATTTATGAAAAAAAGATCACGTCAAACAAATCTGATTTCCTCCTATAGCTAAATAACTACTTGGGTAGATAAAGAGAATGCTGTGGATATAGTGAACTGGACTTCAGCAAGGCCCCATGTAACCATCTCATAAACAAACTGGAGACATGTAAGCTAAACTACTATACGATGGATAGATAACTGGCTCAATAGCTGCAAGCAAGGGTAATTATTAACCAGTCCATGTCAGAAAGCCAGGAGGTTTCAAGTAGAGTCCCACTGTGGTCTGTCCTGGGCCTAGTGCTGTTCAATGCATTTATTAACAAATTTGGATGCTGGCATAGAAAGCTTCTTGAGCAAGTTTGCAAACAACACAAAACTGGGAAGGATCGTGAATATGCTGGAAGATACAAGTGCAATTCAGAAGGATCTCAACAGATTGGAAAGCTGGGCTAGAGCTAACAGGATGAAGTTCAAGGCAGACAAATGCAAGGTGCTACACCGGGGGCGGGGGCGGCAATTGCTGGATGTCAGCAATATGGAAAGGGATTTGGGAGGCTTGGTAGATCATAGACTCTATATAAATCTGCAGTATGGTGCAGCTGCACAAAAGGCAAATGTGGTTTTGGGGTGTTTCAACAGAAACATTAGGTGCAAGACATGGACAGTGACAGTGCCTCTCTATTCAGCACTGTTTAGGATTCATCTGGAGTATTATGTGCACTTCTACACCCCACATTTTAAAAAGAATGTGTAGAAGTTACAGAGGATCCAGAGATGGGCAAAGATGATAAAGAGGCTTGGAAAGCAAGTCATACAAGGAGAGACTGAAGGAACCTGGCATGTTCAGCTTGTGGAAAAGGCACTTAAGAAGGGACGTAATGGCAGTCTCCATACCTGAAGGGCTGCCATAAAAAGAGAAAACACCTTTTCTCTCTTGCTACAGAGAGAAGGACACAGACCAATGGCTTAAAGTTGCAGCAAAGTAAGTTTTGGTTGGATATCTGGAAAAACTTATTCACTGTGAGAATAGTATGACAGGCACTGGGTGTTAGCCCAGGCTAGGAATTTTGACTTGGGTGCACCAGTGCTTCTGCTGGAACCAGACTCAAAGGTTCCTGGCTGGAAGATCTCGTCTCTCTGCTCAGGGTCAGACCAATCACCAGATTTGGGGGCAGAAAGGAATTTTACCCTATGGTGAGATGTATGTACTATGGGGCTTTCTGCCTTCCTCTGTAGTAGGGGGCAAGGCCCCCTACTTGGAATCTCTTAAGCATATGTCAACAACATTTTATAGAAGCAGGACATTGGCTGCTATGGTTTCCCTGTTTTAACTGAGAGGTAGATTGGGGTGTTATGTCTGTTGTGTTAGGCTTGACAGTAGTTTTAAGTCAAGGTTAGACTATGGATTGCATAATATGGTCTGGATAGGAATGATCCTGGCTCAGGAAAGGAAGAGTTGAACTAGATGACCTCTCGAGTTTCCTTCCAGCCCTACTTCTCAATGATTCGCTATATTAATAGGAACCTTGCAACTCAACTGAGGTTAGCGAGGTTGCCATGAGAGACAGCTGAGGGGCTTCTACCTGCTGGGGAGTTTAACTCTCCCCTGTGCCTAGTAGCTCAGCTGAGTCCAGACAAACCCAGATGGTTAGCTCCCTTGCCCCACAGCTTCTTCAGAAGTGCCAGGACACAAGAAGTTATAGGGCTCCCTGTGACCTAGCACCTCAACTTGCCTTACCACATAGCTCCCAAGGAGACAGTATGCCTTGTTTCCCTCTGGTTTTAAGGGTTAAAACATTAACATCCAATTAAAACAATGACCTTTGGAATTGTCAAAGACATACAAACAATTAAAATAAATAAATAAATAAATAAATAATACCCAACACTGCAAGACTCTTAACCACAACTACCCAATGTTAGGTGTCATGATTACTTATATCAGTGGTTCTCAACCTTTTTTGTACCAGGACCCATTTGTAAACATCAATGGCCAGTCCTGACCTAGTGCCCCCCACTCCTGACCTGCTGCCCCCTACCCCTAGGCCCCAGCATGTGTAGGGCAGGGGGTGGGGTGTGTGGGGAGCATGGGGAACTCCAAGCAGCTCCTTGTAGGCTGAAACTCTGAGTTTGTTTGCGACCCTTATATATATATTCTTGCGACGCACTTTTGGATCGTGACCCATGGGTTGAGAAACACTGACTTATATAATCAGTTTTGAGGAACATTATTCATACATGCATAGATATTCTCGCAAACTTTAACCACCTTCTTGTTAGCTTTTAAAAACAATCAATAAGTTGTGTTCGGTGCTATCATTTTTTTTGTTTGCATGGATCATGTTATTCTATATATAGGCATCTTTGCAATTTTGTGACATGACTTAAAGAAAAGATTGGCAACCAAATCATAGCCAGACCAGGCATCAAAGATGTTCCCCTCTAAATAACTGCTATTTGCATGACAAAGAGCTATGACTTGGGGAACCTAATAAATAGGTGATGCCCTTAAGTGACAATGGCAAGAGGCATTGGCAGGCATATCAAGGGAGGTACCTAGGCAGTCAGGTATCAAAGGGGAAGGGAATCTCACACAGAACCTAATGACCATGTACATCAATTTTGAAAAGAGAGAGATAGGGAGGGGCATATACCAGAATCTGGGGGCTATAAACAGATGCATTTATTGCAGGACCAGTTGTGAGACTTGTCTTGGAATGAAGAAATCAGAATATTGGCATGTCCACACATCACCCTTCCAACTAAATTTAAAGAACAGCTGAATATACCACTCCTCTTCTGCCACCAGATGGCCAGAGAAAGTATATCCCAGAATGCCTTGCGCTGGTCAATTTTCTGTAGGTTCCCCCAACTCTGCCAACACTGAGCAAAGCATCCACTGGTGTGCAAATTGCACGGAGTAAAAATTTTGAGAGAAGGATTTGCATGATTCACTGCAAAGCTTATACCCCCAACTGCCCATCTGCATTTCTACTGGATTTGTGCCACCACCACTGACTAACCCACAGCTTCTGCTACCATCAGCCACTGTAGGTCCATATGTAGTCACTGCCTTGCAGACCTTGCTGGTCCCGTGTTATGAACTTGTAAGCTAGATTAGGTGAAAATGGCAATATCCATGGGCTCCGATTGCTCCCGTGGCTTCTTTCATTCACAGTAAGGTCAAGGCAGCAGCACTTACAATAGAAGCTCAAACGTGCTTGCTGCCACACAACATGCGGTACTTGGCTATGTCAGGCTCCTAATCCACGGTAGCCCTGAAGATGTTCTAGCTGCAGGTAGGCACACTGTGGTCAGGCTGATGTGCAGCAGCTCCAAACCACTGGGGTGCTTCTATATGAGGGAGACTAGTAACAAGGGGTGAGAGCAGATTGTAATGGCTACCTGGGATGACGAGCAGCAGTGTGTACAGATCCATACATCCAGGGGCACCTTCGTGAAGATTTATGTCAAGCTTGTCCCACATATACGGTAGTGGACAAGAAACATGCAGGTGCCCTTATCTACGGAGAAGCAGACTGCTGTAGCTACATGAAAGCTGGCAACCCCAAACTGCCTTCAGTCTGTGGCAAACCATTTTGCCACTGGCAAATCAATGGCTGCAGTGGCAGTGCTGACGTGTCTAGCAATCCAAATTGTGACAGCCTTGTACATTATACATCTTGCCAACTCACAGGAGGCAATGAACAGGTTTGCCAGCTTAGGGTTCTCCAACTGCACTGAAGCTGTCAACAGCACACACATCACCATTATTTCCCCTGTGTACAATGGCTGTGGATTTATCAATGCTTCAGTAAGTTATGTACCACCACAGCCATTTCAGATACATAAAATGCCAGCTAATCAGGCAGGCTGCACAATGCCAGAATATTTAGGAGCTCCCTCCTCCCTGAACTGATGGACTGGAGAGTTTGCCCCTGGTGTGCCCAACAAAGGTGGAGGGAGTGACTGTACCCCCTTTACTAATTGAAAACCCTGCCTACCTGCTTTACCTTAGATGATGCAAGCTTTTGCTGGGGACCTACTGAAGCAACTGTTTAACTACCAGCTTAGCAGCTGCAGAATGACTGTGGAGTCTGTTTTCGGACATCTCCAGGCTTGCTGGAGGTGCATAAGGACACACATGGGTGCTAGCAAGAGCAACGTGCCCCAGTTTGTGGTCTTCGCGTACATGCTGCACAGCATCTGAGGCCAAGGAGGAGGCCCTGCCAGTCAAAGCAGAGCAAACCCCCAACTCCTACAAATTTTCAAAATGAGGCCAGTGACTCAGCACTATGCTGGCAAGATGCAATGGCTGACCATTTTCCAAAATCTGAGGTGAAACAGTGACTTATAAAATGATGTCATGTACTGCTGCATCATAAATATTGACAACTAAACTCATGCTCTCATATGGTCAGCTCCAGCATATGCAGAGAACATGGGGGAGGGTGGGGAGCAATAGCTACAGAGTGTGCAGGGTTAACATGTTAGCTGGATGCTGCTCTGTGCTCCCAGGAATGTGGAAAGGTGCTGTGGGGAGGTGGGAAGTGAAGGGAGAAAGCGACAAGCTTGGACTGTGAGTTGCGCACAGGCTCCACAGAGGTATGATTGCCCGCCAGTTGCTGAGCTATGCTCCCAAGGCTGTGGAAGGGGAGGAGAGAAGGGAAGTAGTGAAAGCTTGGCCCGTGCAAGGCTGTAGGCTCCTCCAGGCACAGATGGGGGGAGGGGGATAGACAGAGAAAGAGGAATAGCTTTGGTTGGTTGTATATAGCTCTACCAAAGCCAGCTCCAGGCTGGACAAAGGGAAGGAGAGTTGGTGCTGGAACAGGCAGGCACTGACTAGAGAAGCTGAGTTATTTTGGCACTTCTCATGCCCCTGAGTGCTCCCATCTCATATATACAGTGAATGCCACAGCCAGCTTCGGCAACAGGCAGAACTTTTATTAAACAAAACAACAGAAATGTGAAAGAGGGAGGTCAACAGAAATCCTATAAACCTACATATCACATGCGTGCAGCTTTACGGTGACTTCAGGCACTGGACAGCTGCTGCAGCCACAGGATCCAACTGCCTTACAGCTTGGGTGGAGGGAGAAGGGAGTGCCCATTCCCTCCGCTGCTACTGGGGAGCCCTGTGGGATAGTGAAGTTTGGTAGCAGCATGTTCTCTGCACAGCCACCAGATGGTCCCACTTGTGGACTGAGCTATGGGATGACACACCATCTCTGCAGATTCAAAGCAGAAATAAGGCAATACATAGACTACTCTCAGCCTTCACAGACTCCCCAAGCATCTTCTTTGTACACTCAGCAATGGCCCTGTAAAGCTCCTCAGCCTACACACGCCACCAGGTGAGCCTGAAAGTATAGGAAAATGAACAGTTCATTGTTTTCTTTGCTGTTACCCTGATGACATAAACAACCCCCCAAAAGTTGCAACTTGCAAGACCATCCAGCCAGTGGACAGGCTCATTTGCCTTGATGAATCTCAATGTGGTAAGTTCACTCTTCCCTTTGCTTCCTAGGCACCCGGGTCACTGCACTGCTTAAGATGCACAGCTTGAGAACGCAATGAGAGTACCCCCCTCCCATGCCCACTGCTTTCTTGAGGGGCTGATCAGACTGCTGCTGGGAAGAGCTCACAACTGTATAAGCTCTGTGTGATATGCTGAAGGATCATGGTAGGGTGGGGGCCTGGAAACCTTTTAGGGGTGTAAGGTATGCTGCTACCATTTCTCCACCCATTCTGCAGACTCAGGGGCCCCAGCCCACCTGTGCCCCATCCTCTCCTACTGTGAAACAACCCTGGACTGCACAAACCAAGTTTGCTAGAAAGGGGGGCCAGAGGTAGCTCCGACTGACTCTCAAGGCCAGCACTAGCATTTATAAGTCCAGGACAATGTAACCAAGCTGGGACCACTTAGAGGGAAACATGAACTGATGTGATGATGAAGAAGCAGACCTGATGATTTACAATGTACTTGTTTTCTCCTTCCCTTGCCTGCTGGCTTGTAGTGCATTGCTTGTAATAAAGTACAAGCAATCTATAATGAATTATTTTTGCACAGGAGTGAAGGCCAGCTCTGCTACTTTATTAGGGTGGAACACAGGCAACAAACTGAAAGCAAAAGCAAAAGGGGTGCGTGGCACATTACAGTAGTAGTGCATTGTCCTAACTTTTATGAAGCCAGGACTAGTGCCTTACAGCAAGCTCTGAGCACATGACCAGGGCAGCAGGAAGGGCCCCTATTGCTGTGCTCTACCTGTCTCTATCTGTTTTTTCTAGGGGGGTGGATGAGGCATTAAGTAGATAATTAGTATAAATGGCATCAATCTCTAAGTGAAATGGGACCCACGTGATGATGGTTCTTGATGCAGATGCCCTCCAAAAAAGAGAAGTCAGCACTGGTTTCTTTAAACCATTAAAGTGGTACCTATTAGCATACCGGGCAGGGCAGGCCAAGGGTACAATGGGGCAATCCTAGTGCAACCATGTGGTTCCAGTGTAGACCCAATCTGCAATTCTGTGGGGAGCCTGAAGAAGGGGCCTATGGTTCAACTGCCCAGTGCATCACTGAGGTGCTGAACTATCCCAGCTCCTTGCCCACAACCCCCTCCAACTGCCCAACTCCTCTTTACCCAAACATAATGGTGGTCTACAACCTACCATCCCCAAAAGTGATATGTTCTGTCACCAGCTGGGTCTTCTGGAGCACTGGGCTGGCTGGGATGAACACAGGGGGAGGGCAGGAAATTCCAGGCCCTCATTGTCTGAGCCCAGGTTCATTTCAGAGTCCGCACAGGTGGGGCAGATAGCCAGCAAGTCCGTAGTCTGGCTCTCTGCCTGGATTGCTTTGCTGGCCTGCAAGAGCTACATGTCTTTGGAGTCCTTGTCACATTCCCAGGAGGCATGTGCTGCCACATCCACTGTGTTTCCAGAGAGGAACATGTTGCTGGCCAGTTACAGGAAATTCTCATAGTGGGAGCATATGAACCTTCATGAGCCAGATCTAGTTGCCATCCTGTGTCCTTGCAAATTGCTGCCTCAGTACCTTGCACTTGAAACAGCACTGGGCCCAGTCACTGTCTTGTTCCTAGGCTGTTATTTCTTTTGTGATTTATTCAGACTGCCTTGTTTCAGTAGTTTGATTGTAATGCTTGCTGGTTCTTATCGTGTAAACCTTTTGGGGGTTTTGCCCTGTAGAAAGTGACAAAAATTGCTGAATGCTCATGCTTTGTCCCACAAGGAAACATTTTTTCCTGCAACAAAGACTGTATCTGTTCATAGGTTGGGAGAAGGGCAAAGCACTTCAGAAGAAAGACAACCAAGGATAGGCATCCATAACCTCAGTGCAAGGTGGAGAGCCCCAGCAAGAGGCTGGAGATCTTCCAAGAATAGCAATAAGACACTAACATAACTCACCAAGAGGCTGTTTCAAGTTAAAGAGCAGGGTGAAGTATCTTTTCCTTGTCTTTGCATATCTGCCATCAAAAGCTACCAGATTGTTTCTTGTTTTTATGTAAAAAAAAAATCTGTTCTGCTTCATACCTTGCTGCTTGTCATGTGATAAGGGTGATTTCAAAGTACTAACAGCAATAGGAACACCCTTTCTGCAAAGACAGGGATCCATCCTCATTTTCTTTCGCAAACCCAGGAAGATTTTAAGGCTGAAGCAACTCCCCTCTGCAAGGTCTGATGAGGGGCAGATGAGACCAGGCTTCCCAGAGGAAGAGGAGTCTTCTATGGGCAAAGTCTAGTCATGGCCCTGAGGTTACATAGCAAGAGAGTCTGGAGCTCCAGTGCTCACCTCAGACGGGTCTGACATAGTAAGGTACTCACATGGGATGCAGGTGACCTAGGTTCTGATCCTAATAAGAATCAGGCAAAGCAGATCTCTCATGCACAAGTGCCCTAACCCCACTTATAGCTATTCAGGGTTTAGGTGGGTCACCAGCTTATTTTTCTTCACTCCACAGGCATTAATAGTGGCCTCCTTTTAATGGTCTTCAGGTTCCATTAATCAAGCTAACCTTCCTCAAGGCAATTTTGCTGTCTGGGTCAGCTAAATGTTAGGTTCATAGTATCTCACAAAACTAGCTACAGCCTATGAAAGCTCAGACCTCTCTGAACCAGTTACTCTACACTATAAAAAGGTGCCACCATGCTCTGCCTTCTGATGTTTATATGATGATTTATATAGATTTCTCATAACCCACCATCTCCAGCCCCTTCAGTAGAAACAGAAGAGTGAAAGTGACCTCCAATGTCAAGTACTATACCCTACTACTACATCATAACTCTTTTCATCCACCTACCTCTCTGATTTGTCAGTGGTTTCAGGACTACAGCACACAGATGCCCAAGATGGGTTATGTGGTCGTACCGGAGATAGAAGAGGGACTACTGCCTCAATGAATTAACACATCATTATTTCTGGTGGCACTCATATCAGTGGCCATCTACAATGCTACATTAAAAAGGTATATACTTATCTAATGTCCATTATCAAAAAGTTACTGCTTATCAAATACCTCTAGAACGTAGCTTATACTGCATATCAATTACTATGAGGGTCAGTCAGGAAGTAAAACCTCCTTTCATGTTCAGGGACATATAGGGTGTTCTTGTTGACTTCTAGCTTAATGTAGCCACAGTAAACTCAAAGATCTGTCAAGACCATGAAGAAACTAAAACAACATATACAAAGAGCCCATCCCAAGGTGCATAACAAAGTCTGTCCAAACACCAATTTGCACACCACAGAGGCAATCTTCGGATAGATCGTGATGCCCCATCCTCTGCATAGCCTGAACCTGGTGCCCTCCGATTATCATCTTCTTGGTACTTTGAAGGACTAATTAGGAGGGCAAAATTTTTGGGAGAGCAAAGTGAACCGTGACAGTGGTTGCACAACAAGAACAAGGACTTTCACACTGTTGGGATACAAGCCTTTGTTTACCAGTGCCCTTTTTCCACTGATAGAATATTAAAAAAAACCAACACACATTGAAAAATAGCTTGTAGTCAGTAATGATGTGCAAGTTCTCCATGCAAGTTAACAGCAATATCACAGTATACATTTAGCAAAAAATCAAGCAGAAAGCAGGGAATTGCTTAGACAATAAGCAATTCAGAGGCAACAGTTTATGACCCTGCCACCCCATCCACTACTCATACTTGAACACAAGATCCATTTTTTGCTGAAGATGAAGTCTCAAGTGTAGGTTTACATATAAATGTATGTTAATATTCCCAGCCCTCCAGTTACTCAGAAATCCAAAATTCACTCTTAAGAAAACAATTTAAGTCTACTCTGACCGACTTTATGGCCATCAGTAACACGTCCTCTCCAGGTCTTGATTAATATGCAATGAGTCTCTGAACCTCTACTAAAAACGTGCACATAAACTTCAAGCCATTGCTGGCAATGAGGGGTCCCACACCTACGTATCTCCGATCCACTCCTCCTCAGCTGCTTTTATCCTCTTCCATTGTGGGGTTAATATGTAGGTAAAGGCATATTAAGCCATGCCATGCAAGAAATCAAACTTTGCAATATGAACAGAACTGCGTGTCCCAGTTGCTTCATCTTTGTATGTGGCTAAACCACAGCAGTAGCTCCTGAACTCTACTGTCCATATATTGCCTTCTCTTAAACAGCAAAAAAACCCCTCAGCTTTCAAACAGCCTTGTTAGGGCTCTCCAAGCTAGCAATCAACACAAAAGTATCTCTTTCCATGTAACTGATTGTTTATGCAAGTTATGCATAGTCTCATAAAACTGCCTTAGCCATCTTTCCAATTATTTAAACTAGTCTCAGAGCTCCCTCCCACCCTCCCGAACTATGTTACTATAAGTACTGTTTTCTTCATTCCCCTATGAATCTTCCTGGATTAGAGATTTGTGTGTGCATGCATGCACACACACGGATATAGTAGCCTGATAATACCAGCTCCCTACCTGTACTAAATATTCCCTATGCTATAAATCCAGTCTCAAAAGGTTCACAGCAACATACAGTAGAAAATTTTGTTCAGTTCATAATCTCCAATGAATAAGTCCTTTGTCAGGACTGATGTTTCCAAATATGTAGCCCCACTATCCTCATTCTTCATGGCATTCAGTTTATATACACTTATTTGACTATGCACAATTTAGAAAAATCCAATTACTGACAATCTTTCTTCTGTCACCCTAAATGTTGCCATATGCAATCTACAGGCAGTAGTTCATGTTTTCCTTCCACATGATATAAATGTTGAACTGGAGATCCCTGCTGAACCTTCCCAGAAACATTTCTAATAATGACCAATACCTACTTGATGATCAAAGAAAAAACAGGGTTTAAAGCCATTAAAACTTAATTATACAGGCCATATTATGCTAATTTTAAAATTTCATTTTAAGGCTGGAAATTCAAACCACTTCAGTTTTCTGCAGTAGAGTTTTGCCAGCAAACATTATATTCTTTAGTCAAATCCTACTTTCAGTAAAAGCCATGTTGATAGATTTCAACGGTTAAAAAATGATGGAACCAAAGACTCATAACCAGCCACTGGTTAACATTTTTATTAATGGAGAGAGGTAGTTAGCCATGTTAGTCTGAAGTTGGGAAGATGATAGAGCAGGGTCTTGCTCTGAGAGGCATGAACTTTCTTAGACTACAGTCCACTTCATCAGATGCTACTAAAATAACCAGGTCCATTCATTAATGACTTGGGATAGAGATTCAGGAAAAGAAAGTCCCGATCCACTTTACAGATAAAAACAAAAAACTGAGACTACCAACACTTTAAAAGGAAGAGGATTACAATTGAAAAGTATTTGAAAAAGTTGGAAAATGGACAGTAGACACCAATATGAAATTCTGAGACAAAATGCAAGGTGTTTCACCAGGAGTTAGGGGAACCCCAAGAGCCAAACAAACACAGAATGGAAAATACTTAAGTTTGGGGGCTATAGTGGTTCAAGCCAAACACGAGTCAGCAGTGCGATACAGTAAACAAGTAGGAAATACAATTCTGGATTGAATTAATAGAAGTACTGTATGCAAGAAGTTGATAGTACCACTTTACACAGCACTCCTTAGGCCTCAGCCAAAGTACTGTATATAATCCTGGAATCTGCATTTTTTGGAAGGATCTGCAGAAATTGATTAACATACAGTGACAAAGATGACAGAGGTTGGAATGCAAGCTGCACCTAGTTCTCCCAGCCTGTCCACATAAGTTTAAATTTAAAAATGAGCAGCTACTAAGGGAAACAGGACAGCAGTTTGCAAATATCTGAAAGACTGCCATAAAGAAGAACAACTGTTCTTCCTTGCCAGAAAGAGCAACACACCAAGCAATGAGTTAAAACTGGAAAGCAGATCTAGGTTTCAAAAAAAGTCTCGGGAAAGGGAAAATAAAACAAAACAATACAAAAACAAAACCTCCTGGTATAACCATAGGACAATGGAACAAGCTATTCAGGAAAGTTCTGCAATATTTTCTTGGAGGCTTTTCAAGAATAATTACCTGTCTGGGACTGTTCAGGAACATCACATCCTACATTCATGCATGGCAGACTGGCCTAGATCAGGGTGTCCAACTGATGGCCTAGGGGTTCACTGAGGTTCTTGCTCAGTCACCACTCCCCTCTTATTGTTCTGCCTGCAACACCACCTGGGAGACTCTGGGCTCCTCCTCCCTCTGGCTGTTGCCCCCTAAAAGCAGACAGGCAAGCAGGACACTGCCACACAGCATGGGGAGCAGAGAGCAAGTCCTGGGCAACATGGACACACTATGCAGCAGCACAGGTAGGAGCATCCACATACATGACCTGGAGGCTCATGGCTCATCCTGGTGCAGTGTGCAGCCCCCAGCCACTCGAAAGTTGGACAGCCCTGAATTTAGTGATCCATGAGGTTCCCTCCCAGGAAGTGATTTTATCATTACATTTCTGGTGTTGATATTTTTCAGACTTGCCAATCTGAGATGTTTATACATATATAGGAACTTAAGTCGCAGCAAGACAAATGATTTTTCACAGCCTGTTTGTGGCGCACAGGGCTAATTTCACAGGCATTTCACAGCAGCCCCGCCCCTCATCATTGGTCAGCAGAGGGGTCTCAGGAGCTCCACCCCACACAACTGGCTGGTGGAGGGGGTGCCTTCACTCAGTCTACATCATTTCCCGTTTTTTTCTATGGTTGGTTTCAAGATACCAGATTTCCTGGAGAACGCTGTTTTTCATGGTTTCTGTAAAATCCACAAGACCATAAATTTAGATAGGTCCCTGTACATTTAGTGCTCCCAACAGTATGCAAGGAAGATGCAAGAAACAGTACAGCTGAATACATCATTCATTCAGCAATGCTCACAACAAAGGTTATTATTAAACATTTTTCTGCATTGATAATTTTACCAGATGCAATTAGTAATGGACTTACCATTACTAGAACTCCATTTTCTCTGAAATGTTTACAGAATTCTGCTACCCCTAATCTTATAAATATTTGGGTGAAATATGTTTAGTTTTTCCTACTGCCTGCATTTAATTTTAGACAGTGCTGCCTTTTTCTCTCTGCTTTCAACTTGTTGCCCGGTTTTCTCATTGCTTTCTAACCCTTTCTCCTGCTCCACCCCCACAACCTCACCTTGCTAAAATAGTCTTTTAGAAGCCAAACCAATTTTGTGCAACTAAAGATTTGTTACCTTTTGGGCAAGCAGTTTCAACTCCCACTTTCCATTTTATTCTTAAATTTATCTTAATAAAGCATTCACATACAACTGTCACCCACGAGAATTTTCAGTCAACTACTTTTAGAGAGCTGCATTATGTTTTAGTTCAGTGACCGGTTCCATTTGTCAGAAGCCAACTCAAGTCTTTCTTCAACTGAAGAGCAAAGGTAACTTCATTGTGACAATTTTGAAATGGGAACACATTTTATATATTAAATACATGTATAATGATCATCAGTAATCCAAGTCGACTACACAGGGTTTACAAGCAATACCTGAACTACAAGACAAAGAAACCACACACTGAATTCCATTCTTATGAAGCAGAATCTGGCATCTCAAAAACCTACCTTAAGCATGACAACTGCTCTTTACTCTATTTGCAGAGAACATTTAAAGTGCTCTAATTGTGATACAAATCCTTAAAGAACCCTCCTAGTTTGGAAATAAAATCACATAACAGATGCCCAGAACAACCCTAATCCCTGGAACCTTCCTAGGTTGATTTCAAGTTTGATGTAGATTATTTCATTTTAGAATGGAGAACATACGTAATATTTTCCTCAGCCAAAATAACTTATTACCTCAGGCAAAAAAACTTATGACATTCCTCTCCTACCAAGCAGACTACACAGAACAGATGCACTATGAGTTTTCAAACCAAGCAAGTGAACAAGTCTTGATGAACTGTATGTGCTCTGCCAATTTTCAAAAGTTGGTTTAAGATACAAGTTTTTATAGTGTGGAACTAGTCCTGCACCAAACCAGTCCATTAAAGCCATTAGCCAACATCTGTGCCATATATAAACATACAACAGATCATTAAAAACTTAGACAATTTAGCTCCACAGACCACTGGTTTCAAAGGACAAGTTTATCATCTCTGGAAAAGCCTCTTGCAGGAGAGCTCATCAATTTCTTAATTTCAAAAACAAAAAACAACAAAAAAACACCCACCTCCCCCCTAGTCTGTAACTTCTGCAAAGCACTCAGCTCAGCAGGATGATAGCAGATGTTCAGGGTTAAATTTACACACAGTGTACTATGTAGGTATTAACTGTATACTCACAGTCAATATCCACCATTCTTGAAATCACATCAGCAGCCCACAACTGGCAAGCCATTTCACCTCTATGACTCCAGTGAGATTGTTCCGGCATGTCTACACTACCCTAGCCTAGCGCCGACTTCAAAAAGAACCATCAAGCATGCCCTACACACTCATTCCTTCCAAAAGGCAGAAAAAGTAGTAGAGCATTTCCTGACAGCCTTATGTGAACAGTGCAACACTGTACTTTGGTTAATTCATAAGTAAACTGTAACTCATTTGAGAGGGACAGTTTCTCCATTTCTTATAGAACCAGATGTATTTTTGGTATATGCTGTTTCGACATATTGTTTCAGCCATCTTAAGCCAATGTCCGGATAGGACCAGAGATGAGCTGCCTAGAAAGACAGGCTGGAAAGGAGCTCATAAGGTCATCTTATCTAGCCACAGGCTCAAAGCAGGATCATTGCAAACTAAACCATACCAGGCAAGTGTCTAACATTCTCTTCAAAATGTCCAGGGATAGAGGTCTGATGACCTCTGTAGCTAGCTAGTTCCAATGTTTAACCACCTTTGCAGTCAGAAAGTTGTTCCTAATCCCCAACCCACATTTCCTCTGCTGCAGTTTGAAGCCACTGCTACTAGTCCTGTCTCCTATAGCTACAGTGAATAATCTAAATCTCCATCCTCTTTATAAATTTTCAGATACCTGGAGGACAGTTTATCAAATCCAACCTAAGTCTTCTCCAGGCTACAACAAT
>NW_017729015.1:9518518-9529221 GCF_001723915.1 Gavialis gangeticus | reverse complement strand
AGCATTGGATGCAGGTGTCGCCGTGGATGTAGTCTTTCTAGACTTCAGCAAGGCCTTTGACACTGTCTCCCACCCCATCCTCTTTATAAATTTTCAGATACCTGGAGGACAGTTTATCAAATCCAACCTAAGTCTTCTCCAGGCTACAACAATTCTAGTTCCTCCAGCCCTTCCTCATAAATCATGTTTCCTAGGCTAATCAGTTTTGTCACTCAACCCCATTCTCTAAAAATATTAAGCAATACTGGACCCAGGGAAGAGCCCTAGGGCAGAGGTTCTCAAGCTGTGGTCCACAGACCACCACTGGTCCGCGAGCTCCATTCAGGTGGTCTGCAGAAAGGTAACCCAGGGCTAAAGCTGACACTTATTACACCCAGCTTCCCAGAACTTTGCTCAAAAAAACAGGCACATCCATCACATAAGAAAGGTAAGACTACTGATATTAAAATAAGTTGTGCGCTTTGGTTTGTAAAACAAAACAAAAAAGTGTACTAAGTGGTCCGCCAAGACCCTTGGCAATTTTCAAGTGGTCCGCAAAAAAAAAAAAAAAAAAAAAATGGAGTTTAAGAACCACTGCTCTAGGACACTCTGCCTCCCAATACCATCTCATTACTAGACACCACGACACTGATGATCACTTGATGAACATGATGACCTAAACAGTTATGTTGGATAACTGTTCTTCAACACTCCTAGCAATAGACAGTAGATGTGCCAGCAATGTAATGCTGCTAGCACAAAGGATCTCTGTGGCATTAGCCACAACTCTTAAAACCCCAAGTAATTAGGTCTGTAGAACTAGCAAATGTATAACAGCCCATATGAAAATGGGGGGGGGGGGCCAACCACACCGAAAAGAACAAGAGTACTGCTTGTATAACCATAAGAGCATCTTAATCTGAAAGATACTAAGCTCCTGATTTACAGATGTAATTATTTCAGTTTTTTCTCACCATAATTAACAAGAAAGTACCAATAAGAGACAGATGGGGGTGCCACTGAAGCTTGTGTAACACAAACTAGCCACAAATGATGACTTGTGAGGCGTCTCTTTTACAGTTCTCTATAAATATTTAAGCATGATTTTACAAGCATCTGAAGTATACTTTTTCAGTGTTATCTGTCACAAAGCCAATTATCAGGTCTCACATTATCATGACAAAGGCACATGTAACAGCACAGTCAAATGACTTAAGTTAGCTTTATTATGCTGGTCTTTAAAAGTCTTCAGTTTGATTGCCCAATTCAGATTTTTAAAGTTAACAGGGAATTCAGCTTTATAATCCCTTTCTTTGCTTCAAGACATCTGTGATTATTAGTGTCCTGTTTTCTGCAGAAGCAGAATACAAATGAGAAATACAAACTTAAGGGTGATGAGATTTTACAGAAGTGTAATACAATGGTGTAGGTCTTCATTTGGACTGTGATTTACTCCTAGCTTAAGTGATTTAGGAAGTCAAACTACATACATGACCAGTCATAACAGTCTGCTAGAATAGTTTGAACATACTAACCTCTGTTCCAATTCCAGGTTGAACGCCCGAGTACACAGTGTCTGGAGGTGGTCCCCCATACTTCCTCTGTCCTGTAGTTACATCCAAAGTGTAGCCTGTCCTCTCTAGCAATGCCTGAAAAGTTAAATTATAGAAGTTTTAATTCACTTTTCTTACACACAATAGCTGGAACAGAAATTTCCTAATTTGCTCTTTGTCAAGATTGTACTGGCCTCCAGAGGCTCCGCACATAAGTCAGAGCATACTAAAAAGAATATTCCAGTTTAAAAACCATACACGCACCTAACTTATACTTGCTTTCCAGAAGAGACTAGAGATTTCTCTTAGAGAATACATAAACGTATCAATACAATTATGTAGAGGCAACAGGCTGGCTTTCCATAATGTGTACTGTTGTGCAAACTAAAGTGTAGCACAACACATTCTCCCAAAATCAATGATGCAGTTTTTGGCCCTCACCCGCTATTTTTTTGTTTTAAACTACCTACAGCATTAGCATGAAAGCTGTCGCTCAAGACATGTTACATAAGATTTTAAATTGAGTTTTCAGAAGCGCATGCATTACTGTAAGCTTAATAGAAAGGAAAGCTGTGTAAGCGTCTCTCTCTTTAGGCAGACCTCACTGTTATTTGAGTTATAAAAACCTGAACACAAAGATTTTGCTGCCATAATAGTTTACGTTAAGTACTTAAAATTAAAGACCTGGAAGTTTCCAATTAGTGGAAGAACATCTCTTCTCAGTGTGTCTCATCTACATTTCCTTTCAGCTTCAATACGAAAAGATCCAGAGCAGCCTTGTGTGCCAATTCTACGTAGTGGAGGGGGATTTAAAGTATACTCAATTTCATCCCAATCTGCATAACTAACTCCAATGTTGAAGAAGTAGGCTTTTAAAGAAGTTTACCTTAATCTTTGCTTCATCTGGTCCCTTTGTTGACTCTTGTACTTTGCTTCCTTGTTTCTCTCTCTGCCTGTAGGTCTTCATAACTCCACATAAAAATGCACTTTTGTTCTGTAGATACAATTTACAAAGTAATTGAACTGGGTGTACAAAAAGCCACTGGAAGCTACTGACTCTTACACACAAGAGGTCAATGTCAAGTCAATTCAGTAACCAATAAAAACAGGAAGAAACCTAGGGACAATTCCTCCTGATGTAATTCCCTGAAACAGCTAGCAGTGAAAGAATCATCATTTCCAACTAACTGGTTTCACATTCACTCAAAAGTGTGTTAATTTCAGTGCATGTAAAACATAAAAGCCTCCAAACACTCAGATACCAAAGGCATATTTCAGAACAGAGCACTGCCATGTCAGTGAGTCTGTTAACTATTGACTTTTTGTAAAGTCAGAAGTGTGAAAACACTGTTATACTTATTTGCTCACATCTCTGGAGCTCTCACCTTACCTGTACATGCGACAGGTCACTTTCTTTAAACTGCTGTAATACAGAGAGGGCTCCTTCTTCATTAAATTCCCTAAGAGCATCAATTGCTCTCTCATCAAGATCGATATAAGCTACCAACCCTAAAAGTTAAAGATAAAAAAGTTACAGATTTCTGTTTAACTTTGTGAACATGCTGACTAAAAACTATGCAATTTACTTTCTAAATCAGTTGCATTCCACATAAGTAAAGAGAATTATGCATTATTTAATATAAAAAACTAGATATTCCTACAAGTATATGAAAGGACATGAAAACAAGAAAGTAAAAAGTTAAATTAAATGTAGCTATCTAGGCACTAAAGTAAACTGAATGCAAGATTACAAACCAAGAATGAATGTACTAGTTTAAGACCTTTGGGAATTAAATCTGCTATAAGAGCAAAATTACATATCAGGGTTTGAAATAATGAACTCTGGCTGAATTTCCAATAGATTCAAGTCTAAAGTGTGTCGCATTTCCTTCCTTTGAATCAGCCATTCCAAACTACATAGGCAAGAGAATATTGTGCATGCCCTGCTCAACGTACAAGTGGAAATACTTGACTCGAGGTGTGAGCCACTTATATGGCCACCTCTCCCCCAACACCCCAGAAGCATGTTAGGAGAAAGAGCATTTTGCTTCCATTTTCACTAACCTCTACTTGAAGTAAGAAAGATGTTTCTGTGGGGAAAGCATAAAAAGATTATCCTATGCAATTTAGCAGCCAGAATCCAAAAAGCCATTATTTCAAGCCCTGCTACGTGTCCTACATATGCCACTGTTAACTTTATAGGTACAGACTCAAAAAAACCCAGTGGACTAGTTCTGAAGCACATGTTTTAAAGCCTTTAAAAAGTTCTTCCTTCTCTCTGAGGTATTTGTAGCAAGTTCAGGGAAGCTATAGATGCTGCCCATTAGATCAAGGATTACAGTTCATAAGATCCATGATGAAATTTAGCACAATATTAATATGAATCCATCTCAAACTCCACAGTGAATATTCTGGAGTTTAACTGATGCAGACTCCTTAATCTCTATCTGAATTCAAAACATATAGTACAGCTGAGCAGGAGGACTGCATTTCAGAAATGACTCTGCATACTGGCAGGCACCTGAATCTTTCACATCTGAAACAGATTCAGCAGATTAAAAATCCCAAAGTTCATCCCCAATTTAGCTGCAGTATCAAGAGTTACTAACAGTGCTTGTGCAATGCAGAATATCTTTAACTGGTATTAAAGACACCTAAACAAGTGAATATCATACTAGCTCACTAGTTTCTGGGTTTAAAAAAAATGCTTGATGTTAACTCACTTGAGAACTCCTCATAACACAACCTAACTGCCACACATGTTAGAACCCCTGAGTTCCCTTTCCCAGGCACTTATACCTATGCTCAAGCCATCAAGTCAAATAATCATAACCCACACTTAGAAAAACATATCTCTAGGCAAATAAAACCTGGCAGAAAGTCATTGGAAGCTCATTTGGAGCAACTTAAGACTGCCCACATGAGCCAGAATACCTTATCTAGCCTTAGTATGGTATTATTTTGAACTGCCTCCACTTTGTCTGCAAAATTTTTGGATTGTTAGACAAGATAAACTGGTATCTCACCACTGATGTAGTCAAGATAAGTGCATAAAGCATTTCTATAACATCCCTAAATCTGTTCACGGAGCACACTTTGAAGAGAAGAGTAGTAGTTTCAATTTACAGGACCCAAAGTATAGTGAAGGGGGGCTGGGCTGGGCTGGGCTGGGCAGGGGAGGGAAAGGTGGGGGGGGGGGGAAGCTGAAGTTTACAAAAATTATTATGAAGAAACCCTCTCTCTAGGACTTGCAGAACACTTGCTAGCAGCAAGATTACTGAATTTGCTAGTTTGCTTAATCCTGGACTTCATTAAAAAACAGTTATTTATTGTCAGACTGAACACTTCAGTGTAATGATTGACATAGATTCAACTGTCCACTAAGAACTAGACAGAACACAAAATCCACAGGCAGACTGGAGTTCAAATGTATTCTCTGGCAAGACAAGCTAGTTGCTTCCCCCACTAAGCCCCCTATCCAGCCCTTAAGTCTTTAAAAGTCATTGTGAGGAGTTGACAGTAGAAAAGTAAAAGCAAATGATGATTTGTGTTGAGGAAAAAAATGTACAGTTCAGTATGTTGGAACATACATCTTTACTTGTGAAAGTCTAAGACAAACTGATGAACTGTATCCTGAAGCAACTAGGATGTCATATTCAACGCTAAGGATGCTTCAAATGATTAAAAAGTCAGTGTCAAACCCAATTTGCCTTCAAGAAAGTGAAAGTAACAATACATTCAGATCTACACAGATCAAAAAAATAAATTAAAAAACCAAAATAAAACAAAAAAAACAGTGAGTTTACTTTAAAACCTTAATCTATAAAATTTGAAAATGGTATTGCCCTCACTTTCATAACCAGTCAGAAACAAGAAATGCATATTATACCTGTCTGAAATATTTCATCAAGTCTCTCTGCCACCTTCTGTGGGAGGCCTGCCTCTATCAGTGTCTTGTAGTGTTCTGTGTGAGTTACACTGGAAGTATCCATTGGTTCTTCCTCTTCTTTTAACTGTACCGCATTACCATTCACCTGATTAGCCATTTTATTATGCTGCTGGAAAAAATTCAGGAGCTATATTACAATAAGCCAGAAATAACTAGTTTGTAGGACAATGCATGATTTATCTAAACTAATTGGTATACATGCTGAAAATGACCTGTATCAGAAGTTGTATTTAATGCCTTTGGGATGCAGCTGACCTATGTTTCAAGAGAAAGTACAATTGTGTAATATTGTGGAACATGTACATGGTTTACACTTTTAAGTACTTCATGTACATCAGGGCTAAACTTTACTTTCTGAACATCAAGAAGTTATATGGATGACACAGCTGCTGGAGTGTAACAATGTATGATACAAACAGCCACAAAACTAATGCTATTTTCATCTCCCTTCAAAAATTTGCTGTTTTAAACCTTCATGAACACATAGCCCTAGAGGGTAACTTAGCATACAAGTGTCCAAACTAATTTGCTAATTTTCAGTTTCTTGGCTTGCTGCCATGTCTTCCTTAAAAACCAACATTAAAATATTTCCTATTAAAAAAAACCTGTATTCATTTGGGTTGCTGTCAGAATTCATTATGTACAGAAAAAAGGGAAGCATCATACTCAAATCTGTTATAATTTCAAACTATTGTGGAACAAACCTGGAAGCAGAAAACACTCCAGGTATCAACTCCAGAAAAATGCTTTAAATTCTGCAGACGATTGCATGAATTATAGATTTTGTGAGTTGAAAAGGAAGCCATGACTGCAGCATCTTGAATTTTATCTTAAAAGACTTGATGCAAGAATCAGTATCGATGTAGCAAAGATATATACATTCAAAAAACTGTACAGCTATCTTTTCAGGTAACAGGCTTGCCTAGGTGTACTGTAAATGGTTTCACTTTCTCTATTAGCCAGCCAACCAATAGATGTTTTGTACTCTCAGCCACAAGAGTTGAAATGAGGTTATCCAACTACCCACAGAGATACTGGGAAGGTCCACTGTTAAAGATCAGAAATGAAAAGGGTCCTAGACTTTTTAAGACAGGGAAGAGTTTATGATCCACATATCAACAATGGAATAACCACGTACACATACGCAGCATGAGAGGAGCAATGAGATGTTTACTGGAATACATGACATGAAAGATGGGTTAAGAACAAACCTTTTTATTTTTCCCTGTAGAAACCTCAAGCTATCTATTCAGCTGACAGAACAAATATGCAAAACAGCCACACCTAGAGACAGTCTGCATATCCAAAGCTTCAAAGTAAAAGTCTACGGACTGGTCTAAAAATGCACTAAGAAAGATTTGGCAACTTGAACAAAGTCATTTTTGTTTAAGACAAGGGATTTTGATGGACTGTGACAAAGCTGAGATTAGGAGGGGTCAAGTCTGAAGTGATACAACCACTATTCAGTGTATACTACTCTCCTTTATGCAACCTGTAAGAAAAAAAGCAAGGCTTTCTAAAGCTGCATTGCACCTACATAAGCATCTTGAGAGCCAACTATTCCACCCCTTGATCAAGCCTCAAACATACTTTTTAAACTATTCACTTAGCTTTAAAAAGAAGCTCTACATTAGTTTTTTGTCACCTACTGAACTGCATAGACTGTATAAACCATGCATGTTAATACATCCATGCTTATGCACCACTACACCAAATATTAACCAGATTTCCAAAATATTAATGCAATATTAAGTTTATGCTATTAAACACACATTAGTAAGGAAATACAAAGTTAGGACTAGATGTTTCCTTCCTTGTTTTAGAGGTTTTCTATAGGCCATGGAAACTTAAGGGGTTTTGACTATAATAAATTCTGCAGGGATGACTTGTAACAGTAACAAATGCATCCTCCTAAGTAACCAGATGCCCTTTAGCAAGGCTGACTTCTTGTAAAACTACATTCAGGTGTCAAACACGACATACAGGATTCAAGACTCCTTGAGAAAACTGTTGAGTTTTAAAATTACTCATTCTTAAGTTTATCTAAAAGTAAAAATGGAGCGTGTCTTCCACGCTACATCTAAAGCTCTTCATGAACTACATTTTCTGTTTGCAACATAACAATATGTAAACATGTCCAGTGACTTTAAATATATGAACTGGGGCATACGCAATCCAGTAAGGTACTTTATTGCTACAATGCAGAACAGCATGGTCACTGTACAAATTCTGAGCCTGTTCTATTACACTCCACGTAAGTCAAGTATATTCATATTATAAATGTTTTCTTATCTTTGCAAAAGTAACTTGAGAGAATTAGTGCAAGATGACAAAAGATTAGACCACTACATGCACAAGTCCAAGTTAAAATTGAGAATTCCACTTGAAATATGTGGATTCTGCCACATTTAACTGAAAACTCTTCTTTAAGTATAATTTTATTCTGAAATGTGACAAAGTATTATGGATGTCAAGAATATTCATGGCTCAGTTATTTCAAGAAAATATTTCTATCTGCAAATAAAATACATTTCCTCCAATCTACTATTTTTGTAAACCTCATTTTCTCTAACTGGGTTGCATATGTCTAACTGAAATACAAGAATTACAGTGATGGGGGAGTGGGGGAGGAAGAGAAAGAGAGAGAGAAAATGCCTAGTCTTCCTTCCTTAGCAATGTGGGCTATGTGGGAGACTAGGGATAAAATCTAGTAAGATTCTTTGCTACCAAAAACAACACGCAACTGCATGCACAAAAAAAAGAGTTTGATTAAGGAATACCTTTGTTTTCCCTTTTCATACTTTAAATGAACTTCAAAAATTTAATATTAAAAAGTATACAAAACTAAAAAGATGACCACAAAATCAGATAAGTGTATATAGGTGTTCTATGTGGTATCTGATATGGCTCAACTTCTGACCTGCCATAAATAAAAAGCACTGCATTCAAGTAAATTTGGATAGTGTAACCTTCATCTGCAGGCACAGAACTATGCCTAATTTCAGAGGGTCAGGGAATTGTTTTGCCCCAGATGTGTGCAAAAGTCTCAGGTGAAGGATATACATTTATATGTAGTGTCCAGAAAAAGAGATGAATTCAGAAGGTGCACATGAAGATGTACCTCCTAAAAGCAGCTACTGATTATCAGTATATATGATGTGTGCGCAGATTGTTCCTGGGATACTACTAAGGCCATGTGGAAGTGCAGTCAGATGTGTTACTAAAAACTCCATATTGTAACTCGCAGCTACGCAACTGAAGACAACAGGAACTTTATACTATTAAAGTATATTCCCAACTATTTATTGTATTTTTAATTGGGTACCCATCCCACACCCTATCTCACAATGTGTTACTGTAATAACTACCTCTCAAGAGGTTCTAGTCACACAAACTAGGAGGTTAAGTTTAATCTGGTTTTGAATTACCTGAAAAATGCTTTTATTTTAAAGAAACAATAAAAAACAATCAAAGTGGTCAAGCCTCCATGTTTTCCCCCATAGATGCTTTCTAATAACATGACAAATCAAAAGAAAGTATGGCAGCTGAAAATAGAGACTTCTCTGGACTGCTATTTAGCTATAGTTTGACCACCATGGAGCAGAAGTGGACAAAGTCAACTTGAACATGCAACAGATATAACTAAAAAGTTCTACAAAATTTGGACTCTGAGCCTGATTCTGGTTTTAATATTCTTTGCAGATAACTTGGAGGTCTAAAAGTAGGACAGTTAAAATACTGAATGCCAACCATTTATGTTATTAATGCATCAAAAGTAGTTGCTTTAAGCTTGTAGCTCCCCTTCCCAGCATCCCTGGAGCACAGCAAGACAATTTGATACCACGCAAAAGAACTACTTTTAGTCTAAAGCCACAGTAAGTCTCAAACCAAAAAGGAAAAAATAAGGAAGTTATGAATGAGGAGAGACAAGGGGTTATAATGGGAAGCTGAACTCTGACATGATTACTGAAGGACCTTCCAGTCACTACTGAGATTCATTCAAGTTTTGAAAGAAGGTATATTACAACTGTTTCTCTCATACAAGTGAACTGTGGTGTAGTAAAACAACCATAACTTGGTCTTATTTAGAACTTACTTAAAAAACACGCTACAAAATATTCACTGGTTCATAGTTATGAACACAGCACAGAGTTGGTCAAGTTTTTATTGGGAAGATACTGCCTCTACTAATCTCAATCTTTACAGATTAGCAAAGTTCTACAATTTGATTTCCTACTACAGCATGTGCTACTGTTAAATATGAGTATTTTACACCCTTACCCCTCCAACACAGTAATTCTTAAACTTAAATCACAACATGTACTAGAAAGTTTGGGGACCTCAATTCCCATTCTTGCCATACAGAAAGATGGGCACAGCTCTCAGGCTGAGAAACTACACAAAAGACACTAATAAAAGGTACTCAACGCTGCCTGTCATGGCCTTAAAGACACTCGTACCACGATTTCACAGCAGTCAGCAGCTATACTAGTGCTGTAGGTGGTCAGTGCAATTAGATCATTGCACAAAGTGATGGTATTATATTAACCTGACCAGTAGTAGATGAACTCGATATGCCAGTTCACTCAAATTAAGCACTGGGGTGGCTTTTAAGCATGTGTGGGGCAACGTCTGAGGGATAATTCAAAGCGACCCTGCGGAGGAGGGTTAACATTCATTCATTTGAATGTCTCAATGCCTCATCTACCTACTCCACATGGCAAGGGTGCCAGGATACAGTTATTTAACACATGAGCTTCCCCCCAAAAAAAAAGAAAAAGAAAAAAATTGCTTTGCAAGACAGACCATCAAGCTCCACAGGTAATGGAGGGAAACGGACGTTAAATTCCCATTTTTAAAAACAACAAGTTTTGCAGATAGGTCTGCAAAAAAAATAATAAAAAAATAAAAAATTAAAATGATACAGAAGCAAAGCAAAAGAGCCACTCGCATCCCAGGTGGGTTGAGAAGCAGAAAGCGGCTCCCCCCAGCGCTTTCGAGCCGCGTTAAGGAATCAGGAATCGCTCCGCGCGGCCGGCGGGAGAGGCCGATCCTCGCGGGACGGGTATTTCCTGCCGCGCAAAAACATCGCGGCTGCCGGGCCCTTCCTAGGAGGAGGCTGGGGAGGCCCCGCAAAAGCGCTAAGCTTCCTCCCCTCTCCACCCCGCAGCAAGGCCCGGCGGCTCGCAGCGAGGCGGGCGAACACACAAGCAGGCAGGTCC
>NW_017729015.1:9517312-9517759 GCF_001723915.1 Gavialis gangeticus | reverse complement strand
GCCAATGGGAGCGGCGCGGGGGCGGGGCGCTCGGCCCCCGCGGCGGTTGGGACCGGCCAATGGCGGCACGCGCGCGCTGGCGGGGCCAGAGCGCTGGGGTTTAAAGGGGCAGCGCCGCCGAACAAAGGGAGGGAGGTGGCCTTGCGCCGCGGGCGCCCCCTGCCGCCAAGGGGCCGCGCCCGAGAAACTCGGTCCAGCTGCACCGGGGAGGACACGTGTGTGCGGACGTACAGCCCATCTATACACTGTACAGATACGGACCTAAGGGTGTGTCGAGACACATGTATATCTGGTAGATACTGCATGATCGATAGATATATAGATATATGGGTGCAGGTTGTAGCCTTGCTGGTCAAAGGACGCAGGCAGACAACGTTTTTGGGTAAATCTGATCTCTTTTATTAGAACAACTCAAAAAGTTAGAAAAATTCTTCTTAGCCAGCTGTC
>NW_017729015.1:9510427-9512312 GCF_001723915.1 Gavialis gangeticus | reverse complement strand
CAAAGTGGTCAAGCCTCCATGTTTTCCCCCATAGATGCTTTCTAATAACATGACAAATCAAAAGAAAGTATGGCAGCTGAAAATAGAGACTTCTCTGGACTGCTATTTAGCTATAGTTTGACCACCATGGAGCAGAAGTGGACAAAGTCAACTTGAACATGCAACAGATATAACTAAAAAGTTCTACAAAATTTGGACTCTGAGCCTGATTCTGGTTTTAATATTCTTTGCAGATAACTTGGAGGTCTAAAAGTAGGACAGTTAAAATACTGAATGCCAACCATTTATGTTATTAATGCATCAAAAGTAGTTGCTTTAAGCTTGTAGCTCCCCTTCCCAGCATCCCTGGAGCACAGCAAGACAATTTGATACCACGCAAAAGAACTACTTTTAGTCTAAAGCCACAGTAAGTCTCAAACCAAAAAGGAAAAAATAAGGAAGTTATGAATGAGGAGAGACAAGGGGTTATAATGGGAAGCTGAACTCTGACATGATTACTGAAGGACCTTCCAGTCACTACTGAGATTCATTCAAGTTTTGAAAGAAGGTATATTACAACTGTTTCTCTCATACAAGTGAACTGTGGTGTAGTAAAACAACCATAACTTGGTCTTATTTAGAACTTACTTAAAAAACACGCTACAAAATATTCACTGGTTCATAGTTATGAACACAGCACAGAGTTGGTCAAGTTTTTATTGGGAAGATACTGCCTCTACTAATCTCAATCTTTACAGATTAGCAAAGTTCTACAATTTGATTTCCTACTACAGCATGTGCTACTGTTAAATATGAGTATTTTACACCCTTACCCCTCCAACACAGTAATTCTTAAACTTAAATCACAACATGTACTAGAAAGTTTGGGGACCTCAATTCCCATTCTTGCCATACAGAAAGATGGGCACAGCTCTCAGGCTGAGAAACTACACAAAAGACACTAATAAAAGGTACTCAACGCTGCCTGTCATGGCCTTAAAGACACTCGTACCACGATTTCACAGCAGTCAGCAGCTATACTAGTGCTGTAGGTGGTCAGTGCAATTAGATCATTGCACAAAGTGATGGTATTATATTAACCTGACCAGTAGTAGATGAACTCGATATGCCGGTTCACTCAAATTAAGCACTGGGGTGGCTTTTAAGCATGTGTGGGGCAACGTCTGAGGGATAATTCAAAGCGACCCTGCGGAGGAGGGTTAACATTCATTCATTTGAATGTCTCAATGACTCATCTACCTACTCCACATGGCAAGGGTGCCAGGATACAGTTATTTAACACATGAGCTTCCCCCCAAAAAAAAAGAAAAAGAAAAAAATTGCTTTGCAAGACAGACCATCAAGCTCCACAGGTAATGGAGGGAAACGGACGTTAAATTCCCATTTTTAAAAACAACAAGTTTTGCAGATAGGTCTGCAAAAAAAATAATAAAAAAATAAAAAATTAAAATGATGCAGAAGCAAAGCAAAAGAGCCACTCGCATCCCAGGTGGGTTGAGAAGCAGAAAGCGGCTCCCCCCAGCGCTTTCGAGCCGCGTTAAGGAATCAGGAATCGCTCCGCGCGGCCGGCGGGAGAGGCCGATCCTCGCGGGACGGGTATTTCCTGCCGCGCAAAAACATCGCGGCTGCCGGGCCCTTCCTAGGAGGAGGCTGGGGAGGCCCCGCAAAAGCGCTAAGCTTCCTCCCCTCTCCACCCCGCAGCAAGGCCCGGCGGCTCGCAGCGAGGCGGGCGAACACACAAGCAGGCAGGTCCACCTCCGCCGCCTGCGAGCGCCGGGCCGGCACCGCCGAGACCGAGCTCCGCACCCCCCCGCGCACGCACGCACGCACACATACACACACATACGCGCGCGCGCGCCCCGGGCCCGGTCCTCCACGTGGCCGG
>NW_017729015.1:9505016-9509583 GCF_001723915.1 Gavialis gangeticus | reverse complement strand
TATACACTGTACAGATACGGACCTAAGGGTGTGTCGAGACACATGTATATCTGGTAGATACTGCATGATCGATAGATATATAGATATATGGGTGCAGGTTGTAGCCTTGCTGGTCAAAGGACGCAGGCAGACAACGTTTTTGGGTAAATCTGATCTCTTTTATTAGAACAACTCAAAAAGTTAGAAAAATTCTTCTTAGCCAGCTGTCGGGTTTAAATACCCTTCATCAGGCTGAGGAAGCATCTGCAGTTGATGTGTGCTCCTGATAGCTAGATGTCATTATGCACCCTTTGGTTAGTCTCTAGGGGTGCATCTACATGTTCAGTTAATGCACTTTAGCTCACAGGCATTAAATCTCGTACTTCCATTGTGAGGTACTGGGAAAATGGGCCTGAGCCTATTTTAATGTGGACTAGCCTAAACAGCATGTCTTTTGTGATGCCTTAATATGCATTTAAATAGGCTAGTGTGCGTTAAGTTGCGCATGTAGACGAACCATACATAACCAATACACACACTCTATATGTAGTGTGTATATAGTCTGTCAGGTGCAAATCTACCCCACCTGCTACTTGGTGGTAGATCAAGGGCAAATCTACCCCACCTGGTACTTGCCTCAAGGAAGCTGCAGCAGGGTTAGTGGTGCTGTAGCCACGCTGGACCAGACAGGATGTCATACAGGTTTCCCTTACTTTATGCAGATTCTGTATGTGCGAATTTGCTTTTATGCAATGATTCTTTTTATACTAAAAATTCATTACATGCACGGTAAATTCACTCTTATACAATCAGTGTGACGGAAGCCTGCTGCTCAGGGCAGCTGGTGCCCGTGCTTCTGGAGCTGCAGCTGCCCCAGGAACGGCATGACACCACATGCATCTGCAGGCAGGAGGCATGGTGCAGCCAACAGCACTGCTCCTGGGGCAGCTGCAGCTGGACGCAAAGTGCCGCGCACAGTGGCAGCCGCCTGTCTGCTTTTGGAAAGTACCGAAATTGTCTTAAAGTGGTAGGAATGGATCTGGGGGTCAGTACAGTTGAGGTCTTGGAACGTATCCCTACTTATTGCATTGTGAAGTGGGTTCTCTTTATGTGAATTTGAGTTATGCACCCTTTTCCAGGAATCCACGTACAGCATGAAGTCAAGGAAACCTATAAATATGTGTGTGTATTAAAAATGTGTGCGTGTATGATAGATGTGTGTATGTATGTATGATAGATACATAACTATGTGCGCATGCAGAAAAGGACCTGGGACTTACAGTGGACAATAAGATGATTATAAGTCAGCAGTGAGCCCTTGTTGCCAAGAAGACTAACAGCATACTGGGCTGCATTAGTAGGAGTATTGCCAGCAAATCAAGGGAAGTAATTATTCCCTTCTACTCTGTGCTGGTGAGGCCACATCTGGAGTATTGTGTCCAGTTTTGCCCCTCCCCACCCACTACACAAAGGATGTGGACAAATTGGAGAGTGGACTGAAGGGCAACAAAAATGGTTCGGGGGCTGGTGCACATGACTTGTGAGGAGAGGCTGAGGGAACTGGGTGTATTTAGTCTGCAGAAGAGAAGACTGAGAGGGGATTTAATAGCAGCCTTCAACTACCTGTAGCGGAGTTTCAAAGAGGATGGAGCTGGGTTGTTCTCAGTGGTGACAGATGACTGAACCAAGAGCAATGGTCTCAAGTTGCAGCAAGGAAGGTTTAGGCTGGATATTAGGAAAACACTCTCACTAGGAGGGTGGTGAAGGACTAGAACAGGTTACCCAGAAAGGTGGTAGAATCTCCATCCTTGGGGTTTTTTACAGCCTGGCTAGACGAAGCCTTGGCTGGGATGATCTAGTTGCGAATAGTCCTGCTTTGAGCAGGTGGTTGGGCTAGATGACTTCCTGAAGTCCCTTCAAACCCTAATTTTCTATGATTCTATAGTTCTATGATATATCTATCTATCTATCTACACACACTTTGGTTAGACTATATATTGGTTATATATAGATAGTTGTGTGTGTGATATATCAATATGTATGGATTTACATATATATACACAGAGATAGATATGTGTCTGTATGTATGAAATAGATATCTATATATTCAGATATCGATATATACAGATAGATAAGAGGCATGGTGAACTTTCTCTGGTGGTGCAAAACCTTTCAAACTATATGAGAGAGGTGTTTGGGCAGTCATCTACTGGATATGTTTAATATTAAGTGCACTGTTACCAGCTTCATGCATTAGTGCTTAGCTTCACTGCACTCAGACATGTTAAGGGCACCTCATTTTATTGTGCGCATGTGCCTCATGTTCCCTTCATTACAAAGCATGTAGAGGTAGTGCCCTTCAAGACAACACTGAGGTGTTGCCTTAGGGTCTCCCTCAGCCACACAGCATCTCAGCAAGCACCAGTAGCTAGCTGCCCCTCTCTCTGGCTGCTCAAATTCAGCAGTCTGACAATTTCCATGTGCCACTCAGCTGGCAGGCTTTCCCCCTTTGCTTTGCAAACAGTGTTTGACCAACTGCAAGCAGCAGCAAGTTTAGGGGTACTGGATCCACTAAGGCCCAGCAAGCTTTCAAACAAAAGCATTTTTAATGGCCAAACTGCGCCTGCTTTCTGTCGGCAATTTAATTTCTCTTTGTCACCAAGTACCTAGTGTATGGCTTCATGAGCCAAGGCTGCAAAATGTGGGCTGGGTGCCCCAGAAACACCATTGTCATTTCAACATCAGCAGTATGAAGGTACCTGCTGGGGAAGAATGTCTTTGCCCGTATCTTTTGAAAAAGTTCCGCATTCTTCTAAATGTGAGCATCACGTACCTTTCCTAGCCAGCCAGAATTAATGCCTGTGAAATGCACTGGGTAACCCATCAGTGCCTGCATAATCATGGAAAATAACCCTTTCAGTTTGTGAACTCAGGACAGAGGCAGGAAGGAACTGGGATACCTGTTCTGTTGATTGACCTCCACAGTTAAGAATCCCCTTGCTTTAAAAGCTTCTTATGTCCTGCTCATTGCCCAGTCACAGTTATCTGCAGCAAGATAATCACGCTTAATGGTTCTGCATACACCCACGATGACTGCCCACCCCCCCCCCTTTTCAACCACAAACTAACTGTTCACAGACTGTAACAGCTTTTTTAACCAGTTAGTCTCTATGGTGCCGCCCTGCTGTGCCTTCTGCCTGACATTACTCTGAGGCTGCAAGCTTCCAGATATTAAGCCACTTACTTTTCAGCTGTCAAAGCAGCTCTCCCTTTCTGCTCTAAAAAAGGCTGGGATGAGGTTAACACATACCTCCAGAAACATGGCCCTCTTCCTTTGGAAGTCTGCAGCTCTTGCTCATTATCCTGGATTCACAGCACTGATTCCTGATTGGTGCAACTTGCACTTTTACATACTCTACATCAGGGGTGGGCAAAATAGGGCCCACAGGCTAGAGGGTCTTTGTCCAGCCTGCAGTGGTTCCCTCAGTCCAGCCTGACCCAGGCACTGCCCAGCCGTGGCACATCCTGCTGCCCCCTGGGCACACAGTGGGGCTGATTTGGCTCCACGGCTGGACTGCCTTTCTAGGCAGGTGGCGGTGGCTCCTTCCAGCTGCTGCTACCAGCCCCAGCCTCATGGTATCGGTGGGGACCCACTCGCACAGCCCCAACCTGGCCTGCCCTGTGCCTACTCCAGACTCGCCCACACAGGCTGAGCAGCAGCCACAGTGGTGGCAGTAGGGCAGGAACTGTTGCTTAGGATGGGGAGGGGGGGAAGCCCCTCCCCTCCCCCTTGCCACTGTCCAGCGCTCCCTGCTACAGCCACCTAGAGCTCATGCCCAGGCTGCACTGTGGCTGGTCTACAATGCCAGCACTGACCCACTGGGCAGCCTGGAGGCAGCTGTGACAGCAGCAGAGATGCAAGATAGTGCAGTGTGGGCTCTGAGCGGCTGCACAAGGATGGGGTAAGCAGTTTTTCCCCTATGCTGAGCGACAGTTTCTGCCTGGCCACCACTGCTGCTCAGTGCAAGTGAATCTGGAGCAGCTGTGGGGTGGCCCGATTTGGGGCTGTGCTTATAGATCCCCCCTAGTACTGTGGGGCTGGGGCCAGCAGTGGCAGCAACCAGAAGGAACCACTCCTGCCTGGGCTGTCTAGAAAGGCAGTCCAGCCACAGAGCCACCCCAGCCCTGCTGTGTGCCCAGGGGCAGCAGAACATGCCACAGGCAGGTAGTGCAATGCAGGCACAGGGCAGGCTGGAGTCTGGACTGTGCACGTGGTCTGGCTGGTCTGCTCCCACCCAGGTGAGTCCAGAGCAGGTGTGGGCCAGTGCTAGGGCTGCGTGCTCTTGGCGGTGGTGGGGAGGCACCACAGACAGCGTGGGCTCCAGGCTGTTGCAGGGTGGGGTCAAGTGCTAACCAGCTGAATGGAGCCCATATGGGGGGCTCTCATGCATACCCCACCATACCCACAAACTCTCCCCTGCAAACCCCACAACCACACAGAATCACACCCCCCACAAACACTGCACCCACCCACAACCTCCCCCACACCCCTCACAAACCCCACACCCCTCCCCACATGCACCCCCCC
>NW_017729015.1:9496922-9504926 GCF_001723915.1 Gavialis gangeticus | reverse complement strand
CACCCACCCATACTCCCCCAACACCCCCGGCAATGTACAAAAATAAGATTTCATTTTGAGCTATTATGCAATCAATTCTACATACAGGACGCAAACACACACGAATCAGGACAAAACATTTTTTTAAATAAAATAAAAATATTTTATTGTTAGTGTCTGATTTTTAGTGTATACTTTGGGGTTTTTTTTCCAGTTCCAAGATGGGAAACCCCCTTCCCAAAAGGAGTACTTTCAGGGACAGGGGGCAGGACTTCTGGTCCCAAGACAGTGACCAGGAGGTAGGGCCAAGAGGTGGGGCTACCTTTGCAGCCCAAGAGCTCACCCAAACTTGTAAAGCGGCCCTCCAGCTAAAATAATTGCCTGCCCCTGCTCTACATTATCAACTCATTCTCCTTGAAGAGTCTAAGGCCTTTTAATTGCTCCACCAGTCACTGAAATAGTAGTGATAATATGAAGTATGTAAATAAAGAAGAATTACACAACCTGTCTGCATGTGACAAGAGTGAAATACAGAGGACCTATGTTAATGGCAATGAAAGAAGGCACAAGGAAAAGGAAGAGTGGGATATAAACAAATAAGGAAAACTACGGGATGGGGAAAAGGGAATGGTACACTCCATAATTCCCACAATGCATTGCAAAAACCTTCCAGCACAGGGTATCACAGAGTGGTGTGTGGAGCACTGGGATGCCTAGATGTAGGGAGCTTCAGCTGACACAACTACATGTGATGAGGGTGCACATAAGCAAGAAAATATGCACAAATCCTGGCCCTATAGTATACTGGCTGCTATAAGCGGAAAAAAGTTATGGTGGCACAATTCTCTAGTCTAGTAGACCTGTGCAAGTAGGTAGCTATTCGATCTGGCTTTGGATGCCAAGGATCCAATCCAGAGTTCCAGACCGGGTTTCTGCTTCGATTTGGCCAAAACTTCTAAGCCACCTCGGACATCAGGCCACAGGTATAATGAGGAATTAATTAAATATCTACGACTTTGTTTTTTGTCCAATTTAGATTAAGCTTGCAGGGATGGTAGCCTCTGCTGAGAGCATGAAGCCTGCCGAGTTTCAAGAAGATCAGTGCAGGGGTTTGGGGGGAACTGCACCTCAAATTCTTGAAAGCAAAACATGTCACATCTATGTGTTACACCACAGGGAGGTGAAAACTGCAGGGGTAGTAGCCCCTGGTGAGGCCACAAACCCTGACGAGCTTCAAGAACATTGGTGCAGGAGTTTGGGGAAAACTGCACCTCATGCTGTGGACAAACAAAACATGTGACATGGATGACACTATGTGTGTTAAGGCACAGAGGGGTGAAAGCTGCAGGGATGGTGGCCCCTGCTGTGGCCATGATGCCTGCCAGCTGTCAAGGAGATATGGGCAAGGGTTCTGGAGCCCTGCACCTCTAGCTGCTGAAAGGCAAAACTCATGACATAGGTGCTTGTACAACTGACTTTGTCTATCTTGGGGCAGTTGATTGTCTGTATTGATTCTTTCCTCTCCTTAGCCTGTCTGTGGTTTTGTAGGTGTTAATTGTTGCTAATTAACTTGTTACAGTAGCTAGCAATTGCTATTGACCTGGTCCCTGAATGAATCATGATTGATTGATAACTGGTAACACAGTAGGTTAGCAGCCAGGCCTGCAATAGTTCCCCCCCACCCCCCGCCCCAAGACAGACAGTTGCACAAGCACCCATGTTATGAGTTTTGCCTATCAGCAGCTAGGGATGCAGGGCCCCAGAACCCCCTGCACCCATCTCCTCGACAGCTGGCAGGCTTCGTGGCTGCAACAGGGGCTACTATTCCTGCAGCTTTCACCCTGCTGCGCCTTAGCACATGCATTGTCACCCATGGCATGAGTTTTACTTGTCCACAGCTTGAGGTGCAGTTCCCCCCAAGCCCCTGCACTGACCTTCTTGAAACATGGCAGGCTTTGTGGCCTCACCAGGGGCCACCACCCCTGCAGTGTATTACATAGATGTGACTTGAGTTTTGCTTTAAAAAATTTGGGGTGCAGTTCCCCCTGAACCAGTCTTCTTGAAACTTGGCAGGCTTCATACTCTCAGCAGAAGCTACCACCCCTGCAAATTTAATCCAAATCAGACAAAAAACTATGAAGTTATAGATATTTAATTGATTCCCCATTATACGCCGTGGCCAGCTCTCTGAAGCAGCTCTGAAGTTTTTCCAAAGCGCTTCGGATGCTCCAAACTGCTTCAGAGAGCCTAATGAAGCCAGTGCTTCAATCCAGACATGCTGCTTCAGACGCCAAAGCGTGTGAAGCCTCTCCGGATCCAAACCTTTGCACAGCCCTATAATCTAGATATCCAAGGATACTCTTCAGTCAGTTTCTCAGCCCTTGTCTAAATTATAGAGTTCGACTACTGGAGCTGTGTCAACTAGGGGTGAGAACATCTCACACCACTGGCCAATGCTGCTCTGCTAGCACATGGACTCTATCAGCAGTCTTTGCTGTTCAGGGGAACAGGTTTACTTTTGATTGTAGACAAATTCCACCTGCAAGCAATGCTGTGTTTATACTCAGCCCTGCTGCTACAGTTAAAAGGGCATCAGCCCCCATAGAGGAGACATAATTGACATTTTTATCTGCTTCTCTTCTTATCCCAGAATTTTTCATTTTCTAAACCCACTATGAGCTGCTGTGCATAAGTAATTAATTATTAATAGTCTGTCAGTAGCCTCCATTTCTCTCCCCCCAGCAACCCCTGAGCTCAATGTTGATGAATCCTTGATGGTCCTGCCACACTTGTCCAGATAGCACAAAACCAATGCATAGTCAAATACTGTACCAAATGAATAATCTAATTTCCTTTGTTACAAATACAAATAGCATTCATTCAATCAAATCAAATTCATAATCAGACATGGTTGTAGTTCTAAAACTGTCATACTTGAACCCTCATTCATATCCTCTTTCCTATTTAAACAGGCTCTGGCTCTTCATTTCTATTTAAAAGTTCCATGGAAATACACATGCTATGACATGTACCCTTGGCTCCATTCAACTGTCTGGCTCATGCTTTTGCTGTGACAAACTGTGTGTAATTTAGACTCAAGATTTTCATGTATCTTCATTTCTTTCTTTTAACTCTAAGTACTTCAGGAGAAACCCAATGTTGTGGTTCAGTGGTAGAATCCTTGTCTGCCAGATGGGAGACCCCAGTTCAATTCCTAGATGTGTGCATAACTACTGACGCACTAAATGTTGTTGGCCTGATTTTAAGAATCAGCAGCCAATATTCAATTATGGGCAGAGTGCAACATCCTTAAAATGACCAATCACAACATATCCAATTGATAACTGCTTCTCTTCTCAAGGTTTGTTAGACATTCTCTACTCCCCCCAGAAAATCTCTCTCTGAAATGTGTGAGAAATGCCTTGCAACTGAGCTGCTCCTTTGCTAGGTTGAGCACGCCTTATTTTGTTTTATAGCACACTAGTTAGTCACACTTATATTGATATATTGAATAATAACCAATAAGCAGTAAAATTCTAAATATTTGAAATCTTAGCCATCAAAATGTCTGGATTTGGTCTGGCCTTTGGATACTGTCTGTGGTCTAAAGAGGGGATGGAAGGTCTGGGCAGCCTCCACTCCTCCATAGGTGTATGCGCCAAAGGTCCTGGCAACTGCTCATGCATAACCTGTGATCCAGAAGGATCAACAGTTGTCTATTGCTACTACTACTACTACTGTTGGAGGAGTAGTAGTATTCCTTTACCTTTGGCCTCTGCAGTGATGCTAAGCCTGTCTTATATAGTCAAGATTGAGTGGCTGCTTCTACATCTTCCCCATATGTCTTTTTTCATAACCAGGTAGTTGACCAGAGGATATGCTTGCTGCTGGCAGGATTGGTGAATCTAGTTGCAGTTATTTAATTCCTCTCATGGCTGTTTTAGAGAGCAATCAGCTGGCTTCTCCACCCTGATCCCACAACTTGTAGTGTGTCAGAGCTTACTGCTTCCTGGAGTTGGGCCCAAAATAGGTCAAAATATAGGCCACAGCTCCTGCTCTAGCTTTGCTGCTTTCAGGGCTCCTTTGAAGGCTAACTTTTCACTCCCAGGAGAATCTTCCCCATCAACATTTCCCTTTATCCAGGCAAAGGCAAGTCATGTCTGCAAAACACACTTTATACACACTGACAGGATCAACATCTGGTAGCAGCCTAAGGTTTTTGGATAAGCACACTACTGTTTTCCATGCTGCTAAAAAGGCACATCTGCATATCACAGGCAAATCCTTGTCCAGGAACACCATGTTTGATATCTTACATTGAGCTCAAACAAAGACACAAGGACCTGCAAAATGCCAGCACGTCACCCAGTAGTGCTATGAAGGTGCCTGAAGCCTTGAAAGAGCCCTTCAGTTCACATCTTCAGTGACAGGGTTGGTAGTCAATGTGCATTTCAGAAGTTTGAGAGGGAGTGGAATGGGGTTAATATCAAGTTTTTGTGAAGGCTATATAGCGAGCACAAGAACTGAAAATTAAATGTTTGCCGATTTCTTTTGTAACAACAAATTGTGAAGCGATTATTGCAAAAGAGAAAAAAAGACAGAAAACAACCAAACACCCAGCAGAAGAACAACCAGGAGAATAATGAGGAAGCTGCACCTGCTACAGGCCAGCATGTGAAAGCCTGAAATTATCTTTCTTGTCCTCTGTTAAGTGGAACATGGGAGGGAGTGAGGGAAGTGATCCTGAAGATTCCTGTGGTGCAGCAGGCTAGGATCCCCCATAAGATACGTTCTCCAGAACCTAGACAGACAGCAGGCTGGAGCAGCTTGCCAGATCTGGTAGTCAACAACCTTCTACAGCTTCTCCATCTGTTGCCAGATGCATCCTGTCTGCCAATATAGGCTTGTTTGCTTCCTGATACTACCAGGGCAGGTTCTTTCACATATGCTCATCTTTCCACAGCATCTTCCCAGCACAACAGCTCCATGAACTTGTCCTTTCTTCCTCCACCTCCATGTCACTGTCAGCCAGTGTTACCAACAGGTCACTCAAGGATGCTACGAGTAATAATGGAGACATGGAGCATTCCAGATTTACAGCAGAAGGCAGGGTAGGGTGGCACATTAGAAACTAACTGCTTCTGTGACATACGCTTTGGTAGACAACAGCGTGTTCGGTCAAATGCTTTAATCAGATTTACAGTAGCAGCCCAAGGCAAAAAATAACTCTGAAAGATCTCTAAAATACTGCTCCTGTAGGCTTACCATAGACAGCAATTCCCACTTCTTTCTAATGAACCTCTTGTACCTCTGTCAGCAATATGCCAGTAGCACCTGTGGCCAAGTTAGCTGTAGGCATGCTTCCCCTACAAGATACCCCCTCTCCCCTCCTACCTAGACCAACAATGTACCCGCAGGCACTTGTATCTAATCTATTGGGCTTCCACTGCAGAGTTTGGGGGTTAACAAGACAAAACAACCACTACTCCCCATCCATATTGGAAAAGAAGGGTGTTGTGGCAATACCTTTATTGGACTGACTAGCTAGTTGGCAGAAATGTTGGATAAATTTGGGGCAAAAAGTACTCTTCTTCAGTGAAAAAAAGTGTTTAAAAAAAATAGAACTGATGAAATACTTATTTTAACATTTTAAAAACTAAATGTTTTAGGGTTTTGGTTCAAGATGACCCAGAACTGTCTTTTTCCTCAGTACTCAAATGTTTCAGTTCAACTGGCAAACCAAAAAGTCATTTTTATAGCTCTACTCACCCTACCATCCCCCCAGAAAAAGACCTCTCCCCGCCACTCCTGATGACTCCTGCAAACTGATTAAGACAAGCATGGTATAATGGAATATTCTGTAGGGAAGCTTCTTCCATAGCGGATTAAACCTTGGTGATAAATATGCATGTAGCTAATTTAAATTCTTTAGGGCAAAGATGGTCTTTTCTGTATTTGTATAGCATTTGATACCAAAAGGTTCTTAGCATTTTTATTAACAGGAAAGACAGCACAGCTGTTACAAATACCTTAGTTAATTGTTTTGAATCAATGTTTCCTCTTTGTTGTTTTTGATCTATGTGCCCTTTGATTCTTTTTTTAAAATCAAGGCCTCTTGCATTCCAGAGATGTTCTTTAAAATAGAGAGAACTTAATCATTTTCTTCTCAGTCAGACCAATGACAACTATGTTAAAATGCTTTCTGTGCCAAAGTCTCAGTGAGCCAACAGCTGTTCAGAGATCTGTTCCAATCACAAAATCGTATGATAAAAACAGGCCTTACTGCAAATCTACAGTTATGCTAGGGATACCCTCCCATATATTAGGCTACATACTGTAAGACTACTTTTGTAGTACTGAAGAATAACTGCACTTGGTTCACAGGCTGAAAAAACAGAACAGGAGAGAGCAAGGTAGAACCCACTTTCTCTTGCCCTTGTTATTCCCCCACCCTATGACAACAATCACATACACACACTTTTTTCATCTCTTGATTCCAGAGGTGTGCTTGTTAATTGGGTGGGTCAGCTGGCCTTTATTCTTTAAGAAAGTTCTCCAAAAAAGGAGATTAAAAGTTGGTTACACAGATTTCAGTTACTAGTACTATTTTGATTATTTATTTACTCCATTAGATTTGTGCACCACTTCTCTCAAAGCAGCAGCTCAGGGATTAGTTCAACATGCTGTTTCTGAAACAGCACCAGTATTGTAGGAGGGAACATTTTAAAACAAAAAACAAATGAAGTTAATCAGCAAAAGCATATTGACATTTGGAATATTAATGTCTGAAGTGTAATGAGTATAACCAAACATAAGTGTTTCCTTTTTAAGTATTAATACTATGAAGTCTATTTTCCTATCATGAGCTAAGCTTGTACTACCAGCAGTAAACAGCTTTATTTCATACAAAGCTCTCTGTGCATTTGCATATGACCAAGGGCACATTTGAAGTAAAGAAACAAATAATTACTCTAATAAAATGGCTATAGTTTTGCCTTGCAACTCAGCCACCACACTTCTAACCTGACACAAAAAATTCAGGGCCTAGCCACTGGTGGTGGGAGGGGGGAGAAAGAAAGGGTGAATAATGGTTGTACTGACAGCCCAGCTCAACTTGTTCCTGCTCAGTCCTGCCACGAGGCCTAATCAGCATTACAGCTGCTCCTCCCCCTGCAGGGCCAGGCCACAGCCTGGGGTAAAAATGCTATAGTAGGAATATAAGTTATTTGTCAGCAGCTGAGACAACGTAAAGCAGTTCAAATGTCAGTGGCTGGGGAAGCCAAGATGAAGGCCAAAGTATATGCATTTTCGAAAGACAAAAATCACTAAGAAATGCTTGTTGGATTCTTTGAGTTTATTTGATTTTTCTGCAGTCCATATTATAATGGTGCAAACCCAGATTATGTTGGCTAAAGCATGTAGTCTTCAATGCAGCAACAACAACAACAACGAAACACTTATTGGCTGCATATGGAAGAAAACCACAACAGACACTGGCGGTTTAGTCATCATCATTTTTAAGCTTCTTGATCTTGTACTTGTGACGCTCGATTTCTTTTTGCAGAAGATCTATCTGTTTCTTGTGGTGATCGATTTCTTCCTCATGGTGTTTCCTCAGAGCTGCCAGCTGTTCCCTCTCCCTCTCCCTGAAGGGCACAGCAGGCAGCACAGGGGTCAGGTAACACTTACCAAAGGCCTGGAGACGACGTGCTTCAGAGGCAGGTCCCTTCCAGCTCAGCCGGGGACTTGCCTGCCGCTCAGGTGTGCCACACCCCCGGACACATATTTGGAGAAAAGGGGCCTCGGTAGCAGTTGAGCACACAAGGGGGACACGGCCCCAAATCCCAGACCATGAAGGCTGGGGAGGAAACAACCCTGCCCAGGCCTCGCGCTCTCCCCCTGGGCCAGGCCAGAGACTGAGGAAGGCGACTCCCGCTTGCAGCACAGCCAGCAATCCCGGTCCCCGAGGGGTCCCGCTCACCTGAAGTAGCGCTCCTCCTCGGCCGCCTGCCGCTTCCCGAAGGC
>NW_017729015.1:9493464-9496611 GCF_001723915.1 Gavialis gangeticus | reverse complement strand
CTCGCCCTTGCAGCGCCGCGTCTGGCCGAGCAGCGCGCAGCCCGGAGTGAAGCTCAGCCGGGCCGACCAGCTCCACGCCCGAGGGAAGAAAACCGCCTCGCCGCGCCTGTGGGGGATGGGCCTACGCCACCCTATCAGGGGTTAAAGGGCGTGGCCATTCCCCGCTAGGCAAAGGGGTAGGACGCACGTTCCCTCGCTCGCTGATTGGCCGCGGGCTGGCTGGCAGCCCGTGAGCGGGGGGGGGGGAAGCGTTTTGTCCGCATGCGCTGTGGCCGTGTTGTCTCATCCCGACCCGCGCAGCATGTTGCGAGCTAGGGACCGCCTGGTTCTAGTGCGCATGCGCATCCCCCGTCTGGTTTTGCAGCCCTCCACTTGCACTTCTGTCGGGTGCCTGGGCCTTTTCCCCGGGCCGTGCTCACTAGCTTCCTCTAGGAACAACGGTTTGTATTCCTTTGTGGCTCCTTGTTCTAAACCTGCCTGCCACACTGTTGCCCTCACCTAGGGGGGTGTGCACAAGTAAGTGCTAAGGCAACTTAAGTAAGTTGGCTTAAGGCATGTGGAGCGTACGCATGTACAGCTCCTTTAAATGGCAGCTATCCTCTGAGCAAAGTCGACTTAACTAATGAGGCTCAAAAGAATATACCTCAGGGGGGTTTATGCTCTGATAAGTTGACTTAAAAGTTAGGTCAACTTAACTGTTAGAAAGTTAGTATGTGTGTACACACCATAGGGTCACTCGGTAGATACAAATGTGAGTCAGGAAGAGGAGGGCATGTATACAGCTGTGCTAGTTCTGCCTATTGTTAAGGTAGTTTGATACCTTCCCTCATAAGATCCTGTTTTCAGTTGCTCTCACCCTGGCCAGACATGAACTTTTGGGCTGACCTGTTTCATTTCAGAGGTTTGCCTTGGGCAGGTTTGTTTAAGTTCCACTTAAAACAGTCCAGCCATTTTGAAGAATAAGATGAAGGAAAAATACATTGGTTTGCTGGATTAAATGACACTGACATTTTTGGGATTTTTGGTGTTTTGTTTTGTTTTTTAGATGATCTAGTGCCTCTATGATTTGGAGTCGGGGCTTGCAATTTGACAACTAAGTGGATTTTGTGCTAGTGTTGTGCCTTTTGCTGTCCTGAAATAAAACTACACAGCTTTGGCCAACTTATAAAGTTCTAAAAATTGCAGCTTGCATATGGTCAGGCAGAACTTGTTAGAGCAAAATGTAGATCTCCAAAAATTCTGTCTGCAGGGCGCATGCTCTGCTTGAAAGATACAAATACTAAATAGGACTTTTACTTCCATTGCAACTGCATGGGACTTCTAATGTCAGACTTGGACATGCTGGTGCTTCTCAAGGTCTGGAGTAAGGTGGACTTGTAATCAGTGCTGGATGGATTTTTTTTCAGAACAGATGTGTGTACTGGCCTGCTACCCAGCTGAGCTGGGCTTCAAACACACCACATCAATACAGGCCAGGTTCTTTGGGTAGATGTGATCTCTTTTATTAAACCAACTGAGTTGTTGGGGAAAAAAAGGGTTCTTTGCAAGCTTTCAGGCACAAACACCCTTCTTTAGGCATTGGGAGCCTGCTGTTCTGTGATTTCCAAGGAACAACAGACTTCCTTGAACATCTCAGAACTGCAGACTCCCTACACCTGAAGATGGGTGATTGCACCCAAAAGCTTGCAAAGAACTTGTTCCCAATGACTCAGTTGGTCTACACTGAAGAAACACAGACATGATCTGCAAGCACCACAATGAGATGGCCTGAATTCTCAGCTGCTGGGGTTATCCCAGTGGCGCCTCTGGCCCCAGCTGCTAATTGTCTTCACCTCACCCTGCTGCTACAGCCCCTGCTGCAGCTGCCATCTGTTGGGCCACACATGCCAGGCATCCCCACAATGTCCAGAGCTGGAAGAGGGCACAGAATTCAAATCCTCCCACAATAAATTGCACAAGGACTCAAGTGAGTACTCCTCCTATGCTGAGCTGCCTCATCAAAGTAGAGTGCCTCCTTTCACCACCCCAGCACTGAAGGGGAAGGTTTTACAGATGTCAGTCAGCAGACCAGTATCCCCCACAAGTCAGGCATCCCAACATTCAAACCTACTTTGAAAATTTAACCTTGGGTAAGATGATGGAAAAATCCCTGCAACAAAGTGCAGATACAGAAGAGAAGTTTTACAAATATGAAGAGCAGTAGCTGAAAATTGAAGACAAATGCTGTGAAACTGAGCTTGCTCAAAAGCTCCAGCTGATACTAATACTGGGGCAGACACTGGCAGGAACTTCTTTTAAAGTATCCCAGAAGTCACAGTCTGTACCTGCCCATCCACCTCAGAGAGCAAATCACTGCTAACATGGCTATAACTTTAAATAGAATGACATGACAGCATCACTTTCTCCACCAACAGGGTATAGAGTGACCTTTTCATTATATAAAACATGTTCCCTAAAGGAGATGAAGAATGCTTTTCCACTGATGACCAATGTCATTCTTCCTTTAACACAGGAATGTCAGACTCATTTGGCCCCTTAGTCTGGATCTGGATTGCAGGACTCCAGACCCACTTTTGGCAGCAGGACAGGGCAGACAGTGGCAACATAAATGGCATCAGGTAGCCATGAGGGTTAATGCAGCTGCTGCTTGCCAACCTCCACAGAAATACATACCCCAGAATTTGGCAGCAGGCCCTGCCCCTAAATTCCCGGCCTCTACAGGAGCCCTGCAGCCCATGTGTTTAACACACCTGTTCTATCAGAAAGAAGCAGACAGGTCAAGGTGGCTGAATAGGAGTGAATGGAGGATGTGAGGCATACACAGGAGCATATTTTAATGCAGGGGTGTCACACTCACCCCGGGCCTCAGGCTGGATCTAGACTGTTGGGCTCCTTGCAGGCTGGAACCAGCCTGAGACATGAGGATGGCTAATGCAGCAGCAGTTGCAAGGAGTCTGTCGGTGGTGGCTGCTCTGCATGTGGCAGCATCTGGTCTGTAGTGCAGACTGGGAGTGCTGTGGCAGTGAGCCAAGCTTACCACTGACAGCCAAGGCAGTGAAGCTGAAGGGCCACAAATTTGGTGGCAGACCATGTCCCCCAACTTCTGGTGGCCCAGTGGTAGCCTGGTGTGCTGGTCGTATCTAGCCC
>NW_017729015.1:9479158-9488464 GCF_001723915.1 Gavialis gangeticus | reverse complement strand
TGGTCTGTAGTGCAGACTGGGAGTGCTGTGGCAGTGAGCCAAGCTTACCACTGACAGCCAAGGCAGTGAAGCTGAAGGGCCACAAATTTGGTGGCAGACCATGTCCCCCAACTTCTGGTGGCCCAGTGGTAGCCTGGTGTGCTGGTCGTATCTGGCCCATGGGCCGTATGTTTGACACCTCTGTTCTAATGCAGCTGCAGTTTTCAAAGTAGATATTGATTTTGCCCAGCCCCTTCTAGTTGCTGCTCCAGATAGAGGATGGCAACATACTACTGCCATTGGTTACTGAATACAAGTAGCAAAAATCTTTTTAGTGCATCTCTGTGGTTCCCATCTTGGCTCCATGAATTGTTTCCCTAAGGGGGGCAGTAGCATCCCTTTATCACTCTGAGTTGACATTCAAGTCAGTAGGCATTAGGAAGTCGGCTGCCTGCTGGGAGCTGAAATAAATAAATAACAAATAAACGCCCCAAGGTCTGACTGGGCGGGACGCAGTGCACGAGCCACATAGCCCCGAAGCTCCACCGCCTGCTGTTGACTCCGGTAAGCCCCGGAGCAGGGCGGGAAAAGCAGCGGTCGGGGGCGGGGCTCTGTGACGCTCGTCATGTGACGCGCCGCCACCGGGGCGGGGTCCTGGGGGTCACGTGGGGAGGGCGCCCGCGTCACGTGGTGCGAGCAATGGCGGCTCCGGCGGAGCGTGGGGCGGGGGTCGCCGCCGAGGACGCGTTTCTCACCTTCTACACCGAGGTAGCGGCGCGGCGCGGGGCCGGGAAGGCGGCGGGGCCGGGCTGTGCGCTGGAAGCCGTGGGGAATGGCCCTGAGCGAGCTCTGCGCATTCCCCTACTGCTCTGGTCCGGGCCCGAGGCTCCTCCGTGCCCGCCGGGGCTGGGGTCGGCGGGCCTGGCAGGCTCGCGCTGCAACCCCCGCTCGTGACAGCAGCGGGGTTTTGAGGGGGATCCAGAAAAAACCACAACGCGGGTTGGTGCCATGGTGGCGGCGGGGTAATCGGCTGTCGTGCAGGGGGAGTCGAGAGACCTGTTCAGCTCGGAAGAGGGGGACCCGATAAGGATTTACGAAATACTAAATGGCGAACGGATAGAGACTTATTATCAACTCTCTCCCAAGATGAGCACTAGGGGTCTGAGGAGGGAAGGAGTAGGTGATGAGGTAGTTTTTTGTTGCGTGGCGTCTGTCATCCAGGCGTGGAGTGCGTTGCCACCAGATGTGGTAGCAGCTGACATTTCAGCTGGGCTCACGAAAGAGCAGAGGCAGCCTTGGAGGAAAGGGGCATTGGTGGCTGCTGAGCCGGGGAACGAGGGGCCCAGCCTCTGAAGCAGACCTTCCCTGGACCTTGGATGCTGGAAGCTACGATAGTTCAGACGGTGGCTGCCATGTCAAGGGGCTGTACATGTGTACACTGTGATGTGGCTTAAGCCAATGTAGTTAAGTCACCTTACTTTAAGTTGCTTTAGTACGTGCACACACCCTAGGTGAGTGAGAGCAGAGCAGTGGGGAAAAGCCATGGTCAGACTCAGCTCACTCTCTTGTTCAGCATCTACAGCATGACAGGAGACTGGGCAAGGTGGTTCTGTGGTCTGACGAGTAAATGGCAGTTTTTTTGGGGACCTCACAGTAACCTAGACAGTTTCAGAGCCAGGATTTTTTTCCTCCTTTATCTTAAGGTGGCTTTTTCCGCCCCCATCCCAGTGCATGTTGCAAGTAGGTGCAGTTCACATGCAGCATTTTAAGCCATAATGTAAAGCCATAATTGTACTTTTCATATGGCTCTTCTCTCCTACCATAACCTAGTTAGGCATCTCGTGTGCTGAAAGAGATTTCATGCATGACCCTGCAAGCACTGTGTGTGTCGAGTTTGTTGTTCCACTCCTCTGCTTAGCCGAGTCTTGGAAATCTGTCATCCCACTAATGCTTAAGGGGGTTTTCTTCCCTTCTTCCCCATTCTTTTATGTGACTGTTGCACCTTTTCAGCAGAGTCAGTTAGGCCAATAGAAGCATGTAGTGGAATGATTACTTCGGGTTAACTTAATCCTGCGGGGAAGGAAAGTCAGCTAACTGAAAATCACTCAACCCAAAATATCTGCACAGGAACTTGCAGCAGTGTTACTAAATCCCTTTAAAATATCCCTGTTAAACCTGCATAGGTCTGTAAGGACCTAAAGCCTGAGAGAGTTTATGTAGATTAGAGAGTGCAGAAGGCAGTACTGGTGGGACACCCAAGAACTGGGTGCAGTGTGGAGGATGGCACCTCTCCTTAATGGGAAGCCGCAGACAGAAGCAAAAGCAGTTTCTGAACTCCTATAGTAGAAAGGCAACAGGGATGGTAAATAGAGCAAGTGCTGTATAGCAGTGGTTCTCAACCTTTTGTACGAGGATCCATTTGTAACCATCGATGGACAGTCCCAGCCCAGTACCCCTCTGTCCAACCCCCTGCCCCCGGCCACAGCCCCCACAGTGTGAGGTGTGGGGCATGGAGGGCCCCAAGCAGCCCCTGGCAGGCTAGAACTCTGCCAGCCTGCAAGGGAAAAGCCATGGTTTCCCACTTCTTTTTTTTCTGCTTTAAAGGAGAATCCATTTTTAAAGTTTGTTCATGACCCTTTCATATATTCTTACAGCCCACTTTTGGGTCATGATCCACAGGTTGAGAAATGCTGTTGTACAACATCAAAGTGTAAAAGGATGACAAATGAGTCTAGCTAATTCTTATATAAGGAAATGTCCCCACTGAATTGATGACTACAGGCCTGAGTTGGGGTCGGGTGTCTCGTCTACCTCTCAGCAAAGCCCCCTGTCATGGTCACTACACAAGAGTATAATTCATTATGCTGTAATAACTTTGTCCTTCTCTCCAGGTGAAGCAGATTGAAAAGCGAGACTCTGTTTTAACATCAAAAAACCAGATTGATAGGCTGACCCGTCCTGGATCCTCTTATTTCAACCTCAACCCTTTTGAAGTAAGTCTGAGCACTCTTCCTCTTCTCTGACTTTCTCTTACTCAAGGAGCTTCCTATGTCTGTTGGCTGTGTACTTGTTGTTGAAAAATTCATTCAGTGTAGGCCCTGATTGCAAGGGCAAGGATGTGTCATTATGTTCCTTGCACTCTCAATGGGAGCTACGCCTCTTAGTAGATTTCACTCATATTATGGCACTGACAGACTTGGCAGATTTGCCTCTAATTTTAACAGAATGTTGCTTTTGTCACTATTTACTGTTTGTGCGTTTTATTTTGGATATCTGAAATAAAAGCAAGGCTCAGTAATCCGTTTTACCTTAGCATGAAGTTACATAATTTGCAAAGAAGTAAATGCATTCAAGTTTCCTTGCATGTGATGTTTTAAATGATCGCTGTCTGATGTATACATAGGTGAGAGTCCTGTTTTGATCTAATGCACCATGCGCATGCTGTGTAACAAAGTCCTGAAAGAGAATTGTACTTGCAATGCAAACGTTAGCCTAGTTTTTCTTCTTAGCCAGCCCTTCTTAGGACCTCTCTTTCACCTTCTAGTTTTCTCTGGCCTCAGATTCTCAGCCTTTTATGTTCTGAGAAGCAAATGAGGCCTCCTTGCACTGTTTGCCAGGGTGATCTGCAGAATAGTCCTGTGGAAAGTCCTAACACTTGGAAAGTAGATCAGTTGTTCAGAAAGCTGCATGAAACCTTATCAGTACATTGGGTTTGTTCTTTGGAGTTATTGATTTTGTGCCCATCACAACAGTGTTGATGATGTGAGAAGAACTGCAGATTACTTGTAATCTGGTAGAACCAGCATGCTTCCTCTGTGGGTCCCAACCAGGATGGCAGGACTAGAGCAGGGAAATACATGTAGATCTTCCAGGTTCCAAGCTAGCATCTTTACAACGGGGCCAGACTTCCTCCTTTCTCATTGGAGGGAGTCAATAAGCAGTGTTTTTTTGGTTTTGGTTTTTTTGTACCTATTCCCTTGTGCCATCTGCATCCTTCAGAATTGTGCTAATGCTGCATCTCCCTATTTCTTCTATTTGGTAGGTGGGAGCATTCCTATATTCCCCTGCATGTCAAGGGGACGCTTTCTTTGCTAGATCTCCAGTCCTCGAGCCATTGGACTAGCACAAAGGAGCTAAACAGTAAAACTTTCCAGTTTGTCTTTGCTTAAAAGAGAGAGTTTAAACAGAAGCATTAAGTGTAAAAGTAGAGCAAACTAGATCAATTGTTAGATTAATCAATCCTAAGATAGGTATAATACTCATGATAGAAAATTAATCTGCAAGTGTTTCTCCACATAAGCAGCATTGACTGTTTCAACCAAGTTGATCTCTATTGCAAGACTATGAGATAAAGGTGCTTTTATGCTACTATTTGTATATCTAAGCGGGCTCAGCTGGAGCGTAGAATGGTCCCTAGTATAGACTAGACTAGAGCTCCCTAGAATAGCATGCACCACCCCCAGCCAAGACTTATACTGGAGATACTGGTCAGGATTTAGTGTCTTTGTCTCTACCCATATGCCAGTGAAAGAGACATTATAGGCTAGGCTGCAGGGAACAGGCCTCTCATGAAACCTGTTGCTGTGGGCTCTTCTAGGTCCTGCAGATGGATCCTGAGGCCACAGAAGAAGAAATAAAGAAGAGGTTCCGGCAGGTATGTAACTCTTGTTGGCCTTGCAGCTGAACTCCTCACTGAGAAGCCAGGCATGATCTTATTCCTAAGGAAGCTTATTCTGAATTGACTGAACTTTTGAGTATCTGAAAGTTGTCAATGCCCGTGTGCAGTAAATTTTTACAAATACATAACAGCTAGAGCTGATAGTCAGGGGGCATTGTAGCAGTAGAACTAGGATAGAGAACAGGACCAGAATTCGCAGTTGTTTTGAGAAATAGACAAAATGGCTTAAAAATTAACACAATGAAATTGAGTAAAGAGAAATGCAGAGTACTATGCTTAAAAGGGAGAAATGAAATGTACAAATACATGGGAGATAAGTGACCAGGCAGTGGCACAACAGAAAAGAATTTTGGGATTATTGTGGGCCACAGACTAAGTCAGCAACATGATGCTACTGAAAAATGTACAGTTCTAATTCTGAGACTCTTAACAGAAATGTTCTATGTAAGACCCCGGAGAGTTTTTCCACTTTACTAGATGCTGGTGAGGCTTCAACTGGAATAGTGTCCCATTTATGGCACCACACTTCCAGGAACATGTAGACAAGCCCGAGGAAAGTGACAAGTAAAGAGTTGGGGGTGGGAAGCATAAGTTTTCAGATTCATCTTTATAACAATCTTTTATGCAAGTGATTGATTGATTTGATATCCCATGCAAGGATGCATGCATCTGATGAAGTAAGCTGTTGTTTACAAAAGCTTATACATCTCTGAATTAGTTGGTCTGTAATGGGAGTGGGCAACTGTTTGGGCTGGAGGGCCATTTAGGGAGTTTTGGTGAGATGTTGCAGGGCGGGTCAGAACCCCTTCCTCACCCCCAGTCTGCAGCAGTTCACCAAAGCTCCTTAGGTTGTATATTACTAGACCTGGGAGGGGATTGAACTGTCTCGGGCCCCAGCCCTGTGCTGTCACCTCTTCACAGAGACTGGCTCGGCCTGCGATCCCTGTGGGCAGGGCAGACTTGGCTGGGCGGATGGGATGGGGCTGTGGGTGGGCAGAGAGCAGTGTCTGGGAGCAGGATAGGTGGGCAGGGCTGGGACTGGGATATTGGAGCGGTGACAGTCCAGTGGTGGGTCAGAGCTGTGATCTACTTCCCACTAGCCCCTGCTTTCAGACCTGGCATCCATTGCAGGGATGTACAAGCAGCGGGATCATGGCTGTGCCCCAGGCTCTGGCCCCGCCCATCTGTTCTGCTCCCAGACGCCACTCCCCACCCACCTGTGGCCCCATCCCATCCACCCGACTGAGTCTGCCTTGCCTGTGGGAGTCCTGGCCTGTCTCCATGAAGACCCTGCCTGCCCACTCTGTCTAGCGCCCCCAGTGGTGGGTGTGGGGCAGACTGGCCAGGGTGCCTGGACAATAAGGCTGAGCTTGGTGGCAGCAACACTAGTGACAGGAACCGGAAGGGAGCTGCTGCTGCTGGGGCTGCCAGAAAGTGGAGTCCAGCTGGCACACCACTGCAGCCCTGCTGCTTACCTGGGGGTGGTGGGACCCACTGCTTGTGCCAGAGCTCATGCTGCCCCCATGTCTGCACCAGGCAAGGCTAAGGGACCTGCCGTGAGGCAGATAAAATCCTTTTGCAGCCTGCAAGCACCCCTGGTCTATAAAGTGCAACTCTGCCCTGCCCTCTGCCTGATTTCAGACTAACATTGCTAGTACTCCATATACACAGTCCATATAAAATTGATTTTGGTCTAATGGCACATTTTCTTGTAGTTATCTATACTGGTACATCCTGACAAAAATCAAGATGATTCTGAAAGAGCCCAGAAAGCCTTTGAAGGTAAGGTTGCTGCCAGCTTTGTATAGAAAACTGTATGTGGCCATATTGTACTCATGTTTTAGTACAGTACTAAAGCGCTTAGCTGGTTTTTCTGTTGCATAAAGTCAGAAGACTGTTCTCTTCCTTGGATGGTGAGGAACCCCAGAAGGCAGAAGGGGGGTTAAATGCAGATCTTAGAAGGGAGGGAGACATAACTCTGCTTGCTAATTGCTGCTCATAGAGAAGGCAGATATCCTCTAGGTGGTAGTAATAGCTTTGCTACAATCTAAGAAAGGGCCAGTTTGTTCATAGGTCAGACCTAGGGGACCTTCTTTAATTTATTACACTATATGAACTGTGGGTTGGGCAGAAAATATCAGTGTTGAGTGGTTTTTAGCCCTGTTCTCTACACGGAAGTTAGTAGGAGACATGCAGCTTAAAACTGCCTTAGACTGTGAAATCCAATCACTTGTTGGGAATTATACATGTATTAATCCCTGAAGGAGGTCTGTGGATGATCTCTGTCATAAGAAGCTAGCAGCATTTCATTTGACTTCAGGTTGTGACTGATTTATGTGATCTGTAAAGGAAAATAAATTGACCTGTTCCCCTGTATTAATATCTCTGGTTTATGCACCTGCTGGCATGAGAAGGGGATTGGATTGGATTCTGCTAGCAAAGAATCTTTATGGATATGTAGTGTCTTATGAACATGTTTGCAGATTTGCTTAACTTCTGTCTGTTTTGCTAGCCGTGGACAAAGCATACAAGTTACTACTGGATGGAGAGCAAAAGAAGAGGGCCTTGGATGTGATACAGGCAGGAAAAGAATATGTGGAACATACTGTAAGTACTCCATGCCTGTAAAACCAGCAGTGGGGAAAGACTGGGGTAGTGACCTTATTTGATGCTCTGGGATTTGTTGCTGTTTACTTGTATAACACTGTGGATGCATAAGACATCAGAGTGACTGAGCTGTGCACACTCCAGACAGAATTGTGCCTCGAGCCATAGTTCAGCTGCGTGCACAAAACTAAGCTTTATTCAAACAGAAGTTGTTGGGACCAATATGGGATAGCTGAGTGAAATGTGACGGCCTGTGATCAGGGTCAGGCCACATGATCTGAGCTTAAAATTTTTGAAACTATGAATGATTGATACGGATTAAATTTGGAGAACAGCTGGTGGTGAGAGAATAACATGTTGTGGGACCCATGGGTTTAGGGAAAATGTCCTGGAAGGTAAAGAAGGATGCTGGAAGCTTGATTTACACTCAGTCGTACAGGTCATGTAACACACAAATAGCTTGAAAAACAGGCAAGAGGAAACTCTGAGGCCTTAAATCAGTAGTTCTCAGACTTTTTTGGGTTCTATAACCCTTTTTAGGTTTGTTATACTGCTGTGTACCCATATGGTTTTGTTTCAAGGACAGTTGCACTGTATCATCTTCAGCAACCAAAGAAATATCATAAGTTGTTTATTTTTTTTCATCTTTTTCTTCCATTTAATTTCCTTTTCCTTTTTCTGCTTTCCCATCCCTTCCTCTCTCATTCTCTTGAAGTTCATCACAGGAGTATGCATTCCCCAGTTGGAGGAACAGTGTGTCCTTTGGTTTAGAACAGCGTTTGCCTGCTGGCTGGTGTAACAAGCTTCTCAGTAGAATGAGGAAAAAGCAAACTTCTTAGTGCTGCAGATGAGGCATATTAAGTGTGAATAAAAACAATTGGGGACTGTTGAACAGTGGCCCTTTAAATAAATGGGGTTCACTTACGTCTGCATGTCTGTAGGCTGAGAGCTGCAAGATTTTAGATAAAATGCAAATCCAGGATAAAGTCTGACTGTCGCTCTGAGACACGCCCCCCCCCTCCCGTGATGTGTGCATATGAGGGCTGCTGACTCAGTTGGACTGTAAGAAGGAATCCCCATGAGATGCCTGGGGAGTCCATTTTTTACCTTAGCATAATCTTCCTTAGGTAAAAGAAAAAAAAAAGCAGTTGAAGAAGGAAGGCAAACCCACCGACGTAGAAGAAGATGATCCAGAAATAGTAAGTTGCATGAGAGCAAATATTTTTGGTTCTGTTCAAAGAGTCTGAACATTCTAGACTGGGCATTGCAGGGTCATATTCCAAGGACTCTTGATAATAAAACTGTCACCTGGCAGTCGCATGCAAGCCCTGATACTAAGCTTAGATGATCTTAACTTTGGTTTGGAAGAAAATGCTGGGGGAAGGTACTTTGTGGAATAGTGCCATCTCCCCTCATACTCTTTCTTCTGTTTGCATTTTTACTTTTCTCGCCAGCTGAAATGTGAAAGCGGTACTTGCTTCTGAATTCCAGAATATAATGCTGGAATTGGAGCTGGAGCAAAGAGTTTTTATACAGCAACATACTGCTCATCTTGCTCTGCAGGTGCTCATGAAGGCCATCCTGAGAACAGGGTAATTGTGCCCCCAATACAAGAAGGTTGGACTAGCCTCCTTGCATGTTGAGTCCTGCAGAGTTCTGTGGAAATGCATGAACTCTGAGTCCTGTGAGTTGGACTTTCCTGCAACACTGTGTTATTCGTGCCCCTTACTATGGGTCTCAGATGAAGCTTCTTTCTTATCTAGCACACAGGGCTATTAAACCAGCAAAGCTTAAGGCCCAGTGCAAAACAGATGCTGCAAAGTGCATTACCACTTGTTCTGTTTCTTACAGTTCAAACAAGCTGTGTATAAACAGACGATGAAGCTCTTTGCTGAACTTGAAATTAAAAGGAAAGAGAGAGAAGCTAAAGAAATGCATGAAAGGTATGAGCAGCATTGGCACTGTCTGTATGTAAATGAGGCTTTGTCATGTGTGTTCAGGAGGAAATTAAGACTGTGGACAAATAATTTTAAAACATTCAA
>NW_017729015.1:9467651-9474158 GCF_001723915.1 Gavialis gangeticus | reverse complement strand
TAAACCAGCAAAGCTTAAGGCCCAGTGCAAAACAGATGCTGCAAAGTGCATTACCACTTGTTCTGTTTCTTACAGTTCAAACAAGCTGTGTATAAACAGACGATGAAGCTCTTTGCTGAACTTGAAATTAAAAGGAAAGAGAGAGAAGCTAAAGAAATGCATGAAAGGTATGAGCAGCATTGGCACTGTCTGTATGTAAATGAGGCTTTGTCATGTGTGTTCAGGAGGAAATTAAGACTGTGGACAAATATAATTTTAAAACATTCAAAAAGGAAAGGAGAACTAGTTGCTCAGGAGTGGAACGGTTACAATTAAAGCGGTTATGTGGTCAGTTACAGGAGTGGACAGATGTAACAGTTCTATTAAAAGGCTTAGTTCTTTAATTTAAAATATTACTGTATTATGGATTCTGGCACTTCCTAAAGAAGTCACTCACAAGAACAATTCAGGGGGAGCACATGCTGATGTGCTAGCAGTAAGCAAAATGTTAAGTTTTCTAATGTTAAATATGTTGCTGAATTATTTTATTTTTTTTGTTTGGTGACTTTCATGACCTGATGGTTCACTTTGGTATTTTGCATGATTATAGTGCAACATTTCCCAGCTGGTGGGCACTAATATCAGTCAGGGGGCTGCAAGGTATTAAAGTTTGCTGCAGTCGAGAGCAACCCCCCCCCCAGTCAAGTGGTCCATTGAAAGGCTGACAGACTATCTCAGCGAGTAGGTAGGGGTATAATTGTTGTCATTGGTATGCTTACAAAAAAAAGGTGGAATGGCTGTGAAATATTTGACTTCCAAGAAGGGTTGCCAAGATGAAACTTGGGAACCACTGACCCGGTAGTACATATTCTGTCATCAGTGATTGTGTCATCTTGTGTTCTTAATGCTCTCCTTATCTGGGTTGTCTGAAACTAATTCTTGTATCAGAAATGTCTTATATTCCATGTTCTCTTACTTCCTGGCTTAGAGTGTATATTTCATTCATTCTTTTTCAAAAGTACTTGCCTTCCCTGCCTAATCAGAGTGGATTCATGAGAAGTTTGTGGGCGGGTTGTGTATTTCTTTAAAGTATGGACCGACAAGCATGTACTTCTTTATTGACTCCCTTCCAGGAAGCGGCAGAGAGAGGAAGAAATTGAAGCCCAAGAGAAAGCCAAACGAGAGCGAGAGTGGCAGAAGAACTTTGAGGTACTCTGCAGCACAGCCAATTGCTATCTTCAGTAAAGGCATCTCAGCAGCTCTGGGCTTGGCTACAGAGGATGCATCTGGAAAACAGAGCAAGTCTTGTCCTGTCCAATAATGGCACAAGGCAGTTTAAGTAGGCAGAAAGCATAGTGAAGGATCCTACAGGAACCTGGGTTTTATGTAATCCGAGGAGAGGAACAGTGTTCTTGTGTGTTTTGAAGGCTGAAGGGATCTCTTGCATACAAAGGAAAGCTTTTGATCTGTGCCCCTTTCATGGGGAGATGTCTGTAGTGAATTGAGGTGCTGTATATCTTGCCCCTCTTACAGCTTTATATCTACACTCAGCCAGGAGACTGAATTGCCCCTGAGCTTGAGTAATTGGTGTGTTTGTTTGGCCTGTGGAATACATTGGTGAGACTCAGTCTAGTTCTTCATGGATGGATGCTTGTATCTAAGAAGCGTGGATCTTGGCTGAGTACCATAAACCTGAATGAGTGCAGAGATAAGTCAGGATGTCAGGCATATCTGTAGAGGCTTTGTATATGCTGCTGTTCATGCTGCACCTGTACTCTCGGTAAACATATTGGACTTGTATGCTGAAATTCACTTAAATTTTATCAGTTCCATCCTAGCATCTAGGAGGCTGACCCACACACTATTGTGCTAGGTGCTCTACAAACTCAGAACAAAAGCTCCACAGAGCTTCAGTGTAAGATGAGAGATGGTGAGGAGCTACAGACAAGAGAGAAGCACAAGGAAGCAGTGAGATAACATTGTCCAAGATAACAGTTGTAGCACAGGAACAGCCAAACTGTTGTGAGGTTTTTGTAGGTATCTTGGCAAAGGAGTTCTGAGGGGGCCAAAAAGAAGCATGCGGATGTTTACAGGGAGCTTCTCCCAAGCATGGGGCAAAACACAAAGGTGCTTGTTTGGAGATTAAAAAGTCGGCAACGAAGCTGGGGATCATGGGAAGCTATCACGGCTGCTGGTGCTGCAGCTCTGAAATGCATGCTCTCTGTCTTTGGGCAAGTGAACCTGTGCATTTGGAACTGGTTCTCCTCCCTTGCCCATTTGCCTCATAGTCTATGTGAAGAGCTTGTTCTCTAAGCTAAATAGGTTTAAATTTGTGCCCTAAAAATATACTATCTTTAAGTGGAAGAAGCCTATATACACTGGAGTACTTGCCCCTCAGCTGGGAGGAGAGGGTTAGAAACAAAATAACGGATTCTTGGTTTGATAGTAGGCATGCGCCTACTATTGTGTTTATATTTCAAATCCATATGGAGTAGATACATGTGCAGGGAGGGGTGTTATTCCTTAGAGAAAATGTTCTTCCAGGTCTTCATGCCAGAAAAAATATTTTTGCTTCAAAGGAATTGAAACCTGGAATGCTGAAACCAGTCCGTCCCGCTTGTTCCCCAGACTCACATTGGTATACAGACATAAAAGATACTTTGTAGACTGCTGTATCTCCTCTTGCCTCTTTAGCCTTATTATGGCTTCCTATTGCCTCACCAAAAATTAGCCCTGTTTCCCAGTCATCATCCCTTGATCTCAGTTGCACACTGGCCTGTATGTTTTTGCCACCATTCCTCATAGGACGTAGCCTAAAGCTCTACTCGCCAGCTTGGCCAGATGATGTCCAAAGATGTTCTTCCCTGTTGCATTATATCCGTGGTCTCCAACCTTTAAGTAGGAGATCACCTTTGGCATTTAAAAGCAACCCAAGATCTACCATGTGCTGCCGCCAACCCCCACCCCCAGCAGGTAAGTTGCAGGGGGGCGGGGGCAGATCGAGGCAGAGGGAGAAAAAATTATTTGGGGGTGCACCTCCCCAGCAGGTAAGTCCCACCTGGCTGGGACCCCACTCAATTTACCCCAGCTCCTGCCTCTGGCAGTGTCCCTCACCACGGGGGCCTCGATCTAGCCCCCGTCCCTTCCCTCCCTTACCCCCATGGACTGACCTGCTGGGCTGGGGTGTGTGTATACACGCAGGCACTCAGTCCCCCATCCCAGCTTCTGATAGACTCCAAGAGGCTCTGAGATCTACCGGTGGATCGAGATCCACTGGTTGGTGACCACTGCATTAGATGGATGCTATCCCTCTGCAATCCATCTGCTCTCTTTTTTTGGCACCTACTTGGGGGGTGCCATCTGCTGGGTGAGAGGTTGTGGTCTGTCAGAGTTGGTGGAACATGACCTTCTCTGTCAGTCTTGTCTTTCCTTGTGTTAACATGTTCCTCCCGTATCTTGCTCAGGAGAGTCGAGACGGGCGTGTGGATAGCTGGAGAAACTTCCAGGCAAATACAAAAGGGAAGAAAGAAAAGAAAAACAGGACCTTCCTGAGGCCTCCCAAAGTAAAAATGGAGCAACGTGAATGAGCCCAGCAGCAGCTCTGCACAAGCAAGTCCCCTCAGCCTCCCTGCTTTTAAGGACTCATTATCACCTAGGATAATATTTGCTTTTCAGTAGATGGTTTTGTTTTTCAAGTACAATTGAATATTGGTCCAGGTATTTTTTGTACTTTGTACATTTGAACTAGGGCCACGGTATGAACTCTGTCAAGAACCAACTGCTCATAGAACGATTGGATTAAGAGGGTCCTGCCATAATTGCTGTCCTGTTTGTTTTCAGCCCTGTAATTCAGTGTTTTGTACTTCAGAGATTGTGCTGTTTCTCCATCTTCACATACAGTTTGTGAGAGTCTGATAGAACAGCATGTCTGAAATGGCACTGGTGCCTCTTCAGGCCTCCTCCAGCTTTGGGAAGATCTGTTACCAGCTGTGGGGTCCGGTTCCAGACTGAGGTGGGTGGGGAGGCTCAAACCTGACTTGGAGATGTGCAGTTCAACCTCCTGCAGTTCCCCACCCAAATGCATGGTGCTGAAAGCCTTGCCCTTTGACTCCCAAACTAAAATCCTGGCTCTCCAGCTTGGAGTTCTGTTAATCTTAGTTTTTCCTTTACAGGAGGTGACTAGCTTGTCTATCTTCTCCCTTGTTTAATAGTTAGTAGCAATGTTCTGTATGTAAAATAAATTTTTACCCAAATTATTAATTGTTGCTTAGATTTATTTAAATATGTGACTTTGAGGGAGTTAGGATGATCATCAGCCTTTCCTTTGTGGCTTCTGTAGTCAACACCAACCTGAAAGCTGTCTTTAAATCATCATTTGAAAAACTCTGCTTGGCTGTCGTTCAGCTTGGCTCCTGGTTGCGGTGGGGCAGGGAGGATAGAATCTCTCTCTTCCAAATTTGCTGCCTTGATGCTTCCTTTCCCTAGGCTGGGGATCAGCAACCTTCAACCCAGTGGCCTGACTGAAGCCTGTCAAGCAACTTCATTCAGCCTACAGCACCAGAAAGTTGGTGGTGGTGGTTCAGCACCTGCTCATACATTCATTGGGAATATTTGTAGCAATTCAGCAGCTGGGGAAATGGCAGCTGGAATGGAATTCATATACCCAGTGCTGTACTGTCAGACCAGTAATCCATGTAGCTCAGTAGCCTCTGACGGTGGCAAGCATATGCTTTAGAGCAGGGGCAGGCAAAATATGACTTGCAGACTGGATCCAGCCTGGGGTAAGGTGCCTACCAATTGATTGGATTCAACTGCAGCTGCCCCTGTAGCTGTCCACATGGGGCCAAGCCCCTGCCAGACAGCACCACCCCAGCCCTGGCCACACACAGCTTCCCGGTGGGGCTGCTGCCACAGTGGCCCAGGCCCTCCTTGGCTTGCTGTCTCCAGTAGCTCTTCCTCCTGGTGGCCCTGCTGCTTGCTGCTGACCAGCAGGGTGGCAAAATACTGCTGTATTTAAAACCATGGGTTTTGCTTCCCTGCCAATGGGGGGAGCGGGGAGCAGTGATTGGTGGGGCCCCTCCACCAATCAGTGGCTGGGGTGGCGCGCACAGGAACCTGGAAAACTACAGGAGCTGCCATGAATTTGGTAGGTCCCTAGTTAGATGTTTGACTTTTAGTATGGTTTGTTTTTATCTGTAATTTGTTAAAATGATATCTTCTGAAAGATTGTGGGTGTGGAGCCCTCAACAGCTCACCAAAACTCGTTAAGTGGCTCTCCAGTCAAAATAATTGCCCATCCCTGCTTTAGAGGGAAAGCATGTGAACAGGGTTTATCTAGAGCACTCCATTCTCTGTCATACCCTCTCTGGCATCAACCAGCATTGGTTTAGGAATGGCAGAGAAATACATATTTCTGTTTAATAGCTCCCAGTGGACCAGTGCTCCATTAATGTTTAATCCCTTTTCCAACTTGATTATACCTGCCTCTACAGCCTCCTGCTGCAATGAGTTCCACAAGCTGACTACGCACAGTGTAAAAAATACCTTGTTTTAAACCTACATCCTGATCATTTCTGGGAGTGTCCCTAAGTTCTTATATTGTACATCTTGGTGAACACGAGGCAGTCCCTGATAACTGGCCATGTGAATGCTCTTTCTTCACAGCTGATGTGGAAAAGCTCATCTCCCTCAGAGTTATGCTATCTCACAATGACCGTTGGCTCTGAGCTTGCGCACTGGGGTTTCCTGCCAAGCGGATATGCTGTACATTCCCACCCTGGCTTATCCCATGGTAATTCGTTCACTCACTTGCACCCTTAAATGAGTTTAAGTAGCCCTTGGAAATTGTAGACAAGCTGAACTGCTGCAAGGGAGATTTAAACTGATGTGTGTCCCCACGTACAGTTGCAATTTAACTACAGATGTGATTTCAAAGCAAATTAAACTGATCCAGGTTTGTGAATAGATCTGGGCTAAATCAGTATTGCTATTCTCTATGAAGACTTAAGGATTTCCATAAAACATTATGGGTTGAGCAAGTGGGGTTGTGAGTTAAGGTGTCTGGTTTTTCTGGGAGGGGAATGGGCCCTGGTGGGGTTTGGGAAGGGAAGAATGGGCACACAGACAGACCAATACGCAGACATGGATGCTCAATGGTTTAGAGACTGAGGGCAGAGGTGGTGCCCAAAGCCATCAGGCCCAGTGCCCCAGCCCACTCCTCCCATCCCTCAGAGCCCCTTGGCACTCACCTGGGAGCGTTGGTGAGATGGTGCTTCCATGTGTCGTATGCTGTTCAGGGGCGGGGAGTCCTCGTGCAGGGAGGGTCCTGCCCGACATCTCTGTGGGGTCGGTCCTGTGGGTGGCAATGGTCCTGGTCTCAGGGGTGTTGGCTGCTGCCTCATCCCTGGCAGTCCCGGCTCTCCAGGCTGGGCAGGCACTGGTCCATGATGTGGGCTGCCCATGGCACTGGTTGCACAGAATAGGTGGTAAGGCGATGACAGACCTGCCCCCCCCTTCAGCTGCAGGGGC
>NW_017729015.1:9458498-9467577 GCF_001723915.1 Gavialis gangeticus | reverse complement strand
AGAGGCTTGTAGGAGTGTAGCCTTGGGGTGGGAACGGCCCCTGGGCCCCTCAAAACCCCCCTGTCCATGTCAGTGGGTGAGCCTGGTAGCCCCACAGTGCAGGGAGCAGGAAGGGGGCACTGGAGGCAGGACAGGGCAGGGGGAGCAAAAACCCATGCCCTCCCCCTGCAAAGGGCAGAGAAGCCTGTCACTGCCCCTAGGCAGTGGGTAAGGGCACAGTTAGGGCTACTACAGCCCTTTCTCCCCCAGGCTGTGGGTTGAGGGGCGGTCCAGACAACTGCCATTGTTGCTGTGGGAGGGAGGGAGGCATGGGAGCCCTGGGCACTTAGTTCACCCCCCCTCCAGCCACAGCGAGATGGTTGATCATTCAGGGAGCGGTGTTCAGCGCCCGCAGTGAACAGCACCATTGGGGGGGGTGGAGGGAACAGTGATCTAGGAGCCAGAGTCCTCTTGTCTGGCTGGCTCAGTGGATGGGGACATGGCTGGGGGCTCTCCCCTTGAGGGGCCCTGGGCAGCCCAGCCCCAGGGTGGGAGCACTGGCTGCTCAGACACAGGCAGCTCTGGTCTTTCTCTTCCAGCTCTGGGCTAGTTTTTCAGGTTCAGGGGTCCCCCCTATACCTCAACAGTGCCCCCACCCCCTCCCTGTCGGCTCACCATGCAAGAAGCCAGGGGCCCCAGACCCCTGGGTCTTGCTGCCGAGTGGGTTGCTGGGCAGCGACTGCTCCTCCTGCTGTACGTTAACATGATGTCAGTGGCCAGAAGGGCAATGAGGTCATCCCAGGTCAGTGGGGAAGGGGTGGGGGGCACAAGCAGGAGAGGATGTGGGGTGGAGCACAGGGACACCCACTCCATCCCTACCAACCTCAGGCCATCCCCTGCCAAAGGGGGTTCAGGATCCAGGCGCTCAGGCTGGGGAAGCAGCGCTGGTTCTGGGTCCTCAAGGGAGGTAGGGGAGACGCACAGGGCTGGATGGACAGACAGAGGCATGTGCGGATGGAGGCTTTTCCCCTACAGCCATTAGGCCCACGTAGGGAGTCCTGGCAGGGGGTCAGCACTAGAAATGTCTAGAGATGATTGTTCATTAGACCCCCAGAGACACAAGGATGGAGTGGGTGGCAGGCCAGCCTGGCACCCCTGGCATCTGACTCTGTGTGTGGGTGTGTGCACCCCCACCTACCCACTTGTGATGGGGGGGTCTCTCTGGGGCAGGGTGTGGACAGGCTGGTGGGGGAATGAGTAATGCATTTTGGGAGCTCTGCTCTAGTACATCAGCTCATGTTGTGGTGTGCAATGCATTCTGGGAGCCCTGCTATCACCGGGGCTGGACAGTGCATTGTAGGGCCTCCCATATGCACCCAACGAAGGGGCAACAGTTCGGCATCTTCCCCTTAACACAGGGGCAGGCAATTCTTTTGGGCAGAGGGTCGCTTGCTGACTTCCAGCAAGCCATCAAGGGCTGCGTGACAGGCAGCCTAGGGCAGATTAATATTAATTTTCTAAATGTTTTAGGGGCCCCACGGGCCAGACAGAATGGCCTGGCAGGCCGCATCTGGTCCCCGGACTACATTTTGCCCACCCCTGCCTTAACAACATATGTTGTGCTAGATCTGCAGTGGCTCAACATCCTCCCACACACCTCAGACAGAGCCACTGCCACGCAGCAGCTCTGCACCAAGACGCACCCATGACGACTCAATGTTCTCCCCTAAATACACCTACTGTGAGAGATCCCCACCAGAGCCCCTCCCAACACACACGCACCCCTAGCTGGGACGGACCCACAATGTGCATTCCTCCCATGTGCACATCCCTGCACTCCTCCATGCACCTCACTGGGAAGTGACCACAGAAATGCACCCTCCTGCCCTACAGAGCTCATCCCACCACACCCACAGCTCAGCATCTGCATTCACCAAGCATCACCAATGCAAGAGCATGGCAAATACCCAACACAGCCCAGCCTCACCAACCCACAGCAACACACCATCCTTCCCTTGCATTCCCACTGGGAAGGCATCACAGACACTCAGCCTCCTCCCTGCCACGAGCCCTATTTTGGTATAATTGCAGAAAACTGCTTCCCCCTAACACCTGCACACCCTGTACTGTGACGTACCTACAAGCAACTGAGCATCGATTCCCCCACACACACCTTGCCCCAGCACACACCCCTGCACAAGCCTACACCCATGCACACCTGATACTGGGACAGAATGGAAACAGCCCAGTGCCTTTCCTCAAACAGTCTGCTGTGCCAGAGCATCAGCAACTTGCCATTCTCCACCTAACACATCCTTGGTTTCTAGCCAGCTGCAGGACATAATCCTCCTCCCCAGCAAATGCACCCCATCAACTCACCATCCTGTGCCTTCAGGATCCTCCCTACAACATACCTGCAGCAATACCCTGCCCCCAACACACCCACTCCCATGACATGCATAGATGTTCACAATCCTACCCCCGAGCACACCACACTAGGATCGGCCCAATCCCTGGACATGGGGGGTCACTATATGTTCGTGGCGTCTAGACTGCAGTGCAGAGTGGAGGGTGTTTTGGATTTTGCTGGTTGCCACATGAGGGTGGAGGGAATTTCCACCCTCTACCATTGCTACTGGTTTGAGCAGGGGGAGGGGGAGGGCCCAGTGCTGCCTTCTTCAGCAGTGTGTGTTGGCTGCAGCCCAGGTCAGGAGTCGGAGCAGGGTGGGGTGTGCTGATGCTCCTGCTAGGACATCAAAAACCCTCAAGGGTTTCTGGCTAAAGGATCCAACTCCAGTACTCGAGGTCAGAGCAATCTGACCCTGGGGATCAGGAAGGGCTTTTCCCCTATAGTCAGGCTAGCATGAACTGTCCAGGGTTTTGTCTTGCTCTGCAGCAGCATGGTTCTCTTTCTCGAGTCTCTTGAGCGTATTTAACAACTGCCTGTCCTTCTGGTCTTTGCAGGAGCAGGACATTGCCACTGCCCTCCTTCTCCTTTACTTGCGACATGTGAGGGTGTTGCTGATGTTTTGGGCACTGTGCCTGGTAGTTACATTGGGAGGGGTGTTTACAAAGTTTGTAGGAACAGGTTAGACAGACATATAGGATAGGTTGGATAAGGACAATCCTGCCTTGAACGGGGGGTTGGAGCAGTTGACCTCCTGTGGTTCCTTCTGGCCCTCATTTCCATCATTAGAGGACAATCTTGGCATGGTCCTCTAGCTTTAGCCCTCTTCTGTAGAAGGCTCCTCAAAGAGCAAATCTAGTGCCCATCTTTAAGAAAGGCAAGATGGAGGATCAGGGGAGCTACAGACTGGTCAGCCTCACTTCAGCCCCTCTCTCTACAAAAGGTAGGGTAGATTTGCACCTTATAGACTAACTAAATCATATATATGTAGAGAGAGGTGTCTTTTGCCTGGTCTGTCACAAGATGGCGATAGTCTAGTCTAATCTAGTTTAGTCCTTGTATGTGTGCGTGTATGGGGGGGAGGGTGTGCACACCCACATACACACAATAACTATGTATACTATTCAGTATACATAGTTATTATGTATACTATACTATACACAATTACTATATACATATAGTATACAGTATACTACATACATAGTATATACTATGACTACTCTATACTATACTATAACCATTTTGTGACAGATCAGGCAAAAGACACCTCCCTCTACATATGATTTAGTTAGTCTACAAGGTGTAAATCTACTCCACCTTCTGTAGAAAGAGGCATCTTTTGCCTAGTCTGTCACAAGATGGCAGTATTTCAGAGCATTAGTTCCCACTGAACAAGTGCCCAATTCTCAAAGATTATACTATGCTACAAAGCTGGTATTTGTGTTTATTCCATATTATAAATGCTGCTAATTAAAGCCACCCTTCTTTCAACTTGCAAATAACTTTTCCCCAGAGCCATGTTTCTGTCACTGATTTGGGCAAACAGTGCAACTCCTCTCCCTTCCACTGCTTTGCTCCTGCCACTCATGGCTGCCCAGCTGCTTTCTCAATTAACTTGCCTCTACTGAAGTTGAGCACAAATACTTTAAATCCTACACAAAGAGGTGTTACTGCCTGGGTGTGGTTTTAACTTGCCAGACAGACAGGATGGCACAAGAAGGAGAAAGGATAATATCAAACACCAGTAAGGGCAATTTTATAATAGTTTGTGAACCTAATCTACTGGGCAGCATCCCTTCCATAAGAAATGGAGATAAGTCCTTGTACAGGTACTTGGTAGAAGTTAGACTGCATTGATTTGGGGCAAGAAAGGTCACAGATGCAAATATCAGGATGAATATGGATATGCCTTTCACAGCAGCATTGTACATACTTCTGAATAAGTGTTTCAGATAATTGAGTTTTGGACTTCTACGATAATCTGTTTCAAAATAAAAAAAAAAAAAAGGACTTTTCTGGGATAATTTAAGAACCACAAATCATAGAAAATGGTGCCACTATTGATTCAGCTGCACTGAAGGCATATTCCCCTGGTGTTCAGTGATTTTTTTCATGAAGCAATGAAGAAGTGTTGTTCACATCCACCTTGAGGAAGACAACAGCTCTCAACTCCTGCCATATTTCTTCACTCCAAACACTTGGTCTTCTTTCTATAATGCCAATTCCTCTGGGTTGTCTTTTGCTGGTAAACGGACTAAAATCTATTTAGTGTTGCAATCGACTATAAAAAGATTTTGTAGCCGTCAAAAATGGGCTGATTGATAAAATGGGATATTTTCCAGGTATCCAAAAATAAATTCCCAAGGTATCTGAGAAACTAGGACCATTTTGGGGTAACCCTTCTGCTAGGCACTGGACGGCAGTAACAAAGGTACAATGTAGGGGTTTACATGAACTGTCTATTTTGACTGACATCCCACCCAGAAACCAGGAAACTAAATTTTAGCTGGGTGTTCCACAGTGAATGAACTTCCCACTCCCAAGCAATAGGAACTTGTAACAGGGTTTACCAAAGAGGAAAGGGGACAAATACAGCTCTAATGAAAACCACGTGTGTTAAGGATCAGCTGAAACCACAAAGTTAATAGTATCAGTCACCACCAAACAAACTGAGCCCATCCTGCGAGAAGAGACACTCACCCACAACTGCCATCCAGGGGCTCTACCATCTACTCCAGCCAAAGTGACAGCTGATGGCTATGGAGATCTGCACTGGAGTTGGCAATTTGGGATCACTGCTCCTCACTGCCATCTGGAGTTGCCACCACCCCTGGAAATGCTGCTCCTTGCCACCTTCAGAGATCACTGATGCACTGCCACTAGGCATTGCTGTACTCATCACTGGGGATTGCTGCTCCTTGCTGCCAGAAGGGGTCACAGCTGCTGCCTTGCTGAGGATCACTGCTCCTTACCACCTTCAGAAGTCCTCACTCCTTTTCTAGTTGTTTATGCAACCCCAGCTCTGTCAGATCCTGGGCTGCCCAACAGCAGGGACTTCAAATTTCAGAATTAAGGGTGTAACAGGTTTCCATCTGTACCTGTTCTAGGACCTTGCTCCCACAGACACACTCTCTTTCAGGTTTGCTGGCCAACAGCAGTGCCATATAAGATGATCACCCCTACCTGAAGTCTCTCTTGTTCCTTATATGCATTCTTCACTCTGCACCCAAGGACTACCCTACAGCAGACCTTTGCAGTTTACAGTGAGTGCCAACTCCTCAGTGACCTTTACACAACTTCCCCTTGTGCCATTTGTGAACCTATATCCTTCACAGGTTTGGAAGAGAGGGCAGCAGACACCAAGATCTGACCCACCTGGCCCCGGAGCCACAAACAGTAAAGCACAGGCCCAAGTAGCCCCCAACCCTCTGAACATGCATGCTAAAGAGGGTATGGAATATGCAGTTACCATGAGAACGTACCCTACAGAACATGGGTGTCCACTATACAGCCCCTGGGGCTTCTCACAGGGTGAACAACCCACCTCTGTGGGTTGAAGCGGGTGAGCAGGGCTCATCACTGCAGTTGCCAGAGCCATTACATTGGCACAGCTCCAGAACCTGGAAGGTTAACACCTATTGCTCCCCTCCTCCCCCTGACTTAGCCAATGGTGCCTGAAACCCTGATCTTGGATGTGGGTTTCTCAGCTGAAACTGGAAGTAGGGAAAGGGGTAGTGGTGAGTGGTAGTGATGTTAAACCCCGGGCTTCTGGAACTGTGCCATCAAATGAACTACTATCTGGACCAATCAAGACTCCTGGGGATGTCGTGAGGGGAAGCCAGGCCCCAATTCTGCTTCCCAGGAGCAGGGGCATTCACCGGGCAGGCTAGAGAACCTGTTTCAGGCATGCTCGCCTGGGATTCCTCTGGGTGGTCCCCCATTTTGCATGCTGGGGCAGCAGGAAAAACAGCAGCTTGATTAACACATTTCTTTGGAGCTCCAAACCACTGTCTGTATCAGCTGCTGCGGGGGCATGGAGAGAGCAGGCCAAGGAGTGCCCTTTAAAGCAGGAGTAGCTTTGAAGGTAGGCCCTGCAGCCAGAGGCTGCCACAGCGGCCCAGGCCCTGTTTCAGGATATTAGAATCTACCATTCAGAGACCACTTCATATGCTCTGTGCCATGAGTGAGGTCAGAGAGCAAGACATGCAGGCACAGGGCACTAACCATCCACTCCATGCTGAGCAGGATTCACAGCAGCAGCAGCTCTGCTCCCCCTGCCTGGGATGAGCCCAGGACAAGCTCTCAAAACCAAGGTTCTGGTTCCCATTGTCCTCAGAGCAGTGGTTCTCAACCAGGGTGCCATGGCACCTGGGGCACTTTTGAGATCCTTTCAAGGGTGCCATAGGGTACCACGCAAAGTTCATGCTGTAAGGTGTGCAAAACAGGATTCACAAGATGAACAGATTTCACATAGGAATCCAAGCTGTGGTCTTTCTGAGTTCTCTGCAATAGAAGAATCATTCTAGTATTTTTCTGCAGGAAAAAAAAAATATGTAAAAACTAAGCTGGCATTGTCTGAGAGGTGCACCTTGAGACTAACATGGTTGAGAATCACTGCCTTTGAGTCTGAGCTCAAGGGCTGAGGGTTACCACCAGGGGGTATTCATCACAAAGCAGGGGGCAGCCCTCTTCCTTCTCTCCAGGAAAGCCACTTCTCCGGCAACACAAGCCACTGTAATGAGAGCAAGAGGATCATTTCCACAGTAGCTACACTGCCTTCTGCTCTGGGATGCTGAACTCAGAGCAGGGCTGTATCTTGGCTGCATCCCCCTGGCAGAGACAGCTGCACCGTGAGGGCTCCAGCTGCCCTGCCTATCCCATTCTTGTTACTGGGATGGGCTTGGACCAGGCTGCTTAGCGCATGAATAGAGAAGAGGCTTCACCAGGCTTCTGAACTGCTGTGACTCTAGCACCGTGGATCTTGTGCTGCTACTTGGCCCTGGGGTCAGGAAGAGACTTGTAGTTTGTGTTTACTCCATGGTGAAGGAGCAGCTGGGACAAGACTTGGTCTCTTGCTCTGTATACATAAGGGTACACAGAGCCTAGCAGCAGCTGTGGTGCAGGGGTGCAGTCCCACAGCAGGGTCCTGGTCTGGAGAAAGCCTGTGAAAGAGGACTGGCAGTTTGAATGGAAGGCCTGGAGAAACCCCAGGCTCATGAATGAATCCCTGCCTCCCCCACTCAGTCCGCAGTCTAGGCAGAGTCTTCATTATTAACCTGGAGGACTTTGGGCAATGCCTTTTCCTGGCTTAAGGACTAAGTGACCATGAAGGCCCTTACTTGCCATTGTGTGAGGGGAGAACAAGGGCTGTAAGCAGGCTCCAGCTTAGTCAAGGAGCATGGTGCTGGACCCTGTGCAGGTGACAGGCTCTAGGGGCTTTCCACCACATAAGTCATATCTTAAAAAAGGTGTGAAGTTGAATTATTTATTGCACCTGCTCTCGTGCTGATCTGGGTCTTCCCATGCATCTGAGAGGGCAGCAGGCTGACTGCAACATCAACAGGAGCTTTCTACTGGAGAACATCTTATCCAGAGTGATGCTGGTTAGGAGGCAAGGAGACAAAGGGCTGGGAGACTGCTGCTTGCCACAGAACTGCAGCCACCTGCTAAATGCTAACAAAATAATTTTATTCTTGTTTTATCCAAAAATTCAACATTGTGCATATACATTTGAACACAAACACGTTTCCAAAGGTAAAAACTCCACAGAACCCTCTCTAGTGACCAGGAGAGATGCCCTCCCCAGGCAGATCCCAAGAGCCTGTGGCAAGAACATTGTTTAAAACCAGATTTTGAAGGGCATCCACATTCTGAGATCGCAACCAAGCAAGTCTTCCCTCCCCGCCCCCTTTAACAAGCTCTGGGAGAGTTCACATTCTTGGATGCAAAGTGCCCTTTGCCCTGAGACAGGGCAGGAGTTCCCATCTCCATTTCTACATGCTGCAGCTGGAGAACCAGCAGGTTAGAACAGGCAGAAATGATCAGAAGGTGGACCCTCAAATGGTAAAAAAAAACCCCAGAAAGTTCAACCTCAAAGTGCTGATCAGATGTCACCAGGAGACTCTCAGAGACTCCTCAGAGATGTACAAAAATACAGTGAGATGAGGGTATAGAACATGCAACTCCCAGAAAATATATTGGAAGCCCTAGATGAAAAAGTGGTTGGATGGGGTGGGAAGGAGAAAGAAGTCTCCAGGAGGGCTCCCTGCCAAATACTTCTTTTGTGCTCAGCTGTTTGTGCCCAGCTGTAAGGCTGTGGGAGGCAGGAAATCTCTTTTGCATTTGTGCCCGTCCAGTCTGCTTGGGCAATGTAGAGTTCAATGCAGCACTGAACAAACTGGCTCCAGCGAAGCAGGAGCCCCAAGGTGAAGGACCTGGGGAGGGCCATTAGCACCCAGGCAAGTCTCTCTTGACTGTGGAGGAAGTGGTACTTCCTTTGTTCCTACCGAGTACAGTACCTTCTCCTGTGCACTATCCTGAGTCCAGCCTGGAGGTGGGGGGGAAGCAGGGGAGGAAGGGGGGAACCCCCCCCCCAACAAACTACACTCCTGCACTCTCACCCATGTCCACGAGCTGGGGAATTACTCCCCTGTCCCAAGTGTGGTGGTGACCACAGGTACACAGACAAAAGCC
>NW_017729015.1:9445686-9453498 GCF_001723915.1 Gavialis gangeticus | reverse complement strand
GGGGAGGAAGGGGGGAACCCCCCCCCCCCAACAAACTACACTCCTGCACTCTCACCCATGTCCACGAGCTGGGGAATTACTCCCCTGTCCCAAGTGTGGTGGTGACCACAGGTACACAGACAAAAGCCTTTGCCCCAGAGAAGTGCAAGCCTTGGTCCACGAATACCTACTGCCACATGGGTTCCAGGCTTCCACAAAGGTGGATCCAAGAGTCTGGAAGAGGAGATGGGGAATCCCAGCCCCAGGCAGCCCCACTGAGTGCCCTAGTGTATGGGTGCACTTAAACCAATGCAGCACTGGGATATGCAGACAAGCCTAGCATCACTCATTTGTCCTGTCATTGCTTCCAGTGCCTGTGTCTGTTCTCCTGTGACACAGTGTATGCCAGGAGTGTTCAACCCCCAGCCCATGGACCAGACCTGGCCTGCAGAACCATGTGATCTAGCCCACAGGACTCCCCATAGGGTCTAGAAATTTGGCCGTGGTGGCTAAAGGGGGAAGGAGGGGGCAGTGGCAATTAACTGCTGCTACCACTTCTCCACCACCAAATTTCCAAGCTCTGTGGGCCAGATGACATGACCCTGCATATGGGATCCCACCTGCATGCACAGGTGGGATGGTGAGCCATGGGGCTCCATCAGGCACATGGACAGTTGGGACAACAGAGCCAGACCCTGAAAGTGCACAGGGCTGGGGGCAAGTGGCAGGGTCTGATCCTGCCTTGGGGGCTGCGGTGGCAGGCATAATCCTGCAAGGGGCCACAGCTGTGGCCACCACAGAGTGTGGGACTGGAGCCTGATTCAACATTTGCCTGATTGAGCCCCAGCTCTATGCTATGCTGGATTGGGCCTGCAGACCCACTTTGCACCAGTCAATTGGCTTTCAGAGCAAAAAGGTGGGCACCACTGATTTACACCCTCCTGTGTCTCTGGGAATGCAGGATCATTCATGCAGAGGGGTCTGGGGATGTAGCACCTACAGTAGGTGTACCCACATTGCAGGGGGTGTACGTCCCATTGAGGATCACCACCAGTACACTCCACCTGTACCTGCAGGCATGCTCTAAAGCTGGAAATACAGCAGAGATTCTGCTCCAGGCACTCTTGTGTCTTCAGCCTGGGGAACGTTTGGGAGCAGCCACTGAGGGTGAGCTCATAGCAGCCGTACTGGCAAGCCTGTGGGTTTGGAGCATGCATGCAGGCACAGGAAGGGGCTTGGCCCCTTCCTCACCAGGACCTGCCACCACTGCCATGTAGATAAAGCCTAAGCAGCTTCTATCTGTACTGACTCAAAGCTGTTACTTGGTGGGCATTCAGCAGTCCATGAGAAGTGGAGGCTGGGGAGAAGACTTATACAGACATTCTAATTCCTTGTGACAGGCATAAAAAAAACAACTCAGAGCCCCCGCTGGCAGGGTATGGAGCCAGCCCTACAGCCCCTGCTTGGGTCACCTTGTCCAAGGTTAGGTCATGTCAACTCACTTCACCATCTACTGCAGGGGTGGCCATCCTGCAGCTCCAGAGCCACACGTGTCTCTTCAGAAGTTAATATGCACCTCCTTGAATCTTTGCACAAGCACACAATGGGACATAACGGCTTTGGAAGCTGGTCACCGTGTGTTTGTGCAAAGGCTCAAGGAGATGCATATTAACTTCTGAAGAGCCGCATGTGACTCTGCAGCCTCAGGTTGCCCACCCCGATCTACTGGCTTGTGCCATGGGGCAGGAACTGGCGGAGGTAGGCCTCTCTGTTAATAATACGCCTTCTATTCCCAGCAGCCTCCTCCCAACCTGGAAACTATCCCACGACACAGCCATTTCAGTTGATACTGGCCAATTAGAAAAGGCCATGACTCCACAGGGAAGTGGCTGCCCTTTGTCCAGCAGCAGCAAGGATTTGGATTTTTATGAGGAGTTGGAATTGGCCAGTTTCTCCAAGTCATCTCCATGGAAGGCCATATGATCCACCTGGAAACAGGACACTGCTCTGCTTTTGCTTAGTCATTCCCATTTAAGCCCAGGTAAGCTCTCAAATCAAAATCAGGTTTCCACTGTGTGTGTGTGGGGGGGAAAAACTTTGCTGAACCACCATTTTCATGGCTGGCATCTCACCTCCAAGCAGCAGGACCTGCCCTTTTCTAGCATTCCTGTTTATACTTAGCAGGAAATGGCTGTAAATTGAGCCTCCCAGCTCTTCCCTTTATCTCCATCTCACCCCCATGTCTCTCCCTGCCCTAACAAAGTTCTTGGCCTTGCTGTTCAGGCCATTTTAGGGCTTCCCCTCTCTGACCCATTATCTTACACGTTGGATCCAATGCTCCACCTCGGCTCTGGCAATACTTCTACTGACTGCTGGCTAGTCCATGCTTTCCTCCCATCTCTTCACTCTTTCTCCCACTGTATACACTGGGAGGAGATCCTACAGCTACCTACAGACACCATGACATTTTACATGCCAATAGACCTTTGGCAGCAGAATAAGTGAGCTCTTGGTGGCCAGGATGCAGATGTGCAAACTCATAGATACAGACAAAAAGAGGGCACAAGCCAAGAGGAACATAAAGATCACAAGAACAGGGCCTGGGACAGGATCATGAATGGCACATGCCCCCGGGGAGCTCCTGCAGACATCGCCAGCACTGTCAACAACCACCCGCAGGCACTGCCAGTAGTGGCGGTGACCAGGGGGTGATCACGGACTGCCTGGATCACAGGGTGATGAGAGGCGACTGCCTGCAGGCATCAGCGACAGTGTCGGTGGTGCCTTTTTGCAGGGGGTGCACGTGCACCCACATGCACCCCCTACGCAATCGCCCTGGACAGGATCTCTCCTACATCATAATACAGTCTGAAGGGAATTCTCCCCCAAGTCCTAGAGCTGCTCTCTAAGGAACTCCTAAAATATGGTGTATTCTCCACTGATTGCAAATTCCCAATCAGGTGAAGAGATGCAATCTCCGCTGCCACTTGGCCCCAGGGAACGGGATGGTGGTCAGCACTTGTACAGCAAATGCTCCTGGGTTCCCAGTTTGGCTGGGCTCTAGGAGCTCTGCAAAGCAAACATGAACAAGATCACAAGCCATACTGTCATTCAGGTGGCCTGGATGCAGAATCTCAGAGACAAAATTCTCTGGCTACAGAAAACAAACAAACAACCCCCCCCCCCCCGCAAAAAAACAAACAACCAAAACCAAAACCAAAAAAACCACCCAAGAATGGCATATGGTAATCCTGACAGCACAGTTCAGAGAAAGAACCTGAGAGGCCTGGGAGAGGACAAAGCAAACAGCATCAGGCCTTTGAAATAGTCTACACATTCCTATGAGAATGCCTGCCCCAGGAAGAATAAGCTGTAGGAGACAACTCTGGCTGAAACTCAAAAGCAAAAGCAGAGCAGCTGTGGGGTGGTGGGCAGCAGATGGAGATCAACACTCAGCTGCAGAGTGGAGCCTGAAGAAAGCTGCAGGAGGGGTTCTCTGTGTCTGAGGGAAGGAGGCAGCAGTGACCCTGGGAAGATACAGGGAGCAGTGCTAGGACAGAGCAAGCATTTTGTTGCATGAAATTCAAAGGCCAGGAGCAAGGAGCCTACAAAAGCTCTAAGCCTCAGGCCTAATTGCAGGCAAGCTGCTCTGATCGGAGTACAGTTAAAACTGAGCAGCCCAACCTCCACTCCCCATGCATGGATGGCATTGCCGCAGGAAAAGAGGAACTGTTACACAGATAAGGCACCTTTAATCAGGGTCTGCAGCAGGGACCGTGCTAATCCTGTCACCCATCCTCCTTCTAACTAGTCAAGAGAATAAGAACAGGTCTCTTTCAAGTCAGTGCGTTGGAGAGATTTTTGGATTTGACCTTTGGACTGAATACGGCAGAGAACAAAGCAAGATTTTATTACTTGGGATCTAAAAGAAAGAAAGATGACCAAGCACATTCCTCCCTGGGGATGTCTGCTCCCCAAACTGCCAGGGTAGAAGGGAAGACAGGACTTGACAGTTTAAGGAGATCAACACCTACCTTAGAAAGCTCTGCAGGTAGCCTTGATAGAAAGCAGTGCTACAAGGCAGGCAGCTATAGCCAGCTGGAAGAGGGGTCCACACAGAGGCAACAGGTGGGGATCAATGTATAGGCTCTGGGCCACTTTTCTCCCATCCTGTCACAGTTGGTTTGGAGGCAAAGAGTGCTAGTGCCCTTATGCAGAACCAAGATGTTTTGCTTCCATGGTATTCACCTCACACTCTTATAATCTCTAGCAGGCAGGAGGAGACGAATCACCAAGAAAGGAACTGCAGGCAAGACAGCAAGATAAATACCAAAAAAAACAAGGCAGAGGACAAGGAGAGGAGACCCTGCCAGAATCCATACCTTTGCTACACAGCTGTCTCCTCCCAGCCTCTGATGGTGCATGGAAGGCAGAGAGCAGGTGTAACAAGCAGCCTCCCTTACTGTTCTGCAAACATCAGCACCCAGAGACGTGGTGCAGCTCTGCCTACAACTGGGGCAAGTTAAAAGATTCTCTGGCCAAATAGTTCATCAGTGGAAAATGCATTTTGAATGACACAAATCTCTTAATTCCACCATCCCCCCGGCTGTCTGGAAACAGAAATATTCTGGTTCTGAAGGGAGGCTGTGGTGCCTTGGGGCCCTGTGGCTCAGATGCCCAATTCTCCCACTCTGCTGCAGAATGGGGTCAGCTGGGTGGCATGGCTGAGGTCAGGCTCTGGCATTGGCTAGAGAGCAGGCAAAGGCCATAAGTGCTTGTTTTTGGCTGAGAAGCAGAACAAAGACTAAACTATTCCAGCATCCCTTTGAGAAGTGGGCATCAGGATGGCCAGCTGAGCCCCTCTGTGTGCTCTGAGCGCTGCTCCAGGCTTTCTGCATCTGCTGTCCCTCTCGTTCTCTGCATCTGGGTGGGGAGATGGCAGTCTTCTTGAGGTGGGACGACCAGCACAGGCACATGTGATCAGAAACAGATTTCAAATCTCCATCCTCTAGTTTCCAGCAGTTAATGCTGTCTACTGGGCACTCTTCAACCCATCAGACCACGGGGAGAAAAGCAATCTGCAGAGCCCCAAAGGACAATGTGCTCTCCCCACAGCAAATAAGATAGCTAGGGAGAAAGCTTCAAAGGGCAAAAAGCCTCAGTAAAGCTAGCAGGGGTTCTTACTCTCGACAAGAGAGAGTAATGGAAGCCCATTAGTGACAAACTAGTGTCAAGTTCAAATGAATTAGCGTTACACTACACACCTAGAGGAAAAGATTACACCTATCTGAGGATCTATTACATATGTTCTATTAAAAAGTTTCTCTCAAACCAAAGCTGTCCCAGCTAGGACTCCAGCAGGTGGCTTCTGAACAGTCAAACAGGAGCCCACAGCAAAGCATGGCTTGGTTGGCTAGAGATCAACATTTTACAGGCAGCAATGAAACATACCTCTGGTGCTGTTCTCCAGCTGGGAGACAGATGGGCAGAGACAACGGGGACCCCCCACCCCCTTCAGTCACATTTCCCAACCTGAAGCCTCAGCAACTGGCTTTCCTGTCAGTGACCAGCCAGAGGCAGCATTGCGTCAGTCCAGCCTCAAAAATAAGCAGCAGAATGACCCTTGCACTCAAACAGGGCTCCAGCAAATCTCCTGCCCCTAGAGGAATGAGGACGCATGCTTTCTGACAAACCACCTTCTGCAGGGTAGGCTTTCCTGGCTCCTATCCTTTAATATTCCAGTATAGGTACGTTTAGTACAGGATCATCCCTCATTTGGAAGCACCAGCTTAAAATAGGAAGAGAGAAGAGGGAAAGGCAGAGAGCTTGAAACATTTGCTGCTAAAACAAAATCAATCCAATTGCCAGGTACATTCAGGATGCCTGTGCACACACTGCGTCTCTCCCATTGGCACAGAGCAGAATGGCAGGCACTGTCCCTGTAGCACAGCTGGGCAGGACATCTGTGTAGACCAGGCATCCCCTTCTTCCAGCTCTTGTTCAGCTGAAGTCTCTCCACTTCTTCCATCAGCCTGCATTCTCTTCGTTTTCAAGGCAGCTTTCCCCACAGGGTTCTGGGGCCTCTTTCAAGGGCAGGCTGGGGTCTTGTGCAGTCCTCTGCCACATATGTTTGAAAGTACAGGAATCCAGAAACATGCTGGGGATGCTGTCACCAAAATACAGCTTACTGTTTGCAGCAATGGCTTGATATTTCACTAGCTCCAGATATGCCGGCGTGAGTTTCAGCTACAAAGTAAGACACCACATCCTGTAAGAGGCAATGTTCCCTGGCAAGTATCATGGGTGTCTACCTGCCCCACCCACAAGGCTGGATTTTGTGGTCAGGATTTAAATCCCTGCTCCCCCCCCACAAAAATCAGGACTGAAGTTAGCTGAAGCCCCCCACCCAGTCCTGGGGGCAGCTAGAAGACTAAGCAAGACCTTTTTGTCTTGTTTGCTTTCAGATACACCCTCACCTTGTTGGAGTCTGCCATTTTCTGAGCAGCATAATAATCTGCATCAGCCTTCGCCTTTTCTCTCGCTAGGAAAGCAGCATCTAGTACAGCAGCAGGAAATCAAGTCAAAGGAGCAACAGTTAGCACTGCAATGGCTAGGCCACCATGGGCACTGAGGCCTGAAACCCCCAAAAGATCACATTCTAGCCAGCCTGCCTGCGTCTACACCACAGCTTCGCTGAACAATCTTTCACCTGCATGCAGTGCTGCCTTCCTGCACAGGAACCTGGGAAAGGGAAGGAGAATTCACCCAGCAGGCAAAATCTGCAGCTGTGCAAAGTTTATTATCCTTTGTACTATGGCAGGTAATACATAGTACCTGTGGTTGCTGGGGAGGGGGTCTTTTCTGGGTTAACCTGCATAACAGCTCTTTGCATTGGGAGGTTCTATTATGTTCCATCATTACCTTCAATCTCAGAAATACGCTTCTCCGTCTCTTTCTCCATGATTTTCTGCTGATACTGAATCTTGGACACCTGAGCAGCCTTCTCTGCCTCTGTAATTACAGACAGTAGCTCAGACAATTTCTGCTCCTGCACCAGCCTGATCCATACCTAGGCAACAGTTTGGAGTAGACTGCACAGGATGTAGTGGCCATCTGGACTTGCTACAAAACCATCTCTGTATCTCACTTCTCTGCATGACCATCTTCCCCAGATCCCACGCTGCTATTCAATACAATGTCATGGTACTGGCTGTTTGCATTTCAGGTGACCCAGGTAGCATCAGAAGAGATAGCCATAATGGTTGTGAAGCTGTCACAAGCACAGTGCTGCTGTTCATTTCTGTGAATTCCCAGATGCATGGACATGCAGGTGACAAGAGCCTGACCGGTTTTGCCAGGGCAGCTTGGATTGCCAAGACCTACCAAACTTACAAGCCTCCCCAGTGTAGGAGGGAGCCCTGAATCAGGCCAAGAATTTCTTCAGTGAAAAACAGTTGCAAAAAGGGTTTGGGATGTACATTACAGCCCAGTGCCACTCCAGCAGATGCTACCTACACCTTGTCCAATCCCCACTTTTGCGCACTATTCTTCAGTGCTGGAGAAGGGGGAATAATTCCTAAGGGCAGTGATATGGTCCCTATGCTGGAGTTGGACAAGGACACAGGAGCTGACCTTCCAAAAGCTGAGGTGCCCCTGTTCTGCATGGAGGGACTGGATTCAATGCAACACACACAAGTGTGTTCATACAGGACTTCACAGTGACTGTATTTCCACTTGCATTGCTTGGCCATGTTGGACCCCACTCCATCAAATGGTGAGAACCATGCCCATGCATGTCTTCTGCCTATCTAGTGAGTCAGCCCCTCTGTATCC
>NW_017729015.1:9440000-9440686 GCF_001723915.1 Gavialis gangeticus | reverse complement strand
CACTCCAGCAGATGCTACCTACACCTTGTCCAATCCCCACTTTTGCGCACTATTCTTCAGTGCTGGAGAAGGGGGAATAATTCCTAAGGGCAGTGATATGGTCCCTATGCTGGAGTTGGACAAGGACACAGGAGCTGACCTTCCAAAAGCTGAGGTGCCCCTGTTCTGCATGGAGGGACTGGATTCAATGCAACACACACAAGTGTGTTCATACAGGACTTCACAGTGACTGTATTTCCACTTGCATTGCTTGGCCATGTTGGACCCCACTCCATCAAATGGTGAGAACCATGCCCATGCATGTCTTCTGCCTATCTAGTGAGTCAGCTCCTCTGTATCCGCTTGGGAGAATCATCACAGGGAAAACTGACAAATGTAAGCATTGCTTCTTCAACATACCTATGAGAGCCTTTTTCCTCTCTGTCTCTGCCTCCTTCTCCACAACTTTTTGCTTCTGGGCTGCTATGAGCAGTTTGGTCTTCTCAGCTTCCCTGTACAGCAAAAGAGTTTACAACAGGGATAATTCTCTAGCTCCTTAGTGTGGATTTAGGACAGAAGCCTGGCTAACAATGTCAGTGTCCAAGGAGCATGGGTCACTGCTAGGGAGATGGAGAGAATCTGCTACAGAATAACCAGAAAGTGGTAGTTCCTGAATACAGACACCCCAGTGAATCGGGGGTGGGGGG
>NW_017729015.1:9431532-9435000 GCF_001723915.1 Gavialis gangeticus | reverse complement strand
AGGCCTAAATCATATAGTATCAATAGAAAAAACAGTAAAAATCAGTAAAAAGATCACACAGTAAAGATCAATGTAAACATAATAATTATACAATATAAAAAAGTAGATCAAAAGAGGGGGCGAGAATTTAAAAGAAAACAAAACTTGCTACCAAATTAAAATGCTAAATCTTATCCTATGTCTTAACTTACTCGTACTTATCTATAGTGAATAGAAAGGGAGAGAAAAAGTCAGAAATAGTTGGGGAAGGGAGGGGGCGGCGTGGCAGCACAACCACACAATTTGAAAATGTGTTAGATGCCTGCAAAGAAGAAAAATCCAGCTTAAGCTAAATCAGCATTACTTTAATCATTTAATAGCCATTAGCTAATTAGAACCCACTTGGTAATAAATGGAGTGACACTTGTTAGCATCCACACCACCCTAGTACAGAGGCATTTATTCCAAGGGAGACACCTGACTGGGAGCCAGCCAGCTGCTGGTTCACAGGAGCAGTGAAAAGCTGTGTCCAGTACAAGCTTAGCGAGGGAAGGTGTTACTATATTAAAGATGGCTCTACACGCAAGTGCCTTGTGCACATTTGAGTCTTAAATTCATCAAACAGACCACTGAAGGTTTTACAGATCACTAAGACTGGGACCCATGCCTGAAAATAAACAGGCAGTCTGTCTCTGAGACAGAGTGCAGAGCAGACAAACAGAGTCTTTTCAAAAGATGAGCAACTGCATTAGCTGGAGCAGCCTACTGCTTTTCAGGGGCAGCCACTCAGTAGAACCCTTTGTAGTACAGAGCCTCTGGTGAGGTGCACATTAAACAGATGATGCCTGCAGCTGTGCCAGAGCAAGTGCATCCTCCTCCTGCTGTCACCTGGGAAGCCCAAACATGCAATGGCTCCAAAATGACAAAGACAAACCTGACAGAGACACAGCACCCACACAAGAGAGAGAAGCAAACTTCAGCCTTCCACAAGAGACCCTGGCCAGATCACTATACCTGCCATATGGCTGGGTGGTGTTTAAGCTGGTCACTTAGTCCCTTTCCCAAGATAACATCTGAAATACTAGGACACCAAAGAACATGTCAATCAAGTGTGGGCTGGGTCTCAAAAAAATGGAAACAGACTCTTACCCTTAGTGCCTAATACTCAGGCCAAGTTACAAAAAACAAACAGATAAGGAACAAGGGAAACAGAGTTTTCAGGGAGATTCAATGAGCATAAGTACTAATTGTGACCCATCACAGAGAGGTCAAGCTCTTATGGTGAGGAACATCTTCTAGAACCAAGCTATTTAAACTTTATAACCCACTCCAAACAAAACAGCAACCATGTGTGCAGGCTTACAAAATGGATTCTTACCACTCTCATGCTCTGACCCTCAACTAGCTTTGCAGATGCAAGCTCCAAAATGTCAGCTGTAAAATGCTGATGGTGACATTTCCCTTTCTGGGTAAAGTGTCCTAAGAATGTCCAGTTTTACATGGTAAGTGATATTAAAATACTGCAGGACAGGCCACTATATCTTGTAGTTAAGACATTTGATCAAGACACAGGAGGAAGATTTAGGTCCTATGGAATCTAGGGCACAGTCTAGTCTCCGTGTCCTGGGATCCCCATCTGTACAAGGAGGATGACAGCACTACCCTACATTGCAGGGGGTTGGGTAGCTGAATTCATTAATGATTGTAAGGGGCTCAGATACTGCTACAGTGGTAAGAGCTAGGGAGATGCACAGACAGACAGCACAAGCCATATCATCTCTCTAAACGCAAAGAGGAATATAAGGCGTTACATCATATGGCAGGGCCTCTATAACATACCCCAGTGTGGCTGTTACAGGAGGTATGTAAAAGGGGGACCACGATTCACCTACAATGATGGCACACCAACCTGTTTATGTTGGCAGCCTGAACCTGCTGAACAATGGGAGATCTGTTGTGCAGCTACTCACATTAGCTCAAAATTTCTTCGGATGGCCTCAGGGATTTTGGGCTTTGTAACACGCACAGCCTAGAAAAAGAAAAAAAGAGCATGTTTAAAAATAAGCTCTGCACCATGAGGACCACATAGCTGGGAAACTGCTGCAAGAAAGGTAGTGTGTTATGTTAAGTAGGCGGATTGGGCAAGGTCTTAGCTCCAATACTCAAGCTACCAGCACCAAGACCTTTAAGCTGAAACACGCCCTACTATCAATACTTCCATTCAGATTCCCTATTCTTGATCTACACTGAGAATTGCTATCTTCACCCAAACAGCAGGGAAGTCTGAAAGTACAGAGCCCAAGCTATGCTCAAGAACCATGTCCTGCTCACTAGCTCCTGCCTAGTATTCAAGCATGAGGCAGCACAGCCAACTGAGAGAAGCTCTGAGCATCTATCCCAGTACCACTTTCAGGCCTCCTGTCTTATGCTTGCTTCTTGCCATGTGCTCAGACTGCACCAAGGCAGCTAAACTATCTTATTTCTGACATTCGGAGCATGCAACATGAAGTGGGCAAGGTATCCTTTTTGCAAATCCTTCTAGGCACAGCATAACGGTGGTGCAACCAAGCTTCAAATCTGTATTAAATAGTCCCTATGCAACCGTTAGCTGTAATGGGTTGCATCATAATTGTGGAAAGGAGCAGATACTCTGCTGTAGACACTGAGAACTAGGTAGTATGTGTACATCACTGGTTTTCCCAGGTACCCACTTAAGCAACTATAAAGTTGTGTGCATGCATATGGCTTACACTAAGTAACTATTGTTTTAGTCTCAACTTATAACCTTTCAAATCTAAATTAAAATTACTTTTATTCAAAGCTTCCAAAATAATTTCATCTTGGGACACAGAGAAATGTAAACCAAAAAAATCCCAGCAATTGTATGTAGGGACCTTGAAAGAAAGTACAGACATGTCCACAGACATTAAATGAGTGCTGACTTAGGATATAGAGTGCTGGGCAAGCTGCACAGTAAGGCACACTTATCACAGACGATAAAATGCAGTTGTCTTGACAACTGGGTTTTTGGTTGTAGTCATGGTGGTCTAAGGATGTAGGCAGGCAAGGTTCTTTGGGTAGATGTGATAGCTTTTATTAAACTGAGTAGTTGGAAAAAAAGTTCTTAGCAAGGCACAGTCACCCTTCGTCAGGCATGGAGTGTCTCTGGTGTCTTGAAAAGGGACCTAAAATGCAATGGCAGGGCCCCATAATAACTCTCTCTATGGAAAGTTTTTGGCATAAGAGATGGAAGTCATATGTTTGCAAGGTTGGGCTCTGAGTCAGGATGGCTGACTTCCAACTCCCGACTCCTTCCAACAACCAAATTCTTCCATATGTTGTTTACAATGGGACAACAGAGGTCCAAGGATTGAATTTGGCTCTGCAGTTCCAATTCAGTAAGAGTGACCTGCAAAGCACTTTTCAGTTCTGTTCGTGCCTTTTTGGTAAATAGAGGGTGCATCTACATTTGCAATTAATGTGCCTCAA
>NW_017729015.1:9421988-9431289 GCF_001723915.1 Gavialis gangeticus | reverse complement strand
TCAGCCCTGGGTTCCAGGTGACAGCATTAGGCAGCAGAGGGGCCGGCTGGGGCGTGAGAGTGCCCAAAGTGCGGAGCTGTTTGGCTGACACTCCAAGCCTGCTGCCAGCCTGGGGCTGATCTGTCCTGGCTCAAGCTGCTGCAGTCCTGGTCACTGTCCACATGTCCTTTCTATGCAGTAAACGACTCCGCCTTAACATAGGAACTGTCACCTGATAGTACTCTCTTATGGTAGAGTTAATTAATTCATTGTGCTCTAATGCTAGTGCACATGTAAACAGTGATGCTTTACTGCAGACCTAATTGGTCAACTGTGCAGTAAAGCACACATGTAAATGCACACACAGGGTCTGAAAAGTGTTTTTTGTTTTTTTAATTTAAAAAGGGAATTTCCTTTTTGATTTTTACCTAAGAATGTCAGGAATATACAGACTGGATAGTTCCGTGTGTTTTACAGGAACCCCAGGCCTCTTCCAAAGTGAACCAGGACAGGATGTCGACTCAGCTATCCTTATCCAGGCAGACTTCACTCAAACTCAAGGGTGAGGATGTTGGTTTTTAACAAAGGCTTCCATTCAAAACACTAACCAGGCAAAGTTAAATGTGGTGGCAAGAGCAGGCAAAAGCAGACTGACCTCCTCCCGCCACTTCTACTTTCACTTCAGTTCCCTGGACCTCAGAATAGGTTCTTTTAACTGACCGTTTTCCATTTCAGCCCCAAGAGAAAACCCATTTTCTAATGTAAAATGCAAACAGAAATTCTTCTGAAAATGAACACCCTCGTCTGCACTTGCCAAAGAGACACTAAAGTGCAAACCAACCCCCCATTTTTATTTCAGTTACCTTTAATAAATGCAATGACAACTAGGGACAGCTTTTTTCCCCTTTCACACTGCCAGGCCCAAGTCACACAGCCCAGTCCTACCAGTGTGACTGCTCTCAACATCAGCATAAAAAAGAATTAGAAGCAAAAGTTAAAGTCCCTACCCCTGAGTTATTTATTTGAACCAATCCAGGGTAGAATTACTGCCATAAAAAAATTGAAGCATAGCTACACCATCAGACAAGTCTTCTGTCCAGCTTATACTGATGTACCTGTGGGCTCAAGGCAAACCATTGCCTGCTTCCCTGCATCCAGTGGCAAGGCATGAAACTACTGCAGAAAAGCTGGCTGCTGTTAGTTCCAAAACTGAAAATTACATCAGTGTAAATATGTCTTATGTCCAGGCTATTGGGAGGAGGTTGGCTCTGCAGCAAGAGCAGAAGTGGAAAAAACCTTTTTTTGTCACTAGTGCTTGCAGGTTAAATCCTAATGCATGCAGATCTGTGCATTAGAGAGAGACCATTGCTGTCCATCTCTTTTGCACATTTCTTTTCTGACCATTACAACACTTTGGATTCTGTATGGAAAACACATAGTTCAGAAGTGGTGACAGGCCCCACAGGAAACATGTTCTGAAACCTAAATAGAGCACAGACAAACCATGCATGTGCCCAATGCTCAGCAACTTGAGACCTCCACAGAACTCGCAGGTGAAAAATCATTCCCATCCTGCCTCACTAATTAAAGTTTACATGGATAAAATGCAGAATCTTCCTACCTGGATGGTGAGACCTGGTGCCATGACATTGAGATCTTTCTGCAAGGCCAACTTCAAATTCTCATCTATCTGATCTGCGTTCAGGGGATAACAGAAACAGCCTAAATGAATCTCTGGTCGGAAGGGAAAGAGTTAGCATTTCTCCTTGTCAGCATTTGTGCAGCTACGACAGCCACTCCAAGAACTTTGAAAGCACATGCAATATGCTGTTCACCATCTCAACTCCACAGAGCTACAGGGTCAGGGAAACCATGTGTGCTTATGGACATGTGTGTGCTATTGTCACAGAAAAAAAGTGGTGGGCAGAGCATGGAGAGTCCTGTGCATGTACTTTTGAACTTCTGCATTTAATGTGATGATGAATTTCCCCTTTCATCTGCTGCTCTCTGGGTATGTCCACCCTGAATTCTGAAGGACACAGTGAGGAATTCCTTCTTCCCTCACAGTTCATTGGAAAACCTCAGTTCATCTTAGCCAGAAGCCCAGCCACAGTGATTTAGACACTAAAGATAGATTCTTCCCTTACTGAGCTCACTGAAGCCAGGGTGCTGACACTTGCAAGACATCGAAAGCTCTGACCTTACCACGCTGGCTTGATGCCAATAGGAAAAAGCAGCCAGAACTTGCTGCAAAACTCTGCCCTCCCCCATCCTGAGTCAAGCTGACTCCAATCCCAGTCTGAGACCTGGCCTTAAATCTCTAGATTCTTTAGGATCAGGATGCTGTTATAATACAAAAAGCTTCTCTAGACCTGACACTCCCCTGCATAATTTTCTGAGAAAACATAGCCAGACGCCTAGGACAAAGCACATGATTTCCCCTCCCTATGAAGGGCATCAGGCTCTGGTTTAACTCTAGTCATCCTTGAAGACGCTGCAAGCCTGTTTCTAAAAATCACTCAGAGCAGACAACAAAGGCCAACTCATACACATGCCAAGAACTAAAGGGAAGCTTCAGAGTACAGCAATGCCCATCCCTACCTCCAAGTAGGCTTGGGAGTCAGCTATTTCCAAAAGATGTTTCCCTAAGAGTTAGGCAGTTTCCAAAGGGTCAAACTTTTATCTGCCACTAGTATATCACATGTCTGCCAGAGATTTACCATCACATACTGAAGCCTAAATGCAGGTAGTCTTCCTGTAATAGGAAACCTCTTGTGCCCTGACTCGCCCTTCCAGAGGGAACCCTCACTCAATGCTGGTTCCAGTGAACAGGAAGCCAGTATAGGATAGGAGCACTGCAACTGGCATCCAGGCTTCAAACTGGGGAGGGCAAGAAGGGGGAAGAGAAGTCCTAAGTACACCACACAGTAGGAAACAAATGGGACCTCCAAGTTCATTGCACACTGAACCAAAGCTGTTCCCTTATGAAGGGATTAGGGTGATGCATGTGACCTCATTTTGTGGTAAGGAGTCAAGGAGGGAGGATAAGGGACTGAAAAGTCCTTTTCAGTTTCCATGAAGAAAACAGAGAATGGGAAGGTGGATTCCAGTGTAGGGTCTAGGGCTCACTTAGAATTGGTGCAAGGTTGGCTCGCGCAGTGTGTGACATCTATGTCCCTGAAAACAGATGGGCAGAAAGGGAAGAAAAGAAAATGGTGCCCCTTTTTGCTGCAATGCAGCAGCAGGCACCAGGCTGGTTTTGCTGTACCTGGCATCCAAGGTACATTCCTGGACAAGCAGGGGAATTCAAATCTAGGATGTGTGAAGTCACATGAACAGAGTCATGACTGTTCAACACAGAATAATTCTAGAGTAAAGGGATACTAGTACTCACAAGGAGTTTGTTTTGCACTAAGTGCTGGGCTTCTTAACTGACAAATCTGACTGAAGACCCTGGAAAATCCTGAGCTAAATTATACACCCATTTGCTGTGTGTATTTAAGTGCCCACTTACTTACCAAACAGCTCAATGTACACTTCCTGGAGAGTGTGGGCACTGCAGAACTGGTTCAGCTCATGGTGAATTTTATTGAAGATGAGGGTCTTATCATAGTCTGCAGTGTAGTTCTTCACAATGTCATACACTGGGGAAAAAAAATTTAATTACAAGAGACCAGCTCTAACACTGTAAAGGAACAATGCTTTGCTGCTTGCACACTATCTAAAGAAAAATACATAGTCAAATACATGGAGAACACTAGTTTGCATAGACAAAACCTAAATAAGAAGGGTAATTATACAAAAAGTACTGCATATCTGTGACTTATGGTCTGTACTAACAAAGTGGGGAAATATGCCATGACTCATGTCAACAGGAACAGAGAGTACTATGCAGTGGGCCAAAGTTAATGCTAAGTCTAAGTGCAGAGCAAAGAACAGAGAGTGATTTCACGTATGGACGCTGCAGTAACACTTGTTTTCTCCACTGAAATCCCTTAATTTGAAGGAAAAAAATGTCAGATTTCTCTTCCTGTAGGATTATATTCCACAGGAGGTACAAACGGAGCTTCTAAAGTTTCCTGTACAGCAATTAGTTTCACAGCGCAGAAACAGAAGCACTGTAAATGCCTAACCCCCATCTGATACATTCACAAACTTGTAAATGCTGTACGTAGCTGGCTGTGAATTTTGTTGCACGTACTCGCTTTTGCAGTTTTCTGTCCCCTTTCCAAACTTAACAAAGCAAGTTCTTCTGAGTGAAAGCTCTTTGAAACATCAGCTTTGGTTTGGCCAAGTCCAGAGGATTTCACTTTCCCATGGACAGGCAGTCAATCTTCTCATTCATTGCTATAAAGACCAGGGCCGGAAAATTCCAGCCTGGAGGGACATGTGACCCCATAAGTAGAATCAGATTCTACAGTGACGAGAGACATAAAAGGCACCAGGCTAGAGAAAATGGATGCGGTTTTCAGCTGTTGCAAGATGACTGTTCTGCCACAGCTGAGATGCATTCAAACTCTACTTTTTATTTGCCCTCATTCTAGCCAATATGATGTTCTTGGGGCTTATTTTTGCCCAGTTATCTGGAAAGTCAGGCAGCTGACTTTATTATGCTCTAGAGGGAAGCACTCATTCCCCAGAAGGATGAAGATGGCAAACAACTATTTCAGAGGGAAGCAAAAGCCAAGAGCAAATCTGTCATAAGCAGGAAGCTACTCCTAGAAAAGGAAGTCCCCTCAACTGTGCACATCCTTGTTTAACTGTAACATATGCACTGACTTCACTGCCTGTGGCAATGGCTGAGCACAGACACATTCCCAAAAGCAGGCACTTTTTGGTCAGTTCACTTATAAAGATGTGCTATAAGGCTGACACAGCAAAATGTACGCAGAAAAGCAGCATGGAGGTCAGTGCACCTGCTCATCTTCTGTGAGACCTCCTGGCACAGAGGTGGAACTCCTTGAAAGGCCCCACTGAATCATACTCCGTTTCTCTAGCAGCATCCAACCAAAGATCTGGCAATGGCTTAAAGCAAGGGTGCTCACACCTTGGCCCGTGGGCCCGATGACACTGCACCGCAGGCCCTATCTGGCCCATGGGGTTCCCCACAGGTCTGGAAATTTGGCAGCAGGGAAGCAATGGCACCACTCCCTTGCTGCCAGATTTCTGGGCCTATGGGGAGCACTGGTCCCCAAGGTCTAATCTCAGTGTCAGGAGTGGGCAGTGCTGGGCCCAGAGCCAAATCTCAGCATGCAGGGGTGGGAAGGGGCAGCGCCAGGCCCTAGGGACCTAATCTGAGTACATGGGGCTTGATCTGGCCCATGCACTGACCCCACACCACTTATCTGGCCCGTGGGGCCAACAGTTGAGCACCACTGCCTTAAAGCAATGCACTGCATTTCCCAAACTCCCTGAAAGACAGGACAACCTTACTCTGCATCTGAGGAAACAAGCAGAAAAGATGCACACAAGCAGCCTATGTTACAGTCAGGAAAAAAAAAACAAAAAAAAACTTTGTCCCGCTTCCTACGTTCCCCAGTGAAAGCTGAATGGAGTTTTATTCCTACAGGAAGAATTCAACCACTTTTTCCTGAATGAAAAGTGAGTTTTCTTCTAGAATTACAGGGCTTAGTTTTAGTTCTTCTGAAAATAGCCCCTTATTGTTTAAGCAGTGATTAGAGCAAGTAAAACTCTTCAGCATAGAGCAGTGGAGGTCACATTGAACTGAATAAAATAACCTGATGAGGCACACTGTGTGCAGACAGACAAAAGGGATACCATGTGGGCCCCCCATTATTTCGGCACCACAAGTTTCCTCTATGATATACTGCATGGTGCTTTAGCCAGTCTAGTTTTAAAATCACACAAGCAATGGGGATTCTACTTTCCCAGGAATACTAACTCACTGTCTCAACAGACCTATGCAGTCAATCAGAGAACTGCTTAGTGAAACAGGAAGGAAAAAAAAAAAGGAGCAAATACCTGCATATGGAGCTAACATATTCACAACTTCTATTCGGTCAATGTAGATCATAACCCCACCACTACAAGAGAAAGAAACAGACTTGAGTAATGACAGCAAATGCTCAGAAAAGACCCAGTTCAAAGTACAACAATCATTTTTATTGACTTGTGCTGCAGAAGTGCAGTCTGCTTTTTATGCAGCATGCTGTACTCCATTTCATGCTATTTTGAAAGAGACTGTGGGATTCTTAGATAAGAGTAAATCCCAGCTTCAACCCTTCGTATAAACTAGAAATGTGTTCCAGCACGCTCCCAGAGCACTTCTATTTTACTTTGTGGTCCCTCTTTCTACTGAGGGAGAGACTTCAATAAAAGGAAGAAAACACCTTTAAATGACCACAGTTACCACCATGAGGAAGGTACAGACAGCTATAAAATAGGTGGGGTGGGGTGGGGAGGGAAGGGGGAGACCAAGTATCCACTGAAAAGAAACAGAAGAGTTTCCATTCTGCCAAGCTGAAAGTACAGTTCAGTTTTTTTCCCCAGCCTGTCAGAAGGGTACTACATAATCTGTGTAAAACATGAATTTATACATTTAGTACATTTTAACAGACATATCTGATGTGAGCTTACAACAAGCAGAAAAACTGAGAACACTACTCAAGGGGTCCACAGTGCCAGACTTGTCTGCTCTGAAATGAGACGTTTTTCACAGCAAGGAACTGACAAACTCTGTTAGGGATGAACCGAGCTATGCCAGCGGAGAGTAGGTGTCTGCAGGAAAGATCCTCAGGGCCAGAAAATAACTAGCATGGGCTCAGCAATGAAAAACTCCTGTTCAAAATTTTGTGGGCTCTGCTGGCAGGTCTTGTCAGCTTCTCGATCAACAGTCTGGGTTATATGAATAGACAAATGATATAAAAAGAGGACACAGGTTTAAAGAGAGGCCCTATCAAAGAGAATCATAAGTAAGGCTCAAGGAGGGGAGACATTCCTGATGGAAATACATGTCACTACTGGATAGGAAAAAGGTCTGTGGCTTTTGTCACCCTGGAGGATAGCAAGCAGATGTTGCTGTAAAGTGAATTCCCACTGAGCTGTCACCTTTGACATCACCATGTTGTAAAATAATAGGGATGAGTAACGTCACTGAGCTAATGTTTCACAAGATTTCTTCTGAAATTTTCTTGACTTAAGAGGTCAGTTCTGCAACATTACTAATGCACAAACACGCATGTAAATAAATAATCCACCACTTGCAATGAAATCCGTGCCTTGCATATTTTCTGGACCATCACAGCTACACCATCACTCTTACACAGCATCAATACAAGCATTTGGGATCTTTTGAACTTGTGTATGTTATCTTGTGAAACATGTACGCGGAATTGTTTCCAAGACTTCAGTGCTTATAATCAGTGGTTCTCAACCTTTTCATACTCAAGGCACCTCTCAGAAAATGCCAGCTCTGAGCTTTCATGTGGTTTTTGACCACAGAAAAAAAAAAGAATACAGCAATTGTTCTGTGGCAAAGCAGTCAGAAAGACTACAACAGGTCAGAATGTTTTTGACACTATGGATTAAAATATAGAATTCCTGGGTTTATCTTGTGAATCATGGGTAGGCGTTTGCACACCTAACAGTGATAATATTGAGCAGCACCCCATGGCACCTTTAAAAGCATCTCAGGGCACCCTGGTTGAGAATCTGTGGCTTAGATAACACATTACGTAATTTTAGTGCTCTGTAACATTTAAACTTCAAGGTTTTTTTGCTCTAAACCAGTTTCTAACCAAATCAGGCTGACAATAAATCCACAATTCATGAGCTCCTGGATTTTTGTGAGGGTTTGTTTCATGATAGGGGAGTACACCCTGACTAAGCCAAATGCAAAAATGTGTAGCTATTATTTTCCTGAGGTAACACAGAAATCAGTAGTATCACTTCGAGTGTTAGTCTTCAGCACTAAGACAACAACAGAAGATCAGACAACAGTAGAGAAAAGTAAAGAGGCTAAGACAAAAATTTATACCCTCAAGAGCATGGCTTCTGTTGTCACAGGTGCAAATGCCCTCCAAATATCAGCTCTGGCAGCTGCAGGGAACAATACAAGAGCAACCTGGTGTATTCTCCCATCTCCTTCCACCCACATCTACATTTCTGAATAAACACTCCACCCAGGATTTATACACACTCATTCACACTCTCAAAGCTACTCTCAAGAATGAGCTAGCTGAAAAAAAATCAGATCACATCTGCTTGCCAAAGCCAGAAAAAACACGTATATAAAACAACATACCTCGTCCCACAAGGCACATTTTTCACTTCATCAGTTTGCAATGTAGTCTGGAATAAGAGACACAGTCAGGGCTCACGTATGTACTGAAACCTCAACAGTCAAGTGCAAATGCTAAAGGGACCCTCCAGCCAAGTTCAGGGAATCTCTCTTGCAAGAAACCCCGAGCCCATCCTCTAATGGCTACTGAAGTAACGGGGGGGTGGAGGGGAACACGACACGGGGACCTTAGGAGAAGCAACCCTCAGTCCCTCTGTTGGTTGCTGACAGTTGTGGGCAGAGGGGCAGAAACATCTTCCCAATCCCCACTCTGCAGCTGTTTGGGAAAAATATGGTGGTAGGAAAAACTCCATTCTCTCCTCCCCAGACTCTCACTCCCTCTGCAACTGAAGGGATTGCAGTTCCCTTGAGCAGAATCTAGACTGCTGAGAACTCAGACCCCTTGCCAGGAAGCACCTTCAAACAATGCGGGGGCACAGGCACCGAGTACGTGGGGTCCAGGAGCCCTGCCCCCACTCAGGAAGAGGGCAGGGTGATCACCTGTCCCTACTTGGGTAGGACAGTTCTGAAATGGAAACATTAAGTCCCAGTCCTGGGCTGCATGACTCTGGGACAGTATTTGTCCTGGATTCCCAGTATTGTGCAGAGATCTGGGTTTTATGGGAAAAAACATGGGAAAAGGCAGGTTGCCCCTTGAAGGCTGGCAGTGTTCCAGCCTGCAAGGGGCTGCAGGGAGTGGGATGCAAGGGGTGCGTACTTGCACATGGTCAGGACTACAGCCCCAGGCAGTGGCAGAGAGCAGCTTCCCTGGCTGCCTACAGGTAAGTCTATTCAGGGGGGAGGGGCAGATTGAGGCCCCCAAGGTGAGGGAGGGAGTGGGGTAGGTGCTGTGACTCAGGGTACTGTCCAGCCAGGGCAGTGAATGGGGCCTGGGACTCAGATGGGGAGTGGGACAGGACCACAGACAGCTCAGCTCATCCAAGGGGTGGGGAGGAAGGCCCAGCTGCCTGCTGCTGTGCGCACTCCCATGGAGAATGGGTATGGGGGCATGCAACCCCCAGG
>NW_017729015.1:9416190-9416988 GCF_001723915.1 Gavialis gangeticus | reverse complement strand
ATAGGGGTACCAGTGGGGTAGGTGCTGTGACTCAGGGTACTGTCCAGCCAGGGCAGTGAATGGGGCCTGGGACTCAGATGGGGAGTGGGACAGGACCACAGACAGCTCAGCTCATCCAAGGGGTGGGGAGGAAGGCCCAGCTGCCTGCTGCTGTGCGCACTCCCATGGAGAATGGGTATGGGGGCATGCAACCCCCAGGTTTGTGCACAGGGTGGGGGAAGATGCACCTCACCATGGTGGCCTGGCCAGCACAGGGTTCCTGGGGCTTGGGCAGTAGGGCTTGGGAGCCCTGAGCCTGCATCTGCATCTTTTCTCACCCCCCATGCTCAGCCCTGCTCCGGCCATGTGGGGGGAGGAGTTGTCATCTCTGCCAGCAGGAAATGCACAGCAGAGGCGCACCAAGGAGCTCACCTCCATTTGCACTGCATAGGGCTTGCATGGCAGATGTTCTAAGGAAGCTATCAAAGCTTCGGCCACAGCAACAGACTGGTTCATTCATCCCCTTTCAAATTCCCTGCAGCAATGGTCTATCTACTTCAAGGCAGACAACACATAACCAGACAGAGCACAGCCACAATGGCTAACACCAAACTACAGACAGCATAAGACTTGATGTGCATTGGGGTCAGCAGGATGAATCCGTGTACCCCGGCCCCACAGTTCATGCTGCACACCAAGGGCTGCCTCAGATAACTGAGGGAGGGGAGCAGGGGGTTGCCACTTGACCTATTGTGCTTGTATGATGCTAACAGCTGACCAAAATCCTTTGATCTGGGCAATACTGAAGCTCTGCCATCA
>NW_017729015.1:9410309-9411190 GCF_001723915.1 Gavialis gangeticus | reverse complement strand
CTGACCAAAATCCTTTGATCTGGGCAATACTGCAGCTCTGCCATCATATCTAAACACTCACACCTACCACACACCTAGCCTGCTTCAAGGTTAGGAGATACTAACCTGTACTGATTTGAACGTGGTAATGAATGGGAGCATGATGTGGTAGCCTGGTCCACTTGGGTTGGTTAATAACGCACCACCCCTGTAAAGAGAGAGAAATGGGGCAGTTCTTAAGTGGCTGAAAAACTAAGATCACTGGACTGATCTGAACACTTGGTAAATGCTCTTCACATGTTCAAAGTCAGGAACAGACACGATCGTAGCCCTGTAAAAGCCAGTAATCACAGAAGCCCAAGCAATTTCTGCATGCCCTCCCACAGCCTGGCAACTGGAAGAAAATGATATTTTGCTTGCCTGTTGAATTACCACCCAAGCCAAGTTAAAATTAGACAAGGCTGCATTAATACAGTGTCTGGAAAGGAGTTGTTAAGGAAAGACTTACAACCTTACTGGTCACTGCATTAAACAGCAAGCTATTCAGTGCAGATTAAATGCAAAAGGTTTTTCAGCATGGCTGATCTGATCTGCTCTTTTGTAAAATAACTGGTGCACCATAACATTCTAACTGCTATATACAGCTTATCTAGTTCACATGAGCAACACGCAAAACATGCAGATTTTATTTAGACTAAGCGAGCACTCCTGCTAAGCCTCATCTATTAGCACAATCTTGCAGATTGACAGTATTACCTAGGCTAGAATTTAAAAATAATCTTCCCTCTAGTACACTGTACTAGAAAATACTGTTACACTAACTTGCTGCTTACAAGCATCCTAAAAAAGCATCTTCCTCTTCCTTCCACATTAACACCTCGTTATATTTTAAGTTCCTCTTT
>NW_017729015.1:9404176-9405309 GCF_001723915.1 Gavialis gangeticus | reverse complement strand
CCCCCCCGGGCTACTGACTTCCAGGCTCCCTGGCCTTGCTGAAATTAGTAGCCCGCCTGACCCTCCTGGGCTCTGACCTCAGGCCTCCCGGCCTTACCTGCTCAGTTCCTCTTTAACAACTTTTCAGACGCTACAAATTAATACGGCCTTGTCTACCAGAATATTGCATATTAAACAAGTCCAAAACCCATGACCTAAAAATCCCTATTTCTTGTACCCCATGGGCTTTGCCATGAGATATTGACATTGTGGATAGGACCTTTCATATCCAAACTTAAGCAATTTAAACAGATACTTACGGTACAGCAACTATGCAGGCACAGATACCATATTTACCTGAATCCAAAACAACTTGGAATTTAAGATTATTCCCCACCCCCAATAGTTAGATTCTGAACATGGAAAATTTATAATTTTTTAAATCATTTTCCATGTCTAGAATCTAGTCATTGGAGGGTTATATAACATTTGTCCCTTCCCTTGCTGCAATGGGGCCAGCAGCAGCAGGTGGACCAGTGGCCTGATACCTGCCTCTTGCTTTCCAATCCCTTGACCCCTGCTGTCTCCCACAAACCACTTGCTGCCCCCATCGCCTGACCCACTGCATTTGCATCCCCCAGTACCTAGCCCTTGTCACTTGCCCTCCCCCTGCCTCTTGCCCTACTTGTGCCTGCACCCCATTGCCACTTACCCTCAGCCACAGCTCCTCTCCAGCCCAGGCCACGGAGCTCATGGTGGCTCTGGCACTTGCCCAGCTAGGCAGCAGTGGTTGCAGCTGCAGCAGCTCTGACCCTGACACCAACCAGGAAGGCCTTCCACACTGTCTCTCACCCCGTTCTCATTAAAAAACTGGGGGACTGTGGTGTCGACACCTACACAGTCAAATGGGTTGCCAATTGCCTGGAGGCCGCACCCAGAGACTGGTGCTGGCTGGGTCATTTTCAGCCTGGAGGGATGTGGGCAGTGGGGTCCCCCAAGACTTGGTCCTTGGGCCCGCACTGTTCAACATCTTCATCAGTCACTTGGATGAGGGGGTAAAAAGCGCCCTGTTCAAATTTGATGACACCAGGATGTGGGCACGCTAGAAGGGAGGAATAGGCTGCAATCGGACCTAGACAGATTACAGGGGTGGG
>NW_017729015.1:9388210-9399176 GCF_001723915.1 Gavialis gangeticus | reverse complement strand
TGCAATTGGACCTAGACAGGTTACAAGGGTGGGCAGATGAGAATAGGATGGGATTCAACACCGACAAGTACAAAGTGATGCACCTGGGGAGGAACAACTGGCACCATACCTACAGGCTGGGGAACTCCCTTCTCATCAGTACAGAGGCAGAAAAGGATCTTGGAGTCATCATTGATGCCAAGATGAACATGGGCCAGCAGCGTGAGGATGCAGTCAAGAAGGCCAACCACACCGTCATGCATCCACAGATGCATCTCGAGCAGCTCCAAGAAGGTGATCCTCCCCCTCTATGTGGCACTGGTCAGGCCACAGCTGGAGTACTGTGTCCAGTGCTGGGTGCTGCACTTCAGGAGGGATGTGGACAATGTGGAGAGGGTCCAGAGGAGGCCACTCGCATGGTCAGGGGGCAGCAGGGCAGGCCCTACGAGAAGAGGCTACGGGACCTGAACCTGCTCAGCCTCCGCAAGAGAAGGCTGAGGGGGGATCTAGTGGCCTGTTACAAACTAGTCAGAGGGGACCAGCAGGCACCGGGGAAGTTCCTGTTCCCCCAAGCATCACCAGGAGTGACTAGGAATAATGGTCACAAGCTGGCAGAGGGTAGATTCAGGCTAGACATCAGGAGGTGCTACTTCACTGTCAGGGCGGCTAGGATCTGGAACCAACTTCCAAGCGAAGTGGTGCTGGCTCCTACCCTGGGGGTCTTTAAGAGGAGGCTAGATGAAACACCTTGCTAAGGTCGTTTGACCCCACTACTCTTTCCTGCCATGGCAGGGGGTTGGACTTGATGATCTGCTCAGGTCCCTTCCAACCCTACTAACTATGAAACCACACGGCCAGGACCAGGACTGGAACCAGATCAGAGCCAGACAAGAGCAGGGACCAGTGCTGCTGTTGCTGCCTGGCCTGGTGGGGGCTGGTGTTTGCTTGCCAACTCCCTGTACACATCATTCTGCAGCAGCACAGAAACTACTGTCACTAATGAGAGTTCAGAGGTTGACCGGGAAAAGGCGGGAGCCTGGTTGCTGGATGAATGGGAGGGAAGATGCGCTTACAGAAATCTGGGCTTCACTTCATTTCTATGTTTCACAGCTGACTTAAGGCCCTGACATTGGCCTTTTCCTGACAAACACACACCATAATGGGCAGGCCAAGAGCAGGAGAGGCTTAAGGGAATGCACAGTTGGGGTTTTTTATTGCCAGAACACTATAAAGAATTTGGGTAGGACACCAAACACAGCGATCTATTTTCTGGGAAACACCCACCAGCAATGGAAGTTAGCTCCCAAAGCTAAAGATGTATTAATTGCCTTAATTATTAAAATTGTATACGCTCCAGAACAAAATCCCAAAGAAATTGTATCATTACCCAGAACTGCAGTTTCATGTGGTTACTGAGAGCTGCCCCCAGGGGGTAATTTTAATACTTAAGTGCTCCTCTAACAAAAGGTGAAATATGCTCTGTATTCCAGAGCATACCACATTAAACACTCTTGCTTCACATATTTCTTCCAGCTTTCATGATGTCCAACCGACTTCCCAAGATGCATTTACAATTACATCAAAGTTCACATAAGCACAGAATATCACAAGGACTGCAGGCTTTCAGATTTGCCCCCCTTTGCCATGAGCACAGTGCAAGACCTTGGTCTCCAAGGAGTGGGTGGAAAAAAAATGCATCAAGCTGACTTTGGCACAAGAGTGCAAAGAAAGAGGAAATGTTAGGTAATGCCAGTGTTTGCATTAGCTAGACTCTGAAAGCTTTGTAAGTGCAGTCCCATATAAATAATCTGTACTCCCATAACAATAGGAACACAGCTCATGGTAGGGAGCTCCTGCAATTGGTAGGACAAGTTGCAGCCTTCTAGCCAAGCACAAACAGAATGACATGCTCCTGCTGACTGCTATTTCTGGTCATCTGAAAGAAGCCAAGGATTTAGGACAGTGGTTCTCAACCTTTTTAAGACTCAAGACACCCCTTGGAAAATGCCAGCTCTTACTTTTCACTCATGTTTTGACTACAGAAAAATAATAGAGCAATGCTTGTATCGCAAAGAACTCAGAAAGGCCGCAACAGGGCAGAAAGATTTTAACACTATGGTATCTTAGCTGAAATCTGAGTTTATCTTGAGAATCATGTCTGCACACGTAACAGTAGTAACATTGTGTGGCACGCTTGAAAAGATCTCAGGGTACTCCAAAGTGCCATGACACCCTGGTTAAGAATCACTGGTCTAGGAAAACAATTAACAGAGCTGGAGAAACAAGACTATCTTGTCTTGGTCCAATCTTGTGGATATGCATCGCCACGTTTAGCTGTCTGTAGCCTCAACCAACCAGTTCATATCATGAATGGATCCCAGACACTGGTACAGCTGAAGACAGCCTTCTCTGTCACCAAAGAGACAGATACAGAACTGTAAGTCAACACGTTGATGGCTCTGTAATGCACACCATCTTATCACCACATCTGCCTCACATTCAGGGGTCTCAGGCCCTCTCAGAGTTTCACTCTGTTATCCCAGGGTGATCTCAATGACTGGACAAAGGTATCTTAAAAGTCTCTAACTCCTCATTCCCCATTGTGACAGACACCTCTCAATCATCTCCCACTTCATTCCCCATCTCTGGGACTCCCTTAGTGCTTAAAGGCACCTGACCCTTCACTGGGTCTTTACAAATCCCTAAACTCAGCTGTTCTAGCTAGACATTTTAGTGGTGGTCTACAGCTACCCAAGCAATGCAGTCATCCTCCTTTCCCATTCTCTGCTTAGGCAGTATCTTGGATTCAGTGAGAGGCAGGGTAGCCTGGGCTAGACTGCAAAGAGACAGCACCGCTTTCTTGTGAGAGCCCTGCTACAGTTTTCTACTGCTTTTTTCCCCTCTTTAATTTGAATGCCAAGGGCTTCCTCACCCTCTAGGCTGACACCACCACAAGGAAAACAGTCTTTAAAAAGGTGGTGATCGTAGGGATCTTCCTCCAGACTTTCAACTATGAAGGCATGATCAGGTATTCAGCATACATGGATCCCACCCGGAAACATGGATCGCTACTGACCTCAAATCAATAAAACAGCCTCAAGATACACTGTGTGCTGAGGCCTTGGAAATAGCTATTATTGCTGATTGAGTCTTGATGCAGCAAATGTTGAGTCAGGCTTACTGAAACCCCAGGTTCTCCAAGGCTTTGAATCAGATGAGTTCTGTCCTTGCCTTGTCACCCAGTGATAACCAGTTTACAAGCCTCGTACAGAACACAGAAATGCTGGCATCCTGGAGAGCAGTGTGGCTGCAATGGCTAACTCTCCGAAAGGCCTCTAGTATATTGTTCCAACACCTGGGCATACAGAGCAAGCTGTGCCAGGTCTTCACAGGAAACTAGCCCTTGGTGGAGCAGATATTGCTTACTAAAAGATGCATCCAGCTGGTGGTAGATGTGTGCACTACCTTCAAATACCAACCCCCCTCTAAATATCTGCCTAAGTGCCTCTTTTGTACAAATCTAATGGTTAGTCTCTTGCCCATAGCCAGGAACAAGGTCCTAGAACACATTCAAGAATAGCAGCTTCTTTCAGCTGAGAAAATGTATGCACCAGAACATTCAGGCCACAGATGAAGTTAACTTAGAGACTGACACTGACTCCAGTATAACAAGATGAAGGTGTGCAAGGGCTGACACAAGAGAAGCAGAGAGGAGAACTGCAATCTTCAGGGTCACAGAAGCTGGTGATGGCAACTTATACTATTAGGACTACAAAGAAGCTTCTTTTAGAACAGCCAGTTTTAAAAGCTGGGAGAGTTGGGTACTCAGCAAAAGGATTTTATTCCCCACTGGAAAAAAAAGCTTCTCATTTCAAAGGAAGAAACTTAAATAAGCTTCAATGCATCTAATTTGACAAGGTTATTGCTTAATTTAAATAAAATTAAGAACATCTGAGAAAGTTTGTAACACAGAAAACTTCAAGAACCTGCAGCAGAATCCCTCAGATGTAAGTCCTGCAATAAGTTTCACATGCCATTAGGGAGCAGTCATATGTAACCTCCGCATTTTGGAGGCCTGCAAAATAACAGTCTCATAAACCTTTCCAACGCAACTGCATTTTGTCCATTGTGCAAAGTATGTGATAAAGCTGAATCACGACCAAGATGGTCTTTCATAGATGTTAAGGCCAGAAGAAACAGTTACCTACTCTGGTCTGGCCTGCTGTATAGTGCAGGCCATCTGATTTGCCTTGGTGGATTCTGTAGGTAAGAAAATTAAAGGATTTAAGTCCTACTACACAGGGGAGTCAGGATGTGATGGTGGAGAAGTTAAAGTGCAAAGGTGCAAGTATCATCCCCGCTCTAGACTCATGCCAAAGGCTGCCTTTAGCAGACATACCTGAAAGTGGATACCTGCTCATTCAGGATGGCAGTCAAACATGGCTAGACAGGATGCCAGCTGCATCTCTCCATTATACACCCCTGGCTATAGAAACTAGCATGCCCTGATCATTCAACTTGAGCAGACCTTTGCCATAGACTTTCTGAGAACCAGAGAACACCATGACACATAAAAGACATGCAGTAGAACACAGCACTTTTCTTGGTTTTATTTAATTATGTATTCATTAATTAAAGTAAGCCAGTCTGACTTTAAAACGCTGAAGTAATGGTGAATATACCACTGTGCTGAGTGACCTGAAAAATACCCCAGATTGTTTAACAGTTATCATTGCTGTGATTTATTTAATGTAAATGGAAGATTCCCAGGGCAGCAGAACCCAGATTCTGCATTTTCTGTTTCTCTGGTGCAGATGCAGTTTGTAGATACGACTTCTGTTCTCATTCAAGTGAGAATCCAAGCCTGCAGGGTGAACATTGTGGCAAACTTCACAGTGGTAGGAATTGTACTTCTGCATGCTGGCCTGGAAGGGACTTTAACAGTTACACTATTATGATTAACTACTTGAAATGCTGACTAGATCAGAGGCCCCAAATTATTTTCATGGAGAGACACACACCTTCTGGAGATTGCTGGCAGGAGAATACTCCTCTCAACCACATTTGTATAACTTCTCCATGGTAACCAGAGCGACTGCTTACATGGAAGAATGGAACAGTAAAGCATGTTTACTTTCAGGCACTTAGCAGCTGGAAATAAGAATAATAATCCAAAGATCTACTAGGAAAAAGGTATTTCTAATAGTTTGGGTGGGAAGGGGGCAAGGGAGGGTTAGGGCCAGGTGCTGAAGACTGCAGGACAGGCTGATGGTGAGGAACTCCAGAGTATGTATGCAAGAGTTCAAAAGGCCATGTTCGTGTGCATACTCTACATACATTTACAATTGTACTTTTATCCTACACTTGTCTTGCATGCTAGGGTAGGAAAGGTCATACAAAAAAGAAAAAAAACCAGCAGAAATCAAGATTTTTTTTTTTTTTTTTTTTAAAAGAAAAAGCTTATGATTTTAGGCCAATTTTATCATTTATGTATTGGTAATAGAAGACCTGCCTGTCCTGAGACAGGGCCCAGACATGGAACGTGGACCTGGACAATCACCTACCCAAAGCTTTCCTTTGAGGAAGCGTACTGCATTTTCTGGTTAAACCCAGAAAAACACTGTTTACTGGCAAGAGGCTTGGACATGCTTACTAGGAACAGTACCTGTAATACACAGCCAAGTGGCCCTCCTCGACTTTGTGAATGGAGGCATAGAGGAGAAACAGCAGAACTCCTGTTGCAGTCGCAACTACTGCCCCAGCCTGGGCCATGGTCATTTTCACATCATCTGTGGGAACAAAACACAGTCACTGTAACACTCAGGGCCACTACCATACACATCCATCAATGTTATGGTCACCCAATGACCAGAATACCCCACCTTTTCTTGCCTATGGATTCTTTTCATGAGCACAGGCTCCCAAACCTTCTCATAGTCTGGACCCAACCCTGACAAACAGATTGCCTCTCCATTCTTGATCACACAGCCCATCATCCTGCCTACTCACAGACATATGGCAATCTTGTTCCAGCTACAGCACTGCTCACATAGTACAACAGTACAATATTAGAAGTGGCACACATATTTTAAGCTTCATTTAAAGTGATTTCAGTGGAAAACAAAAGAAAAGGAGCCAGCAACCTGAGTCTAGCCCAGTTTGAGAACTGTTGCTTTACAGTGAGTTGTTGTAAAATAATCCCTAACGGAAAGCACAAACTTCTTTAGCGGATCTTTAGATAAGTCTTGCTAAGTCCTAGCTTACTCCATCTACAACTCAGGAGCAGCTGGCACGCTACAGTCACAAACTGACTGGGAGACTTCCTTCCCATCCAGCAGAGGAAACACATCATTCCAAAGGGCAAGAGAGCTAATCTGTTGCTGCTTCCTCTCTGCTCAATTCATAGATGATGGGAAAGAGGAGGAATCAAAGTTTTTGGGGATGCTTCTCCCTCCATCCAGCCAAAACCTCTATTTTATTTTTTCTCTTCAGCATGGAGCTGAGAGCAAACAATGGAGAAACTGCTGTTCTCATCTCCGAGCAGAAAACTGAGGGGGACCACAGCCTCCCACCTGCGTGTCCCATTATGATGGTACTCCTATTTCAAAGGCAGGGCAGTCCATGCTGTTGCACAGCTCACACTGCCACTTATGATCAGGAAAGATTAATTCCCTGTTCTTATCCAAGAGCTCCTTCTCATTTTCCTCGACAACCTGAAATTAACCCATCTTAAAAAGGCAACTGGCACCAATTGCATACCTCTCTTTTCTGCAAGGTTTGGTCTTGATTTTCTAAGCTCATTACGAAGCCTGTGATTTTTATTTTTTTTTTAAAAAAAAAATCAACCCACCTATGAACCCACACACCGGCTGGTCACCCACATAACACCAGCGGTATGCACAGCAACAACCCAGCCAGTGCCAACTCGGTGCTCTCCTGCCTGTCCTCCTTTTTCTGCCATTCTCACTCTCATTACAACAACAGAACATTGACAATGGCATTTAATAATCTTGGAATACAGCAGAAGTTTCAGAGGCTAGTGAGAAAGCTACTGGCATGTCAATTATTCAAGGTAAATTGGGATAAAATGGGAATTACAACCAAGGTATCTTGACTTTAACCATAGACAAAGCCCTGGAATGGCTGAACAGGGATTAGCAATAAAGAATGCAAGGAGGGAAATGTAATCAATGCCAGTCTTGTTAAGTTTAACTTGATATAGAGCTCATTAGTGATTTTACAAGTCTGAGTGATAAAAGTAACTGTGAACATAATGCACTGGTTTCTGAAGATATCTGACTTAGTATTGCTGATGATTCTGATTTTAAAAAATTAGTGCTAGATAAAAATCAATGGCAGCATTACATGGATTTAAAGCTGATTAACTGACGTATCCCAAAAAGAAATACTTAATGAGTAGGTATAAGGTGTAGCCGTGTTGGTCTAAAGATACAGGCAGAAAAGGTTATTGGACCAACTGAAACAGCTGGAAAAATTCTTCTTTGCAAGCTTCTGGGTACAAACACCCTTCTTCAGGCTGAGGAGGTCTGCAATGTTCTGTGTTCTCCTGGATGGAAAAAAAAAGTCAGAGGCCACTATGCAACAATGCCAGTCAGCTAAAATGCTGGGGCAGTATGCACTGCTGCTCAAGTTCCACAGAGATCAATTCCTGGCCTAACATTATTCATTCTCTTCATCAGTGATATACACAGAAGGAAGAAATAACTGCTGATGAACTGTGCAACAGAAGATACTGTCTGGGTGACAATTAAAAAACAAACAAAAAAAAAAAAACACACACAAAAAACTTTCCTTGGAGTCTCAGGACAGCACAGACTTCCTATGCCTGAAGAAGGGTGACTGCGCTCAAAAGCTTGCCAAAATTTTTTTTCCAACTATTCAGTAGGTCTAATAGAACTAAAAACATCTACTCAAAGAACTTTGCCTGCCCAAAAGAACGAGGTGCGTTTATACTGGACTGTGTTTCCCAATGTATAAAATGCACCTGTGCATAAGTCTGCCCCAAAAAAGGATAAAATTGTAGCAGAAAGGTGTTTAACATAAACTTGACTGCATATTGGTCAGCTTTTGTTAGTTAGTCTAACAATCTGTTTTCTTATATAGCTTTGGTGTATAAAACATGGCATATTTCCCACTCAAAAGGAAATCTAAAACTGTGTCATGCACTAGAAGATACAATAATAAAATCATAACTAACAACAGGGAACGTAGGTCACATGGACAGGATAAGGGACTTCATTCTGCAAAGCAGGTACTCTGAAGTGGTGATAGTGGTTGCACTACCAGACTAACTGAACGCGAGCTGACAGTACAGAGTGGAGGCTAAGCAGGTGAACATGATCACTAGCTATAATATGAACAAGAGAACTGGAAGCAGGAATAAATAGGTGTTAAAGCTTGTACAGGCAGCACTGGCAAGATCATTCCTGGAATACTCTGTCCAGTTCTGGTGCAGAAATTTCTAGGAGGAGGATTGAGAAGAGTCACAAGGAATGGATACATAGGTAAAGGGGCCAGGGCTCTAAAGAGCTGCTTCACAGTAGCTGCCTGTGAGCCTGCCCTGCCCTCCTTGTACGAGAAGCTAAACTAGAGCATCTTATCCCTACAGCAATTTAGCATCCATTCATTACAAGGTAAGGACATGTCTACAGTTTTCAGAGTAGCCGAGGCACTGTAAAGTCATCCTGTCCCCACAACAGGTTTCTCATGGGTCCATACCTACAAGAACAAGTTGAAATCTGGAAAACCTGCTTCTTAAGGAGCTCAATTTATCTCACCAAAGAGAATATTACGTGGTCATTTACACAGAGAGATGGTATCTGATAGCAGATGGCTATTTACCCTAGCACACAAAAGCAGAACAAGAACCAAACGCTGAAAGATAAAAATCAGTAAAACTGGAAATAAGGCACATTCTTAACCAGGAGAATAATCAATCATTTGAACAGGTTACCAAGGGTTGTTCTGGAGTCCGTTTCTAGGAGAAGAATAACAAAAATTGGGTATCCTTCTAAAGTATGTCCAATGGTTAAGCTGGTGCGTTAGATACCTTATGCTACACAAAAAGCACACTAAATGGATTAGGATCACTTTCCAGCCTGAAAAATACCTTACATTAAAAACCTCAAAATATTTCCTCAAGTAAGTTTAATTGAGCAGGGCACCAATCCTCTGTGCAGTGCCTGGTGACAAACACTGTAGCAAACTGAAGAGGGGGTGGGGGCAGCTATGGCCAGCTGCAGGAAGGCACAGCTGATAAAGATGACTGGTTAGCCCCTGGGAGTTCAAAGCCTCCTAGGGTTCCCAAAGAGGGGAAGAGTAGCGGAGAGGGAGAGAGCAGGTGGGTCAGCTCCCGATGAACCCCAAGTACCACACTAGTCATGGCTTGCAGGACTCAGAGAGCACTCAGAACCCCTAGTGTACAAGAGCCAACACCTCTCTAGGGAAGGAAAGTCAGTTCTTAAAGGGATCTTCCCAGAACCACCCATCCTAGCCTTTAAGCAAGCACCAAACCTCACCAATCTCATCACGGCCCATAACACACCAAATGGATCCAGACCATGCCATGACAAGAAACGCAAAACCTGCCGACACATCTCCACCACCCCCACAATTAATATACCCCACAACAAAACTATCACCAGGAAAATATATATGAGAAACCAAACAACAACTGCTTACCAAATCACATACCAGAGTGAATGCATACCAAAAATCAAAGACAAAAAAACCCCAATTACCTGTGGGTGCACACTTCTTACAAGATAACCACTCTCTCTTCGATCTCTCAGTTCTAAGCCTCAAACGGAATTTACAAAATACCTTTCATAGACAAGCCTATGAACTTCACTTCATAAATCTGAGATACCAAAAACCATGGACTAAATGTAGACATCGGATTTATGGCACATTATAACCTGCCTGACATCTGATAACCCCAGGCCTTTCATCTCCCATAGCCCCTGATCCTCACTGCCACACATCTGCATGTTCACAGACCTGCATTTTGCATGCTGGTTTCTATTCCATCCAGAACACACAACACCAGCAGACTCTCCTTATGCCTGAAGGATGTTGGTGCCCGAAAGCTTGCAAAGAACAATTTTTCCAAATATTTAGTTGGTCTAATAAAAGATATCACATTTACCCAAAGAACCTTGTCTATCATATTATGCAACAAACTCACAAACCAACACTTGACACCCAACCTCATCTTCAAAGTAGGTATTGTTTCCTGTACCACCAACAGCATGGATCTCTCTCAAAAAGGCTGTTGATCATAGTTCACTGGTGATAGCTTATTTTTGGGTGCCAGCACATAACCATACTGCAGCTACCAGATCTCCCCCAGGCCTCTAATATCAATTGTCATGAAATGCAACTATTCTGTCACAGAGACAGTGCCGTTTATAAAGGACAAATAATGCTAGCTGTTTGCTATTCCCTGGACCTCAATGATAAAAGCACTGCTCATGCCAGTACCAGTGTCACCAGGGCCCCCAGCCTGGATCCAGACTGTGGAGCTCTCCGCGAGTTGAATCCAGACCTGCCAGTGGTATGAGTGGCAGTATCTGGGTTAACGCAGCCATCGCTTGCCCCCTTGCTGCCAACGTTTCCCCCCAGCAGGACTTTGTGGCTTTGTAGCTGGGCATTTGCTGGAAGGCCCTGCCCCCGTTCACCCCACCTCTGAATTCCCAGCCACCGTAGAAGCCCCATGCAGTGGGTGAAATAGCTCAGCGGGCTGTATCCTTAACATGCCTGGCTTATGCTTTGTTATGTACACTGGCAATTTCATGCCAATTCAGTGTTCCTACAGGCTTCCTTGCTAATACCAGCCTGTTTCACTATCCATTATATTTACTCAGCAAAATCATAAGCTCAATAAAGCCTGCTATAAATACAAGGAACCATACTGGAGGAAATATAGGTATCTGGATGAAGAGCAGATGATGAATCTAGACCAAGA
>NW_017729015.1:9386131-9388047 GCF_001723915.1 Gavialis gangeticus | reverse complement strand
TGCTGGCTCCTACCCTGGGGATCTTTAAGAAGAGGCTTGATGACTACCTGGCTGGACTCATTTGAGTCCAGTCTTTTCTCCCACCCAGGCGGGGGGTCAGACTTGAAGATCTACAAGGTCCCTTCTGACCCTACTTCTATGATTCTATGATAGGTGCAATCTGGCAGGGAAGGAAAGCCCCACTGTGCCCCAGCAGGAATCAGAAGGCAGCAGGGAGGGCAGGCAGGCAGGCAAGAGGAATTAGTACCCATAGCCTAAAAGGGAAACAGGAGCAGCCTAATGATAATGACTCATCAATTAAGCAATCAACTGCTTGTTCACAGGTGCTCCCTCCCTCCCAGCACAGCTTCAGGTGAGCTCAGTTGTCTGTCTGGGTTTGCCAGTGCCTCTTTCCCCCCTTCCCCACTGTTAAAGGGCTCAGAGAGCCAGGAGTGGCTGCCAGCACCAGCTGTGACTATGCTGCTGTGCTATCAGTTAATCAATATACTTAGAGAAGGTTAAATGAATTTTTTTAAAATAATATTTACATCCCTAGCAAGAGGGCAGAAATTTCAGCAGGGGCAGCTCAGCCAGGGCACCCACTGCCAACACCATCTCTGGGCCACCCTTTTGCCCCAGGGAGGGGCGGGAGCTGCTGCCTGGCTTCAGCATTGGTGGCCTGGATGCAGAGGTGACAGCAGCCAGGCAGAAGCTGCTTCTGGGCACTGGGGAAAAGCAGAACCTGGCAGCTGGTGTAACCACCCCCCTTTGCCACTGCTGGGGCCCTTCTTGCTGTGGCTGCCCAGAGCTTGTGCTGGGGATGCCCTGCAGTTCCTCCCTGCCACAGGCACGGAAGGTGGGGGGCAGAGGCAGCAGCTGGGAGGAGAGCCCCTGCATGGGCTCCAGGCAGCTGCAGCAAGGACCCCAGCAACAGCAAGGGGAATGTGGCCATGCCTGCCACGAGATCTTGCTTTTTCCCCAAACGCCCAGCAGCTGCTTCTGCCTGGCCACTGCTGCCTCTGTGCCTGAGCTGCCAGAGCTGAAGCCAGGCAGGAGCTCCAGCCCCTTCCTGGGGTAGAAGGGCAGCCTGGAGACAATGCTGGTGGCACTGGTGGGGAGGAGAGCCCTAGTACGGGCTCCAGGCTGCTGCAGAGAGGAGAGCCCTGGCAGTAGTGAGTGGGAGGTGGCCACACCTGCTGCCAGATCCTGCTTTTTTATGGTGCCCAGCAGCAGTTTCTGCCCAACAGCCACCACCACCACTACTGTTCATCTTGGCCATGGTGGGCAGGTCCAGATCAGGCACTGCAGGGATCCTAACCCCCTGTACAAGGTGGACAGCCAGAAGCCACCACTGCAAGGGGTGCCAGGAAGTGGAGTCCAGCCAGTGAGCTGCCCCAGCCCCGCTGCATGCCCGAGGGTGACTAAACGTGACACAGGCTGGGCTGCACCTGGGCCACGCAGGACTGAGGGACCCACTGCAGGCCAGACAAAAATCTTTTACAGGCTGGATCTGTCCTGCAGGCCATATTTTGGCCACCCCGATCTAGACCAAATTTAGATGAAGGCAGTGCTGGCAGAGTCAAGTGCTTTGAAGAACTTCCCACTACCATAACACATTCTCCAGTTATCAGACCTGTCCACATCTTTTGTGGACCCTACATTAAAAGTTCCGGCTATGGAAAGGCCGCCATCACCTAAGCCTGCCAAGGAAGGTCTCTCATCTTGCCATACTCTGGCCAAACCATTGTGACTCATGCATTTATGACTTTTAAGCTATATAACTGCAACACAATACGCCAAGAAATGAATTCACCAACAGTAAGGCTCTGGTCAGGTTCAAACTGCAGCAGTGTACCATCTAATCACACAGGCACTCAAGACACACTCCTCCACTTGAACACACTTACACAATGGGGAACTCCTTACTCGAGAGCACG
>NW_017729015.1:9370790-9386120 GCF_001723915.1 Gavialis gangeticus | reverse complement strand
GGTCCCTTCCGACCCTTAATCTATGAATCTACGAATCTATAAATCACAGTCACCATTTCTAATTTCAACATCCAGTGTCTCTGCCTGGAAATGCCCTGAGCTCTGACTCAGACTTCAAGCCACGATCACTGTTGATCCTGGTATCATTTTAAGGTCTGGTTCAACCCATGCTCTATGCCCGGGAAATCACAGCATGGTACACAGGTCGTGTGGCACATGACTGCGCATGTCATGTAGTTCTAACATCCAAAGTCAAGTTAGGTTTGACGCTTATGTTCCAAGTAAAACAATTTAATGTAGTCTCCCCGTCAGTGAAAATGTTTCTGCTGATATTTCACCCTTATCCTACTTCTTATCAAATCTAATTGTAAAGGAAACTCCTCCCAGGTTTCTAGGGTAAACAATGAAGATTTGCTCAAAAGGTCCAAATTGAATAAAATGTGGCAAGTAAACAGAATTTTAAAAGATAAAATATATTTTTGTCCCAGCTCTGATGTTACTAACAAACTACTAATGAACAGAAGAGAACTTGCATGTCAGACAGCCTCACGCAAGTGTTATAAAGGACAAACTCCACCCTGGCAAAGTGACAGAAGAATCAAGGGTTTAGTAATTTGTTAAGTACTTTGGCATCTAAACTGGATGAGCCTGGATAACAGTTTAATTATGGGTTTCAAGATTTCAAACAGGCAAGTAATGCTTTGCACCGGAGGCAGATGTGCAAAACGAACAGAAGAAAGGCTCATTAAAACCCTGCTATTGAGCAGTCTCCCTCATGCTCGTTATAAAAGATCTTGGCATTCAGATACTTTCTGTCACAATCCTAAGTCTCAACAAGGTAGCCAAGGCTTCCCTTTATATTAGGCATAAAGTGGATTTTTTATTTTTTTCCGCACAGCTAGACAGAAAACATTTTTAGGGTACAAATTGAAGCGGGTGCGCTTTCTGTTGGCAGGCAGCAGTTTTCATACTAGATCCGATCCCACGATCGCAAGAAACCCTGCGAAAGCTTATGGCAGAGCAGCCCTTTCTAGGGCGAAACCGGCTGGGACAACGACGGCGGGGTCACAGGCCAAAGAGGAGAAACCACAGCGCGTCCCAAGTGCGGCAGGACAAACCTCTATCCAAAAGCCCTGAGCTCTTCGACTGCGAGACCTGCTCACCCGGCAGCCACACTCCGGGCACAGCGGGCCCTGCTGGAGGCAACACAACAGAAACCACACTGCACCGAAAGGCCAGTTCAGGGCAAGCTGCCCCCGCGCTCGGAAAGCAGAAGCGGACTCTGGTCGAAGGCCGTCTGAAGCCCGGCCAGGACAGGCCGAGCGGGCGGGCGCGGGGCGTCGGCTCTGCCCGCAGCCACGTGCACCGGGAGCGGGAGCGGGAGCGGGCGCGGACGAGAGGGGGAGGGACCGCCCCACCCCCAGGTACCTGCTCGGCGCCGCCACCGGCACCGCCTGCACGAAGGCCCAGGCGCCCCGCGCCCCCCACGTGGCAGCTGCGCTAGCCCCTCATACGCGCCGCCACTGCCCCAACCGCCGCGGCCGGGCCCCGCCCCCAAGCCACTTCCGCCTCCCGGCAGCCAATCGGCGCGGAGGAGGCGGAGGCCCCGCCCCGCCGCTCAGCTACGGGACGGCGGCGGGGACAGAAAGACTGTCGGGCGCGGGCGTGGGAGGAGAGCCGGGGCCAGGATTGGGCTGTGACACGTGGTCGGGGGTCTATTGCTGTAGGGCGGTGTGACGTCATGAGGAGGGGAGCTCGGGCTGTGACGGCATAGAATGGAGGAGCGGTGCTGACGGGGCTGCCTTGTGATGTCAGCATGGAGAGGCAGTGCTGATGGGCCGGGCTTTGATGTCATAATGGGGGGGGATTGTGGAGGGCCTGGGCTGTTGTGATAGCAGGTGACGGGAGCAGTGCTGATGGAACAGTCTGTGATGTCATAGCGTGGAGCAGCACTGTCAATGGAGCTGGGCTGTGATGTCATAGCCTGGAGGAGCAGTGTTGACAGGGCCAGGCCCTTGGGGGTACTGGTGTATGTAACGTGGGGGTAGATAGAGCCAACCTGTGGGGTGTGGGGGAAGCCCAGTGTTGGGGGCAGGATGGGGGAGGCAGGCAGCTGAACCATGTCCCACCGTTGGAGGTGGGGCCTGGTGAAATCAGTGCTGAACAGTGTTATACCGGAGCATCTGGATGCAGGAGGACTGTCTTGGGAGGTTGGATTTTGGGGGCACAACCAGGGCCTTGAGTGCTGAAGCCTTCATTTCTGGAGTCACATAGAGAGGCTCAGTAGCAGGAGTCAGGGTGAGGAGGTGATGTGCTGGAGAACAGGGTGGGCTCAAACTGGGGGGCTGAATTCTGGAGGGCAGGGCTACGATGCTTGGCAGGCCCAGTGCCACAGTATCATACGGCTGGGGTGATGGCTGTAGTGTCAGAATTAGACCATATCATACCCGCCGGGGTTAGTGAACCAGAGTGATGCCTAGTGCTGGAGTGTATGCCTAGACACTGGCACATTGCAGAGTTCAGAGGTGGAGAGCAGGGCTAGGCAGAGTCACAATGTGGGAAAGCCTCAAAATCAGTGGTCAAAGCCAGGTCGTAGGAGAAACACCAAGGGACTTGATATTGAGACAGAGCTGGGTGTTGTAACATCTTATGAGGCCCATAGTGTGCCAACAGGTGTTACTCCATTGAGGGAGCTATGCCACCTCCCCAGTCCAACAGAAACATCTCTTTGCCAGGATAGCCAATTATTTGAGGGGCTTTAGCAGTGTAGCTAGGCCAGCTTAGGAATATAGAAAAAACACACCTGTGTCTGGCAGGGCTATGCCAGACAATTCTAGCATAAGCTTGACCTTCAGTTATTCCCCTGACCTCTTCACCAAAGGAGTTGTTTGAAACTTTTAAGACACGATGAACAACCGTCACCTTTAAGAGGTGTCTGGTTCAAAAACTACTCTGATCTCTTCAGCCACCAAGTGACTGTAGGAGGTCAGGATTACCCAACAGTTTTGCCAGCTAAGACTGAGAAAAATTCACATCCTCTAGCAGATATTTACCAAGCAAATTCCTTCTGCTGACATAAACTGCATCTCCACTGGGGAGCTCATGCATAACACTTTGCTGTCAATTAGAGCCAACCAGTCACAAAGCTGGAAATATTGCTTCCCTAAAGGTAGATACTAGCAGAGGTCAAATCCAATCAACACAAATTTAGTTCAGATTAGAACTGTAGATTGTGCCTCATTTATGTCCAGCAAAACAGTTAAAATGCACTGATTCATCCTTTCATTTGTATGTTGTATTTCTGCCTCCCCACCCTCAAATAAATGACCAAATCTTATCCTCAAACTCCACTGTGCGCCCCAGTAAGGCCCACCAATTTTCAACACACAGTATGTGCATGGATATTTGAGCACCTTGAGTGATCATTTGCTAACACAGGAGCTCACTTAAGCCTCAACTATTATGGTACAGCTCAGGCACAAATCCCCAAATACTCCCTGCAAACTGCTCCTGAAAAACAGCCACAGGTACAAGCTCCAGTTATTGGTCAGCCTGAAACTCAAATTCCCAAGACTTACTTGACTCAAACTAACGTCATGTTTCCTATTAACTTACATGCAGATTTAGAAATGTTGATACATATCTTCCAAAGTACTTCACTGACAATATAGTTTTAACACCAGTTAAAGGAATAGCATCTAAATGTACTTACATGGAATATTATTGTAGGAGGAAAAAAACAAAGGTTGCAAAAAATACAAACCCCATGGGCTAGAGTTGATTGTGGGCTTGTGATGAAGCAGGCTCTTTTGTACTTGGTTGGTTTCTGTTGCCTTGCATTCTGGAGAGTCGGTTATACTTACATAATGCATGCATGAAGTGCACGTGCCAAGCAATGGATTCCCAATGTCTCATAGGTTTCCCGGTGTGGGCTCAGAATGACAATATCCTTCACTTTTTGTTTTCTTGATGTTTGACATTTAGGTGCTAAATGAGGTGTTTGTTTTTAGGGACAGTAGTGGAGAGAGAAACACACTAAGATTAAGACTAGTGCTTTTAGATGCCCAAGACAGATTACTTAACAGAGCCTAATTTGCAGAAAGTACAAAGTACCTGCCCTCTAAAAAATAATTCTCCTTTGAGATGCCTAAAGTTGGGTACACAAAAGCTCTAGTCATTTTTGAAAACCCTGTCAACAGATATCATGGTAGCATGTAACCTTTACTTGGCACATACTGTTTAAACAAACATGGGCAAGTAAATTAGACCACTTACAAAGAGGTACTACAGAAGATATTTATTCCAAATTCACAAATAGAGTTTTTACATGATTTCAAAATAGCCGTTAGATTCCAAATCTGTTCTGTTTGGAATGGGGAGTGCTATTTGACCCATAATAAACACCTATCAAAACTGCTTCCTGCAGGGGAAGATGGCAAGCCAGAAGAAAGCCACAGCCTAGTGTTTCTCTTCCATTCATAAAAAATTGCATCCCCCCAGACTGATGATGGATGTTTATGAAGGAGTAAGGTAAGGTAACTGTCAGTTTGCAACTGGCACTGCAGTGGCCCCCACACTGGCTCCAAGCCATTCACTGCAGAGGTAGGTCCTGACATGCATGTCCTCAGGGGGACGGGGGGGGGGAAGCAGCCATTCTGTGCACAAGCAAGGCACACAGATGCCATCTACTTACGGCAGAGCCTGGTCTGCACCTGGGAGACACTCCCACCCCCAAGCAGTAAATATGAGCAGCAGGGAGATTGCCTCCATAGTGTCATAACCTTATGGCTCTCCCATACCTTACAGCATTCACTTCCAACACAAAGGCAGAGTATCTCCTGCTGGGAAAAGTTTAACACAGACTGAACATCACAAACAGTATCCTGACCTCAGCTCTTCTGCCACATCAGCAACCACCATCCCACTGACACATCCAAGGGGCCCAGTACATGAGCATGTGATACTAGAGATCTACTGACTACCGTAAACGCTTTCAAGCCTAGGAAGCTTCTAAATAGAAATGGTGGCATTTTCCCAAGCACTGAGCAGTGGAAGCTGGAGGTGCCCAGCATCTCTGAATAACCAGGCTACTTGTTTAGATACTTTAACAGCCTGACTTAGGCACCAGATTGGAAAATGTTTGCTTCTAGTTGCAAATCACACAGGCCGGAACTCTGCTAGTGACCATGAACTTTACAATCAAGTCCATTAACATTTACAAAATACAAGGCAAGGGCTCATTCAGAGCTAACTGCCAATCAGATGAGATGTTAAGAGTCCTGAAGCAGCAGAGTGCGGGTGCAGACCACAGCACACGTGCTTGACCAACCGTCTCGCCACAGGCTGTCAGCCATGCTTCAGCACGTGGATGCAATGGGGATGGCAGCTGGGCACCTACTTCCCTTCACTATTTCAGCCAACTCCAATCAAGGCTCTAAAAGAAGAGGCAAAAGAATAACCTGAGTCCCAGTACCCTCATGCATTTCCATTGAACAGCCCTAGTGGCAACCACCTGCTTGTATAAATGCATTGCTGCAAATTGCACTCTGGTCCGCCTTAGAAGTAGGCCTAAGATTATAAGGCCTTTGAGGTAGGTAATGTCTTTGTGTTATGGGCCAGAACCTATGACAGCCTGCTTGAGTCCCTGATAAACAGTTATTGCAAAAGGCAGCTGGCTCTTCCTCCTGCTCACTGTTTTTTGCAACATAGTCTTAAGGCAGTTTTTGGCACTAATGCAGTTTGCAATTCAGCTCTGGGTGCACATTCCTACTACTGAGCATGCTCCATTGGGCTGCACTGTCTTGGCAAGTACACAGCAACGTAAGTTAACCTGGGACAAGTCCCAAAATTATAGCTAGGCAAACCCCCAAGCCTAGCAGATGTTTTCCTCTGGTTTTTAACATCAACCTTCTCATGTTTTAGCCCTTGAAAGAGAAGGGTGTGGGGGGCTAAGTTCTAGCCTGAGTTCTTGGTCTGAATAGCAGAAACTCTCTCAGTGCTGTGTATCCACTCTATCCAGTGAATGTTAAATGCAAGATGCAGCGGGAAGGAACTGGGGAGAAAGAACAAGCACAGTAAAATCCCTGTTTTCTGGCATTCTACTAGCCGACACACTATTAATTGGTGCCACCGTGCTGCCACCACCATCCACCACTACGCACCCCCGCACGCAAGCCATGTGCCACCTCCCCATGCCACCACCACCACCTACCACCCTGCGCCACTGTGTGCAAGCCCCCCACCCCTTCCAGTTCCAGTGTTTTTAGATAACTAGCATTTTTACATTACTGGCACTTGGCATTCCCCACTCATGCAAGATAACGGAGATTTTACTGTGCCAGGAGCAGCGAGTTACCAAGCCTTCATGTTTAGCCTTTTGTCCTCTAAGCTACTCGTTCTTTTTGACACAAGCAAATGGGGATTGTAGTTCTCACCATGTGACGTCTATTGGGTAACTAAAGGGATGTACTTGGTAGCTGTGTTGGTCTGAGACAAAAAGAAATGCAACACTCTAGAACTCTTGGTTCAGAGATGATACCTTTTATTAGACCAACTAAGAAATTGCAAAAAAAAAGTATTTCTGCAAGCTTTCAGGTACACATGCCCTTTCTCAGGCTCAGGGAAAATTAAAGATGGTAAAAAAGTCCCCATAGGTAGACAATAAACTGAAATGAAGTTTATTTCTTACCTGTGGGGACTTTTTACCATCTTTAATTTTCCCTGAGCCTGAGGAAGGGCGTGTACACCCAAAAGTTTGCAGAAAAGATTTTTTTTTGTGATTTCTTAGTTGGCCTAATAAAAGGTATCATCTATGAACCAAGAGTTCTAGAGTTGTTGCATTTCTTTCTGGATACCTAAATGCATAAGATCATGGTTTCCACCCAGTGTTTAGCACATCTAAGCCAACTCCATTAGCTGGCACTAATGGATGTTTATCTTGCTAGGATCCTATGACCCCAGCTGACTTCCTGCCCTTTGGGCAGAAGGATGGACTCGATGGTCTTCCAAGGTCCCGTCCAGCCCTAATGTCTATGAAATCTATGAAATAATTAGATCCTGACGGTGGTACCAGTACCAATGCATGATTAAAATTTTGGAACTACTGATGAGGAAGCTGGGTTGTAAATCAGAGGAAGATAAATTGAGAAACATTAACAGACCATAGCAATAAAAAATGAACAGAACTATAAGGGTCAGATGTGTGTGCATCCCTGAGAGGATCAGACCAAAGAAAGCAGCAGGGAGATCTTTATATTACCTTCACACCCTCCACATTCTGGCCCACTGTTTCAAGTGATGATGGTTTCTACAGACCAGCATTGGGAAGAAGCTAGAATCCCCTCTAACATTCAGTCCAGCTCCTTTACTACTCCCATGGTCCACCAATGCCTGTGGAGGCAAACTAGGACTGCTTATTCTCGACCTATGCTGCTCATTGTTCACCGGTCCATTATGGTTCAGAAGGAAAACTGTTCATTGGTCTATTATGGTTTTTATAAATCTCCTGAATACTACCACAGTGGTGTGCAGTAGTCAGAATAGGTCCCTAAATTTGGTAAGGCTCTCAGGTGGCTGTGGGGAGCAGCAGCATATTGTGTATGCCAGTATTAACAGGGTTCCAGCTATGGGTTGGAACCAACACCCAACGCTCCCACAAAGAGAGAACCTTAACATCATGGTGGGAAGATGTAACATGTGAGAGCCTGGTCCTGAAGATGGACCAAGGGACATTTAGGCAACTGTAACTGATCAGTTTGTTATTGAGAGAGACTGCAGCATCATGGACACAGAAGAGCATCTGGATACTGCAGCTCAGTTAATCCACTGGAGATAAACTCAGGAGACTTAGGGCTTTGCTGAGTCCACTCAGACAGAAAGAGGAATGAACTAATTGCCTCAGTGCTTCTGCTTGTCCCCATGTTTTATGTATTTCAGCCTCTCAAAATTTAGAGGAAAGTGAACAGTCCACTTTATCATAGCTAGGGACCTGCCTAAATGGTGGGGGAAATCTGTATTCAATAACAGAGAATTATCCAACTAACAGTTTTGTCAGTGCCTGCATTTCCATTAGAATTAAAATAAGGAGACAAGAGTAGAGGAAACAGTTTGTTAGGACACTACATGCACACCATCCACAGCAGCTCACCTCCGCAAGTCATCCAAAAAGTGCAAGAGCCTAAAGCCTCAAACACCAGCTGGCAACTCTGAAGAACCAGGCCCCTGAAGCATACAAGCACTTACCATCAAGCTATTGCTCTGCTCCTGTTTTGCCTCTTGCATAATTGTGCTAAAGCGGTCGAGATAGTGCAGGTTCTCTTCCAATATACGGGCAAAAGTTTCCCTGCAAAAGTAAAGCACCAGAGAACAGATTTAAGCTGAGACAGGATGACACCTCCAGGAGGCATGGGACAATGAAAGGAGAAGGAATTTGCAGTCATTCGCTGCCATTCTATACATTACTCTTTCTGGCAGCAGCAGGTGGCAATGGAAGGAGGTGGTGATGGGTTGCAGAAGTGGCTCCTGGATTCATAGGGGAAGGCATGGGAAGCCAAGGAGGTAAAGGCAGCAGAAGCCTGTAAGCCATGGAGTTAGCCACTCACGGGCTGCATGCTGCCTGCAGGCCACCAGGACCTTGTGTGGCACAGCACTCTTCAAATGCAATTTGCAAGGAAGTGACAGACCAAACTCTTAGACTCAGCAGAGAGATGATGTCAGGAATGGCTCACATTGTATGTTCTGTACTTAACCTTGGATGTGCAGTCAGTCACAGGGGTGTCACTCAATTGGAAATCTGAGATAAAGACCAGAACCAGTCTGAACCAGCCAATTGGTAAAATTCTGAACCACCGTGCAAGAGAAATCAAGCTATTTAAAAGAGAAGACTATGGCTTATAATGCGTGACGTTCTGTCCGTCTAAAATGACAGAGTCCAGAATCGCAATCCAAATGGACCACAAGATTTTAAACCACTTTGGCAAGCGCCAAGTAGATTTTGTGTGGCCACTGTCTGCTACCAATAAACAGCTGTTTTCATCCACATTCTTACAATCAGGTACTAACAGTAAATGAAGGATGAGAGAAAAAGAGGAGTGCCCTCAGTCTACTGTCACTGTTGAAATCTAGAGCATCTCAAGCTTTCTCTAAACATGAACAGGGGGAGTTGTCTGGAATCACTTCGACTCTAAGCTTTTGGGGAAGGGCCCATCTCTTTCTTTGCTGCTACAATGCTGAGTACAAAGAGGTCCTGGTCCATGTTAACCAAGCCAGTGCTGTCTCAGAAGTGGAGGCCAGCTTCTGCATGCAAAAAGTTTCTTCAGGAAAGAGATAAATTAGTCTTGGTAAAAGCTGCTCTTCCAGTTGACTCTTACCCATCTCTAGGTGTGGACACTGAAGACAGAGAGTGGGGCACAGTTCCTGAAGAAGTCTGCGGGAGCCAGGCAGCTGTTGTGGTTGTAGCTGAACCTTCTAGACTAGAACTTGCCAGAGAGCGAGCAGAACTCTGAGTCTGGAGGAAGAGCAGAACTGTTTTCATTACCCGCTTTCCGTGGATGGAAAATAAAGATGTTAGTCGCACTTCATGTGTGCTAAAAGACCCCAAGCACCATTTAACGTATGTACATTCATGCAAAAGGAATGACAAAGCCCCAGAAAACTGTGAAATACCATGGATGAATGTTCTCATGGTCCCAGGACCTTGCCCATATTGTGCACACAACACACAAACACACACACCTGCCCACCATCTAGCATATTTGTTCTCCAAACCCAAGCCACATCCTAAAACAAGGGTCAGCAACCTTTGACAACCTCCTGTGAAACCACTGGATCCAGCCTGCATACCTGGGGCTTCAAAGAAGTATTTGACAGCAGGGGGCACCAGCTATAGGCACTCTCCATGTGCCACTGCAGAATGAGCAGCAGTGGCCGGCTCCTAGCACCTGCCTGCCTACCTCTAACCCAGGGCAAAGCAGTCCGCCCCGCAGCCAGAAAAGGTGTCCTATCCACGCCCTAGAGGAACCACCTTGTTTGGGGAGAACCATATATAGTTTGCATATTGATTCTTTAGGGTACCAAATGGTGATGAAAAGTTTCTGCTTCCCTAGGAGCTGAGTGGATTACTTCTAATCTGCTTACATCTTTGTGAGCAAAGACTGAGCTCATACCCCAACTAACATGCTGCCCCATTCATGGCTCCAGTACCAAAGCAGGCCAGTGCAAAAGGCAAACATGATATTCCACAGCAGGCTGTCTTCTCTTGTCTTGTCTACATAAGAGTTCTTCAACGACAGTAAATGACCATGTCTTACTATTTGTGTACAGAGCCCACCATAATGGGGCCTCAGCTTCAGCCTCCAAACAGCGAGCAGCGGGGAACAATTCCTACTTACACTGAGCATATAATGCTTCAAACCTCCTACAGGGCTTCACAAACCACTGCAGATTTGACAGGTTACACAACACCTGGCTGAAGAGATCAGCATTAGCCTTTAAGGACTTCAATCTTAAGTTACTTACACAAGCAATTTTCAGCAAATGCCAAATCTCCCTCTGCCTTTTGCCCTGCATCTGCATCACTGAATTGTCAGCCTCCTTGATATTATTCAGAGCCACTTCAATCTTTGGAAGCAAATCGATAATCTTCTGCTTGCAGCCCAACAGCTTGCTGTAAGGTAAAGGAGAAACTAGTTACTTTGCCATAGAGGGTGCAGGAAGTTTTGGCAGTCTGTGTACTTGCAGTGCTTACAGAGCTTGTCATTACAGACAACTGGACAATATATGCTACCCCCATCATCGACAAGGATATCTGCAGGCACTAAAAGTGTCTCCAGGGTCACTGTTGCACGTGGATGTCTCCACCTATCTGGTCTGGCAACAGGAAGATTGGCTGCCAGCAGCTGCCACTGCCAAGTTATTAGGGAATGTGAACACCCTAATGCTTTTGGTGGCTCATGTGCTGCCAGTACAGCAGTTTAGCCATCAAAGCACAAAGTGCACCCTAAGAAGGCACTAGTTGCTGAGGCGACCATAACAGCTGGAAGAAGGTGCGGGCATATTTTCCTGTGCCTTCAGCCAACTGATGGGTGGCAGCAGAAACTAGCTCACTCAGGAGAATTCTGAGCAGCTCTGCCACCTGAACAGGATATGCTGCAGCAGAGGGTCTTTGAGTATTACCACACTCACTGTTTTGCCAGGACCACTGCAGTTGTGCTGGCAAAGCTTTCTAGGATAGATTAGACCTTAGTCAAAGGTGAAACGATGCTTCCTTGGCTCCGCATTTAAATAAAAGAAAAAGAGAATACAAAATACAATGTATTCGTACACCAGAATGAACGTTATGCTGAGAACCTCAGATTTTTCATTTCCTACAATTGTTTAACAGAGTGACTCGTTCAGTTGGGATGTAAATCACCACTTATTAACACTGTATAGATGGGGTTTATAAGCTCAGCACAAGGACAGCCTCCAGTACATGGCCCCTACTGTTAGGTATGTAGTGCACAGCACCCAATGGGAGAAAGTTTCTACACTTCAAACTGTGTATATTTTATTTTTTTCTGCCCCACAAGAAACTCTGAACCTTACCCTATAGGGCTCCACTGCAGAGGCAGTGATGTGCGCATGGAAGTCATTTAGAGAACACATGAAATGCTCTTGGGAATAGGCATTAAAAGGGCTGTTTCAACAGATTTGTGCACAATTCTTGAAAGAGAAGCAATGCTCAGTTGTAGGCCACAGCATTCTATTGACAGTTGGTAATTTGAAGGATATATGCAGGAGTGAATGAAGCAGACTTTTCTCTTTACTGCCTTTGAATACGTTGGGGCAGCAATAGGACTGTGTCCTTCAACAATCTGAACTGTACGTCTCTGAACGAAGTTTTCATTTTTGAAATATGAATGCAAGGGATCTGTTTCCCAACTGAATTAATGTGTTAACAAGATCTCTCCAGCCTAAAAGCTGCATTTCATCTCTGCTTTCTAACTCACAGACAAGCTCTCCTGGTACCTTAAGTGGCCAAAGAGCTCTTTGAGAACTCTGTCCTGGCTCTGCACAGTCTGCACAATAATCTTCACCATGTCCGTGCTGTCACTGTAGGCATGATCTGGGAGGAACAACAATCCTCTTGTTAGCAAAATGCCTTTGGAGAAAGGACACACAGCTCTTAGATACATATCCATAGAACCCCCCCGCCCCTCCCCCAAAATATATTTCACCTAACAAGAGAAGCCTGATAAAAAGGCAGGTTCAAAAAGGGAATTAGATGACGTGGAGGGGTCAGTTCTGGGACCAGTTTTGTTCTATATCTTCCTCAATGATCTGGAACAGTGGTTTTCAACTTTTTCATTTGTGGATCCCTAAAACATTTTGAATGAAGCGTGGATCCTTCTTGAAATTTTGAATGGAGGCACAGACCCCTCTGTATTATGAGTATGGGTATTCACACACCTTTGATTGATCACAGTCATCTTTTGCAGACCCCTTAGACATAGTCTGTGGACCCCCAGGGTCTGCGGACCACAGGTTAAAAACCACTGATTTGGAAGATGGGATGGAATGCACCCTCAGCAAGTTTGCAGATGACACTAAGCTGGGTGCAGCAGCAGATATGCTGAAGGGTAGGACTAAGATTCAGAGAGACCTAGACATTTTGGAAGATTGAACCAAAAGAAATCTCATGAGGTCCAATAAGGAGAATTGCAAAGTCCTGCACTTAGGACAGGGCAATCCCATGCACTGGTACATGCTAAGGACTGACTGACTAAGCAGCAGCTCTGCAGAAAAGGACCTGGGGGTTACAGTGGACAACAAGGTGGATATGAACCAACAATGTGCCCTTGTTGCAAAGAAGGCTAACAGCATACTGGGCTGCATTAGTAGGAGTGTTCGCAGCAGACCGAGGAAAGTGATTCTTCCTCTCTATCCAGCACTGGTGAGGCCACAGCTGGAGTTCTGTGTCCAGTTCCTCCCCCCCGACATGCACAAAATTGATCCGACCCATCATGGATGGCAGTACTTATGTTGGGGTATTAAATCAACTGAATCAGTCTTCTTTATTATGCACAAGCACACTGCAGTTCAATCCTCTCTTCACACTTGCTCTAAAATTGAGCCACTCTGGCTGGCTACGCACTGATTTCCATAAGGGTTGCAGCTATTTCCCCAAACACACAACTGTGTACAATCCTCCTTGATGGCTACTGCCCTGGTTGCAAAATACAGGGCTATTTCAATTCCCATCACCCTTCCTCCTTTTACTCTACCACTGTATTAAAAAAAGAGATTGCTTTTAGAGGGAGGTGAGAAGCCCCTTTTTTCTTTTTTTTGAGGTAAGAAGTAGAGGGAAAGATGATGACGCTAGATGCTGTTACAAGGCAGTCTGTGTGGGGAGGGAAGGGGTTACAAGACCAGTGGACAAGCAAAATATAGTAGTGAGACCACACGGCTAAGAAGCTGGAATAAGTATTTCAGTGTAGAGGTCATTTGAGAGCAGCTGATCAACCCAGCAACAAGAGACACTTGGACTGGCACAAGCCAGGACTTGGAACCTCAAGAGCACAGTAGCTCAAGCATACAATTATTCACACAGTTTTAAACACATTACTACTACAACTACACCAGACCACTACCTTCTCTATCCAGATCTCTCACCAAGCTCCCCGACATCAGGGGGTCTCGCTCTGTCCCAACCCCAGTATTCCCCTTGTCCTTGCCCGAGACAATACTTTAAAGTCTGACATTCTTTACTGAAGGCAAAAATCAGTAGAAGGGTTTGAGAATTTTAAGGTAGGTCACAAAACAAGTCTCTTCCATACCTGGAGGCCTGGGTTTCAGCTGTTTATAGAGGTCTATGGCCTTTTGCTCCCTGCCAAGAGAAGAAGGTAAATGCTTTACATGTGTCCCCACACAGAAGAACTGTTTACAAGCAAAAAATGTTTTAGATTAAAGTGCTATTGTGGAAGAAGAAAACATCAGAATTCAGTCCCCTCTGGGAAGTTTTGTGCATCAGAAGAAAGGGTCTGTACCTTAGACAGCTTCACTGTACCCTCAACCCAGTCCAGTACCCTTCAGCTTTTGCTGGACTTGGGATCTAAAATATGAGTAACCAGAGAAGAGACAAGCTGTAAGACTGGCTGTCCGGTCTGCTCTTCACCTCATCCCTAAGTGGGTAGACATGGGATGGAACCTTGTTCTCGGCCAACCCTAGACTGAAGGAATAATCTTGGTTTGAAATGCGTTTTGAGGTGCTTGTGGGCAATACTGTAATATGAAGCTGTTCCCAGTACAGAGGTTTGGACTTTAGAAGGTGCCATAAATTGCTCTCACCAAGGCAGCAATGCAAAGCTAGGGGAATGAACAATACTGAAAAGCCTACAGAGACAAAGAGTACTTCAGAGCAATTCTTACCTCCTTGGGACCAGTGGGCCTTTTTGCAATCAGTCCCTGTAATCTCTATTCAACACCTCCCAGCTCTATTACTGTAGATGGCTGTCTTGGGAACGTATGTCCCATTGGTTTTATAGAGAGTGAATAACTATTCCCTGGCACATTGCTTCCTAGCATATTAGACTATGTAGAATCAATGAGAGAAGGGCCTTATGGAGGTATGCACCATATTGAAGCAAATCCTTCTATAATTACCACAGCAGAAACTGTATTACAGTAGTGTCTAGAGACCTTTTGTGCTATGTACTGCACGCACGTAATGACAGCGTGTTCCTGTCCCAAAGAACGCTTTGTCTTGCCAGTACAGACACAACAGGGTAAAAACATATTAATCAACCTATTTTAAAGATGGGGAAATTGAGAAACATGTTAAGTGACAAACCCAAAGTCATACAGGGAATCAGGCAGAGCTGGGAACAGAATCTGGATGCCCTGCACCCCAATTTAAGGCCTTAACCATAAGGCAGCCATTTTTCTTCCCTCGTCCAAACACAGCACTCTCCAAGCAGCAATTTCCTCATCACCTCTCTCTCAAAATCCTCCAATCCAATCCCAGAACTTCACCAAAAATTGCTCATCAACCAGACAGGCAGGATCTTACAGCCCTCACCCAGAACTGGCACACAGTTGGAAGCTTCATAGCACACTACCTGTACCACTCTTATCAGTAAAGCCTGGTGGCAAATGCCCCTTTGTCCAGTCCCCCTGCTGCCTGCTCTCAATCTGAAGTAAGCTTACTGGAGTCAGTGCACTGACTCAGAATTGACATTACTGTAACTCAAAACAGATGTGGATCCTGAATTCCCAAGGTGGACAATGCATAAAAAATGATTGGGAGGAGAGGGGGGGTACACTAAGTATAGCTTGGAGCAAGAGGGCAGCCAC
>NW_017729015.1:9364008-9365790 GCF_001723915.1 Gavialis gangeticus | reverse complement strand
CTTCTGGCACCACACCATAGCACCATGAGTGCTCGTAAAGCCGTGCCAGGGGTCCCGCAATGACCTCAGCTAATTCCCTCAGCACTCTGGGGTGGAGATCGTCAGGTCCAGCCAATTTAAATACGTCCCGTCCCTCCAGAAGTTTCCTGACTAGATCCTCACTGACCCTTGGCCTAGGTGCGCCTCCCCTGGGGCCTGCAGGTGGCCCTGTGGGGGGGCTGATCCGGTCCCTGCTCAGGAAAATGGAGGCAAAGAAGTTGTTAAATAGGTTAGCTTTGTCATCTGGTGTGATGACCAGATTTCCTAGCATGTCTTGCAGGGGCCCCATGTTACCCGGTACCTTCTTTTTGCCCCCTAAGTATTTAAAAAAGGACTTCTTGTTGTCCTTGATCTGGGTCACTAGTCCCAGTTCCATCTCCGTCTTGGCCTTCCTGACTGCCCCCTGCATCCCCGAGCAACCACAGTATAGTCCTCCCTGGTGATAGCCCCTCCCTTCCACTGGGTGTATACCTCCCTTTTAGCTAGGAGAGATTCTTGGATGCTTTTGGTGAGCCATGGGGGCTTTTGCACCCTCCTGCTCCCTTTGATCCGTGTTGGGATTACCTCCCTTTGGGCTTGGAGGATCGTCTCCTTAAGGAGCAACCACTCTTCTTGGACACCTGACTCCCTTCCCCTCCGGGACCTCAGTGCCTCCCCGACTACTCTCCTCAGCTCACTGAAGTCTGCCCTCCTGAAATCAAGGGCTGCTGCCTTGCTTAATGCACGTTCGTACTATAGAACAGTGCAGATATAGGCTACAGGCTATAGATTAGGGCAGGGGTGCTGGCGAGCAGAGTTCATACTACATGTGCAACCCTCACTTTGGCACTACCTGAGTGCTTCACTTTGCAACTTCAGGGTTTTATTTCTTTTAACATTGTAAAAAGGTTTTAAATCAACAAACAAATTGATTCAAGTTGCTGTTTTTCTTGCTCCAGAACCACATCTGAAACACTTCATACAGTAAGATAAAACATCACTGGCATTTCTCCAGTGTTGGCTCAAGAACATTTCTCTCCCTCCAATCAAAACAGGAACCTTTGGAGTAAGAGCAAAGCAAGAAAATCAAGGTTTTCCAAAGGCACTGGGCATGTAAAGCCTGGACAATGCCACAGCATTAGGGAAACCTTCTCATAACACACACCTTCCTCATCCAAACAAACAGACAGACATGAAAAAACAAAAACTTTTACACTTTGTAATGATTTCAACAAGCAAACATAAAAGCTGTTGTCCTTACAGGCCCTCCATAACATCTCCTTGGCGTCTTGCATATGGACTCCTTTGCAGTTCCACAATCTCTGTGTGTAAAGCCATAATCTGTTCATCTAGATAAGCAATATCTCCAGCCTGATGGGGAAAAAAGCAACTCTGTAGCTCCTAAATTGTAAATGGAAAGTGATACCTCCCTCCCCCCCAGTCAATCAAAGCAAGCAGCAGTACCATATAAAACAGACAAAAGGATCTTGAAATGTTCAACTTAATGGTGGCCAACCCTTTTGGGAAGCATGCCACAAGTGCAAAGTATGAGACAGCACAAGTCTAATAACGAGCCACCACCACCACCACCACCTAGTGCTGCTGCATCCCACTAGTGCATGGGTGGGCAGAATATGGCCCGTGGGCCAGAACCAGCCCGCCAGGCAATTTCATCTGGCCCATGGGGCCCCTCCATAAGCCCTCTGTAAGCTCTGGCCCTGGGCTGCCCCTCTGAAAGCCAGTGCCTCCATGCAGGAGGTGCAG
>NW_017729015.1:9341697-9359008 GCF_001723915.1 Gavialis gangeticus | reverse complement strand
GCAAACCTGATAGATGAGGGAGCTGATAACACAGAATTTATCACCCCAGCCTGGCCTGACCCACCCCCAGCCCCGAGGCACTGAAGACTAAAAGCCTCTGCCTGGCAGAGTTTGTGTCTGCTCCCCAGGCGGCTGTCCCTAGCCCTCCCTGCCTACGAGAGTGGAAACTTAGGTAAGGGCTTCACCAGGGCCAGAGACTCCCATTGGGGGAAAGGGGGCCGGAAGTGCAGGGAGCTGTCAGCTATAGGGCCAGGCTGGGCTGGCCCTGTATGCTGCAGAAGCTGAGCCCTATGGGGCTGGGTGGCACTGACCCTGCAACATGCCGTGAAATGCAGCTCCAGGGACTTGCATACTCCCTAGAGACTACAAAGACTCTCCCACCCACCCCAACACCCCTCCACACCCAGGCACCTACCCACCACATGCACCCTCCCCATCCACACACCCTCCACATACACCCCCTCTTGCCCCCCACATATAACATACAAGAGTAAGACCATATTTTAAGCTATTATGCAATCACCTCTAGATACACTACATAAATGCACATTAATCAGGACAAAAAAAATTAAACTGTTAAAATTAAATTAAGTTATAGTAGATGTTTGATTTTTTTAGTATACGATCTTTTTCCCCTAGTTTCAAGATGGCAATCCCCCTCCACCAGAGTACTTCTGAAGCAAGGGAAGGGACTTCTGGTGACAAAGGTCAGGGGTTGATCAAGTTGAATGAGATCATTCTGTAGGCCTCAAAGAGATGCAATCTGATGTCTTGGAAACTAACTGAGGTACAGCCATAAGAAAATAAAGTTGTAACATGAGAGCCAAAGTAAGCAAACCTCTTTTACATTCCATACCTGGGCACAATGGATGGCCTTTTCTTCCATTTCCTTCCAGGCTTTGAGCATCTTTTCAGAAGCTTTAAAAAAATGGAGTTTGGTTAATTTATAGAAAAGACATAGACATGAAACAAACTAGACCTGGCATACAGATCTAGTTTATAAATGTATACACATATGCACAAATTTTTAAAACATTGCACATAAAATTAAGTGTATAAATCCTTTTTTAGGGATCTAAACTGTCCTGAATTCTTGACATGTTGGGAGGCCAGTTTCAAGTAACATCTTTTTTTTTTTTAGTTCAGCCTGTTTGAAAAACTGAGCAGATGAATTTACACTTTAAAAAAAAAAAATAAAAAAAAAAATTCTGGCCTTTGCATTTCTGATCAGTATTAGTATTTTTGATAATCCTCATCATCCTGCAAACAAATAGCCTGAGTGCAGGGGGTTTCTCTGTGCCACAGAATCTAGAGGTGAGAGTACAATCATTGGCTTTTGCAAGGTTAGGACAGATCCCAAACACTTCAGAAAACCCATCTTGACACTCCAAAAAGACAGAATTCTCAAGGACTTGCAAGTGCTTAAGACAGAGGGACCATTATAAAGCATTAGGTGCCTCAGCATAGGCCATGAAGCCACCCAGTAACGTCTACATTCATTCCATTTCTCAGGCTTGGGTCAGAGAAGATTTTTCAGAAATTTAAAAACCCAAAGTAACAAAGAGTCCAGTGTAAAAGGTGAATCCCTATGTAAAAGGTTCCAACAGCTGATCACCATCACTCCCACAATCCAGAAATACCAGGCTGCGTGCAGAAATCATTGGGTGGTGTTCTCTGGGCTGCTACACAAGAGGTTAAAATGGGTGATGCAATAGTCCTATGGACTTTATTTCTATAAATCTCTCTTACAGGCATGTCTCTCTCTAAGTACTATATCCAAACAGGACATTGGTGATCATGGTCTTCCACAGATCTCTTCTCTTTGAGGCATACAGAATTTCCCGTGTCAATACATTCATCCATTTAGATAGACTCTTGATGTAAGTCAACCTCTGTCTTCCACAATCTCTCCTTCCTTCAATCTTTCCAGTTACAACCAGACTTTCAATTTCCTCTTTCCTCATAACATGTCCAAGAAATTCCAACTGTCTCTTTCCGATGTTAATCAGCAGCTTCCTCCTGCAGCCTGCTCTTACCAAAAGATCTTCATCTGAAGTGCAACTTGTCCAACATACTTTCAAGATGCACCTTAAGAACCACATCTCAGTTGCTTCAATTCTCTCTTCCATACTTGGCAATATTGTCTAGCACTCCAATGCATACACGATGACTGGTATAACATAGCAATCCAAGACTCTTAACTTCACCCCCATAGAAATGTTACTATTTGTCAATATCTTTTTCATTTCCAGAAATGCGTCTTTTGCCATCTCTACTCCGTTTTATTTCGTGATCGCATTTACCAGCTGACGTTATCCAGCTTCCCAAGTAGTTACATTTATTAGCCTGCCTTATCTGTTCCTTTTCCACTTTGATGTTGCATAATGGAATGATCATCTTCTTTGTAATTACCATGTATTGTTTTCCTACAGTTAATACTTAGACCCTATTTCTCACTTTCACCAACAATTTTATCTAAAATTCCTTGCGGCTTCTCTTCCGAATCAGACATTCAGACTGTCTCAGCAGCATAACACAAGTTGTTCGAATTCTGGCCACCAATAATCAGCCTTGGTAAATCCCTCAGTATTTTCTCACAAGACGAATGAATCCAGTGAAAAAACACAGCCTTGCCCCATGCCTCTCTTAATTTGGAATAAATCACTTAGTTCATTTTCTATCTTCACTGCTGCAGTTTGGTCCCAATAGAGGTTTCTTAAAATTCTCAAGTCTTTACCATCAATATCCAATTCTTCCAGCATTTTCATTAACTCCTCATTCTTGACTATCAAAAGTTTTGGTATAAACAAGAAAACACAAGAAAAGGTCTTTCCCTCATTCCTACTGCCTTCTCCAAAAAGCATTCATGCTATGAAGATAGCATCTCTTGTACTTGGATCTTAGACAAAACCACACTGCACTTTTACACACTCTGGTCTTATTCTACTTCTAATTCTCACCATCAGAACTTTGTCACATAGCTCATTAAAATGATGGTTAAATGGAGTTCACATTCAGTGGCTCTGGGTCTTCTGGGTAGTGCAATAAAGATCGATTTACTAAGGTCCTCAGGTAGTACTCCACTTTCATAAATCTCATTGATAACAGTTGTTAACTTTGCTATACCAAACTCTTCCAACCATTATTTGTTCTACTGTAATCTCATCTGGCCCTGCAGCTTTATTGGTTTTCATTCAGTTGATAACTGCTTGTATTTCTGCCTTAAGAATTTTCAAACCATCCATGTTCTTCTTAATAGATGGCTTTTTTTTCTTGACTGCTGTGGAATAACTCTTCAGTACACTATGTCCATCTTTTTAATACTTGTTCTTGTTCCATAATTAAATCACCATTCTTGACTTTTATACATCCCCTAGCAGTACAGCCTCCTTTGCCTGTGATGTCTGATATTTCTATACATTGATGTAACCTCTTTATCCTTTGTTTTTCTGTCTCTACATTTTTCATTCAGTCATTTTTCCTTTTTTCATTGCACCTTGATTTAATTCTTTTGCCCAGTTTCTTATACTCTTCCATACTATGGGTTTTCATCTTTCTTTCTTCCATAAGTTCAAGGATTTCTTCAGTCCTCCATTTCTGTTTCTTTTGCCTTACTTTTGATGGAATGACATCCTTGGCTGTTTCAACTAGTGCTTCTTCGAAAATTTCCCAGTTTGACATATTTCCTTCATCTTCAATTTCTTGAAAATGGTTTTGGTCTGCAACTGTGTACCTCTCTTTAATCATATCTTTTTCCATTAGAACTGAGTAATCATGCTTCTTTGTCACTTTTGGTTACTTAAGTTTCCTCAACCTTATCTTAATGGTGCATACTACACGTATATGATCACCCAGTCAGCCCCTGGGTAAGTTTCCAATTGTTGAACTGCATTCCTGAATCTTCTGTTGATGATGATGTAATCAATTTGGTTCCTTATGTTCCAAGACTGTTCCATGTATACCTTTTTCTCGAGTGGTGTTCAAACCATGTGTTCATAATGACCTGATTATTTGCAACTCGCCAATCAATCCATCTCTCTCTCCTTTCATTTTTCTCACCAAGTCCATGAGGTCCAACAATATTATCTACTCCTCCTAACCAACTTTTGCATTTAGGTCACCCATCGCTATGACCACTTCTTGAGGTCTGCATTGTTTTGCTTTATCAAGGTCCTCATAGAAACAATCAATGTCCTCTTCCCCACTTTCAGCTGTCGATGCATACATTTGTACTACTACAATGTTGAAAGGTTTAGCCTTTATTTTCACAAGCATCACTATCAGATATTGCCCAAAAACCATGCAAACATTTTAATGTTTCTTCATCCAAAATCAACCCAACCACCCTTTTGTGCATCTGGCCTCCTGAATAGATGATCTACACATCTTCTGAAACAATAATTCCAGCCTCTTTCCAACGTGTTTCACACAGACCTAGAACATTGATCTTTAATCTCTCAATTTCATGCTTGACATTGTCCAATTTCTCAATTTGATGTAGTCTTCGCATTCCACGTTGCCATTTTGACTGCTCTCTTGTAAGTGTGGACTGTAACATGCTGATGATCAGGAGTCACTTGTTGCACATGACTACCCTTACCAGGCGAGGTCTCGATTCCCCCATCACACACCCATAAGGGAAAAATCCCCAAATAAGTCCACACAACAACCAACCTTCCCCCAATTCACCCCCTTCTTACTCATTTGTAGCACATGTCTCTGCTATGATACCTCCAGTACTCTTCTACAACCCCAAGGAAGTAGGTGTGAAGCAGGGACACTCCATCTACTACTACTACCTTTTCATGCTCCCTTATCTTCCCCAACATTCTCATTCCCCCTCTTTCCCTCCCCAAATCTCTATCCCCAACTAATAAACACAGTAACAAAAACACCAAAAACACCGGCTGATTGCTACCATATTCGTTCATTCAGATCAGAACTCATCCCCAACCGTACATCTGCTTGTACCTTGCAGGTTATAAATTCTCTTAATCTATCCATGTTTGTGTGCCACTCATCATTCTTTTCACTGAGGCTTCAGTATCAAGCCTAACCATAATATAATTGCATATTAAATAGCAACAGCAGTCACCAGTTATGCAGCATGAGCCAAAGAAGGGAGGTCCCACTAGACAATCCAGGAGGTCCCATCTGACTTGTTCCAAGTTAAATACTCCTAGAATGCTTACATATTCCATAAGCCATCTGGTCACTGTATCTTTCCAGATCAAGGTGAATACTCTGATGAAAGAATTCCAGCTTTGCTTTCAGTTGCTGAGATGCTGATACCATATTATTTTTCATTTTGGTTAAATTGGCATTATATCGGAGGAGACTCAACCTAGAGTAATAAGCACAAAAAGCATTTCTTAAAATTAATGAAGAAACTAATGAAAATTAACAACGATAACAAAGAACTGACTGCAGTGAGGAAACTTAATTCTGGCACCTGGAAGGAATGCTTTAGTGACCCTGAATTTCTTTTAAAAACGATCTATGAAAATGATTATTCTTATGGTGCTACTGACTGGACAAGTCACAACTCCTCCATGCCTTAGCTCCCTATCTGTGAAATAGGGAAGAGTGACCCTTCTTTATTTCCCAATTTTATTAGCCTCACCTACTTAGAGTGACCCCAGTAGACCAGGATTGTTTTTAAAAATTGGTTTAAGCTCATTTAGGACCACAAGTCATTACTATGCACTAATCATAACTATTTGGCTATTTAATCAGTTCAAGGCAGGCAAGGCAGCTCATTTACCTTACCCATGTATGCACTGACCTTAACTTTTTTGGATTTCTTTTAAAATTAAGCTCAAATTGGAATTTGTTGGATTTTTTTTTTAATACTTATTAGGGAATAATTATTCTGCCCCAAAATGCATTTTACTCCCCATGAATTACTCTTGTGTACTCTCAAATTTAATTCCAATTTAACGCAGTTTTCATCTAGAATGTGTGCGATGGAAGAGATGCCTTTGAGTGATCAGTTGTAAATCCAAAGAGGATTTACCATATAAATTTAGGGTGGAAAAGAACAAAGCATTTCAAAAGGGTGGGCAGGCAACAATCATATAGGCTGCTTACAGACATAAAAGAAAAACAAAAAAAAGATGGTGTTTACTGTAAACTCCACGTACCCCCATGCTGAGCCCAGCACGTGCCCAGATGAGGCACTGCGTTAGTTTGACCTTGCTCACCTAAAGTCTGTATAGACCAGGCACTTCAGCAGGGCTTTTTTGGCACTTTTCTCTAATAGCTGACTGAATCAGCTTTGGATGAAAGCGACAAAAAGCCTCGCTGAAGCACACAATCTATACAGACCCTGCAGAACCAGACTGAACTAATACACTGCCTCTTCCAGTAAAAGTGCAGGTTTGGGGTTTTTGGGGGGTGGGATTGTGTAGATGTGGGTTCTACATCTGTCAGCAGCCTTACTTCCTACACATTTCAGTTCAGACCTCATACCTTTTGTACACCTGTCCCCAGTTACCAAATTAGCAGAGACTTACATTGCAGCTCTTTGCCCCTGGTAGAGCCTGCTGTAATCTTCTTTCAGCCCAGTCACATAATGGACAGCTTCTGCCCACACTTTACGCAGCTGTGAAATTGGCAATTGGATTTTGCTATCCTGTACTGGACACAGAAGAAAGAGAGAGAGAGATAAACTAAGGGCACCCAGGCACTACACTGAACACCTTCAAGAGAAATTTGGATGCTTATCTTGCTGGGATCCTGTGACCCCAGCTGACTTCCTGCCCCTCGGGCAGGGGGCTGCACACAATGATCTTCTGAGGACTCTTCCAGCCCTAATGTCTATGAAATCTATGAAAACTGTAATCCTCAAAGCTGCTGCTAAATTGCCTCCTAAGCCTGGAAGCACTTAAGTCGGGAGTGGCCAACCTGCAATATGAGTGCCACAAGTGACACTGGCAGCCTGTGTGTGGCACACGGCAGATCAGGGAGGGATCAGGCTGCAAAGCAGCACATATGCCAAGAAGCAGAAAGCAGAGCAAAAGAGGCAGGGGGCACAAGGCAAGGAGCAGAAAGCAGAGCTGCTAATCAGGCAGGTGAAGGCAATCAGAGTGGCACTCAGGGAGGATTGGGAACTAATTTGTGACATACCTGCTAAAAAGGTTGGCCCCCACTGACTTAAGGTTGTTATTACTAGAGGTGCACCGATATATCAGTGCCATATTGGATCAGCACCGATGAAAGGAAAATTAATTGGCTATCAGCTTTTTTTGGCTGGTGTAGCCAATGACACCAATAAATATAATATGCCTTCTGGCTGGGGCCCCCAGATGCCATGTGCATGCGCACAGGCAAATGCATGCATGTGGCCAGGAATGCAGCTGGGCAGTGTGGAGAGCAGTGGAGGGGAATGGGTGTTGTGGGGGGGAAGGAGGGTGTGCAGATCGAGGCCCCCACAGTAAGGGAGGGAGTGGGGCAGGGGCTGGGGGCACTGCTCAGCCAGAATGGTGAATGGGACCTGGGGCCATGAGCAGAACGGAGCCACAGGTGGCATGTCCAGGGAGTGGCTGCCCACACCCTCTGGGGAAGGCATGTGCCCCCCCAGATGCGTGTGCAGGGTGGATGCGGGCTGCCAGCTGTGGGCTCAGGGCTTTCTGCTCTGCTGCCTTTGCCCCAGGGGCTGCACATTAGCTGCAAGTCCCCTGCCCACCCAGCAGCAGTGGGGTCAGTGAGTTGTGTCTCCTGTTGCCAGGTGGGCCGGTAACATGCAGCAAAGGCAGCAGAGGGCCCTGAGCCCACAGCGGGTAGCCCACGTCTGCCCTCACCCTGCTCAGCTCCGGTTAAAAGTGTCCCCACACTTAGAAATGGTGGTGGCAGCACTTGAATGAAAGCTCATTTAAAGAGCTTTTGTTCAAGCACCCCTGCCGCCATTTTTAAGCACCAGGATGCTGATCCCCTGGATGAGCTGTCTGCGGCTCCATCCTGCTCCCTGCCCCAGTTCCCATTCACCACCGTGGCTGGTCAGCACCTCCAGGCCCACACCCTTTGTCACTGTGGGGGCCTCAATCTGCCTCCCTCCATGCCACTTGCCCCCTAGACTTACCCACTGGGCACTGCTCTCCATGCTGCCTGGATGTATTCCTATAAACTGGTTATCAGATCGGTATCAGCTGAAATGGCTGGTTAATAATTGGCTATCAGTATCAGGCAAGAAAATCTTTATTGATGCTCCCCTAGTTATTACAGTTCCTCCAATGACCAAAATTCTACTTCGGCACCTCAGTTTGGACAGTGTTGAGAACCTCAACTCTGACCTCAAGGGAAAGCACATTGGGATCCATATACTAAGTGTTCTGTGTCACTTACAGAGCATGGGCCAAAGGGCATTTTCAGACCACACTTAATATATGAAGCACTGCACCAAACATGGCAGAAGCAGAAGTCACCTCCCCCTTTTCCCCCCAATACCTCAAGGGTTAAAGTACTTGCAATGTGGGGAACTGGTTTTACCACTCTCCTCTGTCTGAATGAAGTCAAACTCAAGTCTCCCACCTCTCAGGACAGTGCCCTGAGAACACCCAGACTATTGAGAGTCCTGGAATGGGGAAACTCTCCCTCACTTCTGTTGAAGCTGTTTCATGCGCACAGAATAAATATTCACCAGGACAGAAAGAGGCAAGTAAACCCCTCACAAATACAATCACCCCATCAGAGGCCAAGTGGAGCAAAGAGTGCTGTGGAATCACATATATTGGAGATGGAAACAATCTGCGTGACCTGATCTAATCACCAGCTCTCCTTCAATAATTTATGCAGTTTGAAAATCCTTTTGCTTTAACGCTTAGTGTTGTTTAGGTCTCTGGAGTACTCACCAAACTGATGGAAGACCTGGCTTTCACTCCTCGCTCTACTGCATACTTAATACAAAAGTGAAATATTCACTGGAGACCTAAACCACACAAAGGATTAGAGCAAAAAGATTTTAAAACTGCATAAAGGGAGAGCTGGCAATGAGGTCAGGTCATGCAGGTTGTTTTCATCTCCAATTTATGGAATTCCACAACTCTCTTTGCCCCACTTGGCTGCTGACTGAATGGTGGTATTTGCGCTAGGTGTATTTACTGGCAGTCAAACTGGGGAATGTTCCCCCAGTGCACAGAGCTTTTTAGCATATAGATACAAAAGCTTAAAGGAAATAAAATGTTCAGAGGCTCTGTAAGGTACACACGAAGGCACTGAAAACAAGTCAGACTTTGGTTTTAAGTTAGCTGAAGCATATTCAGGCTCAATATCAAATATAATATACTTACCAATGTAATTTACACAGTCAGACAGACTTCTGGAAGCAAAGGGACCTTCATAGACAGTTTTGCTTTTATCAAACAAATAAACCATGTAACTATCCCAGCCTCTCTGGTGAGGAAAGGAGAGGAAATGTGTAAGCTGAAAGGATTAAAAACACCTCCTGCCCACCCAAAGGGTCACTGTTACAGGACTGTATAAATTAATTTTAAAAAAATTACTCAACTAACACACAGTCATGATTATTTTTTTTTTACCCTGAAAGCCTGGTTTTCCTAAGCACTGGCAAAGGGACTAAGCACTGTGGGAAGCTAAGCTACTTTATTTATGTGCTTAATGAGGACACTTTTTTAAAAAAACCTAGCCACTGGGGTGGGGAGGTAGAAACGTGTAGCATGGCACAGAAGAAACCACAGCAGGGAGCGTCTAGGACAGTGGCTCTCAACCTTTTAAGACTTGATGCACCCCTCCATAACTTCTATAAATTGAGTGGCACTCAATTTCAAAAAACTAATTTTATAGATTAGAGGGCTTATCTCCTTTCAGAGGATCCTGGCAGTGGGAGTGAGGGATTGTCCAGGCAGAGACAACCATGAGCCTGTGCTTATCTCCTAACACCTCGCTTATCTCCTCCCACCTCATGGAACCCTTCAAAAGATCTGACAGCACCCCAGGGTGCCCCAGCCCTCTGGTTGAGAATCACTGTTCTAGGAGCTGAGGAACAGCCGTGAAAAACAACAACTGTGAAACCAATATAGTAGATACTCAAATTGCAATGCAAAACGTACTCAGTTATTCATAACATTAACTGCCAAGCAAGGGATGCTGAAGCTTGCCTAGTCAATACCTATTCTTATAAAGCAAGAGATACGACAGAGTCTGTTAAGACAACAACTTAAACTAGAATCACTGATGGAATCAACGCAGTTAATATTCCTTGAGATTTTAGCATTCACGTTTAAAAGAAAAGACATGACAGCAATGGAGTAAAATGGAAATATGCTTACAACGCCATCAATAACACACTGGGAGGCAGGTTTCCGAGGGTCCAGGGAAACCCCCATTTCCAAAAGCAACTCTTGATTTCCAGTACTTATTCCAGTTTCAACCTCAATGCGAGACTGAAGTGAATGCAGACTTTCCTCAGGTTGCAAGAGAAATGAAACAATCTTGGCAGAAGTCATATTTAGGATATGTACAATCTGTAAAAAAAAAAAAACAGCCAAAGAACTGCTACAATTTCTTTCAAGCATAAAAAAAGAATAAAAAATTCTCAGGCTAAGACAGAGGTGCTGTACCTCTGGCCCATGGGCCAAATCCAGCTTGTGGGGTTCTCCACAGGTGGCGAAATTTGGTGGTGTAGGAAGGGTGGCATTTAATACCACCAACCCTCCCCCGCTACTAAATTCTCAAACCCCACAGGACCAGATAGTCCCCATCCCTCCTGGGGCTGGGCCAGCTCCCCTCCTCCTGCAAGGCTGGATGGAGCCCCACTATGCCCACCCCACATGCCAATCCAGCTCACCAACTGGATCCAACCCGTGAAGGGGCCGGGAACTGCCTATCTAGCCCCCAGGGCAGAAAGGTTGAGCACCACTGGGCTAAGAACAAGCTGCTATGGAAAGCAGAAATTTAATAAAGAAATGTAAAATTGACTAACGAAATAACAGGAGATATAGGGGCAAAGCACTGGATAACTGTTATACTCCCAAAGCAGGAAGAGTTTTAAAACCAGACTTTTATTACACCTAGGAGCCCAAAAACACTAAAGTACACATCAGCCCCAACACTGCTGAATCAATTCTGCAGCACAAACTGTACTGCTGAAACCACACACACTGCTCCTCTGAACTGCCACTCTTCAAACTCTTCAGCAAAACTCCAACATGCAAAGGGATAGTGATCTAGCCTTGACATTCTTTAAATGCTACCTAGGTTTGGCACACAATGCATGGCACACAGTCCATTGTTGTAAGACCACTCTTTAGCTGCCAAAATAAAACTAAGCAAATCATATTGCTGGTGGTATTTTTGCCTTCATATATCAACTGGATCCAGGCATGAATATATAAGTAGGGACCTACCTAAATTGTGGCAGAAGTTCATGGTACAGCACCGCCTTTAATCGTTCTTTTTGCCATGTGCCGCCCCCCAACCTCCTCTGAGTGACTGAGAGGCAAAAACCGGTGCCTCTTGGCCACTCAGTGGCCAAGCAAAAAGAGCAAATTAAAGGCATTGCAAACTTTCACAGAGACTTAGGTAGTCCCTATAAGACCTGAAGCAATGGAGAATACTTTCCTCGTGACCTTGATCTGGAAGGTGTCAGGATTTCAAGAAAAAAAACAAACGGATCAGCTAAAATTGCACTTTATTTTCATTCACTTCCCACCAAAAGCCCTTCATTCTCAATATTTAAACATTTAAGCTTACCTTCAAATTTAGTATTTGATCCATTAACAGGAAACATCTCAGACGATTGCTTTCTGGGTCTACACCTCCACCCCTTTGTTGTGGATCCCAATTCAGCATCAGTTGTAACCAATTTTCCATTGGTTCTACAATTATACTAAACCAAAAGTATTGACAGGTGAAATAAAAATTGAAAAGCAGGCATCTTACATTGAGAAATCCAATTAATTCATACATCTCCTGTAAATACTAGAAGCATGTACAAAGGGGGAGCATGGTGCTCCAATGAAATCAATAACACAGTTCACATGCAATGGGAGCAGAATTTTATCCAAGGTATTTTTCCTCCATTCTATCTTTTCTGTTCATAAAATAGTTTATCTGAATGAAAAAAATATATTAGTACAATAGTAAAGTTGAACAGTAAAAACAGACCCCAGCACTCTTTCCTGCCTAGGCAGGGGGCTGGACTTGATGATCTGTTGAGGTCCTTTCCGACCCTAGCATCTATGAATCATACATAAGGCAAAAGCCAACATATCAACAGTAGTGTTATTCTGGCATACAGGAAATCTAGTATTGTCTTCCATATGTACGCTTTATGGCCAAGAACCAGAGACAACGCTGTTCCAGAGCTTCTTGGGTATTCACCGGGCTTTTTAAATCACTTCACCTTGATGTTATGTTAATAGAGCTAAACATTTTTTTTTTAATTAGGGGGACAAAACAATGTTTATGTCTAACACGAACCTTTCACTGGTTCCAGTTAGATTTAGATGTCCATACCAACAAGATTAGATTGGAGAAGTGTCAGACTAACTTTGTTGCTGCTTTTCCTAGCAAGCAGACATTCCAAGTCAGGCCCCAGTGTTATCCAAACAGCCAAAAGAGAGACAAAATCACCCACCTGTAACCAAAGTTCTTCAAGTGACCTCTGCACATGTATGCACATGGGACTACATATGCAGTAGTACTCAGTGGAATACTGTCATCGCTCACTGTGAGCCCTCTTGTATTCCTGAATGTTCTCAAAACAACAGTCCTTTCTACCATGCCTGCATCTGGGTTTCTGATTAGGACTCTGAGGAAAAGGGGAATGTGGGCAGGGAGCGGAAATGCGCAGAGGCCATTTTGAAGAACTTTAGTTATAGGTTAGTAACCATTTTTTTTTCAAGTGGACTCTACACATTCTTACTCCACAGTTGCGGGGTTGGACCTGATGATCTGCTTAGGTCCCTTCCGACCCTAAGCGCTATGAAACTAACTATGAAATAATTTGATAAGCAGTACAAACCACTGAAGAAAGTGGGACCCAGGATCCTACAGGGTGGCTGGAATACTGTCCTGTCAAGCCATGCATCACATCCATATGTTAATCTAGTGACCAGATGTTTAACTGGTGTATGGAATGTGTTCCACCCTGCTGCTTCTCAGACTGCAATGACACTATGTCCAAGATGGTACAAATACCACTAGGTGCATGTCCACTAAGTTTTACAAGTCACAAAGATTAATTAGTAAATCTCTCCATTTTGCTATACTGTTTGAAACTGTGTTAAGGTGAAACACCCTGATTTTTATTATCATCTCTGTAAGGGAGGGAGAAAGATAGTTTGGGGAACTTTTTACAGCCTTTAACCGTTTGCTTCTAACATACATTATGCAAGTTTAGACTGCTTAAATGAATGAATGAAGTCTGAGAGAAACTACTGATTGGTTAAAATGGACATCAGTTATTGTATTGGGCAGGAAGGTAGTATATAGGTGCATGATCACTTTGCTTCCATAGAAAACTAAATGGTAGAGCCACCAAAGCTTGCAATTTGTTCATTCTTCTAGCAGAAGTTATTGCTGCACTGAATGCTGTCTTGACTGATATATGAAAGCGCACTTATTCCCTGACTCAAAAGTGGTCTCATATGTTGAGTAAAAGTTTTGGTTAAGGTCTCATGAGGGTGTCCATTGAATGGTGACACATGCTCATCATTAACCATGGGTACATATGATACACTGCTCATTTGTACATAGTAAATATGGTAGGTATCACAAGTATTTTCAGTAGATAGGGGAGCATTAGTATTGTTGTATAAAGCTCCAGTAAAACTTTATCTTTAATACAGCGTGTGCTTCTGGTCACCCATGTGCAACAGGGAGATTGAAAGTATGACAGGTACAAAGCATGGCTACTAAGATGAGCAGGGAAATGGAGAGTTAATCTTACAAGAAGAGACATGGGGCACATCTCCCTCACTCCTGACCACAAGACTGCAGCCACTGAAAAATATAAGTCCCATTGACTTGCTTCCCTCTGCATGCCAAAAGCTGGAAACTAGACAGCCATAGTGTATTGGATAGGATGTCGCCAGGAAAAGGCCCAAAGTGGGTATCCTAGGGAGGCACTCAGACACAGTCTCAGGACAGCTTGACCATGGTCCTGGGGGTGAACACTTAGGGCTGTGTTCCAACCTACTCCCAAGCCACCTATGCTATCTCTAGCTGCCAGTCTCCAGTGGGCCAGAATTGAAGAGAGTAGGTGGGGCTTATTTTCTTGGCAGTGGTTCTAAGGTTGGGAGGGAAGCTGCATATTCATGCCCCAGACCAGTGGTTCTAAACCATTTTTGTACCAGGACCCATTTGTAAACATCAATACCACTCCCAACCCAGCTATCCCCTACCCTCAGGTCCCAGCCCCCACAGCATGGAGGGCATGCCGAGGGCGGGGTGGGGGGTGGTGTTGTGTATGGGGCATAGGGGGCCCCATGTAGCCCCTTGCAAACTGGAACTCTGCAAGGAAAAAGCCATGGTTTTCCACCTTTTTCTCCTTTAAAGGAGAATCCATTTTTAAAAGTTTGTTCACGACCCTTTCATATTCTTGTGACCCATAGGTTGAAAAACACTACCCTGGAAGACCCTGGCTTGTTTAGTTTAGTAAAATACAGGCCAATAGGGAATACAATTGCTGTCAAAAATACATCAAGGCAGCATATACCAGGAAAAGGAAGTCAAAGTTGGATGTGCACAGCATGAACACACTTACCTACAAAGGCTGTTGGGCTGTGGCAAATGACTACTAAACCGAACTTCTCCTTTCATCTCTTCAAAAGCAAAGATGTGCTTAGCATCTTTCTTCTTGATTTTTTCATGCCTATGAAATAAAATTTCCCATGGTTGCAATGATTTGTGTACTTATTTAAGAACCCAATGAAAGCAGCATTAACAAAATCCACCAGCCTGGCAGCCCTGGAGTTCAAATTCCCTTCTCTAGATAGAACAGAGAGAAGGAATATGAGATTCTTACTCATCCCTGACAATGCATCTTACTTGAAGTAACAGGGGAGTAGAGTCTCCACAGCCCATTCGGTCTTTGAAAGCTCTGTTGTGTCTGCCAGCAAAGAGGCCTAGTTGGTAACACATGTGGTGGAATCCTCTCTTATTTGGAGATCTATCACAGGGAACGGAAACTCAAAAAACTCACTGCCCACAGGGTAAGGGGACTGAATAAAAACAACAACTGGGGACTAAACAAATAGCATAGGTCAAATTTGCAGCAGTGGTCCAGGGAAGATAGCCTGTTGCCATCCAACCCATGGTGAAATACAATGCAGAAGTGTTAAAGCACAGCATTCTACTGAGTCAAATAAATATCAAATAGGATTCAACAGAATATTAATGGAAGAAGTACCATCCCTGTATGGCCCCCAGGCTGCATACAGTACCGCAGAAGTTCTGCCTCAGTTTCCCCAATGCAATCTTCAACAATCTTCAGTTATGGCTACAGTCTACATCAGTAGTGCTCAACTTTATTATTATTATTTTTTAATATATGTGGGCCAAACCTTTAAATCTGAAGTGGGCCAAGGAGGGGTACGACCACACCTCCTCTGGCCATGCGGTGAGCTCTCCAAGTTCACCTACAGGTCAGTATGGCTCCTGCCAGAGCTCCACATGCGCAGTGAGCTCATGAGTATGTCTGTGCCACCACTAACATTGCTAACCAGAGCCACCACTTCTGCATGCCTCTGAAGCGCAGGGGGTAAATTCCACTGCTGTTCACTGTTCGACACCAAAACAACAGGGGATGAGTAGCTGCAGCATTTGTTCCCTAGACTCCAGAGCCATGTGCAAACCTATATCCTGTCCGTGGGTCATAGATTAAACACCAGTGGTCTCCACTGAGACACCAGCCCATGCCAGCTAGCAGCAAGGAAAGTCCCCATTGTCACAACCCAAAATAACCTTTGGCCCCACTTAGATTAGTTCTTAGACAGCAGAGCTGGGCTCTCTCCTTTTTAACAAATCTTCAGAACTGACATGAGTCAAGTGTAGTAACCTTAGTCAGACCGGACGCATTACAGGTCATTAACCCCCTCCTGGTTACTGTGACTCAGCACAGTAGCTGTTGCCTCAGTCATTTTAATTCAGCGACTATGGTCTTGATTGACCCTTTGCCATTTTATAATAAGCAGTGTTTGCTTCAACATGTTGAAAAATTTAATGTCACATAAGGATAAAGCTGATTCTGAAGTGGAAAAAGAAATACTTTGGGGCTGAGAACATGGTGTGGAATTCACCCACTCTCATAGGAGACATGTCTCTAGAATCAAAAAGTGCATTTAAAAAAACCCCCAAACTTTCCATCCTTTATGACAGCAAAAAAAACTTCGCAAATTTGAAGAGAATGTAAACTAGTGCAGTCAAGCCTTCCTGATTCAGCAGGCAATCTGAAGCGACAGCTTTGAGTAATGTGAACTATACCAGTCTGTTTAAACTGAACTCAGAAGATAACCCTCACCATAGCAAAATAATGGGGACACAGTGAAGTAGATGGATTATCAAAAATTAATTCTATGTAAGAGCTACTTTTAATGACTGGAAATTTAATTAAGTAACAAAAAAATTTAATATGTTGTTTTAAATTTATTCAAGATGCTGCAGAATTTTGTGCATTTTACCATAATGCCACAGAATTTTGGTCAAAGCTACAGAAGTATAAATGAAGCCTTAGTACTATTAACTGTGTGTATCACAATGTTCATCATTAAGGCTGCACAACACTTCCCATTACAGCACTATTTTCAGTTGCTCATAATTTTGCCAAGTCTGGGCTGAATGCCTTCAAGAGACATTTGGAAGTTTATCTTGCTGGGATCCTATGGCCCCAGCTGAATTCCTGCCCGAGGCAGGGGGCTGGACTCTATGATCTTCTGAGGCCCCTTCCAGCCCTAAGGTCTATGAAATCTATGAAATTTCTAAACAACGTGCTTGCCTCAAGCTGAATTTTTCCGGAGCATTTCAAAAAACAGTTTTTGACTCCAAGATGAACATAGGCCAGGAGTGTGGGGAGGCAGTTAGGAAGGCCAACTGCACCTTGTCATGTATCCACAGATGCATCTTGAGCAGGTCCAAAGAGGTGATCCTTCCCCTCTGTGTGGCACTGGTCAGGCCGCAGTTGGAGTACTGCGTCCAGTTCTGGGCGCCACACTTCAAGAGGGATGTGGACAGCATGGAGAGGGTCCAGAGGAGGGCCACTCGCATGATCAGGGGACATCAGGGCAGGCCCTATGAGGAGAGGCTACGGGACCTGAACCTGTTCAGCCTCCACAAGAGAAGGCTGAGGGGGGAT
>NW_017729015.1:9325394-9341560 GCF_001723915.1 Gavialis gangeticus | reverse complement strand
GTCAGGGCGGCTAGGGTCTGGAACCAACTTCCAAGAGAAGTGGTGCAGGCTCCTACCCTGGGGGTTTTTAAGAGGAGGTTAGATGAACACCTTGCTGGGGTCGTTTGACCCCAGTACTCTTTCCTGCCATGGCAGGGGGTCAGACTAGATGATCTGCTCAGGTCCCTTCCGACCCTAGAAACTATGAAACTATGAAACAGTTCAGTCTTTGCTCTGAATGAGATTTGTAAAAATAACAAAATGGTTGCAAGTGTGTTGGACCATGGACAAGTTAACACGTCATGCCTTACTGTGGAAACTCAAAGTTTGGCAAAGGAGAAAATCACTCTAGCTCTGGAAATACTGCACATATCAGGAAGGTAGAGTTAAAGGCAAAATGCCAATAGCCACTTCAAAATCTCCAAACAAAAAAGTAGTACAATGACAATCATTTCAATCCATACCATTCCATGTCCAAAAGAGGGAGAGCAGATCTGTCAAACCTAATGCTTGGCACCCTCTCCTGTAGCAAATGTCTTACCATGTAAATGGCTCAAGGTTGTGTAGAAAGGGTCTAAATCCAGCAATGCTTTCAAATACCATTGTTCCAAAGCTCCAGTAGTCTACAGCAACAGTATAGGACTTATTCTTGAAGAGTTCTGGAGCCTAAAAACAGTAATATACTTTAAAATTAAATTTCAGAGAACATATTTTTCCCTATTTCATAGAGAAACTATATAGGAAAACACTAAAGCAAAACTGATTTCTGCCAAAACAAATTCTACACATAAAACCAAAAAAACCCTTAAACAATCTTACCAAATATTGCAAAGTCCCAACAAATGATGTGCATAAACTTCCTTGATCTAGATCCTTGGCATATCCCAAGTCTATTATTTTGTGAATAAACTGTAAAAATACAAAGCAAATATTACAACAGTAAGGAAAAAATCAGCAAAAAGAAGAAAAAAACATAGTTGCAGGCCTGGTGAGGGACATCCAGATGTTATCTCACTAAAAAAGGGGTGGGGGGAACAAAAACCCAGAGAACGAATCAGTGAACTGACAAAAATATTTCAAATGAACCTGTTCCACTACATAGCACTAGAACTTTGATGTTCATCCATGAAAGCCAGGGGTCAGTAACTTTTAGAGCAGCAGGCCACCACCTGAAACCACGTCATACTGTGTGCCAGCTCTCTGCCCCACCACCCCTCTCCATAGCACCGAGGTCGCCTCCTGCCATCCCTGCCCCTAGTGGCACTGAGAAGGGCTAAATTTGGTGGCAACAGTGATGCCTTACATTCTAGTATGCAAGCAGGGTGGCAAGGGCACTGTGGGGCAGATTGGCAATACAGCATTAGTTACAGAGAGGGGACACACTGAGCTGAGCTCAGTGCTGTGGATCCCCTGTGCCACTGCAGACTTGATCCCAGCACTTTGTGGGCTGAATTTGGTTGACGGGCCATAGGTAGTGAATTCCTGACGTTAGCCATAATCATTCATTTCATAGCTGTTTATAACGTAACTTGAATATTACAATCCACTACTGTCCTGAAAAACTAACAGGTTTGAATGAAGTCAATAGGGGGAAAAGGCAAAACAAAAGAGCATTTTCGCTGAGAAATCAGAATCAGACTGAATACCAGGACAAATTTATTTCTACACACCACCTCAAGAAATCCAACACATATGTAAAAACGAAGTTCAATGCAATTTATATTGTTGATACCATGCTATGTCAGAATTACTGAATAGGAAAAAAAAAGAATGTTTCATTGAAGTAATTGACCAAATGGCAATTCTCTGAGGACCAGCAAAATGGGATCTGAAATTTTAAGAGACCAGAAAAACTTGTTATAAAAATCATGGTTGCATTTTCAGCCTCACCCAGTGCCAAAAGAAGCCACTAGCAGTTTTAACTTCAATTAAATCAAGCCAAAGTTGCTATGCAGCTCACAAGCCTGATATCTGGTGCATCAACTCAATTCATTGGCAGAGATTTTTTACTTACCTTCCCACCTTCATCCTGAAGAACAATGTTTTCTGGCTTTAGATCTCTGTGTATAATTCTGTTTTCATGCAAATACTGGATACCAGACCCTGAATAAAATCAAGTGTTTGATGTAAGAGATAAATACCCATAGTAAAAAGAAAACAAACAAAAACCAAAAAACCCCAAGACTAGTCAGTGTCTAACACCTCTGTGTTATAATATCCTGACCATAAACAGCTTACAAAAGTCCTGAGGATGTGCTTCACTGCTGATCCTCAGCTCTCCTAAGACAAAGCAGGCTTCTATGCTCCCCAGTTGCTAGGCTTAGGCTGTACAGAGCAGCAAGCTGAAAGGCTTTGTTTCTCGGTAGCAGTCAAAGGCACAGCCAGGAGACTACAGACATAGCTCTAATCTCCCTAATCATTCTCCTGGCAGCTATCCAGTACCAGCTATGCATCACATGCTGACCACATGCTTACTGCACACAACAGTCTTCCTGAATCTGCGGTCAGCCGGGATCAGATCTTACGAGGGACAACCACTTCACAGAACTCAATGGGTTGTTGACAATATACTGTTGGCCAATATATTGTATTGTTTTGATTATAAGTTTATCTTGCTTTTCTTGCAAAAATGCCATAAAACCACACCTGACTTGCACACAGCATTGACCTCTGTACTCACAGTATTGTTTTTGCATAGAATAAAAATACGAAGTCAGAATTTCTTTTCAGTGCAGTTTATTTTAGTACCCTTAGTGCAAATAACTCTCTGCGTCCTTTCCTTGGTTATTTGATTTTCTTGTAGGATTTTGTAATGGTGATAACACAAATAAAGGCATTGAACTGTTATCACTCTATATACCAGGAAAAGTTTATTTTTCCTCAAATAAAACTTGAAAATGTGAGGTTGACTAAAATAAAGTGTTGCCTTGTATTCAGAACAGACTAGTATATTCCAAAGCAAGTGAAAGTTCAGAAGTTTATTTTAACATATGAACATGCTGTGCAAAATGCTGCTGAAAGAAAGCAAAAAAAGAAGAAAGTTTAATTGTGAAGTGAACTGTGGTTTGATGAAAAAGAACTACTAAACAGGGGTTTGCCAAATTTTCTGGTGAAGTTCCACAATTATCAGAGCAACAGGTCAGAATCCTTCTTAATTTTGGAAGGAAGCATGCTCTGAACTAACTGTTGACTGAACAAGGTTGCCCACACATCAGGCACATCCCAGTGGGGCTGCACCTTGTGAACTGCTCAGCAGAGAAGGGAGCCTGGAACACCATCATCACCATGTTGATCATCAGCAGGGATCCTGGTTTTCTCTGATAAAAAAATTCCCCAATTTTCAGATTTAAAAAAGTAAACCCAAAATCCCCATTTTTCTGTAATTAAAATGAAACACCGCTATAGTGTTTCTAAATTTTAATCTATAGTGGCGTTTCACTTTAATCACAGAAAAATGTGGATTTTGGGTTACTATTTTTAATCTGAAAATTGGGGATTTTCTTTTATCAGAGAAAACCAGGATCCTTGCTGATCAACACAATGACGATAGTGTTCCAGGCTCCATTCTGTGTTGAGCAGTTTACAAGGTGCAGCCCCACTGGGACGTGCCTGATGTGGGGGCAGCCTTGTTCAGTCAACAGTTAGTTCAAAGCATGCTTCCTTCCGTCTTTAAGAAGAATTCTGACCTGTTGCTCTGATAATTGTGGAATTTCACTATGGTGGTGTTTCATTTTAATCATGGAAAAATGTGGATTTTGGGTTACTTTTTTTAATCCAAAAATTGGGGATTTTTTATAAATCAGAGAAAATCAGGATCCCTGTTGATCAGTATTAGTAGCATCATAAGCTAGAACCTAGAGATGTGTCATCTTTCTTACTGCTTGGGCATTTCTTTACTTTGGAACCGAACCACACAATACTGCCATGTTCAGGGCTCTTCCTGAGGTTTCAGGGCCATCACCCAGCCTTTATCTCCCACAGCTGATTGATTTTCAAGCTCAACCTACTCAGCTGATGTTTGCTTTCCACCTAACTAAAGCCTTATCAGACGGCCACTGTATTTTCTGTTCTCCTTCCTTTTGTGTGTATTCATGAAGTAACAGGCTCAGATTAGCAACAACAGCTTAAAAGCCAAATACCACCACCTATAAAGCTGCCTCCCCCTCACCACCCAGTTAAACAAGGTCACTAAATCAAACACAGATTTATTATCATACAAGGTTACAAAGCAGACAGAAAGAATCTATCAAATTAAGATGCATTTGCTATTGCTTGGGAAAGTCAATGCATTTTAATCATGCATGGGCATTTCATTTTCATGTTCTGGCCTGGCTGATGTATAAGTGAACCCAAGTGTCCCACTATAAAACCCCTAAACAGAACTATTAGGGACCTCCTGACTTACCAACACCAGCGTCCTGCTGTCACAGGCACCATGCCATACAGCAACCGAATAAAGTGATCAAGCTCCATCTCAGAACCCCATTCCTCCATCCTAAACCCAGGTGCTTTTTCACTATCATAAGCAACATGGCAATAAGTAATAATAGGATAATTTAAATTATACCACCCCCTAAGACAGTTAAATCTGCACAATCCAACCAAAAACAAGCATTTTGTTCCTGACCATTTTATCAGGAACAGCCAGCTAATATACTTTGCCCACATTTCCAAGCTGCCTCCAACCTGACCCAACTGTCATAATTCCCATCTATTTTACAACCAAATACGATACCAAATATGTGGTATCATAAAAGCACAAAAAGGAAGATTGTGTAATTTGTTTTAATATACAATTTAATAACAAACTCTGAATGCACCTGAAATGGTTACAGAATTACCAGCCAGCTGCACCGTGAGACTGAAAACCATAGCAGCACTGTCACAAAATTAGATTTAGCTTATTAGGAAGTGTGTGTGTGGAGGGGTGGGGGGGCATGCAGCTTGCCAACAGGTGGAAAAGAAGCAAGAATACAAGGAGACAGTTTGGATCTTAAAAATCATACACCCTGTCCTACCATGCCATGTATGTGATCCCAATTGTGCAACAGGTGGGTAGGGAGCCTTGAGGTTTATGCTACTTGCAAACTCTACATGATAGGCCAATGATTTTCAACTTTTGAGACCTGATATGGTCTTGTTTGTTTTAGATCCAAACTCTGTCTCCTTGTATACTTGCTTCTTTTCCACCTATTGGCAACCCCTCCCCCACTTTTTAATAAGTTAAATCTAAATTTTGTGGTAGTGCTGTCATGGCTTGCAGTCTCAGTGCAGCTGGCTGGTAATTCTGTAACCATTTCAGACGATATTAAGCACCCAAAGCAGGAACACAAGCAAGGCACTTTTGCTGATGGGCAGGAAGGACAGTGTGGTAAGGTTTCCTCTCTGCTTTTTGTTTTATAACAAACAGTCACTACAACAAAACTAGGTAGCATGCTACATTTTGGCAAGCAGATTCACAGCCACCGCAGAGGCTGTACAAAGTGACTGCTGTATGGGAGATCCAATATTGCCAACCCCACATTGCCAAAAATCATGAGATGAACTCTTAAAAAAAATAAAAATAATTAAAAAATAAAATAAAATAAAATAAAAAAAATCAAGAGATTGGCATGTAAATCATGAGATGCTATTTTTGAAGTGTGTGTCTGGGGGTTGTTATTTGTGAAGGTGTGAGGAGCTGTGGGTGTGTGTGGGGTTTGAAGCCTGGGGAGGGGGGGTACCAGCACACCCTGGCAGGATGCAGGGTACTGTGGGCCTGGAGTGAGAGGCAGCAGCAGGGCTGGGGAGGCTGTGGCTTGGGAGTGAGGAGCAGACACATAGACCACCCAGCTGGTAAGTGGTGGGGAAGGGGCAGGGGGAGAGGGAAGGGGTGGTGGGGGAAGATTGAGGCCCCCATGGTAAGGGAGGAAGACAGGAGCAAGGGCTGGGATGAATGGGGTCTTGGGGCCAGGGCAGGTCATCCAGAGGTGTGGGAGGGGGTACTGATCCCTACAGCTGTGCATGCCCCTGGGGGAGGCATGGGGGGCACATGCCCCCCTGAGAGGCAGAGGTGGGCTGCCCACTGTAAGCTCGGGGCTCTGCACCCTGCTGCTTTTGCCCTGGGAGCTGTGCAATACCATTGCTGCCTGCAGGGTGGGCAGGGGACATGGGGTGCCCTGGCAGCATGGCACGTCCCCTGCGCACCCAATGGCAGGAAGCACACTGGTGTTGAGTACCCCGGAGCAAAGGCACCAGGGAGCAGAGCCCTGAGCCCACAGCGGGCAGCTTACCTCCCCAGGGCCCCATTCACCCCAGCCCCACTTCCTCCCTCACCATGGGGGCCGCAATCTCCGCTCCACCCCTTCCCTCTTACTCTGCCCCTTCTCCTCCACAGACTTACCAGCTGGGAAAATCCAGAGATTTGAGGGTTTGATCGGGAGTTCATGAGTCAGAGTTATTTTGACTTAGAAATCCCAAGTCTCGCATGTTTTTGGGACAGTTGGCATTACTGGAGATCTAACCTCCTCCTACTGCTACTAAGCATCTGAGAGTTTCCAAGAGTCATAAAAAAGGTATGGAACCACTGAAACCTAAAAGAGGCCTTCAGGTGTTTCTAGCAAACATCAGACTTGAGTCACAAATGAAGAAAAATGGTAGGAACAGCTCTAGTAAGATCTTGAACAAGGTTTTTCTTTTGTACCTAAAAATGTCTGACAATTTTACTTCATGCTGGCCAAAATAAAATTCTCCTTCAGCTGAGATCAACACTTCCAGGTGAAAAGGTAGTGCCTGTGAGTGGATTTTAGTTTTTTTGTTAAAAAACAACAACAACAAACCCAACAGGCATACAGGCAAGAAGACCCAGCCCCGCACCCCACAAAGTCAAGCTTAAAATGCAAACTGTTTATTACACATTACCTTAACCTTCATATAAGAAGCTTAAAAGACAGTTAACACATGCACAGTGTTTTTGTGAGACCTCAGAAGTCACAACGAGACATGGCATTTCTAATATTGATTCTAACTGCTTGGTTGCCATCCAGGTGTAACAACTATGCTAGTCTGACTGACGTGCAGTTTAGCCACCATCAATGAATATGTAAGTAGAAGATTGGTTTGGTTCTCCTGCAAAAATAAGCAGAACTTTCTGTAGAATTGGCTTACTCTGTACACTCAAGGAGAGATGAATAAAGTATCTAGACCAGAGGTCAGCAACCTTTTAGGAGTGGTGGGCCTAATTAGCCCAGCTTGTTCCAAAGATGGGCCACTGTCACACTTCCAACCCAGCTACTGCTCCTCCAACTGCCAAATTACTGCCAAAGTCCTGGCTTTGAGAGTGAGACAGAATCAGTTGGCGGGCCATAATTTGCTGACCCCTGCAATTGATCATGTACTCTAAATCCTGTTCTAACAGTAAAGTATATCTACTGAAACCTGACATGACAGACCACACACTTTAAAGAACAATCTTTAAAACATCACAGGGCAAATGATAACACATGTGCAATGCAAATTTGTTAGTTTCTGAAAGATGGAGATGAACATGTTCTTTGTCAATGACCACGAATCATCATCATAGTGGAACAAAACTTCTTTATAATGTTATGAAAACATGTCTGCTTTGGAACCTTTATTTGTTAGCCCTTTCTCAAGGATTGGCTGGGACAACAAAACAGAGCTGTACGGCAAACATGCAAAAGTAAGTAAAGTCACAGATTACATACCAATGTCGCTAAGCAGTGAAAGAATCTGACTCTCTTTAAGTCCACAGCAATTTTCTGGTTTGTTTAGCAACTATGGAAAAGAAAAATACAATCTTAGTTTGCAATGAAGAAATAGTCAAGAACAGCCTCCTCCATCTCAAGCACCACCACCCAAAAACAATTAAGCTCAGGCTTAATTCAAGTGAGCTAAAGATGATTCAATGAAAAAGTGATAAAAGGATGGAAAGAAAAGTGGTGTTTACGAGTTTAAGAGGACAGTAGTTTGGAAAGAAGACTTCAAGAGAGGGACTGTTATCAGTGATGTGTATAGCATCAATGTGGGCAGTCAGAGCCTGTCAAATTAACTGGAAGTCATAATGAGGAGCATGTGGCTCCCAGATTCTGCATTTTAGTCCACCACCTCAACAAATTTAAATAATATAAAATGAAATAAGATTCAGGACTAGCCTTAGTTTTTGGTACAAGCTTGCTACTTGGAAGAACAACTGTGCAAAACAGGAAACCACTGCTAAGAGGCCAAAGGACAAAAATAGTCTTTCCTGCCTAAGTGCAGGGGGGCTGCAAGGTCCCTTCCAGCCCTTAACATCTATGAAACTATGAGCATACCCAAAAAGCTACACATCAGCAGGAGCACAACACCTAGCAGCAGCCTGCCATAGGGATAGAAAGCAGGACCATATTATCTGCTTTCTCCAGTGTAAGGGATACCCAGGGAGTGGGAGCCATCAAGAGACTGGTTAAAGCCACCAGATTCTCCATCTGACTCAGGGTGACTGCTGCTTTAACCTGCACACGCTCACTATGGACCTTAATGGACCCATTCACCCTCTGGGAAATGCAGTGAATCCTGGCAACACCTGGAGCTCTGGGGAAGAAGACATAAGAACCGGTGATGTGGGGTCTGTATCTCTTGAAGACAGTGCACCATGCATGCCTTTGGCTGAGATCTAGTAGTTAGTCTCCATTCTATTTGCACCACCTGAGCAACGCAAAGGAAAAACAGCAGAGGAAAAAAACTTGCCACGAGCCAGAGTGGTGCCTGAAGGACATAAAAAAGAGATTCTCATCTCTATCAACTGCCTGGCCTATACTGGCCCAGCCCCAAGTAACCTGCTGGTTGCTGTTCTTCAGATCAGCTATGCCCAAACTTCACTCTCTGCCAGCTGGAAATCTGCCACACAGTCATTCAGTATTTTGGTCGTACTAACTGTTTCTCTCCAAATCACTCCCAGCAGGCTAAACATTAATGCAGCATTCCCCGAGATGGCTGAGCTGCTGTGGTACAGAAGAGTGTGTTGTTTCCTGTGGTAATAGCTTGCGTGTGACTTTATTTAATCCAAGGAAGTTGGTGCTCAGAAACAACAACCACATGGTATCAACAAGGTGGAGATATGGGCCTGGTGACAAGGTAGAATCCTAGATGACAGGAGACCTCCATCTTGCTGCAGCCTTCCCCCATCTTTACAGCCACTGAGATCCTGACATCATCTTGTGCCTGATCTTGTGTTGGGGTTGGACAGTAGTCTGTCTGGAACCTTTCCTCAGGCCTGTTTGCCATGGGTGACCCTGCCAGGAGCATGAGACTGGGCGACAGTTCTGAGGATCACTGGTACACGCAAGCCTCTCCACCACTAAGAGGTCTCGGTCACAGAGAGGGCTGGCTGACTACTGCCCACTGTTTACTCACTCTTCAGCACTGGACAGTTACTTGGTATGTAACTACTCATTCTTCACTGTCCCATCTCATCAATCATCTTTTGAAAGCTGAGCACTCAACTATCTAATCAGACTGACGTCCTCTGTCCCTTCACTTTTTTGCTATCTTTTTACACATGTGACTTCAGCTCTGTATTTCTCACCCTCTATTCTTTCACCCTATGCCCCAACAAACTCCCCTATCCCCATTCACCTCTTCTTTCTGCCCTTGCTCCATCTTGCTTACTCCACATTCCTTCTTCTGGCATCCTCATTGTTAGAAATGCCCAACCCCACCCCTGACTCATCCATGTCCTCCTTTCCCTCCTGCTACCACTAAAATGCCAGATCCACCTCAATTAAAGCTACTTCCACACTCAGCAGCTCCATCTCTAAGACCTGAGCTGCTAATACTGCCTCTTGAGCCCCACTTCTATAATCTGACCCATCTGATTCCACCCAATTGTTTTTGTTTACTTCACCTTTCACACTGATGCTCCAAATAGCCCCAAGCTACCCGCCCACTTCCTCCTCTGACCTACCTGCCTGGATTAGATCTCTCATGCATGCAATCTTGTTCTCTGACCTTTCTACCACTACCATGGCTGTTCAGCACTTCCTACCAGCTCATCCCAGCATCTTACTATCAGATTCTTCAGAAACTTCCAGTTCAATATCACAACTTCTATTTTCATGTTCCCCACTGCTGTCACACCTCCAACAGAAGTCCGTCCTTCAACCCTGCTGACTTTCTGCACTGGAAACAGATTGTCCTTTGAGCTAAACAGCTATAGCTCTTCACCCTCTATTAATTCCACACAGAAGCCAAGACAACTTTTCTCCACTTCAGCTCCCTCTCTATATCCTACCCTCAAGATTTCTTCAAAACACCCAATCAACAGCACCTTCTGTGATCTCCTTATCACTAAGACTTCCTGCAGATTCTCTAGCAATCCCACCTCTTTTGCCAGTGACCCACATTCTCACCACCTTCTCTCAACCGCCTTACTCCTCTCTCCTTCACTCTTCTTTCCCTACCCCTTTAACCAGCTTCCTTCTCTTTCACAGAATCATAGACAATTAGGGTTGGAAGGGATTGCAGGAGATCATCTAGTCCAAACCCCTGCTCAAAGCAGGACCATCCCCAACAAGATCATCCCAGCCAGGGCTTTGCCTAGCCAAGTCTTAAAAGCCTCCAAGGATAACTTCTCTGGGTAACCTGTTCCAATGCTTTACTACCCTCATGAAAAAGTTTTTTTCCTAATACCTAACCTAAACTACCCTTGCTGCAACTTCACACAATTGCTCCTTGTCCTGTCACTTGCCACCACTGAGAACAGTCTAGTTCAGGGGCACGTAATTAGATAGAATGGCCCAGCGGGCCTCATTTTGCCCACCCCTGGTCTAGTTCCATTCTCTGTGGAACCACCCATCAGGTAGTTGAAGGCTGCCATTAAATCCCCCCTTAGTTTTCTCTTCTCCAGACTAAATAGGCCCAGTTTCTTCAGCGTATCCTCATAAGTCATGTGCCCCAGCCCCCTAACCATTTTCACTGCCCTCCAATGGACCCTCTCCAATTTGTCCTCATCCAGTAGTGGGGGGCCTTAAACTGGACACAGTACTCCAGAGGTGGCCTCACCACTAGCAAACAGAGAAGAACCATCACTTCCCTCAATCAGCTGGCAACACTCGTACTAATGCAGCCCAATATGCTGTTAGCCTTCTCTGCAACGAGAGCACACTGTTGGCTCGTATTCAGCTTACTGTCCACTGTAACCCCCACTGCAAAGCTGCTGCTTAGCCAGTTGGTCCACAGCTTGTACTGGTACATGGGATTATTCTCTCTTAAGTATAGGACTTTGCACTTGTCCTTATTCTACTTCATGGGATTTCTTTTAGTCCAATCCTCAAATTTGTCTAGCTATCTCTAAATCCTAGCCCTACCCTTCAGTGTATCTACTACTCCCCACAGCTTGGTGTCATCTGAAAACTTGCTGAGGGTGCACTCCATTGCACTTTCCAGGTCACTGATGAGGATATTAACCAAAACCAGTGCCCAGGACCAACCCCTGGGGCACTCCACTTGATACTGGCTGCCAGCTAGACATTGAGCCATTGATTACTACCTTCTGAGCTCAACCATCAAGCCAGTTTTCTACCTACCTTACCCATTCATCCAACCCGTACTTCTTTAGCTTGCTTGCAAGAATCTTTTGGGAGACTGTCTCAAAAGCCTTGCTAAAGTCAAGGTATATTATGTCCACTGCTCTTCCTGCATCCAGAGCCAGTCATTTCATCATAGAAGCCAATCTGGTTGGTCAGGCATGACTTGCCCTTGGTGAATCCATGCTGGCTGTTTCCAATCACCTTCTTCTCTAAGTGCTTAATCCTTTCCAAGACAACAAGTTCTGATCTCCCCATTTTAAAGAGAAAACTTTAATACTCAACCCCATTTCAGCCCCAAATTAATACTCAGTTTGCTTTCTTCCCCAAATCCTCAATTGGCTCGTGAAACTGCTCCCTGGAGTTCCTTTCCTTCAGCTCCATCTAGCTTCCACTTTATTCTTTTTCCCTAGGGAAGTCCACCGGTCCTCAAGCTGTCATCCCCTGTGGCACATCTCTTCATCATGTCTTCTGTTTGAACCACCTACCATTTTTGTTCCATAAAGAGCCCTCCATAATTAGTTTAGATAAAAGTCAGATTTTAAAACAGTCCTCCTTTACTCACTAGTCCACATATGAACAACTGTCCTTGACAATTCCCCACTGTAATGAAAGAGTGTGAACAAAAATGTATTTGCTCATATTGCTGCCATCTGTTCGGCTACTGAAAGGTTTCTGCAAGTATACCATTAAGGAATTTCTTCCAGTGTCTGTCTCCTGTCTTCCCAGATTACCCGTACTCTGTTTTTAAACACTTTCCTAACTCAACACACAATATCAGCAATCAGTCACTTTGTCAGCCCAAGGAAGCCAGACTGTTTAACAATAGAGCTATAAAAGAATCTAGAAGGAACACATCAGTTGACAATACATCAAACTTGTACATACTCCAGAAGAACTTCCCTACTACAGATCTGTCATACACACTGGACATTAACTCCGAACTGAGTATAGAATAGAAGAATTTGCATGTTTTGTGCAGCACTGATACAGCTGCCTTAGTGCAAATCCCAATGTAGACATGTTGTTGCAATGTAGAATGCACTTGTGTTAGCCCTCACCATAAAGTACCCTGGTGCAAGCCCAACACTGGTTGGTTTGTTTTGGTTTGTGTTTTGCGTAAGTGTATTTAGACAGTTACATTAGTGCAAAAAACCCAATCTAGTCAGGCCCATGGGTGCTCAAGATTATAGACACACTTAACTCACTCATTCAGCTATAATTCTAAACAAGCAGGCATTACCTTCCTGAGATCACCTCCTGAACAGTACTCCATTGCAAGAAGAGGGACATCATTAACTAGGAAGTTCATCTCCTCAGGAACTTCACAGGCTTTTACTATATTGGGATGGTTTAACCTAGGCACATGGAAAACATGATGAAAATCTTGACCCTGATATTTTTGTAGAAGTTCAAGAAGGCAAAAGCATCAATTAGCCATTTCAAACATGGGCACAGTAAGATTTCTCTTCCTCAAGCACTTAATGGTTAAGATATAATCTCTGACATGTAATTATTAGTACCCAAGTGTACAAAACAAAGCTCATACCCTCTAACAGCAGGCAGACCAGAGATGACTAAAAGGATGGTCTAATACAGGGGTGAGCAAACTGCAGCTCGTGGGCTGGATGCAGCCTGCCAGGCCATTCTATCCAGCCTGTGGAGCGCGTAAAAAAATTTAAAAGTTAATATTTATCTGCCCCTGGCTGCCTGTCATATGGCCCCTAATGCCTTGCCAAAACTCAGTAAGCGGCCCTCTGCCTGAAATAATTGCCCACTTCTGGTCTAACAGTTAAGGGACTGAACTCTGTGCCACAATTTCTGCCCCTGTCAAGTGGAAATAACTCTTTCCTCCAGCCCAGGGATACTTCAAGGATGTTTGTGATGCACTCAGACACTCTGCTGTTCAAGTCTGTAGATTGGGAAAGCAAATGTTTACATCAGGGGCATGTGAAACACCCAACCATTTTCCAAAACTAAAAAGAAGGAACAAAACTTGGGCACACTGAGATCATTTCCAGTTGAAGTACAGACAGCCAGGTCAGAATCCATCAAGTGACTAAAAAGACTGCATAAAGTAAACTCTCTCGGTAGTTTATTTTAGCTTTACTTCTACATGGGAAATAAAAACCTAGGAGAGAAGCTGGTTTCACACTCATGCATTCCATCTTTCCACCTCAATAGCACCTCAGACAGGTTTTCCTACCTTTTTTAACCTTTTCCCAGCTAGTTCTTTCAAAAAGCTATTAACTCTGTATCCATTTTTAATGTTTCCTCTCTCTTCCTTCCCCATCTCCCCCACATCCCCTGTCTCTCCTCTCTAATCCCTAGTTCCTTTCATCCCTTCCTCTTCTACCCCTTCTTCTTCATGGACTTTAATCCCTCTCTCAGCCTTTAGTGCTAGCCTGGCCTCCATAAAGAAGTTATCTATAGCCTGCCTACCCACAGAAGATAAAAATGAGGGAACTTCCAAGTCCCAGCAAGAAATCCTGCCTTTTCTTTTAGCTAGGACCACCCAAGCTGTGGCAAGGGTGGCACAAGTCTTCTGTCTCTGCCCTTGACTTTCCTGAGAACTATAACCAGAACCTGCATTCTTGTGGGACACTACCCAGGGGAACCTCATATCTTTTCACCACTCCCTCAATTAGTCCAAGTCACCCCTGCCCTCCCTCTCGAAGAGATTTCCGTGTCAAATGTCTCTCCAAAGTCCCACAGTCCATTTCTGCTTCCAGGAAGTTCAGTGCAAGAAGATGGATTGTTATAAGGCAGCAACAGACTTGTTCTTTGGATACTGCTGCTAACGTGACAAAACTGCTCCAGCACCTCAATGATTTTCTCTGTGGGCCAAACATGCAGCTTTAACCAGTCAAAATAGAAAACTTCGGGAAGTGGAGTCTGAGGCAAACCCTATCTAGACCAGAAATGACATCCTTTCCCCACCAACCCCTCACAGTTCAAGGGAGCTACTTTAAGCACTGTATAGTCTTATGCCAAGGTCACATCTGTATGCAGCCCAGAATTCTCCTATCAAACTTCAGGCTGCCCCAACCATGCTCGCAGGGCCACCAAGAAGCATTTGCTAGGAAGGCAGGGAACAGAGTCAATGTTATCTGGCTTAATTTTTGTAATGAATTCTCCCCTACCCAAAGGGAGGTAGAAAATCACAGCAGCCTGGGAATCCTATGGTGCAGATCAGCTGAAGCAGAACCTACTGCTGAGCTTCCTGCTGGAACTGCCACTGTAGATTTCATACACATTAGGGCTGGAAGGAACCTTGTAAGATCATCCGGTCCAGCCCCCTGCCCAAGGGGCAGGAAGTCAGCTAGGGTCAAAGGATCCCAGCAAGATAAGCATCCAAATGTTTCATGAAAGTGTCCAGAGTAGGTGCTTGCACCACTTCTGGGGGGAGCCTGTTCCAGACCTTGGGGCTTGGACAGTAAAGAAGTTTTGCCTTATGTCCAACCTAAAACGGTCTTGCAGGAGTTTGTGACTGTTGGACCTTGTCATCCCCTGGGGTGCTCTGGTGAACAGGCGTTCCCCCAGTTCCCAATGCACATCCCTGATGTACTTATAGGCAGCCACCAAGTCATCCTTGAGCCTGTGCTTCTCCAGGCTGAACAGTCCCATAGCTCGCAGCCTCTCTTCATAAGGCCTGTTCTCTTGCCCTCTGATCATGCGCGTAGCTCTCTGGACTCTTTCAAACTTCTCCACGTCCTTCCTGAATTGTGGTGCCCAGAACTGGATGCAGTACTCCAGCTGCGGCCTCACCAAGGCCAAGTACAGCAGGAGAATGACATCCTGGGTCTTGCTCGAGATGCGTCAGTAGACGCAAGCCAGGGTTTTGTTTGCTTTGCCAGCTGCAGTATCACGTTGGTGGCTCATATTCACCTTGTGGTCAGTCATGACCCCCAAGTCTTTTAGTCAGGTGCTAGCGAGCGTAGCACTGCTGAGCCTATAAGTGTTATGTGGTCCATCCCCCCTCTGGCCCCCGCCGAGGTGGAGCACTTTGCATTTCTATCACAGCTGTTCTCCAAGTGCTTCTCTGGCTACAACATGCCACTGCAAACAGGCTGATCACCCACCTCACGCGTTAAGATTGCTTATGACCCACTGGAGCCCGAGCCACACGCCCTGGATTGGAAGGGCAATAGGAAGCAGAGGCACTTACTTCTTCATGATCTGAATTTCATGGCACCACCGGTCCTTGTTTTTCACACTGAGCTCCAGACGACAGGATTTAATCGCCACCTTCTCACCAGACTCCTGCAACACAACAGCTGGGGGTGACTGGGCAGGCCACCGGGAGGGAAGGGGGTCACCGCTGGGGTCCGTTTCATTTTGCCCCTTTCACCGTGTAGCCACTCGGGGCCTTTTTCAGGACAGCGGCACAAAAGCCAAACTAATTAGCAAACCAGCCGCTTGCATCCACAACTAGCACCCCTGGGTCCAGCACCCACCCACTGGACCACTGCGCGGGGAGGGGGGGCTGGAGTGGGGGGCAGGAGCGGTCTCCATGGCAACAGCGCTGAGCCCCGCCCCCAGCCGCACCTGGTGCTGGTAGAGGCAGACGTTGCCGAAGCCGCCAGTGCCCAGCCGCTCCCGCATGTCCCAGGGGCCGCAGCC